>NC_060146.1:169234436-169865373 GCF_021461385.2 Schistocerca piceifrons
GCCTATATGCCTCTGTACGAGCCCTAATCTCTCTTACCTTATGTGGTCTTTCCGCGAAATGTAAGTTGGCAGCAGTAAAATTTTTCTGCAGTCTGCCTCAAATGCTAGTTCTCTAAATTTCCTCAGTAGCGATTCACGAAAAGAACGCCTCCTTTCCTCTAGAGGTTCCCACCCGAGTTCCTGAAGCATTTCCGTAACACTCGCGTGATGATCAAACCTACCAGTAACAAATCTAGCAGCCCGCCTCTGAATTGGTTCTATGTCCTCCCTCAATTCGACATGATAGGGATCCCAAACGCTCGAGCAGTACTCAAGAATAGGTCGCACCAGCGTTCTATAAGCGGTCTCCTTTACAGATGAACCACATCTTCCCAAAATTCTACCAATGAACCGAAGACGACCATCCACCTTTTCCACAACTGCCACTACATGCTTGTCCCACTTCATATCTCTCTGCAATGTTACGCCCAAATATTTAATCGACGTGACTGTGTCAATCGCTACACAACTAATGGAGTATTCAAACATTGCGGGATTCTTTTTCCTATTCATCTGCATTAATTTACATTTATCTATATTTAGAGTTAGCTGCCATTCCTTACACCAATCACAAATCCTGTCCAAGTCATCTTGTATCCTCCTACAGTCACTCAACGACGACACCGTACACCACAGCATCATCAGCAAGCAGCCGCACATTGCTATCCACCCCATTCAAAAGATCATTTATGTAGATAGAAAACAACAGCGAACCTACCACACTTCCCTGGGGCACTCCAGATGATACCCTCACCTCCGATGAACACTCACCATCGAGGACAACGTTCGTTATTTCAGTCGAATGTATATGTATACAGTGTAGTACAGTATGTGGTATGTGGTACTGTATTAATAGTAATGTATATAGTGTAACTCATGTAAGCCCTCCCTCAAACTTGTTATGTTACATCTTCACAGATCCGATGATGTCACCTTCAGTGTGTTGAATTATTTATAATTAATATCCGTCCACCTGCTTTCAGCCCTTGAAAACGGAAAAAAATAACGTGAAAACAGAGTTGTTTAACCTCAGTTTCCACCCTTTAGCACTGACTATTCGTAATGCCCAAACAGTGCTGTTATGCCCGATTACAACGGGACTTTTGAGCAGAGTTTCAAAAAATTGGACTCAATAGGAGAATAGTGGTGTTATTTTGTAGTATTCGACCTTTTATGACTTTGCAAGAAAACCTGCGAACGGTGGACGGACTAAGTTTTGTTTTATTTGTCTGCTTAATTTAATATTTTGTTTCAATGTACCTTTAAACTGAAAAAGTCGAAAATTTTAAGTTTTTGTTCAGTTTCTGCATTTATGACAGAAAATAATAGCAATAAAAAAAACCAAAAACGGTTATTTCAGAAACCGCTTATTTTGAGCGATTTAAATAATGTTAGACTGTTGGCTAAGCAAATTTTGAAAGATCTGTATTTTTTGGACTTAATGCATCCCCTTAGTTGTGGAAGTCGTTTTAGAGTTTTGATGTGAATTATATGAAAAACAGTTTCAATGTTAGTTATGAAGCTTGTGAGGTTTACTTATGGCAGTTATATTTTATTAATAATAGTTTCACGAAATTTGTTTTATTTAGTGAAAGTTGGTTAAGCAAATTTATAAAGATCTGAGTTTCTTGGACTTATTGCATTCTTTAGCTGTTGGAAGTAGTCAGAGATTTGATGCGCGTCATGTGAAAAACTCTTCCATCCAAGTCCTGAAGTTTGTGTGATTTAGTTCACTCAGTCATATTTGATTAATGATGCTTTAATGAACATTGTTTAAATTAATGAAATTTGGTTGAGACAATTTTGAATAATATATGTTGCTACTGTTAATTTTATAAGAGCAAGCCGGCCGCGGTGGTCTCGCGGTTCTAGGCGCGCAGTCCGGAACCGTGCGACTGCTACGGTCGCAGGTTCGAATCCTGCCTCGGGCATGGATGTGTGTGGTGTCCTTGGGTTAGTTAGGTTTAAGTAGTTCTAAGTTCTAGGGGACTAATGATCACAGCAGTTGAGTCCCATAGTGCTCAGAGCCTATAAGAGCAATATGTTTGTAATAAAGAAGTGTGTGGCAACTCCAAAGTGGTTATGTGTTTAATTTCGATGTGTCGAAAGACTCCATACGTCAAAAGGTAAACCGCAGTAGAACACTTCTGCGTGGTTCCATTTCGACCCAGCGACACCGTTAATTACGATCTACGCTGGCACGGAATCATCGAGACTGGGCAGTGGACCAGTGGAAACAGGTCAGCTGGTCGGATGTATCACGTTTCTGGTTACAGTCATGTCGGCTATTTCAACGCCAGTTTAACTAGTCTGTTGAAACCGCTGAAAACAACCGGTTTATGAAACACCTGATTTTCCGCTTTTCTTATTCCTACTATTTGCCGTAATAAACGTAAAAATCGAACAAACACTGAAATATTTTGAGTCATGTATACGTAAAATCAAAGTATTAATTTAAATAGGCAATTGAAGGTAAACATATGCTGTCTACCGTTTACTGCTTCACTCGAAAAGTGGTAAGTGGCTGAACACTACAAAAAAAACCACACCAGTATTCTTCTATTGATTCTAATTTTTTGAAAGTCTGCTCAAAAATCAGCTTGTAATGAGCGATCAGTTCACTATTTTGAGCATTGTAAAGTCAGTGCTAAAGGGTGAAAACTGACGCTGCAGAACTCAGTTTTTCGTCTGTGAATTCTTCACGGATTATCTTCCGAGTGGCGGCGTCTTCTAGTTGGAACGTTCCAATGGATTGCATATCCATCATCTTCAGGCAATCCATTGAAACGTTGCGACTAGAAGACGACGCCACTCGGATGATAACTCGTGAAGATTTCATAGCTGAACTACATCGAGAAAGCCTGCAGTCGCATATCAATTTTTCGTGTTAATTTGTCCGTTTGCAAAGGTTACAAGCAGATAAAGGCATACTATGTAGACACAGCTACTTTCTTTTTTTTTATTCGATACTATGAACGAACTGTTGTCAAAATTTTTAATTTATCTGTTACTAAAACATCATTCCTCTTTTATTATTTCGTAGAAATAGCAAACAAAACTTTAAGCCTTTTAGATCAAATGAAGCATTGTACTTCATTGCTACGTCACTTGCAGACTAGGATAGGTATCATACTGCAACAAAACCTATGTCCGGCGACGAAAGCGAGAAACTACCAATAGACCAGGTGGGGTCAAATGTTGCGCACTGCACGTAAATGCGTACCTTAAGACACGACACACGGCACCATGTTAGGACACCACTCGCTCAAGTCAGCAACGCTGTACGAATTCTTGTGGCTTGCGTTTGTTGCTCGTTTCTGTCGGCATTGTTATTAAAATAGCGCTGATCCCTTTCCCAGTTTTCCACAATGACGGAATATTTCGAACGAATTCAAGTTTTAGGAATAATACCCACTCTTTTTTTTTTAAAAAAAAAAGTGTGTGGTGTCACCGCCAGACACCACACTTGCTAGGTGGTAGCCTTTAAATCGGACCCGCGTGTCGCCACTATCAGTGATTGCAGACCGAGCGCCGCCACACGGCAGGTCTAGTCTAGAGAGACTCCCTAGCACTCGCCCCAGTTGTACAGCCGACTTTGCTAGCGATGGTTCACTGACTACATACGCTCTCATTTGCAGAGACGACAGTTTAGCATAGCCTTCAGCTACGTCATTTGATACGACCTAGCAAGGCGCCATATTGAGTTAATGAATGTATTCTGAACAGGTAATTTTGTGAATCATGTACCGTCAAGAGCGACATTCATCATTAATGGATTACAGTTAAGTATCAAACTAATTACATCCGCCTTCTAAATTCTAATTCCTTGTCATGTTCCAGACCTCACGTCAGTATAGTCCTTCCCTCCTCACGCCAGCCTGCGTGAGCTAAAACGCGTGCATTTCGGCCTCCTCTAACACAACAAAGTGTATTTATGAGCGAAAAATTTTGGCACTGCTGCTACAAGTAACCGATATTCCGGTACATTTGATAAGTTATCAGCAAAAAATAAAATAAAAAACACCTGGTATGACCGAGATCGAAATATCGAGAAATACCGGTTATTTGGAACTAAATTACCGGTATCGGTTTTAAGCGGTCCGCTTCTCCCATCCCTAGAGCAGTCCGCTGGCTGGGTGCAGTATTATCGATTTTGAGCGTCCATGGAACCTGTGCAGTAATCGAAGGCACCAACACTGCTGCAGCCTACGTTTCATTATAGCGGACCACTTGCTTCCCTCTGAGTCTGATGCCTTCTCCGGTGGGAACGGCATCTTCCAGCAGGATAACTTCCATCTTTGCTAGGCCGGAATAGTGCTTACAGTGGTGTGACGAAAATGACGGTGAGCTCACTTCGATGTGCTGCCTACCAAATTCGTCTGATATGAAGGCGATGAAACACGTCTGAGTCGCTATTGGGCCCCAGCGCGCCCGGAAATCACCGGCCAGTAATTTGTGGAAACTACGTGACCGGTGCTACGGACATGTGGTGCCACACACCTCCGGAAAACAGATAAGGGCTTTTAGAATCAGTGTCAAAGAGAGTTGGTGGACGAACACACTATTAAGCAGGTGGTCGTAATGTTTTGTCTCATCACTCACAAGGGGACCTCCCCATCGCACCCCCCTCAGATTTAGTTATAAGTTGGCACAGTGGATAGGCCTTGAAAAACTGAACACAGATCAATCGAGAAAACAGGAAGAAGTTGTGTGGAACTATGAAAAAATAAGCAAAATATACAAACTGAGTAGTCCAAGTGAGATAGGCAACATCAAGGATACTCAATGCTCAGGAGCGCCGTGGTCCCGTCGTTAGCGTGAGCAGCTGCGGAACGAGAGGTCCAATGTTCAAGTCTTCCCTTGCGTGAAAAGTTTAATTTTTTATTTTCAGACAATTATTATCTGACAAACTCTTGTGTTTTCATCACTTTTTTGGGAGTGATTATCACATCCACAAGAAACCCTAAATCGGGCAAGGTAGAAGAATGTTTTTACCCATTCGCCAACTGTACAAGTTAGGTGGGCCGACAACACATTCCTGTCATGTGACGCACATGGCGTCACCAGTGTCGTATACAATATATCAGACGTGTTTTCCTGTGGAGGAATCGGTTGACCTATGACCTTGCGATCAAATGTTTTCGGTTCCCATTGGAGAGGCACGTCCTTTCGTCTAATAATCGCAAGATTTTGCGGTGCGGTCGCAAAACACGGACACTAAACTTTGAAACACGTATGTAACATAGCAGCGATGGCGAGGCATTGTAGCATCTGTGACCAGAGAGTATGCGCTTGACCGCGCGAGTGTTGCGAGCGGTTCTCAGTCAGTCAGTCAGTCGTTGCGAGTCTGTAGCTCTGTCTAGTTGAGAGCAGTACTCTGTCAGTAGTCGTCGCGTGCAGTACGCTAATAGTCGTCATGCAGAGCGGTCGGTCAGTAGTAGCAGCCCAGTGCGGTTGTGTGATGTAGGCGGTCGGCAACACTGGTCTAGATGGTGAATAAGGTATACTGTTAATTAATATAATCATTAGATAATGAAAAATTTTATTTATTGTAATTATTCTCCAACAAGTCCCCCAATAATAATTTTTATTTCAAAGCATTTTTTCAAAAATTTAATTTTTTATTGAACTAAAGATTTCGTTGCACTTCCCATTTCATTCCACTTCTTTTGAAGAAAAATTTCACTAGAATCACAAAAAAAGAGAATATTATTATTTGCAATGCAGTTCCTCCAAGCGGTGCGCAACAACAAGAGCAGAAATGTGACATCCATTTATTCTGAGGTAAGACTTTAATTCTGATTGTTTTGCACAGGGCCAAAGACCGATATTTCGGTTTAATTGTATTTTCTTGTCACTGAACGGACTTTAAATTTTGTGAAGAATTTATATTTGAGTCAGATTGCGAATTTCACATTTTTGTTGCCATTTTCAATACCTCTCATTGTGGGCGAGGTTACAATTAGCGCAATGTCCATTAGCATTCATAATTAAATATTGTCGTGTTTCTTTCTTTCAAATTTTTGTGGGGAGGTTACACTTGGCTCCCATTTCTATATAATATTGTCATTTCATTTCTTTTAAATTTCGGTGGGGAGGTTACACTTGGCGACACCCAGTCCAGGATCGTATTTCGTTGAGAGTCTTTTGAACAACAGTCAGATATCTGCTCTTGTTTGCTTAACTATAATTAGGATTTGGCGCTACGCTTTTACTAATTTTGTGACTCTCTTTCCACAGATCAACGACAATTCGTTTGCTCTGTTGTATTTGTGTGTTGCTTTTGCATAGTGCTTATTTGTTTTGTGAATAATTGTGACTACTGTAAAAAAATGCCGCGAAAGACTGTGAATAGTGTATCGCGAGGTATTACGAGCGAAATTACCGGCTCAAACGACTTTACCGATAGGACATGTGACACGCAGTGTAATGATGTCAATCCTGCGTTCACCAACAATCAGTGCATTACAACCACTAATGATGACTTTTACCTTAATGATGAACAAACGAACCTAATTGTCTCGTCTGTTAATTTAACGACAATTGATGACGCAGAACGCTCCATTGTAATGAGCGCTACCCAGCTTAACACACCCGATTTGGAAAACTCAAGTAACGTACAGACAAATTTGTCTAATGAAAATGAACAGGATACTGAAAGTACGACGGATTTATTTAATTCCAGAACAGTGTCTGACAATGTACATCCGACTGATCAACGTTTTTGTAAATTACAGAATGACCAAATGGTCACACAAAACGCGACAATTGTAGATACACCGTCAAACAGTACAGAGAATAGAGCAGGTAATGCTACTGAAGCTCAAATTATAGCATTTTTGCAACAAATGTTTAAACAACTTAATGAAAGACTTGATGAACGGCACAAACAACTTAGCGAAATGATTGATAAAAGTTTCAAACTGACGAACGAAAAAGAAGACAACCTTAACGAACGGAACAGACAAGTTAGTGAACAGAATACAGCTGTTACCGTGCAATGCCAGGACATTAAAGAACAATTACGTGTGAATACCAAGACTTGTGCTAATAACAGTAATGAAAAAGTTGGCACTGTTGCACAAGAATCAAGTAGCACACGTGTAGGTACAACAGAATCACATAAAGACAAGACTAATGCAGTCACTGAACAATGTTCAGCAAACGAAACACAGATACACGAAATTAATGCAGTCAATGAACAATGCCCTAAAAATGCAGTACAGATACACGACGAGTTTAATTTCGAGTCACTGGAAGTTTCACACACACTGAATGCGGAAGTCAATAATAAAAGTGAACGTCAGAACAACCAAATTGACGAAAGTAGTAAAGTAACAGAATTAACAATTATTTCAGTCACCAATACGTCACAGAACCCGCCACGTTGCGAGCATTTGTCAGACTTACGCAGTGCGTATAATTTGAGCAACTTACAGCAACTACGCGACTTAAAATCCGGAAAGCCACGCGACTTAAAGTCTGAAAAGCTACGCAACTTGAAATCAGAAATGACACAGACGAACAAATTCTCACACAAACCCGAACGTGTTCTCAAATTCAGTGACGAGAACGTTGATAATAAGCAGTTTGCATTTGTAAGAAAATGTAAGGAATTTAATAATGACAGCGTACAGGTACACGCTTTGCACTGTGTACGACAATTTATCTTTGTACATTCACCGCTATTGCCTGTAATGGAAAAACTAGCTTTGAACCAGATGCGACAATTTATTTTTGTATTTTCGTCAGCATTATGTATTATGCAAAAATTGGAATTAACATGGTTACAACAATTTGGTTTTGGAATTTTACCGCCATTGCCTATAACACAAAAGCTAAAAATTATTTGCAGTGCGTAATTGACCTCAGGGGATTCATTACGCTTTAATGAATATGTGCCGTAGCGAGCATAGGGCCCCGAGCTGTAGTAGTGCTGTTTCATCTTTAGTTTTCTGCACTGCTGCCTTTTCTTCTACTATCCTTTATATCTATCAAAACTGCTCTTTAACTATTGCTCTACCTAGTATTAAGAAACGAGTAATGAAAACCGGATATGACAAATATTTTACCGAATATGACAATTTTCAGTAGGCACTCCCGTAATGACAACTACCGCCGTAATTTTAATTACAGATAAAATCGTAATCATCAGTATGTATAAAATTTTGAGCAATCGGAACCACATTTTGGTAACAATAGATGTTTTTTCACTACAATAGCATGAAAGTCAGCCGCTTAGCATACCTAACCAACAATGCAGTCTACAAGGTCAACCAAACTTTAATGTTTCGCCGCGTGCACGTATAGTCCCAGCTCCAACAAATAGTAACGCATGGCAGCAAAGAAATAACTACGTACAGACAACACACTATTTCAACTCGCATCGCAATGCGCCGTATAGAAATTACTATCATGACAGACGTAAAAATAACGAGCACAATTTTCAGCGTACATTTAATAACAGTCGATCTTATTAGCAGCAACAACATCAGCAACAACAAATAATCATGAATGAAACAGACAATAGGTGTCATCGATAGCGTAATACGTCAGTAAGAAATAACAGAGCAGTTCAAATAGTCGAAATGCCACAGCATCCTCGCGTAAATAATAGCACGTACGACAGAATTTGACCAGACACAGTACAGGTTTCATATTCCAGTAACGTAAGCAATAATTTTGACACGCAGAATCTTCTTCACGAAAATGTTATTAATCTTGACGCCATCCGACACACGTTTGCATTAAGGACAGAATTACGACGTATGTAGACGACATTCTTATCGCAGAAGCTAACTGGTCTGAACACAATCTGATTCTTGAACAACTGTTACAAACTTTCCATGCACAAGGACTTACAGTTAACCTCAGTAAATCGCATTTTGGCAAAACTTCTATAAAATTTCTTGGACACGTAATTTCAGCAGAAGGCATTGCGCCTGATCCGGAAAAACTTCAAGCTCTACGTGATATTACTGTTCCGACGACAAAAAAGCAATTACGCAGTTTTTTGGGCTTAATTAACTTTTTTCGTAAATTTATTCATCACTCTGCTTTAGACACGCCTAGACTATGCCAATTAACAAGTAAAAACAGTATTTGGTCTTGGGATAAGCAAGCACATTCTGAATTTATGAACCTGAAACATGCTCTGTTGAATGCACCACTTTTATCGCACCCAGATCTTACCAGAAATTTTTCCATTGCCACCGACAGTTCCAACACCGCTTTAGGCGTACACATTTTCCAGGAAATCGAAGAAGACGGTTCTACAGTAATTAGAAACATCGCATTTGCAAGCCGCGTTCTGTCACCTGCTGAACGAAATTATTCTGTTACAGAACTTGAAACATTATGTGTTGTATGGGCTTTTACGAGATTTCGGCATTTTCTTTATGGCAGACATACCACCGTTTACACAGACCACAGAGCGATACAATTTTTACTTTCGGCCAAATTCACGCACGATAGATTAAGCAGATGGAAACTATATTTACAGGAATTTAATTTTACAATAGTTCACATTCCCGGCACACAAAATGTTATAGCAGATGCACTATCGCGTTCTCTCGGCAACAATCAGCAAGACGTAGCAACCAACTTCTGCAAAACAAATTTCAGTGTCATGTACATTCAGCAAGTTGCATTTGAAAACTTCATTTCGTCGTCATTACAGGACATAGCACAAGAACAAAATAAAGACAATGTGTGGAAAGAAATTAAACACCTTTGGCAAGATAAGAATAATGTTACGATTAGAAACCATTACACTGTACGCAATGACATTCTGTTTCGCCGCTCTCATCCTGACAGCAACAATTGGTTATTATGCATTCCTGACGAACTGGTTAACAAACTAATTTGGTACACTCATTTAAGCTACGCACATTACGGAGCACGAAAATGTTTTCTTATACTGAGACAGAACTGTTATTTCACCAGCATGGAGAAACGTATACGACGAGTTTTAGCGTCTTGTAAAATTTGCCAGAAAGCTAAATCAGACACCACTTCACATATTCCTCCTTTATATCCCATTATACCTGTTAAATTAAGACATATGGCCGCTGTAGACATTTTTGGTCCGATTCCGAGAACTGACAGAGGTTTTTGCTACATCTTTGTCGCTGTTGAGCTCACTTCAAAATTTGTTACTTTCACTCCGTTACGCAAAGCTACTGCTAAAACTGTTTCGAAGGCATTTGTAAAACATTTTCTATTTCATGTAGGGCATGTAATGAAAGTAATTTCTGACAATGGATCTCAATTTCGTAGTAGCGTATGGACACGCATGTTACGAGCCAGAAACATTTCTCCGATCTATACATCCAAGTACCACGCTTCTTCGAACCCTTGTGAAAGATTAATGAAAGAAATTGGTAAACTGTGCCGAATATACTGCCACAAAAGACATATTGATTGGGACACAAACATATTCTCATTCCAAGATGTAATTAATTCCATTCCAAATGAATCCACTATGCTATCTCCGTCTGTTATACTGAAAAATGCTGAACCACCTAACAAAATTAAAGAATTAATAACATTTCCTACATCTCGTCGATTACGACACCGCGAAATAATTGACATTGCGCTGAACAACATCAAACGTGCCGCAGAGCGCCGGAGAAGACAGCAAAAACAGGTTTGTACACGCCGCGTCTTTCACGTTGGACAGAAGATACTAGTACGTACACACTATTTATCCAGCAAATTAAAAGGTAAGTGCAGTAAATTTGAACTTCTATACGCAGGTCCATATCGGATTCGCAGCATCCCTCACCCCAATGTTGTACACGTCGAAACTTTGAGAACTAGAAAATCGAAAGGCAATCACCACATCTCAAACATTAAACCGTTTATTGAGTGAAACCACTGTATGATTCAACACACTATGATGCCATTTACTAATGCAATTATTTCACCTGACCAATTACTGATGATTATCGTATTTTTTCTTGGCAAGTGCCCGGCAAGGTAAGGTTAGCAGGTCGCTTTTCTTGTCGTTACACATCAGACCGTGCATACTTTTCCAGACGAACTTACGTATTTTATGACTAATTATGCAATGTTAGCTAATGATATGTTAATTTCATTACATTTTTTTTTCATTAAAGTCTTTAATTCTCGCCTCTATTAACTACACTACATACAAGCTGAACACAACGAACGTCACATTTGTCTTTTTATGTACGATTGTATTCCAGTTTTGTTAGTATGCACTGTGAAATAGTTAGGATATAACACACACCAGTTGACTTTGACATTTTTTGCTTTATGACATCTCAAGATCGTGACTGTTTTACATTTTTTGCTGCTGCATCGTATTATTCTGTGTACATTTTTGCATCTGAACACTGTCAATGTCTTTGACATATTACGTTTTCTGTCATGTTATGCTGTATGGCTAATTGTGTCACCATAAACCAGTTATTATTTAGTGGGTATATGATTTAAATGCAAGACATTAATCTTTGTTCATGAATTTCAGAAAGAAATGATGCGTGTAAGAAATAAATTCAACAGAAATGGGAATTTCACCTACGGAATAAACGAAAGGAGATGCGATAACTTTATGAGGAAGAGTAAATGGATCAGGATTAACAAGCATTAACAAGAATATACAATACTCATCATAGAATAGCAGTCTTAACTAATTTTTTCTTTCAGAATACAAGGTGATTGATGCAGGCTGTCAGACAGAACTACACATCTTAGTTTTAGTGATGAAATATGCTAGAGATAAGGAATAGTTGTATAATGAGTAATGAAGTGATTTTTTTTTTGCAGATGATAATGAATACTGATGAATAATGATGAAGGAAATGGTATTATGAATAATGAAGTTTTTCTTTACAGGTGATGATGATAATGAAGTTATGATGGTATTGATAATGAAGTTTTTTCTTTACAGATGAGGATAATGTTGAAGTTATGTATTTATGCTACGTAGTTATTTAAGTATTTGTTGCAGTTTGTTTTGACAGCAAGTATTATATTGCATAGTAGGATGACAGAAAGTTTTGGAAAGGACAGCTATGGAACACATTTTTATACACATTTCACTACCTGTTAATTCGAGGTTCACTACTTTTCAGCATACTAATGCGTTTCTTCTTTCAGGTCAATAATCCGTTTTTGTATTTTTTCCAGGAGAAGCTTTTCATGATACTTACTAAACTTGTTAGTTATTATACCTGTTCTAGTACTTGCATTTTTATTTTTTACCCATTTGTGTCTATCATTTATAAATGTGATCACATATACTGCCTTGTTACATAACCTTGCTACAGCTGACTCATGACGAATGACGTTACCTATCCTCATTTGCAGCAATAGGTCAAAAACAAATAGTGTTATGCCTCAGCAATTAATTATCGATCCCAACGCAATGCATTGCTAACAAAAAAAAAAAAAAATGTATTACCAGTCCCACATAATGTCACTAGTTTATGAAAATTCTGAATAGTACTGATTAGCTCTGAATAGTATGTCACTTGAGTAATGGCCTCTTAATGAGACAAAAAAAACGTATATATTTAAAATAATGCTTTGTCACTAGCTAATAACTGCCACTGTTTATTGTAATGAGACTACTTATAATGCCTGTGATTATTAATGATTTGACTGTAATTAACTGATTTTAATAATGACTTTGTAATGATCTGAATACTACTGAAGGAGAAACACTGTTTATTGTAATGAGACTACTTATAATGCCCATGATTATTAATGCTATAACTGTAATTAACTGATTTTTAATAATGACTTTGTAATGATCTGAATACTACTGAATGAGGAACACTGTTTATTGTAATGAGACTACTTATAATGCCCATGATTATTAATGCTATGACTAATTAACTGATTTTTAATAATGACTTCGTAATGATCTGAATAATACTGAATGATGAACTATGTTTTATTCTATTCAATACTTGCTGGCCACTGAGTGCCAATAATTAATGTCACTCGATGAATTGTCATTAATTATGACATTAATTAGCTCTTGTTTTCAATGTTCATACTTTGTAACCAGAAAAGAATGTGACTGTTTAATAACTGTAATTAGGAAAAGGCTAATAATTAATACTATTAGAATGACAAATGATTAATTAACTGTATTAGGAAAAGGTTAATGATTCTTAATTACACTCTGTAACTGAAAAGAATGCGATTATTTAATAATGCTTTGTAACCAGGAAAAGAAGGCTACTGATTCCATGTAAAACAATTAATGAACATTTTTCTGTAATACTACATACTTGGTACAGAAATGTTCAATAACTGGGCTATGAATGCCACAAACTAATTAAGTCTCTAATTGTCAATATTATGTGACTTGATGTCCTTCACCTCATAAGCTGACTACCCTGAATTATTGCAATGTCCATTTGTCCTGTTTATCCTAGTGATCATGGAGCACTATATTTGGTTTTGCACTAATTCTACGTGGGTGTGCCTTGTAAGAGAGTGGTGTTGACACGACATGCTGTCCACCACCGTGAGCGATGAAGACATTATTATGGTCCCACTGTTTGGTGTACCTAGTGTACTGCCAAAATGAGAACATGGAACATTACTACGACAGTTCAGTGTCTTGGCTACACTGATAAATTCTGATGGGAAAAGAACTTCAAATTGTGTCACTTGGTGTTGTACTTCTGTGGAAAGATATGGACTTTCAGAACAGCTGTGTGCAATCTAAAGTGCTACAACCATGATGCAATCCTTCCCTTTCCTATCCTAATTCTTGTCACATAATGAAAATCATTTTTTGGTAACATCATTTCTGTTCGTAGGTTATACATTTTTTTCGATTCGCTGAACTCCAGTGCGAGTACACTTATGTCACTGGTCGACATGATTTTTTGCCATTATGTTTATTTGTTGTGAAAATGCTAAAGACATTTCTCCAGTGCGTGTGCACTTTGGACATGATTTTTTGTCATTATGTTTATTTATTGCGAAAATGCTAAAGACATTTTTTCGATTTGTTCTGAAGTACAGTATATGTACACTCTTGTCTTTTATATTGTATATACATTTTTATTTTTATGATATGTTCTGAACTACAGTACATGTGTACTTATGTTAGGTGTTAATATGTTTTCTATTGAACTTCAGTGCCTGTGCACTTTTCTTATTTTTCAATATGATTTGTACTATACTGTATATTCAATACTTCAATGCGTATGCACTTATGTCATTTGTTATTAATTGTATATACATTTCATCATTTACTGATATGTTCTCAACTGCAGTGCATGTGCACTCATGTCACTTGTCAACATAATATTTTTTGCCAGTCTGTTTATTTGTTCTGAATATGCTAAAGAATTTTTTCAGTGCCTGTGCACTTTGTTATCTGTCAAATAATTTGTATATACATTTTTCTGATTTGTTACTATGTTTTGTACTCACATTTTGTCTTTGTCTGATACATCTTGTACTTAGTGCGTGTGCACAACATTTAGTTTATGTACTACATCTAATTATTCTGTAAATTGTAGAAGTTTATTAGTTAATTAAAAATTTTGCCGCGATTGGCAAGTCCAAATGACTCACCATCGCTGCCAAATTTTTGCCCCCCCAGTGGAGGGTTATTAAACACGTATGTAACATAGCAGCGATGGCGAGGCATTGTAGCATCTGTGACCAGAGAGTATGCGCTTGACCGCGCGAGTGTTGCGAGCGGTTCTCAGTCAGTCAGTCAGTCGTTGCGAGTCTGTAGCTCTGTCTAGTTGAGAGCAGTACTCTGTCAGTAGTCGTCGCGTGCAGTACGCTAATAGTCGTCATGCAGAGCGGTCGGTCAGTAGTAGCAGCCCAGTGCGGTTGTGTGATGTAGGCGGTCGGCAACACTGGTCAAGATGGTGAATAAGGTATACTGTTAATTAATATAATCATTAGATAATGAAAAATTTTATTTATTGTAATTATTCTCCAACAAGTCCCCCAATAATAATTTTTATTTCAAAGCATTTTTTCAAAAATTTAATTTTTTATTGAACTAAAGATTTCGTTGCACTTCCCATTTCATTCCACTTCTTTTGAAGAAAAATTTCACTAGAATCACAAAAAAAGAGAATATTATTATTTGCAATGCAGTTCCTCCAAGCGGTGCGCAACAACAAGAGCAGAAATGTGACATCCATTTATTCTGAGGTAAGACTTTAATTCTGATTGTTTTGCACAGGGCCAAAGACCGATATTTCGGTTTAATTGTATTTTCTTGTCACTGAACGGACTTTAAATTTTGTGAAGAATTTATATTTGAGTCAGATTGCGAATTTCACATTTTTGTTGCCATTTTCAATACCTCTCATTGTGGGCGAGGTTACAATTAGCGCAATGTCCATTAGCATTCATAATTAAATATTGTCGTGTTTCTTTCTTTCAAATTTTTGTGGGGAGGTTACACTTGGCTCCCATTTCTATATAATATTGTCATTTCATTTCTTTTAAATTTCGGTGGGGAGGTTACAACTTATTACAGTGAACAGAGACGTCAATGAACGAACGGACAGGTCATAACTTTGCGAAAATAAAAAAAAAGTAAACTTTTCACTCGAAGCAAGTCTTGAACCACGGACCTCTCGTTCCGCAGTTGCTTACACTAACCACGGGACCACGGCGCTCCTGAATTAAGACTCTCCTTGTGTTGCCTATCTTGCGCATGGACTACTCAGTTTGTATATTTTGCTTATTTTTTTTATAGTTCCACACAACTTCTTCCTGTTTTCTCGATTGATCCATGTTCAGTTTTTCAAGGCCTATCCACTGTGCCAACTTATAACTAAATCTGAGGGGGGTGCGATGGGGAGGTTCCCTTGTTAGTAACTTTGCGGCGGCGCGGTTCTTTCCGTCCCTTCACGACGGACCTGCACCTACCTGTGAACATTGTCTCAGTAGATCATCAGTAGGGAAGCCGAGCGTAACCTAATGTACTTCGACGTGAACCAGGCTGCAATTAAAGTCACTAATTCTACGTTTCGGGAGAAAGTTTTCACACGAAATAAAAACTTTGGAAATTTTGTCCTTAATTAATATATTCTGAAACTTAGGTGAACAAGTATCACTGCCAAGCCCGTGCTAGTCTTAACACAGTCACTCGCAATCCCTTTCCCTCACATTAGCAAGTTTATGGTGTTGCATTTCCCGAAAACGTAATAGCTACAAAAAAATACGGATTGTCTTTGATTGAGAATGCTCGCCAAATATTAAGTCTGTCGGTACCGAAAACAGTCACAGTTTTTAGCCACTGACCTGCTCAATACGCCACACGGAATTTATGTCTTTTCTTGTCACTAAATTCACTCAAAAATTCCAAAATGTCTACAAACCCATCGGAATAATTATGCCGTCACTTTACAACACTTTTGATGTATGAAACACACCTAGATCCGGCAACTTATGATTTCCATCCGAACTACTACTACACACGTCCGAACTGTTTCACGGCTAGGCTCCGACTCCTCTCTAGAATACTCTAAGTCTTCTCTACCAGCAGAGAAAGGCGCACGAAGAATATTGCTTTACCATTGGTCAGTTTACTCAACAGCCAATAGCAAATCAGCAAATGGTTCAAATGGTTCTGAGCACTATGGGACTTAATTGCTGAGGTCGTCAGTCCCCTAGAACTTGGAACTACTTAAACCTGACTGACCTAAGGACATCACACACATCCATGCCCGAGGCAGGATTCGAACCTGCGACCGTAGCGGTCGCGCGGTTCCAGACTGTAGCGCCTAGAACCGCTCGGCCACTCTGGCCGGCGCAAAACAACATTCTCCCGCGTCAGTCCGCGCTTTGCATCAATAACCAATCGCAAAATAGCAAACCTAACGACTGCACTTTTTACCGACGTAATTATCTAATATCCTGAAGTTTTGTTTACGCATAAAGTTATTTACTATTGTTATTTATACCTGAATTAACTTTCTCTTTACCATAAACTTACTTTACAAATCTATTCTACAAAAATCCCCTTTGTCCACATTCATACTTCTTCGAAATGTTCCCACACTAAATCCCACTACATAACCAATTACCTTCATATTAACCTTAAACCACACTCACGCATCATTCATACTGCTAAAACACATTTATAGCATTTTAAATACACAAAAAGACATAATTGCACTATAACAAAATACTAAAACCGTTTATGAAAAACATTCTATTACTGTAGTGCACTCTAGTGGGCACAATCAAAACTAAATCACAATCCCCTATCCAATACTGTCCTCTATCGGCTGATACCTAAACTACGTGCGCGTCCAGTCTCGCGTCACCATCTGCCACTATCCAGCTCTGAGACACATCTCCTACTTAACCGCCTCCAAGGCAGGATCGGTATACGGCGCTACGCCTTACCTTCCAACCTCGGGTTCAATACCAGTGAATCTTTGGCACCGTCAGCCAGTCGGGCTGGCGAAACGTCGGCAGGAAATACCATGGCGAAAGCCATACGCAATACGTTTATACTCCTACGTCGGCCGGCAAGTATGTGCCGTTTGCG
This sequence comes from Schistocerca piceifrons, assembly GCF_021461385.2. Lineage (NCBI taxonomy): Eukaryota > Metazoa > Arthropoda > Insecta > Orthoptera > Acrididae > Schistocerca > Schistocerca piceifrons. The sequence continues at coordinate 169,252,000 of NC_060146.1, forward strand.
GGCGAAATAATCGGAGCAGCTCGCCCGCCCGTCCTAGAATGACGTACACTTGCCGTCTCTGCTTTTACTCGACTATTCCAGCGTATTACATTCCGTATATAGCAAGCACCGCGGCACGTAATATATCTTATTGCAGCGCTCAGAGACACAGCTGTTGCGAGACCGCACAAGTCGTTCGCATTAACATACTCGAATTACTTTACTGTGCTGCTGCGAGCGAGGCTTCGCCGGCGTGGTTTACGGTTATACGGCGGGAGAAACGGCGGGTCGCGCGTTACAGTCCTAAATAAAGCCGAGTCACGAATTGCAGACCAGACGTCGTTCGGCGCCGCTCTGCGCTCACCACATATTCCATAGCCCGAGCCTGTCGTGACCTGTCAAAACCCAGGTCATTAGGGTCCTTGCTCATCGCGGCAGGTACGCCGAATCTGTTGACAGAGCTGTCTGGATCTTTCGTTGTAGCCATTTTGACAGACTGTGGTGGGGAAGTTAGAAAATCTGAAAAGGGAAATGCAAAGGCTCGATCTGTTGACCTTCCTGTCAATAAGGTCGCAGTTCGTAGTAATAGACGGCAAATCATCGAGTAAAACTGAAGTGATATCAGGTGTTCCCCAGGGAAGCGTCCTGGGACCTCTGCTGTTCCTGATCTATATAAATGACCTGGGTGACAATCTGAGCAGTTCTCTTAGGTTGTTCGCAGATGATGCTGTAATTTACCGTCTAGTAAGGTCATCCGAAGACCAGTATCAGTTGCAAAGCGATTTATAAAATATAGCTGTATGGTGTGGCAGGTGGCAGTTGACGCTAAATAACTGAAAGTGTGAGGTGATCCACATGAGTTCCAAAAGAAATCCGTTGGAATTCGATTACTCGATAAATAGTACAATTCTAAAGGCTGTCAATTCAACTAAGTACCTGGGTGTTAAAACTACGAACAACTTCAGTTGGAAAGACCACATAGATAATATTTTGGGGAAGGCGAGCCAAAGGTTGCGTTTCATTGGCAGGACACTTAAAAGATGTCGTCCTCTTAGAATATTGCTGCGCGGTGTGGGATCCTTACCAGGTGGAATTGCGGAGGACATCGAAAGGGTGCAAAAACGAGCGTTTTGTATTATCACGTAATAGGGGAGAGAGTGTGGCAGATATGATACGCGAGTTGCGATGGAAGTCATTAAAGCAAAGATGGTTTTCGTCGCCCCGAGATCTATTTTCGATATTTCAGTCACCAACTTTCTCTTCCGAATGCGAAAATATTTTGTTGAGCCCAACCAACATAGGTAGGAATGATCATCAAAACAAAATAAGAGAAATCAGAGCTCGAACAGAAAGGTTTAGGTGTTCGCTTTTCCCGCGCGCTGTTCGGGAGTGGAATGGTAGAGAGATAAAATGATTGTGGTTCGATCAACCCTCTGCCAAGCACTTAAATGTGAAGAACCCTCTGCCAAGCACTTAAATGTGAATTGCAGTGTAATCATGTAGATGTAGATGTATATAGAAGGGGTCAGTGAAGTGAAATAAGCCAAGGATTTCTGGCCAGATGAGTACAGAGTAATATCAACAGCATCAAAAAACAGTGTAACGGGAGTAGGATTCGTTATGAACAGGAAGGTAGTGCAGAGACCGAGTTACTGCATGCTATTCAGTGATAGGGTTGCACTTATCACAATCGATAGCAAGCCAACACCAACAGTGATAGTTCAGGTATACGTGCTGACACCTACGCAAATCGTTAGCATTAAAAAGAAGCTAAACATTATAGAAAAATTCATAGAAAAAATCACCATGCATGTTCATAATCGCCAATCCATACAAGTCGCTCTCATTTCCTTGGCCTGCTCGCAAAGCAGAACCTACATATTTGAAAAACCAGAATCACTGTAAATAAAGTAGAAATAAAACTATTACAAGAAGCAACATGCCATAATCCCCATTTCAAACCTTACAAAGTTTGGGCTAAACGGTGTGCTAAATATGGATATAGCCCCACAGCTAGCCGCGCGGTCTAACGCTCTGCTTCCCTAGCGGGAAGGCGCACCGAGTCCGCCGGGCGGATTAGTGTCGAGGTCCGGTGTGCCGGCCAGCCTGTGGATGATATTTTAGGCGGTTTTCCATCTACCTTGGCGAATGCATGCTGGTTCCCCTTATTCCGCCTCAGTTACGCTGTGTCGGCGATTGCTGCGCAAACACCGTCTCCACATACGCGTGCACCAATTACCCTACCACGCAAACATTTGGGGTTACTCTCGTCTGGTATGAGATGTTACCGGATGGGTCTACTGGGGGCCGAACCGCACAATAACCCTGGGTTCGGTGTGGGGCGACGGTGGACTCCTGTGGACTGCTGTGGCCTGTTGTGAACCACTGAGGGCTACGGCGGGACCAAGCCTCTCCGTCGTTTCTAGGTCCCCAGTTTAATACATGCGTACATACATACAAATATGGATCAGCATAAAATTAGATAGGCGGTCTTTGAAACAGTGAAACGAACGAAAACGAGGGCGTATGTAGTCTATGCACATGCAGGGTTTTGTGAATACACAGGCCGACCCTTGAGTAAAGGTTGCCACTTACCAGCGCTGCGTAGACACCCATCAGGACCGTGCGGTTATATTATCTCAGATTTCGACCGACAGTTGGCGCGAGCACGACACTGGCTAAGGTTTCGGCTACACTCTCTCTCCCAGCGACATTTCAATTGCGATGTGTGCTCGGCACGCTCCTGGTGGATGTGTACGAAGCACTGGCAGGCCGCAACTTTTACTGAGGGACCACACTGTGTATTCACACAAGCCTACATGAGTACAGACTACGTATGTCCTCTTTTTTGTTCGTTTGAGTGTATGAAAGACCGCCTATCTTTCTTTAAGCGGATCAATGTTTGGCACGCCCTTTAGCCCGAACTTTGTAAGGTTTGGAATGAGGATTATGGGATGTTGCATCTTGTAATAGTTTATACTTCGATTTTATTTACAGTTGTTCCGCTGTTTTGCAGACATGTCTTTTTATGTAGGCCCTGCTCTGAGAGCAGGCCTAGGAACTGAGAGGGTCTCCTGTTTAATGTCATGTATCAGGGATGCGCTATTTCAATCCTCGTTATTCGACTTGTATGGAATCACATGTTATACAAGGTGTTTTACCTTAAGAATTTTAGCATAGTTTCTGATGAGCAGTCTTTTAATTCTAACAAACTGGATACGCGTCACTGTTTATTTACAACTTCGCAGATGCACACAGATCCCGAAACCATGTTGTGGTTTCTGTTAGGAAGTAGAAGAGTTTTGCAACTATAGCGCATCGTATCATTGATGACGAATATCAATAATTGTGGATCTCCCACCAAGGAAAACATGGTTAACTGTTGTGTTTCGTGTATCCGTGAGAACTGTCCAACCCGTCTAGAAAGAATGATGTACGCCTCGCAACCGCGCGATACAGGTTCAGGGGCCGTCATAGGATCCTAACGCACAGTGACCGCCTTGTGAATGACGGTCAGCTTCAAACTCGTCAGGAACTGCTACTTTCAGCAACTGGAGGTCCATCTCAACCAGTTCCGGGGGGAGCACCGGGAAGGGAATTGCACACAGGAGACTTGTAAAGTAGGGTATCGGCCAAATGCCCATTGCTCAAAACGGCACATACAGCTGCACCCAAAATAAAAGATTTCTGTGTACGGTGTCGCGTGATGTAAAATAATTAAAACTGGAGAAAAAGGACAGACCGGCAGCGATTGGAGTACCCTTCTGCTGGGTGGAAAGTCAATTTTATCCAGCGACAGGGCGGTACGACGAAGCGTGAGTTCGTGTCTCTTCAAATTGTGCTAGACGGTGAGTCCCCAGTGAGCCCAGTGAAGCGTTCGACGCGCAGTCTGTGAACGGCATAGTTCTGGTCCGAGGTGCTTATGTGAAGTTGTACAGGTTTTTGTCATAACGCCAGTTGGGCTCACAACAGAAGTTTATTCCGATTACGTTAAAACCTTCAGGACACTTCAGCAGGCTGGTCAGGAAAGAGGGTTCCTTTCGTGATGCTGCTGACCTTCTCTCGTGATATTAGATTTATTAACACAATCTTTATTATAACAAAGCCTTGATTCCTTGGTATTTAAGATACACATTAGTAAAACTTCAGCTCAATAAAAACATTTATTTAAAGGAAAGACAATGGACCAAATCACAGTAATACGAGGGCTGTTCGGAAAGTAAGTTCCGATCGGTGGCGAAATGGAGACCACTGTGAAAATCCGATGAAGTTTTACACAGATTTGTTTGGTAGTGTATCTAGTATGCCCGTCGATCGCAACACGTCGCTCTTTTCAATTCTGAGAGCATAGTTAGCACGTAAAGATGCCTAGAAAATTATGTCTCCCGCCAAGCATGAGCTCCTGGTGAGAGATTTCGCCTGATGTCCTGCAGCCCAAATAGCATAACTGTCATGCGTTTCGTTCTTTATGACAATTCTCTGCAGGGGCAATATAGATCCTACTGCAGCGTTTTCGATGGGAAGTGTTTGATCATCCACAATGCAGTCCGTAATTGGGTCTTCCTGAGTTTCAGCTCTGCTCAAATGAACCGCTAGCTATGAGAATCATATTTTGCCACAGACAACGAGCTGTAGACGAGCGTAGATGATTGGCAGAAAGCACAGGCGGTTGCCGTCTATGACGAGGGTAAGTCGGAGCGGCGGATATGTAGAAAAGCAGCCGTAAGGTGTAGCTAACTATTGCAAATAAAACTTTTTTGATGTTCGCAGTGGTTTCCATTGCGCGACCGATCGGAACTTACTTTCCGAATAGCCCTTGTATTAACAATAACGTAAAAGGCGATGAAATAATGGTAGAAATGTATTAGCCTACGACTATCTTTTCCTCGTTTCTCAATAAAAAGAATAATGTTGAGAGACTGCTTCCACATCAAGCCAAAAAAGACAACATTAAAAAAACTCTCATGGAACCTTTCTCCTTGCCGGCCTGTTCAAAAATGGTTCAAATGGCTCTGAGCACTATGGGACTTAAAATCTATGGTCATCAGTCCCCTAGAACTTAGAACTACTTAAAACTAACTAACCTAAGGACATCACACACATCCATGCCCGAGGCAGGATTCGAACCTGCGACCATAGCAGTCGCGCGGCTCCGGACTGAGCCCCCAGAACCGCTAGACCACCGCGGCCGGCTTGCCGGCCGTGCGGTTAAAGGCGCTTCAGTCTGGAACCGCGTGACCGCTACGGTCGCAGGTTCGAATCCTGCCTCGGGCATGGATGTGTGTGATGTCCTTAGGTTAGGTTTAATTAGTTCTAAGTTCTAGGCGACTGATGACCTAAGAAGTTAAGTCGCATAGTGCTCAGAGCCATTTGAACCATTTTTGAACCTTTCTCCATAATATGAAAATGCTGCCAGGAATTCAAGCCGTTGACCTAAAATTTTTTTATCATATACATACAAGCACAGACCACCTTACGAGATGTGCATCGATCGTCGTCTAAGTAATAGTCCGCAGCTCGTGGTCGTGCGGTAGCGTTCTCGCTTCCCACGCCCGGGTTCCCGGGTTCGATTCCCTGCGGGGTGAGGGATTTTCTCTGCCTCGTGATGACTGGCTGTTGTGTGATGTCCTTAGGTTAGTTAGGTTTAAGTAGTTCTAAGTTCTAGGGGACTGATGACCTCCGATGTTAAGTCCCATAGTGCTCAGAGCCATTTGAACCATTTTTCTAATCATTGATAAATAGATCCTATAACATTCAAAAACAGAGAGCAGAAAAAACATTTCTAGAAATTTTAATCCCAGGAAATTCGGATCCCATCATTATAGAACTGCAATAACAAAATGCACCATTCCGTCGCATGGACAAGAGTGGTCAAACCCGCCCCAGGCCGCTTGCAATGACAAACAACCCGTGCTAACACGCAAACCAATGCAACATAGTATTACCAGGCTTCTACAACAAACAGAGAACTGTAATCGGTTAACTAAAATGACATACACTTATATACGTGTACTTATTATCCGCTGAAATGTGCACAATAGACAATAACAAAGGGATAAATGATAATTAACTGAAACCGTCAGCTGCCGATATGTATTGTTGATACACCTCGATGGAGACAGCTGAAAATGTGTGCCCCGACCGAGACTCGAACCCGAAATCTCCTGCTTACATGGCAGAGGCTGTATCATCTGAGCCACCGGGGACACAGATGAATAGCGCGACTGCAGGGACTTATCACTTCCACGTTTCCTGTAAGACCCACATTCCCAACTGGCCACAATCTACATGCGTAATGTACCTAATACATATCTGCCCATTCACTTATTACTTGCGCCCACTAAGGTGACGATGCCCGTAAGAGTTCAGGCAACCTGTGCGTATTCGCACAGACGAAGGTCAATGGCTGGGTAGCCTAACTATACATATGAAGATAGTAACTTTCGGCAGCTGAGGGTTTCAATTAATTATCATTTATTCTAGAGAAGCTGGACGGTCATCAATGGTATCTGTCTTTCCAGAACAGTTACTATCTTCATACACACACACACACACACACACACACACACACACACACACACACACACACACACACACACAGATCACATATAAATAACACAGGGAATCACAACAGTCTGATAACTATTTTTACAAATTTAAACTTGACACCGAAATATGTATACACTGCCAAAACAGCTTCTTTCTGAATTTTTAAAACATAGAAAAGAAATTTAAAAAAAATTAAAACATAGAACAGAAAATGACAGGCGAAATTCCCTCAGACTTCAAGAAGAATATAATAATTCCAATCCCAAAGAAAGCAGGTGTTGACAGATGTGAAAATTACCGAACTATCAGTTTAATAAGTCACAGCTGCAAAATACTAACGAGAATTCTTTACAGACGAATGGAAATACTGGTAGAAGCCGACCTCGGGGAAGATCAGTTTGGATTCCGTAGAAATGTTGGAACACGTGAGGCAATACTGACCCTACGACTTAGAAGAAAGATAAAGGAAAGGCAAACTTACGTTTCTAGCATTTGTAGACTTAGAGAAAGCTTTTGACAATGTTGACTGGAATATTCTCTTTCAAATTCTGAAGGTGGCAGGGGTAAAATACAGGGAGCGAAAGGCTATTTACAATTTGTATGGAAAGCAGATGGCAGTTATAAGAGTCGAGGGGCATGAAAGGGAAGCAGTGGTTGGGAAGGGAGTGAGACAGGGTTGTAGCCTCTCCCCGATGCTATTCAATCTGTATATTGAGCAAGGAATAAAGGAAACAAAAGAAAAGTCCGGAGTAGGAATTAAAATCCAAGGAGAAGGTATAAACACTTTGAGGTTCGCCGATGACATTGTAATTCTGTCAGAGGCAGCAAAGGACTTGGAAGAGTAGTTGAACGGAATGGACAGTGTCTTGAAAGGAGAGTATAAGATGAACATCAACAAAAGCAAAACGAGGATAATGGAATGTAGTCAAATTAAATCGGGTGATGCTGAGGGAATTACATTAGGAAATGAGACACTTAAAGTAGTGAAGTCGTTTTGCTATTTGGGGAGAAAAATAACTGATGATGGTCTAAGTAGAGAGGATATAAAATGTAGACTGGCAATAGCAAGGAAAGAGTTTCTGAAGAAGAAAAATTTGTTAACATCGAGTGTAGATTTATGTGTCAGGAAGTCGTTTCTGAAAGTATTTGTATGGAGTGTAGCCATGTATGGAAGTGAAACATGGACGATAAATAGTTTGGACAAGAAGAGAATAGAAGCTTTCGAAATGTGGTGCTACAGAAAAATGCTGAAGATCAGATGGGTAGATCACATAACTAAATACGAGGTATTGAACAGAATTGGGGAGCAGTTTGTGGCACAAGTTGATAAGAAGAAGGGACCGGTTGGTAGGACATGTTCTGAGGCATCGAGGGATCACCAATTTAGTACTGGGGGGCAGCGTGGAGGGTAAAAATCGTAGAGGGAGACGAAGAGATGAATACACTAAACAGAGTCAGAAGGATGTAGGCTGCAGTAGGTACTGGGAGATGAAGAAGCTTGCACAGGATAAAGTAGCATGGAGAGATGCATCAAACCAGTTTCAGGACTGAAGACCACAACAACAAGAGAAAAGAAATATACCCTTGATCACTTGACCCGGCTGTAAGGAGAGATTAACACTGTCGAATAGAACACAGCAGTGCCCAGGAGGTCACAAATTCAAAATTAGACAGCTGCAGGGAAGGTACTGTACAACATTTACAGTGGGCCGCAACCCAAGCAGAGTCCCCTACAGTTAAATGTTCCAGCTCACCGTATTAACTGTCGTCCAGAGCTGGTACGGAACGCCTGCACTTCACGAGGACGTCCACACACTCCATCTCACCAAAAAACAGTGTCCCGCCTGACGCAACGTCTGCTTAGTGGCCGTACGTTGCGCTTACACCGCCCTGCCACAGAACCACTGCCTACAACAATGTCTCCTGCAGGACCTCACACCTTATCCTGCGTAGAGCACTGCTTAATAAAAAGTCCGGCACGGCGCATGTGTCCACAAGTCACTTACCAGAGATGTCGCTGAAATCGATCCCATCCAAGCAAAATCGATTCGAACACATCATCAACATCCTCTGTGACCAAGTGTTGCCATCTACGACAAGCAAAACCTAAGCACGAAACTGACTTCCGCATCATGTGTCACTGACAAGAAACATACGCTACTGGCCATTAAAATTGCTACACCCCGAAGATGACGTGCTACAAACGCTAAATTTAACCGACAGGAAGAAGATGCTGTGATATGCAAACGATTAGCTTTTCAGAGCATTCACACAAGGTTGGCGCCGGTGGTGACACCTACAACGTGCTGACATGAGGAAGGTTTCCAACCAATTTCTCATACACAAACATCAGTTGAACGGCGTTGCCTGGTGAAACGTTGTTGTGATGTCTCGTGTAAGGAGGAGAAATGCGTACCATGATATAGGTCGGATTGCAGCCTATCGCGATTGCGGTTTATCGTATCGCGACATTGCTGCTCGCGTTGGTCGAGATCCAATGACTGTTAGCAGAATATGGAATCGGTGGGTTCAGGAGGGTAATACGGATTGCGGCGTGATGGATCCCAACGGCCTCGTATCACTAGCAGTCGAGATGACAGGCATCTCATCCGCATGACTGTAACGGATCGTGAAGCCACGTCTCGATCCCTGAGTCAACAGATGGGGACGTTTGCAAGACAACAACCATCTGCACGAACAGTTCGACGACGTTTGCAGCAGCATGGACTATCAGCTCAGAGACCGTGGCTGCGGTTACCCTTGACGCTGCATCACAGACAGGAGCGCCTGCGATGGTGTACTCAACGATGAACCTGGGTGCACGAATGGCAAAACGTCACTTTTTCGGATGAATCCAGGTTCTGTTTACAGCATCATGATGGTCGCATCCTTGTTTGGCGACATCGCGGTGAACGCACATTGAAAGCGTGTATTAGTCATCGCCATACTGGCGTATCACCCGGCATGATGGTATGGAGTGCCTGGTTACACGTCTCGGTCACCTATTGTTCGCATTGACGGCACATTGAACAATGGATGTTACATTTCAGATGTGTTACGACCCGTGGCTCTACCCTTCGTTCGATCCCTGCGAAACCCTACATTTCAGCAGGGTAATGCACGACCGCATGTTGCAGGTCCTGGACGGGCCATTTTGGATTCAGAAAATGCCCTGGCCAGCACATTCTCCAGATCTCTCACCAATTGAAAAAGTCTGGTCAATGGTGGCCGAGCAACTGGCTCGTCACAATGCGGCAGTCACTACTCTTGAAGGACTGTGGTATCGTGTTGAAGCTACATGGGCAGCTGAACATGTACACGCCATCCAAGCTCTGTTTGACTCAATGCGGAGGCGTATCAAGGCCGTTATTACGGCTAGAGGAGGTTGTTCTGATTTCTCAGGATCTATGCACCCAAATTGCGTGAAAATGTAATCACATGTCAGTTCTAGTACAATATATTTGTCCAATGAATACCCGTTTATCATCTGCATTTCTTCTTGGTGCAGGAATTTTAATGGCCAATAGTGTAGTTTATTTTTTTGCTTTACGTTTCGCGGCGTAAATGAGACACATCAGTCACACGAGATCTGTGACGGTATGCAGTAGTGTTCAGAACGCTTAGTCCTTGAAATATCAGCCCCTGGTAGCTGCGTGGTCAGCGCGACGGAATATCATGCCTAACGGCCCGGTTTCGTTTGCCAGATGGGTCGAAGATTTTCTCCGCTCAGGGACTGGGTGTTGTGTCGTCCTTATCATCATTCATTTCATCCCCATCGACACGCAAGTCGCCGAAGTAGCGTGAACTCAAATGACTTGCACCACGCGAACGGTCTATCCGACAGGAGACCCTAGCCACACGGCATTTCCATTTCCAGTCCTCGACATAAGAGGCGTCGCGGTAGCATCACGTTGAAGTTGACAGAAACCTGAAACCGTAAGAGAAGAAAGCCCCTCGACCCACTACATGCACCGCTGAACACCTCGCACGGTGCGCTGTTCCTGGGAACGCCCCCCCCCCCCACCCCCCCCACCCCCCCATTGTGTTTGCTTCCGATCGACACTACACCGCCCCCAATTTGTCCGTGCGCGACAGCGGAGTAGGAAGCGGACAGCCGGCGATGGAGCCGTAGCGTGCAGCGGCTGTTATTAGCTATGCAAATTGAGGGCCTCCCTCCTCTGTGTTTGTTCCGCCGCTACCGGTGCCGTACGGGCTCGCAGCGGCGTGAAGTCACGACAGCGGTTGAGGTGCGAGAACACAGCACTTCGGCACCTGTCCGCGTCTGCGGTGCGGCATTTTGGGCGATCTATCATTACGTCCCACTGTAAACCCACAAACCTGTTTCATCGATAAATGTGCCACGATAAGTTTGCCATGCACCATTTGTCCACAATAAGCCACGGCATCGGCGTTACAGTGGAGATTTTTATAAATTGACGCATCATTTTACGTCAAATTAGTACCTTTTAATCAATCCCTTGGGGTAGGAAGCTACTGTTGACTCTTTTTCCCGTGCTTGCGAATTAATTCGGGTTTCTAAAATCCACCTCCCGTTAAAAACAATGTATTTCTATCTTTCCGCGCGGGGTAGCCGTGCGGTCTTGGGCGCCTTGTCACGGTTCGTGCGGCTCCCCACGTCGGAGGTTCGAGTCCTACCTCGGGCATGGGTGTATGTGTTGTCCTTAGCGTAAGTTAGTTTAATTAGTGTGTAAACTCATAGAACCTTACCACAAATTTTCCAAATTTTTTTCTTTTTTATTTACCTAAACATATTTCGACACCTACGTGTCATCTTTTGTCGGCCTCGATATATTTCCGAAATTCCATAAATTGAGAGACTGTAGTTCCTACGATGCTTGCGTTTGTGGATTTTTATAGTTTTACGGCACATCACGTTTTTCATTATCTCATTGAATATGGCGACGTAAGTTTACTGACAAATCTCGTCATGTATGCGAAAACATGTTAGCAGGTGAGGATGAAATGTAAAAGGTGTAAGAATGTGTATGTAATTCCTCGAAGAATCAAACAACGTATCACATCTTAATCCACAACAGGACAGAAGACATAACACGCTGTAAAATCATAAAAAGGATTAAATGCGACCCAATTTGTAGCCTCCACTGTTAGCATTCATATAAATTCAGAAATAAATCGGGACCCGCAACAGATGAAGAACTGCTGTCCAAACATGATTGACTAAATAGAAGAACCAAATACATTGTATCTTGGAGAAGGTGGAGTTTAAAAGTAGTTCAAATGGCTTTAAGCACTGTGGGACTTAACATCTGAGGTCATCAGGCCCCTAGACTTAGAACTACTTAAAGCTAACTAACCTAAGGACGACACACACATCCATGCCCGAGGTAAGATTCGAACCTGCGACCGTAGCAGCCGCGTGGTTCCGGACTGAAGCGCCTAGAACGGCTCAGAGCCACAGCGCTCGGCTGGAGTTTAGAAATTAAGTTTAATTCGCAAACAGGAAAATAAAAGGCAACAGGAGTTTGCAACCCCAACAGGTTGACAGAAAGGTATTGATTTGATCTAATATGATGTGATAATTAGTAAAGATGTCCACTGTAATGCCGATTCCGTCACTTCCTGTGGACAAACGGTGTATTTTCGACATCTCGTGACACATTTATTGATGAAACAGGTTTGTCGACTTACTGTGGAGCCTGATAATACGTCAAACAAAAAGATGTACCGAAGACTTTTTGTAGAATATGAATAGAAAAAAGCCTGAAGGTGAGCATAACATGCTCCAAATACGTTGCAAGGTGTAAAGTTAGCCGACCGTTGTGGCCGACCGGTTCTAGGCGCTTCAGTCCGGAACCGCGCGACTGCTACGGTCGCAGGTTTGAATCCTGCCTCGGACGTGGATGTGTGTGATGTCCTTAGGTTAGTTAGGTTTAAGTAGTTCTAAGTTCTAGAGGACTGATGACGTCAGATGTTAAGTCCCATAGCGCTCACAGCCATTTGAACCACTTTGTGTAAAGTTAAAGCGAAATAGAGGTGATTCCGTGATGACGTTACAAATTTTCAGTGACGATGTAGGAGGGTAAATGTATCAATTTGAGGTAAGGGACCCTATTCCAGATACGACTGAGTTCAATGTTATAACCCAAAATCGTACTGATACCTTAGACAGCGGACTACATGTACTGGTACTGTTGGTGCTAAGACGGTAAGGTAGGCAACTTTCAGAGGTGACAGTATGGACCAAAACAAGTAAAAATGTCTAGTACAGAAGGTCTCTAAAATGCAAATCTTACGGGCAGAGAACACCTTTATCTCAGAGACTGTGATACTCATGTCTTGTACTGCAAGGTCTTGTTTCCATATTTTTGGAGGATGCAATACAGACCAAAACAATAAAACACATACAGTAAATATGAGCTCTAAAATGCATACGTTAAGAGCGATGAGCACTTTTCCATATTCGCTACTGTGAAACATCTCTCTTCTATTGAAGAATTGCCCATAGCTCTTAAGGCATACATTTTAGAGCCACCGAAACTTCCTGGCAGATTAAAACTGTGTATCTGACCGAGACTCGAACTCGGGACCTTTGCCTTACGCGGGCAAGTGCTCTACCATACGAGCTACCGAAGCACGACTCACGCCCGGTACTCACAGCTTTACTTCTGCCAGTATCTCGTCTCCTACCTTCCAAACTTTACAGAAGCTCTCCTGCGAAACTTGCAGAACTAGCACTCCTGAAAGAAAGGATATTGCGGAGACATGGCTTAGCCACAGGCTGGGGGATGTTTGCAGAATGAGATTTTCACTCTGCAGCGGAGTGTGCGCTGATATGAAACTTCCTGAAAAACTGTGTACCCGACCGAGACTCGAACTCGGGACCTTTGCCAATCGCGGGCAAGTGCTCTACCATATGAGCTACCGAAGCACAACTCACGCCCCGTGAGTACCGGGCGTGAGTCGTGCTTCGGTAGCTCATATGGTAGAGCACTTGCCCGCGAAAGGTAAAGGTCCCGAGTTCGAGTCTCGGTCGGGTACACAGTTTTAATGTGCCAGGAAGTTTCATATGAGCGCACACTCCGCTGCAGAGTGAAAATCTCATTTTAGAGCCACTGTTTACTGGACTTCATTTATTGTTTTGATTGGCACTACCGCCTCTGAAAGTTACTTGCCCTATAATCTTAGCAACGACAGTACCGGTACATGTATTCCAAAATCAGAGGTAGCAGTACGATTTTCGCTTATAGCTTTTGATTCGTTCGTTTCCGGTACAGGGACCCTTACCTCAAATTGATACATTTACACCTGTCCGTCATCTCTGACAGTCTGTATCATCATGATGGAATCACCCATAACCTTGTATGCACAGGATGGACCATAATTCGAGCTCTCCGACGCCGCAGCGCGATTTCTGCAAAAAGATTCTCCCTGTCCATATTTTCGCTGAAGAATAGGCGTGAGTGAGAGACAATTTTGCAGCTTTAAAATAGCACTCAGTTCTGTGTAAACGTGCTGACTAGTTATGAAAGCAACTAACCAGAAGGCATGGTACTGGCTACAAGAGGAGGTGTGGAAGACCGAGACAAACACGTTAGTACTCTGAATAGAGGTTCGACTTGAATACTCGTGTACAACAGCTCGATTCCGGGTGTAGCCGCAACATTGTTTTTTTTTTTTTTTTTTAAATTTTAGATTGCGTGACATGTCGTTTGGAAAAGAAAGATTACAGTTTAACGTCGCGTCGACAGTGCGGTCATTAGAAACGCAGCACTGCAAAAGGCTGGGGAAAGAAATGGGTCGTGTCCTTTCGAAGGAACCATCCCTGCATTTGCTTGTAGCGATTTAGGGAAATCACAGAAAACCCAAACCTCGAAGGGCAGACGCGCGTTTGAACCGGCGTCCTCCCGAACGGAAATCCAGTGTTCTGGCCAACGTGCCGCCTCGCTCGTTGTGTTACTTGGCGTCTTAATCGCTGCACAGCAATCATGGCATGTCTTGTACAACACACGTGCAATTATTCCACACCGACACAGAAATAAGAGCACAATAGCTTCTACTACTGCACTTTTAAAGACGTCTTTTGTCTTTCAACGTCCTCTCTGTTCGCTTCCACACACTACCACGTACCTCCAAGGTCTCGGGCCCATTCTCACCATTGCTTCCGTACTCTTCTGTTACAATTAAACCCCCGATCCTGTAAAGAATCGAACTCCGCCATACACAACGGCTCGAAACTAATGAGTACTTTGCAAATGAGCTAAGGTATTAAATATTTAACATTTGGAATGCAAGAGAGAAGGAAACTTCCTGGCAGATTAAAACTGTGTGCCGGACCGAGACTGGAACCCGAGACCTTTGCCTTTCGCGGGCAAGTGCTCTACCGACTGAGCTACCCAAGCACGACTCACGCCCCGTCCTCACAGCTTTACTTCCGCCAGTACCTCGTCTCCCACTTTCCAAACAAGGCAAAGGTCCCGAGTTCGAGTCTCGGTCCGGCACACAGTTTTAATCTGCCAGGAAGTTTCATATCAGTGCACACTCAGGTGCAAAGTGAAAATCTCATTCGAGAGAGGAGGGGTTTAGAAAACGTTGCAAATCGTGTTTGAAGTTTGTTGAAAGTCGATAGGTGCTCTCATTACGAAACATTCGACGAATAAGTCTGGCCAATTAGGGTGCACTTCAATGAAAAGTTAGTTTTTCAGGCATCTCAATTTTTACGACGTCATAACACCTGACCTGTGGCTCGTATAATGATATAAATCGGAGGTACATTCAGTGATATACGTGGATACTGTCTGAAAAATGTGCCATGAATCGAGCCTGCACTAAATAAGTCGCAAATTAATTTTTTTTTTTATTTTCCTTAAAGCGATTACTAATGGTTCTGTCAACAGTTGCAGTTATTTATTGGGCGACCAGTTTCGAACCCCAACAGGTTCATTTTCAATCTTGGCCCACTGAGACTGCACTGACGGTGCGTGATCTTAATAATAACATTGAATGGTCAACGTATGCTCTATCAATGTTAGCAGGATGAATGACACAATCCACACGTGCCTGTTACCAAGTCAAAATCAATCAATAAAGCAGCTCCTAGAGTTTTTGTAAACATTTTTTTAAATATTACAAACTTGAAGTTACATATTTGCTGGCTCACAAAGAGTAAATCTGGCATTTTTTCATCATCTAGTGTTTACTGTTAAATGTGGCAGTAAGTCAGACAGAAATGTAATTAATTTTACTTGTATTGTACAGGGTGTTTATAAATGAATATCGGGGTTTTAACGCTTTATAATATTTATTACATTAAACTTAACAGTTATAAATGATATGTCAAATGAAAGAGGAACTCAGACAGTTTTACCAAGACCCTTATAAATGTTCAATGTGAGCACCATTTGTCGCACGGCACACATCAAGTCTATAGCCGAGTTCTTCCCAAACGTTGATAAGTGTGTCTTCAGTGATTGTAGCAACGGCTGCTTCAATCCGGTTTCTTAATTCAGGGAGGTCTGCTGGTAGCGGAGGCACGTACACGATCCTTGATGAAGCCCCAAAGGAAAAAAATCGCGTGGCACACATCAAGTCTATAGCCAAGCGCTGGATAGGCCGCAAGGGACCCAATGACAGGGCTTGCTTTGCATGGCCTCCACGTTCACCCGACCTAACCCCATGCGATTTTTTTCCTTTGGGGCTTCATCAAGGATCGTGTGTACGTCGCTCCGCTACCAGCAGACCTCCCTGAATTAAGAAACCGAACTGAAGCAGCTGTTGCTACAATCACTGAAGACACACTTATCAACGTTTGGAAAGAACTCGGCTATAGACTTCATGTGTGCCGTGCGACAAATGGTGCTCACATTGAACATTTATAAGGGTCTTGGTAAAACTGTCTGAGTTGCTCTTTCATTTGACATATCATTTATAACTGTGAGTTTAATATAATAAATATTATAAAGCGTTAAAACCCTGATATTCATTTATAAACACCCTGTATTTTGTGTTATTCCTTTAAAAATTTCAAGTTTTTTAGTATAGACCATAACTGCTTTACTGACTGTTGCGTATTACGTAGTTCGTACAGAGGGCGCCATACAGCCAACCGATATGTTTTCCGCAAAGCCTACCATCATGATACACTAGTCTTGAGTGAACTGTGGCAGGAGCCCAATGAACAAGGGATTGACGTAGTAGGGCGTGCATTATAACTCTGACATACTGGTGTAATCTAATGTACAAGCGATGTAGCTTATGCCACGAGTTGTAACTTTTTGTATTATCGCCTATGTACGTCTTGTATTTTTCAGCATTGATATTGGCTAGTTACTAGCCGAAATCCAGATCTGCTTTAACAGAGCCCGGAAGGATAGGACGACTCATTGCTTTTCTCCATCATTTTGAAAGTCATATCACAGTGGTTGAGTGCTTTCTACATTCCTAACGGAAGGTAACTTGAAAACAAATTTTGTATGGAACCCTTAGAGCGACACTCCCACTTGTCCGGTTGTTTTAGATTAATTGTAAACTTGTTTCAGATATGTATTGAAAAACATGGTACACATATCAATCGTAAACGCAGAATTCTCAGACTGGCCGCATGCCAGCCCATCGGCACCGACCGACCGCCGTGTCATCCTCCACCAATGGCGTCATCAGACGCAGTGCGCAGAGACACACCGCCCTCCAGGCCGTTGTCAGTTTTTGCGACCTGGAGACGCCACCACTCGGTCGAGTAGCTCCTAAGCTGACATCAACCCATTATAGTTCCTCCACCAAGGGAGAAAAAAAAAATCCCCGTGCGACTAAGAATCGAACCCAGGTCACTTACAAAGCAGTCAGCTGCACTGATATCATTCTGTAAATGACGTATAGAGAATTAAACAACTAATGAAGTACATCGAGATATGCGTAGACAGATGAAGGAAACCATCTAAAAACCACAATTATCCATCCGACAGAGGAGGGGCTTCACTTCTATCCAAGCAGATCAGATGCCAAGTGTGGTGGTCGAGAATTACTTCATGAGCCCAATGAAAGCAACAGGAATACAAGTGTTAGAAAAAAAAAGAACGGTTGCTTTATAGGATAAATCCAGTCATCAACGGCAAATAAATTTTTATTATGCTTTGTCGGTTTCGGCAAATTAATTTGATATCTTCAGATACCTATAAAATAAGGGATATTACAATCCTTTAGACCTTGGCTCCACATTTTCGTGAAGCATAAAATGTATATTACAGAAAATTACTTAGTATTGGTTTAGCAGACGTGAATATTTTCTTCCTAGGATCATAATGCCAGGCATGTCCGGAAAATACGTATTGTATGTGTGCATTTTCAACTTCTGGGGGCGCAATCAAAAGACCATTAAATTTCGGGCGTTCAGCCGCGCAAATAAAATTTCTTCCACTGATATTTCGCCCGCGTATCGTCCGGCCATCCTCGGAGCGAGTCGCAAGATTGTCTTGCGACTCACTCTGAGAATGGCCGGACGATATGCGGCCGAAATATCAGTGGAAGAAATTTGATTTGCGCGGCTGCATGCCCGAAATTTATTGTATGTGATTATTTTAAATACTGATTGAGAATGTGCAGCAACTGAGTCACATCTGTGTGTCTGTTGTGCTAGCAGCGAGGAAGATATATAAAAGCATATATAAAAAATTTAACCAAGGTATATAAAGAAGTTATATACAGTACATTTGAAAAAGACATGATATATAATTCTAGTACATAAAAGGAATGGGCCTTTTTCATATTTTATCAGACGACACGCAATCAAAATAGTGTCTGTTTTTAATGCAAACTGATGAGTAAAGAAATGTTTTGAATTTAGATGGGAATGTTTATACATTTCACATTCTTCTAAAAGGTTCATTTTGTAGCTCTTGTCTACCATATGTAAAATTTCCATGTAGAACATGTTTTGAGATATTCTACAAAAGTTGACCTATATGAATTCTCGCCGTCTCTGTGGACAAGTGCTCATGAAAGCTGGTCTTAAATGCCGCCCCTTTCTGCCCTATAAAATAACTCGGAAATAGATTACATTACGTTTTATATACTCCAGATCTGAGATATCTGGAGGTTTTTATGATGTATAAAGAGCAACTTGGTGGCATTATTGATGGTAAATTAGGTATTCGAAATGAAATATCACCTATAAATGGGACTGTAGTGTATTTCTCAACAGTGACGCCATTTTTGTAGAGGAATTAATATTCTTGTTGTTTTTATTATTGTAATTTTTTTTAAGATTTGCTTGATATCCGTTTTATACAGCTATATACTTAAAGTTTTTGAGTTCTGCATCAACAGCAGAATAGTATAGGGGTACTCTCAGTGATAAGGTCAATCATAGCGTGAAAGATTACCAATTTATGCTTAAAGCGGTGACGAAAAGAGGTATGAAAGATGTTATCTGTTGTGGTGGGTATCCTGTAAATATCAAAGTTAGTTTTACCACCTACGAAACTAGTTTCAGGTCCAGAAAACTCAGTTCAATGTGTTGTATTTGTATTTCTTACGTAATTTAACTTTAGGCTTCTGAAAAATGACAAACTAATTTGTCGAAACCGGTAAAGCATAATAAAAATTTATTTGCAACTGTTGACCGAATTTTATCGTAAACACATAATTCTACAGTTACTGAAAATTACAGCCATGACTAAAATAAAAAATACTGTATTTGCAAACACTACAGTTCCTTTGCAGAGCACTTTATCACTGTAACGATTGGAACGTGTCAGACTACTTTCAGTGTTTTTTATACTCACCAACGCATATTTCTCGGGTACTCCCTCACCATCAGACAGACTCACCTGAAACAATGAAAATATGCAATTAAAGCCAATTCATTCCATATTCCGAGTAGAGATTTGGACAAAAACATTTTTGAACAATTTTGTTTTTATAATGAAAGGTAAATGATATTTGATTTTTGTACGTATTTCATTAAGCAAACGACTAAAGAGTCAGTGAGATAAGTGGCACTGGTTATTTCCAACAACTTTTTTGTATGTAGAATGATGAAGCAGTTGCCAGTGCATCACAAGTGCCAGCCTTTCACAGAGGGAAAGCTAACCACTCACACTGATGCCACACAGACACTTGTTACAAGACGTGCTTCGTCTGCACCACCTTTCTCCCTGGCTACCCTTCTTCAACCACACTTTGCACCCTCATTTAAAATCTCCAAAGTTGAAATGTGTGCCTGTACTTAGCTCTAACGCCTGCAAATCACTGGATTGCTGGACTCCTTACTTCTGAATTGGAATACTTCAGGCTGACAATGCTTTCTGTTTCATGTCTGCGAACAATGGAAATAATAATAATAATAATAATAATAATAATAATAATATACTGTAGGCCATACAGCAGCGTAGTAGCCACAAATAGTTACTGTTGTGCTGCGAATTAGTTATTGTATCTAATGTGAAATGACGCAACTTCTGGTCCATTGCGGGAGCTACATACGTCTTGGAGAAGGCATTTTATTGAGACGTTTAAGCCTATGTTATACACTGGGTAATTCAAAATTCATGTTACACAATTCTAGAAGTTGTAAGGGGACTTAGATCTAGTTTTAGATAGGAACCCATGTCCACAAGCGTCATCGAGGGGCGTTAAAGAGCGTCATGTTTTGGGTGCCGGCGCCTGTTAATGTATGGATATTCAGGGTGATTCCGTAATGATGTTACGAACTTTCTAGGATGACGGAGAAGGATTAATGTATCAATTTGAGGTATGTTTTCCTGTGCCGGAAACGAACGATTCGACATTTATAATCGAAAACCGTTCTGATACGTCTGGCAGCTAAATACGTGTGCTGGTACTATTATTGCCAAGATTTTAGAGTAGGCAACTTTTCTAGGTGTTAGTATGGAGTAAAACAAGAAGAAATGCGTTCCTGAGTAGCTAAGAGCGCTTGTTTACCTTCGCTGATGCGGAACACATCTCCTATTCTATTTAATTATGTTGCTGTGTAAGACTAACGAAGGAATGGTGACAGAGCTTTCTTTTGTGGTGAAGATGTGGGGGAGGGAGAAGCAAAGATGAGTGGACATAAGTGTGCAGTGTTGCTGCTGATGGTAATGTTCGCTTTGTAGGGGGCTCAACTGCGCGGTCATCAGTGTCCGTACAAAGTCCCAGTTTTTTCACAGTCCAATTTTTACACAATTCAATGCCATGAATGATGATGACGAAATGATGAGGACAACACAGACACCCAGTACCCGCGAAGAGTAAATCCCCAACCCGGCCGGCATTGAACCCGGGACGCCATGATCCAGAGCCAGTAACACTAGCCACTAGACCACGATCTGCGGACGCTGTAGTGTGAAGGAAAGTGACTTGGAGGAGGATAAGATGAGGAGCATGAAGAGAAATGAAAAATGAAATTGGGGGGGGGGGGGGGGTTTGAATGGGAGAGGATGGAGAAGTCCACTTTCTTTTCCATGTAGTTTCTTCATTTATTTTATGTACTGTCTGGTTTCCAATAATTCCTCATACAAAGTATGTAAATACAGCGTAATTAAACAGAATAACACACATGTTGAAACGTCCCCTTTGAAAAGTTAGCAATGACTGTGCTGGTGAAATTCTACGTTATTTGATTTTCAAACAACTGAGCAAAACCGAACGCACTCAGGCATTTCTCTCTTTACTTGTTCCGATCATCACTAAACTGACACACAATATTTTTAGCGCAAAACAATCTGATCTTCAATAATCCCTACAAAAGAATGCCCCTGTATAAACAATAGCCGGCCGCGGCGGTCTAGCGGTTCAGGCGCTCCGTCAGGAACCGCGCGACTACTACGGTCGCAGGTTCGAATCCTGCCTCGGGCATGGATGTGTGTGATGTCCTTAGGTTAGTTAGGTTTAAGTAGTTCTAAGTTCTAGGGGACTGATGACCACAGATGTTAACTCCCATAGTGCTCAGAGCCATTTGAACCATTTTTATAAACAATAACCTACACCTTTCATGAATCACTTGCCTCAGAAAAATCTTCGTTACTCGAAGTACCGCAATACCGCAAGCGCCGATACTGCCAGCTAAATAAAAAATTCTAAATACTGAAGGCACTAACTACTCATAGACATAGTTAGCAAATGAAAGATTATGGCAGAGAACAAACAATGAATTTACCTTAATAATGTTCAAAAGTCACCATATATATCTATCAATTAATGACAACCATCTTTACAAATTTCCTTTTTCTGACGGACACTCGTCCAGATCGTCCGCTCATAGTAACCTCTCAAAACTCTGGCATCTCTCTCTCCACATCCACCACTACTGGCGGTTCACCTCCAACTGCACAACGCTACACGCTGTTCACAGACAACAACCCAACACTACACAAGCGAATATTCCAACAATGCCAGCCAGCCACAGACTGCACACACCACAGTCAGCGATTTTAATGCAGAGCGCTACGTGGCGTTACCAAAATAAAAAAAAGTATTGGTCAAACACAAACTAGTGGCATCAAAGACAAACCAGTGGCAATGTTCGCAACACTAAAAATGACAATACAAACTTAGAACTATACAAATAAAGAGTGAACGGTGGTGTACGAAATAGTGTACTGTGTAAAACAGGGACATGCATAGATCTGGAAAGCAATAAAAAATTAGACGACAGGTATCAGCGTGTAAAGAAGAAGGAAACCAAAGACGTGGTAGCCAACGGCATTTCCTGATGCAGGCGAAAAACCAAGAAGAAATTACCGTAATTAAAACCCAACAAGCTGATAACGAAGTGTTTTTCGATCTTCAAAACAAATTAGATTGTAAAAATCTTTAATTACAGCCCACTGATGATGATTTAATTCAATAAAGCGAAAGGCATCTGGTGACAAAAACACGCATTTTCTTGTAGCTGTAACGACGGAACAAAATAACGCTGAGGATTATTTATTTCAAGTTTCTGCTACCAGTCACTTTTTGTTTTATGCTTAACATAATGCAACGCGTTTCGAACATGTTTTGTTCATCTTCAAGCGTTTGTACATACATACATACATACATCGAGAAATGTTACTTAAAAATAAACTGTCTTAAACCAGATTAATCTAGAACACTTTTTTTTTTCTGTAGCTGCTGGTATGGCATTTGGGGGGAAGGAGGGGGGGCAGCGTATATCTAGAAATCGAAGTCAGTGATGTCTTCTGCTGCTTTTCTTCTTTGTTGCTGACTATGTATATCACAGCAGTTGCATCCTCTTGCTGCTTCACTTGCATCACTTGTGTAATGGCGGAGCTCTTGATTGACATTACACTATTGCACATTATATTTTGTCACTGATTGCCACTGCCTAAATTGCTTCGATGTTATACACACAACAGAAGATGGCGGACTCTTCTTGTGTTGTGTGTATAACATCGAAGCAATTTTGGCAGTGGCAGTCAGTGACAAAATATAATGTGCAATAGTGTAATGTAAATGAACAGCTCCGCCATTACACAAGTGATGCAAGTGAAGCAGCAAGAGGATGTAACTTCTACCAGCAGCTACAGTAAAAAACAAAGTGTTCTAGATTAATCTGCTTTATTTTTAAGTAACATTTCTCGATGTATGTATGTACAAACGCTTGAAGATAAACAAAACCTGTTCGAAACGCGTTGCATTATGTTGGATTAAGCATAAAATAAAAAGTGACTGGTAGCAGAAACCTGAAGTAAATAATTTTCCTGCACAGTCACGGCTTACAAACATAGCCACTATGGCTGATAATAATAATAATAATAATAATAATAATAATAATAATAATAATAATAATAATAATAACGCTGAGGAATTGTACAGCAAACTCGCAGAATCAGGCCAAACAATGAAGTACTGCAGTCTAGTTGTAAATGTTGTTGTTGTGGTCCTCAGTCCTGAGACAGGTTTGATGCAGCTCTCCATGCTACTCTATCCTGTGCTAGCTTCTTCATCTCCCAGTACCTACTGCAACCTACATCCTTCTGAATCTGCTTGGTGTATTCATCTCTTGGTCTCCCTCTACGATTTTTACCCTCCACGCTGCCCTCCAATGCTAAATTGGTGATCCCTTGATGCCTCAGAACATGTCCTACCAATCGATCCCTTCTTCTAGTCAAGTGGTGTCACAAACTTCTCTTCTCCCCAGTCCTATTCAATACCTCCTCATTAGTTTTTAACCTTTCAAAAAAATGGTTCAAATGGCTCTGAGCACTATGGGACTTAACACCTATGGTCATCAGTCCCCTAGAACTTAGAACTACTTAAACCTAACTAACCTAAGGACATCACACACATCCATGCCCGAGGCAGGATCCGAACCTGCGATCGTAGCGGTCTCGCGGTTCCAGACTGCAGCGCCTAGAACCGCACGGCCACTTCGGCCGGCGACTCGTTGCGATCTCTATGCGATTGAATGCCGTGAAGTTGACGACGAGAGCTCTACGGACTGACCGCTGCCGGTCGCACAGCTAGCAGACACACAACCGCGCAGCCCATCTCGCACATACAACGACCATATCGCACTCCGGGGGCTGCATCAGCTCACACTTAGCCCCATACCGGGGGTCCGACCCCCAACAGGGAATCAGTTTAAGCGAGGCGGAGGCCCACCCTAGCGACCAGCCGCGTTAGCCGGCGCTCATGAATAATGCCGCGTGAGTCCCGTAAACAGCAGTTAGCAGCGCGTAAAATTACGATAATTCTGGCGGCGTTTCGCATGCGAAACCCGTCCCACCGCGACTCTGGAAGCCGCCCTGCACTCGCGAAGCGATCAGGCCGGCAGATATGGCCGGGACAATCCTGCGTCCATCTGGGACGCCGGGCAAACTACCGGTGAGAGAGACGTCAAAAGTGTGCAGAGTACGCTACGTAACGAGACACTAAGATGCAAATGCCCTCCATACGCAAAAGTGCCAGCCCGGGTGACGAGCTAGCCGATTTCAGAGCAGGAAATGAGTTTTCGTTAACAGTTTACATTATAGACCACTTTGAACGTAATAGCAATACACTGAAGAGCCAAAGAAATTGGTACACCTGCTTAATATCGTGTAGGGACCCCGCGATCAAGCAGAAGAGCCGCAACACGACGCGGCAGGGATTCGACTAATGTCTGAAGTAGTGCTGGAGGGAAATGACATCGTGAATCCTGCAGGGCCGTCCGTAACAGTACGAGGGGGTGGAGATCTCTGCTGAACAGCACGTTGCAAGGCATCACAAGGCTCAAAAATGTTCATGTCTGGGAAGTTTGGTGGCCAGCGGAAGTGTTTAAACTCAGAAGAGTGTTCCTAGAGCCACTATGTAGCAATTTTGGTCGTTTGAGGTGTTGCATTGTCCTGTTGGAATTGCCCGACTCCGTCCGAATGCACAAAGGACGTGAATGGATGCACTTGATTATACAGGATGTTTACGTACATGTCGCCTGTCAGAGTCGTATCTAGATGTGTCAGGCGTCCGATATCACTCCAACTGCACACGCCCCACACCATTACAGAGTCTTCTGAGATTGTCTCCATACCCGTACACGTCTACCCACTCGATACAATTTGAAACGAGACTGTTCAAATGTGTGTGAATTCCTAAGGGACCAAACTGCTAAGGCCATCGGTGCCTACACTCAAACACTAATTAAAATAACTCACACCAAGGACAACACACACATCCATGCTCGAGAGAAGACTCGAACCTCCGGCGGATGCGCCGTGCAATTCGTAACATGGCGCCTCAAACCACGCGCCCACTTCACGCGGCCTGAAACGAGGCTCGTCCGACCAGGCAACATGTTTCCAGTGAACAACAGTCCAATGTCGGTGTTGACGGGCCCAGGTGAGGCGTAAAGCTGTGTCGTGCAGTCATCAAGGGCACACGAATAGACCTTCGGCTCCGAAAGCCTATATCGATGACGTTTTATTGAATGGTTCGCACGCTGACAGTTGTTGATGGCCCAGCATCGAAATCTGCACCAATATGCGAAAGGGCTGCACTTCTGTCACGTTGAAGGATTCTCTTCAGTCGTCGTTGGTCTAGTTCTTGCAGGATCTATTGCTGACCGCAGCCAGAGGTTTGATGTTTCACTGGATTTCTGAAATTCACGCTATACTTGTGAAATGGTCGTATGGGAAAGTTTCCACTTCATCACTAACTCGGGGATGCTGTGTCCCATGATCATACGCCGAGTACAACACCGCGTTCAAACTCATTTAAATCTTGATAGCCTGCCACTGCAGCAGCAGTAACCGATCTAACGGCGCCAGTCACTTGTTGTCTTATACAGGTGTTACCGATCACAGCACCATATTCTGCCTGTTTACATACCTATTTATTTGACTACACATGCCTATGGCGCTTCAGTGTATAAACGAAAGCACGAATATTATCCCTTACGTTGGGTGTACCCCAACGCAGTAAATACTCAAAATAAGAACGCATTTTTCAATTTTTCTAAAAATTGGGTGTCTCATACCTTTGTCTAAAGTCGAATATGATTGTGAAATGGCAGTAATAAGACACTGAAAAAGTGAACAACCCTCCATCGACTTCGTAGGTAACACATACAGGCTGTTTCCGTAAAAGCGTGCAAAAATTTAACAGCACACAGAGAATGCTTCACCGAACAATTTGAGGTGGGGAACCTGAGGTCCGTGAAGCCATCTTAAGGAGATATGAAAGTAAACTTATCCAGCGCTGCGTCTAGCTTTACTGTTTTCCATATTATCTACAACTTATATGCGTATACGTTTAGACGTACTGTCCTGTTTATTTACGTGTACATTCTTTATTTCCTGCGAGGAAACTAGGAGGACTAGCCTGATTACTAGGAAGTTTTGGTGGAGCTTTTGTTTACTTTACTTTTCCATAGGTTGTGCTATGAAACAACGACAGACTCATTCACTACTCTGGGCTGTTCAGAGACGGACAGAACAACACGATGGAGCAGTACCGGTGCAGTACTTCCTGGTCGCTGGACTGGAGGGGGAGATCCTATTCCAAGGCCTGCGAGATCACCTGACCTGAAGCGCTTTGATTATTTCCAATGGTGAAATGTAAAGTCACTTACGTATGAGACCCCAGTGGATACGGAGCTGGAATTAGTTGCTGTCTGTGGTGTGATTCCAAACACTCCAGGAATATTTTTCAGGGTGCATCAGAATATTGTTCGCCGATGTCATGATTGCATTGAGGTTGATGGCCGTCAATTTCAGCACATTTTGTTAGATGCAGTACAGATGGTACGCTCATTGTGTCAATGATGGTATTTGCAGTAAATAATGTAAATAAAAGGTACACAGTAATTTGATTATATTCATATTATCTCCTTAAGCTGGCTTCTTCGACCCAAGGTTCCCTACCTCATATTGTTCAGTGGAGCATGCTCTATGTCCTGTTACATTTTTGCACGCTCTGACGGAAACACCCTGTATATGAACGTAGCTGGTTCAAATGGTTCAAATGGCTCTGAGCGCTATGGGACTCAACTTCTGAGGTCATTAGTCCCCTAGAACTTAGAACTAGTTAAACCTAACTAACCTAAGGACATCACACACATCCATGCCCGAGGCAGGATTCGAACATGCGACCGTAGCGGTCTCGCGGTTCCAGACTGCAGCGCCTAGAACCGCACGGCCACTTCGGCCGGCATGAACATAGCTAAAATACACAAAAGGAAGATGCCTCCTGACAACATTATCGTTTCAAAAGAAGATACCACGTTTATTAGTTTACCTTACTACGGAAAACCTAGTACAAAGATTGCATCTGTGATTAAAAAGTATAATATGGGAGTGTCTTTTCGAACCACAAATAAGCTAGTATATATTTTGCAACATACTGTGGAAACAAAGAATTTGTTTCACTCTCCTGGAGCTTGTAAAATGGCCTGCCCAGACAGTGGGGCCCGCTGCGTTGGCCAAACGGGAAGGAGGCTGGAAATTACTTTTTGGGGAACACTGCGTTGGAAAGAAAGGATGCCACGGAGGGATCGGGTGAAGCTGCTCATTTAGTTACACCAAAACAAAGCCTGCCGATTTTGACGTCTGATGTGAGGCTGATGCATGAGGGTGACAAGGGCGGGGTTCTCGACCTCCTAGAACAGCTGGAGATCTTTTGCCATCAGGAAAATGTTAGCTGCAACCTGATTAATGGTTCAAATGGCTCTGAGCACTAAGGGACTTAACATCTGAGGTCATCAGTCCCCTAGAACTTAGAACTACTTAAACCTAACTAACCTAAGGACACCACGCGCATCCATGCCCGAGGTAGGATTCGAACCTGCGACCGTAGCGGTCGCGCGGTTGTAGACTGAAGCGCCTAGAACCGCTCGGCCACACCGGCCGGCCCTGATTAATGATCAGGTCATTATGAACGATGTCCATTTCTAGCAATTGTTTGAAAACTGCTTGCTTAGAAGCAGTGAAAAATACGACCCGGGGTGGCAGTGGGGATTACCATATAGATTCTTTTTTTCTTTTTTTGTTATTTCATCCCCCCGCGGTCCACATGGGCGGGGGGGATATGGGCTGTCAGCGATACAGATCCACTCTTCAGCCAACAGTCAGTAAAAAAGTGAAGTAGATAAAAAAGCAAGAAGCAGCTAGCGGAGATATACAGGGTGTTACAAAAAGGTACGGCCAAACTTTCAGGAAACATTCCTGACACACAAATAAAGAAAAGATGTTAAGTGGACATGTGTCCGGAAACGCTTAATTTCCATGTTAGAGCTCATTTTAGTTTGTTCTTCCACCTAGGCTCAATGGAGCACGTTATCATGATTTCATACGGGATACTCTACCTGTGCTGCTAGAACATATGCCTTTACAAGTAAGACACAACATGTGGTTCATGCACGATGGAGCTCCTGCACATTTCAGTCGAAGTGTTCGTACGCTTCTCAACAACAGATTCGGTGACCGATGGATTGGTAGAGACGGACCAATTCCATGGCCTCCACGCTCTCCTGACCTCAACCCTCTTGACTTTCATTTATGGGGGCATTTGAAAGCTCTTGTCTACGCAACCCCGGTATCAAATGTAGAGACTCTTCGTGCTCGTATTGTGGACGGCTGTGATACAATACGGCATTCGCCAGGGCTGCATCAGCGCATCAGGGATTCCATGCGACGGAGGATGGATGCATGTATCCTCGCTAACGGAGAACATTTTGAACATTTCCTGTAACAAACTGTTTGAAGTCACGCTGGTACGTTCTGTTGCTGTGTGTTTCCATTCCATGATTAATGTGATTTGAAGAGAAGTAATAAAATGAGTTCCAACATGGAAAGTAAGCGTTTCCGGACACATGTCCACATAATATATTTTCTTTCTTTGTGTGTGAGGAATGTTTCCTGAAAGTTTGACCGTACCTTTTTGTAACACCCTGTATATACTGAATTTAAAACTTGTTAAATTGAAAGATAAAATGGAAGTTTTGTCATACATGATGGGCGACTTTTTACATTGGTAGTTAAAAACAGTAATAATAAAAGGTAAAATGAAACACAACAAGCGCACATTCAAAACATGTTACCGAAGTACTAATACGTGAAAGAAGCACTTTCCTGTCAGTAGAAATTGGAAGGACCTGCCAAGGAATAGGAAATTCAGTAGTCGAAGGGGAAAAGGTTGGCTGGTGAGGAGGATAGAATGTGGTGGTATAAGGTGGAGAACTTGTGCACTACAGCGATGGGGTAGGAGTGGCTAAGGGGACAGAGGAGGGGATAGAGTAGAGGGGGAAGTGGTGATGGCTAACGCTTGTTGGGAAAAAGTGGGTTGGGAAAAGAAAGGCAGAAGAGTAAAAAGGGGGTAATGAAATGTGGAGGGGGGGGGAGGAGAGAGAGAGAGAGAGCCCAGATAATGTGGACTGGATGGGGTGGATCATTAGTTGGTAGCATGGGTACATGTGAACGGCGGAGTTCACGATGTGAGAAGGGGAAAACGACGGAAGTTTCGCTGGGAGAGCATGTGGAGGGTGTGAAAGCAGATTCTGACTTCTTGCCAACATGTAGCAGCTATTGACACACTACTGTATGAGTAGCGCACAGCCATCTAGCGTGCAAATGCTGATTTACTTGCCTTCTCAGACTGGGTGCAGAAATTAGGTTTGAAACTTAACCCATCTAAAATACAAGCAATCTTCGTCGCTTGTAGAAGACTCATTATTCCTCTTCCACCATTAATGCTAAACGGCACAGAAATAACTTTTTCTTCGTCTGCAAAGAACTCGGGAATTCTGGACCATCACCGAGACTGGACTGAACACGCAATTGCCGTCTGTAAGAAGGTGTCAGTGTCACTTCAGTTACTACAGAAATATATAAAAGTGTTTCCTTTTGATCTCAAAGAGGAGCTTGTAGAGTCACTTATACTCCCTATACTCGACTATGGTGATCCCACTCTCCAAGAACTTCCATACAAAACCTCACGTAGGTTGCAAATGGCAATGAATGCTTGTGCACGATACATTTGTGACATTCGCTTTTTCGACCATATCATTCCTGCCTACCAACAATTATCATGGCTACGTGACAATAAGGGTAGACACTACCCTATCCTATGCAAGCATATCGTCTTCTAAATCACTGCACTCCCTCTAACGTATCGTCAACTTTTTCACCATTACCTGAACAGCACAATAGAAACACCCACTTCTCAACACAGTAAAATCCTCTCTTTACCAGTAGTATCTAAATCGTTCTCCGTATCAGGAGCCCGACACTGGAACAATTTTACAATAAGTATCAGAGGAACCCAATCCCTTCCACGATTCAAAAGACAGCTAATGGTCCACCTTCTATCACAACAGCCATCTATCCCATACTCAGATCCGCAGATTAGCCTCGCAAATTCCCCCTACACCACAACTCCACCCCCCCCCCCCTCTTTGTCAGCAGATTTCTCTATTTGTACTTCATTGTTTCCTGTCTTCTACTGTCGCTACCATTTCAATACTCTCCTTCATCTATATTTTTTCACTCCTGATGTCTCTAATCATAGACTCAAATTTACGAAAATAATTAATATATAATTAATATGTATTTGTATATATATATATTTACAAAGAAAATAATTTATATAAGTCCTTCTGCCATTCGCTATTATTATTATCATTATTATTATTATTATTATTATTATAACGATTGTTCCCCTTAAGGAGAGCGATTGAACATGAATTCAAAATTTCATCTCCGGACGTCTTTCTTCTTCGTTCTCAAAAACTCTTCATCCTCTCAAAATGCTCCTTCTTCCTCTCTTCTGTCCATTTTTTACCAAGCTGGCGCGATGTTCTTTCCTCAAACTTCACACTTGTGATTTTATTCCAGCACTCTACATCTACATTTATACTCCGCAAGCCACCCAACGGTGTGTGGCGGAGGGCACTTTACGTGCCACTGTCATTACCTCCCTTTCCTGTTCCAGTCGCGTATGGTTCGCGGGAAGAACGATTGCCGGAAAGCCTACGTGGGCGCTCTAATCTCTCTAATTTTACATTCGTGATCTCCTCGGGAGGTATAAGTAGGGGGAAGCAATATATTCGGTACCTCATCCAGAAACGCACCCTTTCGAAACCTGGACATCAAGCTACACCGCGATGCACAGCGCCTGTCTTGCAGAGTCTGCCACTTGAGTTTGCTAAACATCTCCGCAACGCTATCACGGTTACCAAATAACCCTGTGACCAAACGCGTCGCTCTTCTTTGGATCTTCTCTATCTCCTCCGTCAACTCGATCTGGTACGGATTCCACACTGATGAGCAATACTCTAGTATAGGTCGGACGAGTGTTTTGTAAGCCACCTCTTTGTTGATGGACTGCATTTTCTAAGGACTCTCCCAATGAATCTCAACCCGGTACCCGCCTTACCAACAATTAATTTTGTATGATCATTCCACTTCAAATCGTTCCGCACGCATACTCCCAGATATTTTACAGAAGTAACTGCTACCAGTGTTTGTTCCCCAATCATATAATCATACAACAAAGCATCCTTCTTTCTATGTATTAGCAATACATTACATTTGTCTATGTTAAGGGTCAGTTGCCACTCCCTGCACCAAGTGTCTATCCTCTGCAGATCTTCCTGCATTTCGCTACAATTTTCCAATGCTGCAACTTCTCTGTATACTACAGCATCATCGGCGAAAAGCCGCATGGAACTCAGTGCCGTCTTCGAGATTTTTTATGTTGATCTGCTGCAGATCCCTCTGGACTTCTTTCAGCCATTCTGTGCGGCATTTACTCTTTGTTATAGTATTGAAAAGTTTCGTTGCTGTTCTGGAGTCTTCCATCCTGTAGATATGTGTATAAAACTGGGCTCGGCGTTTTCCGATTTCGTTTGTTACTGTGTTGGATTTTATATAGAGCTCGTTTTGTGGTCTCTTCATCCAAATGCCGTTTTTGTCGGTTGCCCCGTAAATCTTACTGAGAATTTTTCTTTCTTGCTTTTTTATCTCCCTAATTTTTGAACGACCATCAATCATCATTGTTTCAGCTGCGTAGATTGCTTCTGGAAGAATCACTGTTTTATAGTGTCTTAATTTTGCGTTTGTCGAAATGCACTTCTTGTTGTAATGCATCCATGTTAGCTTGTAGGCCTATGCTTTCTGGAGTTTGGTGAGTCTTTGTTCATCGACGATTCGATTTAATCCTGAGGAAGAGAAAGTTGGTGATTGGAATTTCGTGAGAAGATTCCTCCGCAGCGAAAAACGCCCTTCTTTTAATGATGTCCAGCCCAAATCCTGTATCATTTCAGTGACATTCTCTCCCACAGTTCGCGAGAATACAAAACGTGCTGCCCTTCTTTGAACTTTTTCGATGTACTCCGTCAATCATATCTGGTAAGGATCCCACACCGGGCAGCAGTATTCTAAAACAGGACGGACAAGCGTAGTGTAGGCAGTCTCCTTAGTAGAGCTGTTACATTTTCTAAGTGTCCTGCCAATAAAACGCAGTCTTTGGTTAGCCTTCCCCACAACATTTTCTATGTGTTACTTCCACTTTCAGGTGTTCGTAATTTTAGTTTATAGGTATTTAGTTGAATTTACGACCGTTAGATTTGACTTATTTATCGTGTAACGGAAGTTTAACGGATTCCTTGTAGCACTCATGTGGATGACCTCACGCTTTTCGTTATTTCGGGTCAATTGCCAATTTTCGAAACATAGAGTTATCTTTTCTAAATCGTTTTGCAATTTGTTTTGATCTTCTGATGACTTTATCGATCGATAAACGACAGCGTCATCTGCAAATAACCTAAGAGGGCTGCTCAGATTGTCTCCCACGTCATTTATGTAGATAGGGAACAGCAAAGGGCCTGTAACACTACCTTGTAGAAAACTGAACTGTGACCTCTGAGAGGAAATCTTGAATCCAATCACATAACTGAGACTATATTCCAGAAGCACGCAATTTCACTATAAGCGGCTTGTGTGGTACAGTGTCGAAAGCCTTCCGAAAATCCAGAAATACGGAATCAGTCGAAGGTCTGTGTGTGATGATGGTTATACCAATGATGAAATGGAGAATGCAACTAAGCAGGGCAGTAACTGCAATAACGTATTCTTATTTTTGAACAATATGTAGCCATTGAAATGCAATTTTTCACGATTCTATCTCAGATAACACCCAGAGAAATGATTAAAAAACAAATGATCAGTGGCTTCATTTCTGTTGTTTTCTTTTTTCGTTACGCTTATCTCATACGCCTCGCTCCATATAGATAGGGACTGGGCAGTCAGAGGTACAATACTCTGCTCTTCAGCCAAGAGCATTCTGAATGATGTAACAAATATGAGAGGAAAAAAATTA
This sequence comes from Schistocerca piceifrons, assembly GCF_021461385.2. Lineage (NCBI taxonomy): Eukaryota > Metazoa > Arthropoda > Insecta > Orthoptera > Acrididae > Schistocerca > Schistocerca piceifrons. Next base: position 169,285,297 of record NC_060146.1, read on the forward strand.
TGACAACTGTTGTCGTTTTAAATTAAAAAGATCAGTGACGGGCGGCTGAAAGGACAAGGAGTATATAGAAATTAAAAATACAAATGCAATGAGGTGAAATTCTTCTATGGACGAACGCTGGAGCACCGTACTTTCACTTAACAACCGTAGGTCCTGCAGTGGGTGAGAGGTGTTATGGAAGGAGAGAATAGGATAAGTAGAGGCTGATGGGTGCGGGTAAAGAGATGTTGGTTGAGGAACCTGTGGAGATGATAGGATGCGAAGCAGATAGTGGGCATGCAGATGAGGAGTAAGACAGAAGGTGAGGAGGAGTAATGGTGGATCGTTGTGGTGCAGGTGGAAAGGGATAGAGATGGATTGAGAGGCATAAGGAGACAGGAAACCTGATGTGGAGTGGGATATGTGGGAAAGGGTTAAAGTTGGTAGCGGCAGATCTCACTGTGTGGGAGGTTGAGTTGGCTGAAGTTGCATTGGGATACTATATGGAGTGTGTGAACATATAGGTACAGAGGGATACGTTTGTGAAGCACCTTACTAGGGCTGGTGATCGAGGCGAGAAAATGGAGTTACTGGAATCTAGTTTGCAGATAGTGTAGGAGATGTGTTCGATGTGGATGAGGAGAGGTGAGAAGACGAGAGAGAGAGCATGGAGGATTTTGAGGGACTTATAGAACTTTGGTGCAGTTGACATCCATGCAATACTTGTACAGCAGAGGATGGGTCAGATCAGGATTTTGTAGGTATGGAGGATGTTGGAAAGGTGCAATTTCTTCATACTGTTAGTAGTTTTAGTCTACTGTGCGCTTTCTGTGGGATGGTAGTAGGTGAGGTTTCGACGTTACAAAATTGTTAAAGCTTTCTTGGCCACTATCTCGAGTTCTTCGGCCGACGTTCGCCTGATGATTTTACTGACGTTTCGCCAGCACGAGTGGCTGGCATTATCGGAGCTTAACCTTCCATTGCTGGTAGTGAACTGGAGTCGAACTCGCGAAAGCTTTGACAAAGCCAGCCACTCGTGAAGGCGAAACGTCAGTAAAATCATCGGACGAACGTCGGCCGAAGAACCCAAGACAGAAGCCAATAGGCAGTTTGTTTCCACGTTAGATGCCGGTCGAGGGTTACTCCAAGATATTATAGTGTGTATGTGGAAGGAAGCAAGTGGTAGGAAGTAAGTATCCCCATGTGCCTGACAATGGTCCTACCTGTCTACTAAGTCGGTTGGGTGATCACTGACATTATCCAGTATTTCTTTATTTCATTAACAGTACAGAGTAACCCATCACCTTGAAATGTAAGGTGGGTCGGATGCTTCTGAAACTAACAGCAAAGACTTCTCACTGCTACAATCTTATTGGTATACAGTTGTTGATGCTTTTTTAAATATAAAGAACCTAATATATAAAGATTTCTCTGAGGTTACAGCGAATTGAATGGTTGACATTGTCAAAATGATTCCAGAAAAGTGCAGCTCTATAACGTATTGTTATGTCTATAGGGCAGGTCCCCATCACAAAGCAAAGTGCCTTTACTGGCGCGGTGCTGAAGGCTCCGCTCATTCTTAGGAGTACACTACGTTAATCTCGTCTTGCAGTTGTCTCGTTAGTCTGTATGTTCAGTCTGTGAGCCCAAGCACTTGCAGCGAAGCATGTGATGGTTTCAAATATCGCAATGTGGTAGGTCCTTATCGTCTTAATAGGTAATTTGTACAGAGTTGCGTTTAGTCTTGATAGTTTGTGCATAATTTTGGAGGCTTTGTCAACTGTCAGTTTTATGAAACTTCCTGGCTGATTAAAACTGTATGCCGAACCGAGACTCGAACTCGGGACTTTTGCCTTTCGCGGGCAAGTGCTCTACCAACTGAGCTAGCCAAGCACGACTCACGCCCCGTCTTCACAGCTTTACTTCTGCCAGTACCTTGTCTCCTACCTTCCAAACTTTACAGAAGCTCTCGTTTCTTTCAGGAGTGCTAGTTCTGCAAGTTCGCAAGAGAGCTTCTGTAAAGTTTGGAACGTAGGTGGCGAGGTACTGGCAGAAGTACAGCTGTGAAGACGGGGCGTGAGTCGTGCTTGGGTAGCTCAGTTGGTAGAGCACTTGCCCGCGAAAGGCAAAGGTCCCGAGTTCGATTCTCGATCCGGCACACACTTTTAATCTGCCAGGAAGTTTCATATCAGCGCACACTCCGCTGTCAATTTTATACTATCCAATATCAGTCTGCTATTGACGACGGCGTCTGTAGATGCAACGCACTTGAATAGCACTCGGCCGTCGCTAAGGTGATGTAATGCACAACGCGGTCCGCCTGCGGTACAGATACTGCAGTAATGAGACGGACGCCGCGCTCCCCGGACGTCAAAGGGCGCCGTAAGGTGTCGTCTCGAAAGCAGGATGGCCGCGGCGCTATCAGTTACGGTCGTCGGTCCGTAATGAAGCAGGGTCAACAGTGAGCAGGTGGTAGCTGGCAGCGGAGGCCCAGGGGCGTGGTCGGTCGGGCTCCGGACAGTCGGGAGGCCGTAATTGAAACGTCAGCCGCTTTCCCGCCAGCCTGCAGCCGGCGGCAGCGCATGCAAAGTGGCGGATTCGATCGTGCGGGCACTCTGCAACAATTTGGCGTCGCCACTCTCCCAGTAGCTGCGCCACATACTGGCGCCAAAACGGCGTCGGGCGTGGTTCTGGACTCCACACGTGTTTATTCTCTGTGTGTGTGTGTGTGTGTGTAATACACTAGCAATATTCGAACATAAGCCTATGTAAACGATTGATGTGAGCATCGGCGTCTGAAGAAATTTATCCAAGACGGCCAAGAAACTAATATTGCCACTTTTATGAGAGGCAGTCCGGGAGATAGAGAACGTGTTGTGCCCCCGGAATTTTTATTTGAGAGGAAGCACACAAAAGCTGCCGTATTTCTAATGTTTGATAGTTTCTCACTCAATATATTTTTGAAGGTAGGCTTATTTTTATATCTACATGCTAACATACACACATCAAAAAAGTTTTGCATCATCTCGGTTCCGAGAGTTCCGTAACCTGTACATAAAATTGGAATAGAGATCATCATAAACATCATTTCCGCCCTTTTTACTGCTCATGAAAACCACACATTGCATGTTGTACCACCATACAGCGACACCTAAACAGGTAGTGGTCCAAATTGCTGTACACACCGGTACCCCTGATACGCAGTAGCACGTCCTCTTGCATCGATGCATTATTGTATTTTCGTGGCATACTATGCACAAGTTCATCAAGGCACTGTTGGTACAGATTGTCCCACTCCGTAACGGCGATTCGACGTAGATCCCTCAGATTGGATGGTCGGTCACGTCTTCCATAAACAGCCCTTTTCAATCTGTCCTAGGCACGTTCGATAGGGTTCATGTCTGGGGAACATGCTGGCCACACTAGTCGAGCGATGTTGTTATCCTGAAGGAAGTCATCCACAACATGTGCATGATGGGGGTGCGAATTGTCGTCCATGAAGACGAATGCCTCGTCAATATGCTACCGATATGGTTGCACTACCGGTCGGAGGACGGCATTCACGTATCGTAGAGCCATTACGGCGCCTTCCATGACCACCAGCGGCGTACGTAGGCTCCACATAATGCCACCCCAAGACAGCAGGGAACCTCCACCGCGCTGCACTCGCTGGACAGTGTGTCTAAGGCCTTCAGCCTGACCGGGTTGCCTCCAAACACGTCTCCGACGATTGTCTGCTCGAAGGCATGTGCGACACTCATCGGTGAAGAGAACGTGATGCCAATCCTGAGCGGTACATTCGGCATGTTGTTGGGCCCACCTTAACCACGCTGGATAGTGTCGAGATTGCAAACACTGACCTCGCCATTGACGTCGGGAATGAAGTTGGGCATCATGCAGCCTATTGCGCACAGCTTGAGTCGAAACACCACGTCCTGTGGCTGCACAAAAAGCATTATTCAACCTGCTACTGTTAGCGTTCCTCCGAGCCATAATTTGTAGGTAGCGGTCATCAACTGCGGTAGTAGCCCTTGGGCGGCCTGAGCGAGGCATGTCATCGACAGTTCCTCTCTCTCTGTATCTCCTCCATGTCCGAACAACATCACTTTGGTTCACTCCGAGGAGCGTGGACCCTCCCCTCGTTGAGAGCCGTTCCTGGCACAAAGTAACAATGCGGACGCTATGGAACCGCGGTATTGACCGTCTAGGTATGGTTGAACTACAAACACGAGCCGCTTACCTCCTTCCTAGTGAAATGAGTGGACCTGATCGGCTGTCGGACCCCATCCGACTAATAGGCGCTGCTCATGCATGGTTGTTTACATCTTTGGGCGGGTTTAGTGACATCTCTGAAGAGTCAAAGGGACTGTGTCTGTGATACATCCACCGTCAGCGTATATCTTCAGGAGTTCTGGTAACTGGGGCGGTGCAAAACTTTTTTTGATGCATGTATTTCATTAAGTGCATTGTTTTCAACATTACAAGCAAGGTGTTACAGAAATGAAACCTAGAAATATTTACAAAAATTTTTATTCATATATCAATAATGTTAGGATGATACTGAAAACTGAAAATTTGAAATTGAGAAAGTCAGATCCATTGAAGAACTCCTATTGGATGTTAACAAAAGTAACCAGCCAAAAATGTCCCTATTCTACATTCCTCAAGTAGAGGAACAGGAGATAAACTTATAGAAAAAGCTTATTCAGCTTTGATACCATATCTTTGTTATTACAAAAACGCACATCTGACCATGCTGGTGTATTTACGTCGATATTTTCATGAGTTCTATGTTTTAATGTTAATTTTTACAACAAAAATTCAACAAAATATGTTTTGAAAGTTACCTGTTTTGTGTTCTTTCGCTAAAACGAGACCGATGGATAATATTCGTTCAAATGAATGTGAAAACTCTTCGAAAACAACTCAGATTGATTGGCAGAACCGACTCTTCACACTCTAGGACAGTGTTTCCCGTTACATTCGACAAAGCTAAATCTGTAGTTTAGTAGCGCCACTGGCAATCATTTCTACGAGGGCGTTGAGTAAATAATGCAACATATGTTTTTGTTTCTTTTTTATCGGCAAATTTCGGTTGAAGAAATGTCACATTTGTTATGGACGATTGTGAAATATTGTCGCTTCACCCCCTATATTTTCATGAAGTTTCGACAGTTGGCAGCGCTATATGTAGCATTCACAATGGCGTCTGTCACTGAGTTCCTTTTGGTGGAAAATCGGAGCACCGACCACACGCGCATTGCCCAATGTCTACGGAGACGTGCCTAGTGAACAAAAGCACGACGAGTCGTTGGACGAGGCGTTTGTCATCATCGAATCAAGATCGTACAAGTCTGTCCGATCTCTCGCGTGCCGGTCTGCCGCATATAGCTGTGACTCCTGAAGTGTTGAAAGGTGGGGACACTCTCATTCGAGGTGACCGACGGATCACAATCAGATATCTACACTTCTAGCCATTAAAATTGCTACACAAAGAAGAAATGCAGATGATAAACGGGTATTCATTGAACAAATACATTATACTAGAACTGACATGTGATTACATTTTCACGCAATTCGGGTACATAGATCCTGAAAAATCAGTACCCTGAACAACCACCTCTGGCCGTAATAACGGCCTTGATACGCCTGGGCATTCAGTCAAACAGAGGTGGGATAGCGTGTACAGCTACAGCTGCCCATGCAGCTTCAACACGATATCTCAGTTCATCAAGACGAGCCAGTTGCTCGGCCATCATTGACTAGAGGTTTTCAATTGGTGAGAGATCTGGAGAATGTGTTGGCTAGGGCAGCAGTCGAACATTTTCTGCATCCAGAAAGGCCCGTACAGTACCTGCAACATGCGGTCGTGCATTGTCCTGCTGAAATGTAGGGCTTCGCAGGTATCGAATGAAGGGTAGAGCCACGGGTCGTAACACATCAGAAATGTAACGTCCGCTGTTCAAAGTGCCGTCAGCGCGAACAAGAGGTGACCAAGACGTGTAACCAATGGCCCCCTATACCATCGCACACGGATGCGGCCATCATGATGCTGTAAACGAAAACTGGATTCATACGAAAAAATGACGTTTTGCCATTCGTGCACCCAGGTTCGTCGTTGAGTACACCATCGCAGGCGCTCCTGTCTGTGATGCAGCGTCAAGGGTAACCGCAGCCATTGTCTCCGAGCTGACAGTCCATGCTGCTGCAAACGTCGTCCAACTGTTCGTGCAGTTGGTTGTTGTCTTGCAAGCGTCCGCATCTCTTGACTCAGGTATCGAGACGTGGCTGCACGATCCGCTACAGCCATGCAGATAAGATGCCTGTCATCTCGACTGCTAGTGATACGAGGCCGTTGGGATCCAGCACAGCGTTCCGTATTACCCTCCTGAATCCATCGATTCCATATTCTGCTAACAGTCATTGGATCTCGACCAACGCGAGCAGCAATGTCGTGAAACGATAAACCGCAATCGCGATAGGCTACAATCCGCCCTTTATCAAAGTCGGGAACGTGATGGTACGCATTTCTCCTCCTCACACGAGGCATCACAACAACGTTTCACCAGGCAACGCGGGTCAACTGCTGGTTGTGTATGAGAAATCGGTTGGAAACTTTCCTCATGTCAGCACGTTGTAGGTGTCGCCACCGGCGCCAACCTTGTGTGAATGCTCTGAAAAACTAATCATTTACATATCACAGCATCTTCTTCCTGTCGGTTAAATTTCGCGTCTGTAGCACGTCATCTTCGTGGTGTAGCAATTTTAATGGCCATTAGTGTAGCTGCACAATTCGATATCATTGTTGGTCATTGTTGGCAGACATACTCGTCCACCAATTAGAGTACTCTAAGGTAAGTCTGTGAAGACCAATTAAGGGCCATCTCTTTGGCCCAATGAAGGATGCACTCTACGGGAAGCATTGTGTGAATACTTGCGAGGTTACTGATTCAGCAAGAAAATGTCTGCGACCTTGAGCAATAGAGCGAGGCCATGCAGACACATGCCATCGCATTGTAGGAGATCATGTTGAAAAATAGCCCGTGTGAGAATTTTACAGTGAATAAGGAGTTAATGAGTCTTGGGTTGCGCCGGCCGCTGTGGCCGAGAGGTTCTTGGCGCTTCAGTCTGGAACCACGTGACCGCTACCGTCGCAGGTTCGAATCCTGTCTCGGGCATGAATGTGTGTGATGTACTGTTAGGCTTAAGTAGGTCTAAGTTCTAGGGGACTGATGACCTCAGATGTTACGTCCCATAGTTCTCAGAGCCATCTGATTCATTTCAAGTGTTGAGTTCCAGGAGGGGTTAGTGCCTAGCTGCCGACTCTTTGACGAGAAAATCATGTACTCCGACTTCACAGCGCAATTCCTTCCACACTACAAATACGAGAACGTCTGTAACAAAATTTCACTCGCGATTATTTTCGGTAGTACAGACACGTCAGATACAATTACGACTAAAATCTTCATGAGTACAACGTTGCAGGTTCATTCCATGAAAAATGGAGGTTTTGTTACGTCTGCAACGCTTCCTTCTCCTTTTTTTAGCACCAAATCAACACAGCTCCCATCATCAAACGTTCGCTGTATATTGTTAATATTCAGTTTTATCTGGCTTTTTCCGGGTTAATACTTCAGATGGCAACTGTACAAATGTTATGTACGTAAATCATGGACTGTGCGGCTGGTCCCGGCAGTGGTTCGAGTCCTCCCTCGGGCATGGGTGAGTGTGTTTGTCCTTAGGATAGTTCAGTAGTGTGTAAGCTTAGGGACTGATGACGTTAGCAGTTAAGTCTCATAAGATTTCACACACATCTGAACATTTTTTCTGTTCGTAAACATTGGAATGACGCTATAGTATTGCCAGTTAGTGTACGAGCTGGAGTTAACGGTAGAAAATGCGAGATGGACGTTTCGAGTCTTGCTGGAGGCGTAATAGTTTTGTTTGCTGGTTTCAGTCTGCCTGTTCTGCTATCTAAATTCTTTAATGGCACACACAAGTTACAAAAAATCACCCTTATACGAAATACGTGGAAGCATGGATGAATGCAGACCATGCTAGAATAATATACTGAAGGTCTGAAAGCAAAATATGCCTTTATAAGAGGAATAACAGGGGAGCAATTCTGTGTTTGTATTAAGTAAATGCGAGTGATTCCTACAAGATCATCTGCAGTTAGTGTGTAACGATTAGGAAACGAGATGGAATACCACGGAGACCAGTATTACGATGTAAAAACGACTATGCGAACTGCCAGATCAGCAGCTTCCGCCTAGAGGACTCTAACCCAGCATTATATCCACCACACTCACTCGGCAGTGATGTTATGCCATACTGAATGACGATACTTGTATCATGTCCATTATAATTACCCGGGCTGTTATGCCGTGGTCGGTTGATGAATTCTGTGGTGATTCCCAACGTTTCGTCTCCGACTGCGGGAGACATCTTCAAGGGGGTCCGTAGCTCGATGGAAGGTCCAACACACCCACTGGCTCGCTACTGACTGCCGTTAAATTCCGTGTCCGCGCGCTCCTGCGCCGCGGCGTGACGTCACGTGTTTTGAAAACGTCAGTGCAATTGGCCGCTGTTCACTTGTATCACATTTGACTGCAATGTCCCTAAGCTGCTGTTCTTTGCTGTTTATATTTTGCACTGCACTGAATTTATAGTGAAGCCTGACATTTTCAGGAATGAGACGGTGGTCTTAATACTGTTTATTGAAGAAATATTTTTAATGTAAATAACTTTTAATGCTTAGAGCACACTTTTTAGCATACAATTAAAACGCGATGAATACTTTCGATTGTTTCCGCAATCATCTTCAGATCTGTAAACAAGCGAAATAAAAGTGGCTTAAGAAAATTGTGTACAATAAAGCACATTATAAAACAAAGTATGACAGCTGAACAAATTGTATAAGGAAAGCCAACTGCAATAGTAAATGTAAAGACGTAACAAATCAACTTAACTGTGTTGAGTAATATGTTAATAATACAATGTATTATTTGTTGTGTCAATCTTTGTGAAACGCATGCGCTCCCGTGCCACCTATTGGGTACTTCGGTCGGCCTGCAGAAGCCCTTGCATATTTCAGTTACTTTTCACGTGTCTTGTCAGGCAGGTTTGACGTGTGCCATTTTACTTTCAATCTTCTACTTGTGCCCATTTTATAAGGATGACTGCTTTATACGGTTTGCATGTTTAAAGCTCTGGATCAGCTGACAATCCTTGTTACCGTTGCATATACTGTACTCACTACAATATCTGCTGTACAATTGCAAATCACGGGCATGTGACGCAAATTTTACTACTGTAGCTGCCCATTCTCCTTATTGTCATCATCTGCCGATATTATGGAATGTTATTCATACTCTAACGCTACGTTGATCTTTGATGTTTTTTATCATTTGATATTTGCATACGATTTGCGTCTTACATGTCAACAGTTAACTATGTAGCGCAGCTTCCCCGTCTTGTAATTTGAACTTCAATCCCCTGTTATTTTTTTAACCTAAAATTTAGTTGGATTCAGGTATAAGCTTTTTAACATTTTTAGTCTTAAATTCTTTCGGCAAGTTTACAACTTGGCTCGTTCACGATGTAGTGTTTTAACTACATATTGACATAGTTCTTTTGGGCCACAATACTAACACATGTTACTGCCTGACTACAGCTAATGATGGATGTTCAACACTTTTTTATGATTTCAACGGTATCTCTTCACTTTTACTAATGGACCCTTATACTTTGTTCAGATGTTATACCTTGTTTTATAGCGTAGTTTACTGTACAAAATTTTCTTAGGCTACTTTTCTTCCATTTGCTTACAGATCAGAACATGATTGTGGGAAACAACCGAAACTAGTCATCGCGCTTTAACTGTGTACTGAAAATTGCGGTCTAATTAAAAGTTCTTTGCATTAAAATTTATTGTTCAATAGTCTAAATTTTGTTGCTACCGAAAGATATACTGAAATATACGTTTCTCAATAATGTACTACAGAATTTAAATCTCAGGAAGCATTTGGAATATTTTCCACACGGGTTTAAAGAATGACAGCGAACTGTTTTTGAACTGTTGATATCGTGTCAGCGCAAGACATGTCACCTGAATGGACGTAACCACAGAGTATTCAAAAATTAAACTAAAATAACAGATAAGTTTGAATGGCGCGTAACATTTCGCCAGTACTTCTCACAGATCATCAATGGACCACGTAAAATCATATAGCGTTTAATTCCGCAAGCAGTGTTCCATCATCCATACCGAAAATAAACGTTCCTGAATTTACTTCCATTAAAAATAATGCTGAGTATGTTCCCCGATACGACTGCAGGTTGTTGTTTTCTACATGGTCTTTTACATCTATCTCTATATGAACACCCTGCTATTCAGACTTGATTGATTGGCATGAGTCTCATAGAACAACATTGAGAGTACCGCTCAGCCGCTCCAATCTCTAAGCGCATGTGGCAATAATGGACAGCTAGATCTTTCCGTGACAGCTTTGATTTCTCTCATTCTACGACAAAGGTTGTTTCTCCCTATGCAGATAGGAATCAACAAAATACACTCCTGGAAATTGAAATAAGAACACCGTGAATTCATTGCCCCAGGACGGGGAAACTTTATTGACACATTCCTGGGATCAGATACATCACATGATCACACTGACAGAACCACAGGCACATAGACACAGGCAACAGAGCATGCACAATGTCGGCACTAGTACAGTGTATATCCACCTTTCGCAGCAATGCAGGCTGCTATTCTCCCATGGAGACGATCGTAGAGATGCTGGATGTAGTCCTGTGGAACGGCTTGCCATGCCATTTCCACCTGGCGCCTCAGTTGGACCAGCGTTCGTGCTGGACGTGCAGACCGCGTGAGACGACGCTTCATCCAGTCCCAAACATGCTCAATGGGGGACAGATCCGGAGATCTTGCTGGCCAGGGTAGTTGACTTACACCTTCTAGAGCACGTTGGGTGGCACGGGATACATGAGGACGTGCATTGTCCTGTTGGAACAGCAAGTTCCCATGCCGGTCTAGGAATGGTAGAACGATGGGTTCCATGACGGTTTGGATGTACCGTGCACTATTCAGTGTCCCCTCGACGATCACCAGTGGTGTACGGCCAGTGTAGGAGATCGCTCCCCACACCATGATGCCGGGTGTTGGCCCTGTGTGCCTCGGTCGTATGCAGTCCTGATTGTGGCGCTCACCTGCACGGCGCCAAACACGCATACGACCATCATTGGCACCAAGGCAGAAGCGACTCTCATCGCTGAAGACGACACGTCTCCATTCGTCCCTCCATTCACGCCTGTCGCGACACCACTGGAGGCGGGCTGCACGATGTTGGGGCGTGAGCGGAAGACGGCCTAACGGTGTGCGGGACCGTAGCCCAGCTTCATAGAGACGGTTGCGAATGGTCCTCGCCGATACCCCAGGAGCAACAGTGTCCCTAATTTGCTGGGAAGTGGCGGTGTGGTCCCCTACGGCACTGCGTAGGATCCTACGGTCTTGGCGTGCATCCGTGCGTCGCTGCGGTCCGGTCCCAGGTCGACGGGCACGTGCACCTTCCGCCGACCACTGGCGACAACATCGATGTACTGTGGAGACCTCACGCCCCACGTGTTGAGCAATTCGGCGGTACGTCCACCCGGCCTCCCGCATGCCCACTATACGCCCTCGCTCAAAGTCCGTCAACTGCACATACGGTTCACGTCCACTCTGTCGCGGCATGCTACCAGTGTTAAAGACTGCGATGGAGCTCCGTATGCCACGGCAAACTGGCTGACACTGACGGCGGCGGTGCACAAATGCTGCGCAGCTAGCGCCATTCGACGGCCAACACCGCGGTTCCTGGTGTGTCCGCTGTGCCGTGCGTGTGATCATTGCTTGTACAGCCCTCTCGCAGTGTCCGGAGCAAGTATGGTGGGTCTGACACACCGGTGTCAATGTGTTCTTTTTTCCATTTCCAGGAGTGTATTTCCGCGTTCGGAGGAAAGAATTGCGAATGGAAATTTCGCGAAAAAACGCTTTTCTTTTAGTAGTTTCCACCCCAACTATCGTATCATATCCGTGATTCTCCCTCGCTTATTTCGCGAAAATACAGAGCGAGCTGCCTTTCTTTGAACTTTTGCGATGTCCTATGTGAGTCCTATCTGGAAACGATTCAACAGCACACAACAGTGCTCCAAAAGAGCACCGAGAAGCGCGGTGTGGGACGTCTCTTTAGTAGACCTGTTGCATTTCCTCAGTGTTGTGCCAATAAACCGTAGTCTTTGATTCGCCTTCCGCACAACGCGCACACATTGATAGTCACTTCATATCCTAGAAGGGCCACAACGACGGGGTGGCGACGTAACTGATCAAGGGCTTTAATACAGACCGAAATAAAACAAGAGAGAAAGGAGGTTTAACAAAAAAACTTCGGTTTCACTAGACGACTTGGAGCTAGTTTAGTGTTTTGAATTATAATCGTCTCTACAGAAAAAAACATAAATACGTTGTAAACGGTTCCAGTTTCATCCTGAACCTCAGTTAAATATATGTATTTATGTCTTGAAACTTCCAGGCAGATTAAAACTGTGTGCCCGACCAAGGCTCGAACTCGGGACCTTTGCCTTTCGCGGGCAAGTGCTCTACCATCTGAGCTAGCGAAGCACGACTCACGCCCAGTACTCACAGCCAGTATCTCGTCTCCTACCTTCCAAACTTTACAGAAGCTCTCCTGCGAACCTTGCAGAACTAGCACTCCTGAAAGAAAGGATATTGCGGAGACATGGCTTAGCCACAGCCTGGAGGATGTTTCCAGAATGAGATTTTCACTCTGCAGCGGAGTGTGCGCTGATATGAAACTTCCTGGCAGATTAAAACTGTGCGCCCGACCAAGGCTCGAACTCGGGACCTTTGCCTTTCGCGGGCAAGTGCTCTACCATCTGAGCTAGCGAAGCACGACTCACGCCCAGTACTCACAGCTTTACTTCTGCCAGTATCTCGTCTCCTACCTTCCAAACTTTACAGAAGTTCTCCTGTGAACCTTGCAGAACTAGCACTCCTGAAAGAAAGGATATTGCGGAGACATGGCTTAGCCACAGCCTGGGGGATGTTTCCAGAATGAGATTTTCACTCTGCAGCGGAGTGTGCGCTGATATGAAACTTCCTGGCAGATTAAAACTGTGTGCCCGACGGAGACTCGAACTCGGATGTAGGAGACGAGGTACTGGCAGAAGTAAAGCTGTGAGTAGCGGGCGTGAGTCGTGCTTCGGTAGCTCAGATGGTAGAGCACTTGCCCGCGAAAGGCAAAGGTCCCGAGTTCGAGTCTCGGTCCGGCACACAGTTTTAATCTGTCAGGAAGTTTCATATCAGCGCACACTCCGCTGCAGAGTGAAAATCTCATTCTATTTATGTCTTCTTCGCCAGTCGACACACTGTCTAGCTTCCATTAGGTAATTACACGTAGGTAGCCCGTTAATTGGTTTTAAAATAGGTGTGTGTCTCTTACGACACTACCCGCGGACGAATTATCTAATCTCTCCTCAATAAATCGGTTTATCTCCCGCGCTAACTAGTGACTGCAATTAAAACTGCTCGTGCCCCTAGACTTCCGGTAGATTTGCATTTCATGCCTGATTACAGCTGTAACTCACTTCCAATTAGAAACCGTTTTCCCAGGGTAAACTCGTGGAAGACTATTCCCTGATGATAGTGCAAGTTCATTTTAATGTCCCAGAATAGCACGACAATCCCGTTAAAATCTACACTACCGTATAAAGACAAGACGTTGTGTAATTGTTTCAAAAACACATCAAACATTCTTTACTGATTTACTTCAGATTTTTACACGATGCTATAATAAGGATTCGTACGGGTATAGGCTGTATAGGGTTTACTTATGTACAGTATAAATACTATACAGAGTGAGTCAACAAGGACTTCACAAGTTCTGAATGATACAGACATTTATTGAGATAACTTACAGAATCGGTAGACGTGCCATTTTGTAGCAAACAGCCTAAACTTGCTCATAAAAGTAACAAGTGTCATTCTGGTTCGACGTGACTACCATTTGTGATGCGGCAAACATCGCACCAGTAATCAATTTCTTGCCACACTCGTTGCAGCAAATCCGGCGTAACTTGTGCAGCGACAGAGTAGATTCGGTTTTTCAGTACGGTTGAACTATTTGGGAGAGGAGAAACACACACACGGTCTATAGCGAAACTGTTGTTGTAAATTTCTTTTCATGAAACCAAAACACACAGTGAGCACACTGCACCTTTGAAAGTAGCCATTTTAACTGTACACTACGCTGGCGCTCCTGGTGGCGGAATGGAGTACTGATGCGCCACGTGAATCAAACTTGAGGTTGTATGCTACAAAAGATACATCTACAGTTTCTGTAAGTTACCTCAATAAATTTGTGTATGAGCCGAGGAGCTGACAACGTTCCATTAGAACTACTGATAACTGTGGGAGACCCAGTCATAACAAAACTCTACCACCTGGTGAGCAAGAAATATGAGACAGGCGAAATACCTCCAGACTTCAAGAAGAATATAGTAATTCCAGTCCTAAAAAAGCGGGTGTTGACAGGTGTGAAAATTCCAATCGCAAAAAAAGCGGGTGTTGACAGGTGTGAAACTTATCGAACTATGGGTTTAATAAATCACGGCTGCAAAATAGTAACACGAAATCTTTACAGACAAATGGAAAAACTGGTATGAGCCGTAATGTTACTATTGGTTGCCTTTTTCAGTTACGCACATTTATTTTTAAAAGAGTAATTCGAGACTCAACAATAAATTTAAAAAATACCACACGTTATTAACGAAGAACTAAACAACTATGTAAATAATAGTGTTTTGAGTGCGTTACAATTTAGCAAATCACCATAAAATACAGATACAGATAATGGTTGAAAAAGAAAACAAGCCACTGTGATCACAGCTGAAGGCCTTACACGCCAATAATGGCAATAAATTAAGAATGTTTAAGAACTCACTGCAATTACAACTTACAGGTATTGAAATATTAAAAGGTAAGTGCCCACAAACACAGCAGAAGATATCAGACGCCAGTAATGGCAGTAAATAAGATTTTAAGGCTAACTGCTAAAACACAAATACAAATTAGAATTAACTCAGACTAGTTGCAGTCCAACGAATGATTAAAGATAATCTTTCAGAAGCTACCTGGCGTCCGAGAAACCAAATACAATGAGGGAACAATACGTCAAAGCCGGAACCGGCGGTCTGCGCTATATCTCAAGAATACAGTGCTTAGAGCGCCCGGAACGAGAAAGGTATCACTACCACCAGAGTAGAAAACATCACCAAACGGCCTACAATCTAGAAAGCTGTCAAAACTACACGCCTTACCGGACAGCAGCGGCAAGGCACAGAAATGTACCCTGCCGTCACGTACACTAACCCCCAGGGCAGGTAACTGGGGCGCACGCGGCCACCAGGCAGGAGAAATACCGCCGGTTGAACTTAACAATTTGTAACAAACTGAAAGCAGTAAATAGTAATAAGAAGTCGAGGAAAGCTAATCAGAACGCCTTCCCCAAGTACTCAACTCGCTGCTCTTCGCCTCAGCGACACTACGAGCAGCAACATGACCCAAGTCACTGGAGAATCGCGAGATATCACAATGGTGGAGGTCTCTCTCTCTACTTGACTTGAAGTGCACTCATCTTAAAACCTGCAGGATCCGGATTACGACGAGGTCGTGCACCCTCGTGCCCACAGCCCTTCCATCCGGAGTCCATGCGTGCCGCCAGTGGTCCTGGCGTGTTCTCGCACTGCGCGGACCTGGCTCCTCCCGAGTCCCCAACCGAACCGCCACACTCACACGACACAGAAAAAAAAGACGTCGTCCCAAACATAGGGCAACAGTTACGAGGTGCATTCAAGTTCTAAGGCCTCCGATTTTTTTTCTCCGGACTGGAAAGAGATAGAAACATGCGCATTGTTTTAAAATGAGGCCGCGTTCATTGTCAATACATCCCAGAGATGGCAGCACTGTACGGCAGATGGAATTTTACCGCCAGCGGCGAGAATGAGAACTGTTTTAAGTACTTAAAATGGCGACATTTTCCATACTTGAACAGTGTGCAACCATTCGTTTTCTGAATTTGCGTGGTGTGAAACCAATTGAAATTCATCGACAGTTGAAGGCGACATGTGGTGATGGAGTTATGGATGTGTCGAAAGTGCGTTCGTGGGTGCGACAGTTTAATGAAGGCAGAACATCGTATGACAACAAACCGAAACAACCCCGGGCTCGCACAAGTCGGTCTGACGACATGATCGAGAAAGTGGAGAGAATTGTTTTGGGGGATCGCCGAATGACTGTTGAACAGATCGCCTCCAGAGTTGGCATTTCTGTGGGTTCTGTGCACACAATCCTGCAAGACGACCTGAAAATGCGAAAAGTGTCATCCAGGTGGGTGCCACGAATGCTGACGGACGACCACACGGCTGCCCGTGTGGCATGTTGCCGAGCAATGATCAATGGGACTTTCTTTTCGTCGGTTGTGACAATGGATGAGACGTGGATGCCATTTTTCGATCCAGAAACAAAGCGCCAGTCAGATCAATGGAAGCACACAGATTCACCGCCACCAAAAAAATTTCGGGTAATCGCCAGTGCTGAAAAAATGATGGTGTCCATGTTCTGGGACAGCGAGGGCGCAATCCCTACCCATTGCGTTCCAAAGGGCACTACGGTAACAGGTGCATCCTACGAAAATGTTTCGAAGAACAAATTCCTTCCTGCACTGCAACAAAAACGTCCGGGAATGGCTGCGCGTGTGCTGTTTCACCGAGACAACGCACCCGCACATCGAGCTAACGTTACGCAACAGTTTCTTCATGATAACAACTTTGAAGTGATTCCTCATGCTCCCTACTCACCTGACCTCGCTCCTAGTGACTTTTGGCTTTTTCAAACAATGAAAGACACTCTCCGTGGCCACACATTCACCAGCCGTGCTGCTATTGCCTCAGCGATTTTCCAGTGGTCAAAACAGACTCCTAAAGAAGCTTTCGCCGCTGCCATGGAATCATGGCGTCAGCGTTGTGAAAAATGTGTACGTCTGCAGGGCGATTACGTCGAGAAGTAACGCCAGTTTCATCGATTTCGGGTGAGTAGTTAATTAGAAAAAAAATCGGAGGCCTTAGAACTTGAATGCACCTCGTACTACATATCGATAACCGCCGCTGCTGCCACTAGCGGACAGTCAAAACGAGAAGAAGACAAACTTCCGCAACCATGCCAACTAAAGGATGTGGTCTGGCCTCCAACAGAGGACAGAAACCTACAAACAGTACCAACGCGAGCGGCAGCACGGTTCAATTTGTTTCACGGTAGTTAAGATGAGCAATTACTCGTACCTCTTAACGCAGGGATAGCAGAGAATTAGGCCTTGGCTCTCTTGCCTGGCTGCACACTTCCCCCACCACCAAGACATGCTGTCTGAGCATTAGGAAAGGGATGAGGGCGTAACTGCGAGAGCGCCGCGCTTAAATGGCAATGCAGACGCACTGCATACCGATTTCCCTTTGTATTTCATGTTTGCCAACAATATAGATCACAAACAAAACAAATTTTCAGCGTTGTATAATTATATTTTTCGCGCTGAAGAAATAATGTAGTTTTCGTCTGGTACAAACTGTCGGCATACGGACAGGCACAGACCATTCACGGATCTTCACACTCAGTTTGCCACTTGATTATCGGTCACCTGGTTTCATAATCTAGAAAAGACTTTCACACTCATCTGTTGATCCAAACATTTTATCACATTTGCGAAGTGATTATGGAGACGTGGAATGCCTTCCCAAGAAAAACACCGTAGACGTCCTGCATAGTTTCAACGCATAGAAATTTGTCTTTTACACAGGAATTACACTGTGGGTCAGTGTGCCCCATCTCCACATGCACAGGGGCGCTATCAACTGAAACGCCGAACAGGCTCAAAAATAGAGGCAAGATTGGCAATGTCTTCAAAACGTTTCTAGGGGACTGATGACCTCAGATGTTAAGTCCCATAGTGCTTGGAGCAATTTCAACTTAACATCTGAGATCATCAGTAACCTAGAACTTAGAACTACTTAAACCTAATTAACCTAAGGACATCACACACAACCATGCCCGAGGCAGGATTCGAACCTGCGACCGTAAGAGCCACGTGGTGAAACGTCCCCTTAGAAATACACTCCTGGAAATTGAAATAAGAACACCGTGAATTCATTGTCCCAGGAAGGGGAAACTTTATTGACACATTCCTGGGGTCAGATACATCACATGATCACACTGACAGAACCACAGGCACATAGACACAGGCAACAGAGCATGCACAATGTCGGCACTAGTACAGTGTATATCCACCTTTCGCAGCAATGCAGGCTGCTATTCTCCCATGGAGACGATCGTAGAGATGCTGGATGTAGTCCTGTGGAACGGCTTGCCATGCCATTTCCACCTGGCGCCTCAGTTGGACCAGCGTTCGTGCTGGACGTGCAGACCGCGTGAGACGACGCTTCATCCAGTCCCAAACATGCTCAATGGGGGACAGATCCGGAGATCTTGCTGGCCAGGGTAGTTGACTTACACCTTCTAGAGCACGTTGGGTGGCACGGGATACATGCGGACGTGCATTGTCCTGTTGGAACAGCAAGTTCCCTTGCCGGTCTAGGAATGGTAGAACGATGGGTTCGATGACGGTTTGGATATACCGTGCACTATTCAGTGTCCCCTCGACGATCACCAGTGGTGTACGGCCAGTATAGGAGATCGCTCCCCACACCATGATGCTGGGTGTTGGCCCTGTGTGCCTCGGTCGTATGCAGTCCTGATTGTGGCGCTCACCTGCACGGTGCCAAACACGCATACGACCATCATTGGCACCAAGGCAGAAGCGACTCTCATCGCTGAAGACGACACGTCTCCATTCGTCCCTCCATCCACGCCTGTCGCGACACCACTGGAGGCGGGCTGCACGATGTTGGGGCGTGAGCGGAAGACGGCCTAACGGTGTGCGGGACCGTAGCCCAGCTTCATGGAGACGGTTGCGAATGGTCCTCGCCGATACCCCAGGAGCAACAGTGTCCCTAATTTGCTGGGAAGTGGCGGTGCGGTCCCCTACGGCACTGCGTAGGATCCTACGGTCTTGGCGTGCATCCGTGCGTCGCTGCGGTCCGGTCCCAGGTCGACGGGCACGTGCACCTTCCGCCGACCACTGGCGACAACATCGATGTACTGTGGAGACCTCACGCCCCACGTGTTGAGCAATTCGGCGGTACGTCCATCCGGCCTCCCGCATGCCCACTATACGCCCTCGCTCAAAGTCCGTCAACTGCACATACGGTTCACGTCCACGCTGTCGCGGCATGCTACCAGTGTTAAAGACTGCGATGGAGTTCCGTATGCCACGGCAAACTGGCTGACACTGACGGCGGCGGTGCACAAATGCTGCGCAGCTAGCGCCATTCGACGGCCAACACCGCGGTTCCTGGTGTGTCCGCTGTGCCGTGCGTGTGATCAATGCTTGTACAGCCCTCTCGCAGTGTCCGGAGCAAGTATGGTGGGTCTGACACACCGGTGTCAATGTGTTCTTTTTTCCATTTCCGGGAGTGTAATGTACATGATTGTGTTTAAACCGACACACAATATTTTTAGCGCAACGCAATCTGACTTTCTAAAATCCCTACAAAAGAATGGCCCTGACTAACATTAACCTATACCTTTCACAAATCACTTACCTCACCAAAAATCTTCGTTACTCGAACTACTGCAATGAAGCGAGCGCCACTACTGCCAGCTAAATAAAAGATTCTAACTACTGAAGGCACTAACTGCTGATAGGCATAGTTAGCAAATGAAAGATTTTGATAGATAACAAACAATGTATTTACCTTAATAATGTTCAAAAGTCGTAATGTATATAGCAGTTCATGACATCCATTCTTACAAATGTACTGTTTCTCATAGACACACGTCCAGATCATCCGCTCTCAAAATTCCGCCATCTCTCTCCCCACATCCACCACTGCTGGCGGCTCACCTCCAACGGCGCAACGCTACGCGCTGTTAACAGCCAACAGCCCAACACTACAATGGCAAATTCCAACAATGCCACCCAGCCACAGACTGCACATAGCACATCCAGTGATTTTCATACAGAGCGCTACGTGGCGTTACCATAAAAAAAAACCTAAACGGACTGAAGCGCCTAGTACCGCTCAGCCACTAAGGCCGGCGGTCAAGTGTTTGGGATCCGTCCCAAGTGGGATTGAAGGAAGGCATCGAAGCAATTCAGAGGCGGGCTGTTAGATTTGTTACCGGTACGTTCGAACAACACGTAAATGCTATGAGATGCTTTGGGAACTCAAATTGGAATGGCTTTTTTCGGGAGACGCTATTGAGAAAATATCGAGAACCGGCATTTGAAGCTGACTGCCGAACGATTCTGCTGCCGCCCACATACATTGCCCGGAAGGAGCGCGAAGATGATACGAGAAATTAGTGGTCATGTGGAGGCGTATAGATAGTCCTTTTTCCCCCGCTCTATTTGCGAGTGGAACTGGAAGGGCAATGACTAGTTGTGGTACAGGGTACCCTCCGCCACGCATACGGTGGCTTACAGAGTATCTATGTAGATGTAGATGTAGAAAATTCACACATAATAAGAAAGCGTTGCAGGGCAGCAATTCATTTACGAGCAATCAGTGTACGCTCTTGTCCAAATATTTGATGCGGGGCCTGAAATACGCAGCTGTTGTTCGAGACGGGTAATTACAGCGGCGGACGACGTTCGGTAGGACACCCGCGGCTGTCATAGACGTCCGCGCCCATGGCGGCAGTCCAAGCCCTCTGCGCTTGACGTACAACGCCAGCCGGACCGACCTGCAGTTTATGCGACTCCACAGAAGCAAATGAGGCAGCAGACCCGCCAGACAGCGGACCGCGAGCGCTCTCCGAGGCCGTACCTCACGCTGCACTGCGTAATGGCTGCTCATTCGACGTCTAATGACAAAGGATGGCGTGCACCAGTGTCCCTACGTCATTACAACAGACACATATTCCCCTATAATACTGACAGTAACTTCACTCGCTGCCTCCAGTCGTCATTTTATTTGAAATACAGTCGGTGAACGTTTGAAAAAATGAAAAGAAATGTAAGTAAAGACGTAATAACACCCGGAGAGGTATCCGAACGACGCACTGTCAGCTGCCAAGTAATAACACGTGACAACAAACAGGGTCTTCTGTCATAAGACAAATGAGATTGGCGACGAACCTAAAATAAAACTTGGGACCAACAACCTGACGAAATGAAGGCATTCAGCTACGTTGGAAGCCAAATAACGCGTGGAGGACGAAGCAAGGGGAATATAATAAGGAGACTAGGATTAATAGAACACTTTACTTTTACACTGAAGAGCCAAAGAAACAGTTATAGGCATGCGTATTCAAATACAGAGATATGTAAACGGGCAGAATACGGAGCTGCGGTCGGTAACGCCTATGTAAGACAAGTGTCTGGCGCAGGCTTTGAGCTTCTCCAGGGACACCAGTATTAGATTCCGGTGAACCACTGCAGGTTTTCTGTATCCCTTGGCCCTTCACATTGACCATGAAACACAGATATATTGCATAGTGATTGAATACGCAAGACACAATGCCCACTTACTTACAAGAGGAGTGACTCTTCTAATTGTGCTTTGAGCTTTTGATGGGAGACCAGTATTAAATTCCGATGCACCACTGCAGGTTTTCTGTATCCTCTATACCTTCCATTGACCATGAAAGACAGATATTGCATCGGAATTGAATACGAAAGGCACAATGCCAACTTAAGTACAAGGGGAGTGACTCTTCTAGTAGTCTACAGTTTGAGCTTCTCCTGGGAGACCAGTATTAGATTCCGATGCACCACTGCAGGTTTTCTGCATCCCTTGGACCTTCACATTGACCATGAAACACAGATATTGCATCGGGGTTGCATTCGAGAGCCACAATACCCTCATATGCACAAGAGGAGTGACTCTTCTAATAGACTGTGCTTTGAGCTTCTCCTGGGAGACCAGTATTAGATTGGTTACTCCTGCTACAACGGCAGATTATCAAGATTTAAATAAGTTTGAACGTGGTGCTATGGTCGGCGCACGAGCGATGGGACACAGCATCTCAGAGGTAGCGGTGAAGTGCGGAAAATTTTGAAATTTGTGGTAAGTTCCTATCGGACCAAACTGATGAGGTCATCGGTCCCTTACGCATTACTTAATCTAACTTTAACTTATGCTAACGACAACACACAAACCCATGCCTGAGGGAGGACTCGAACCTCCGACGGGGGGAGCCGGACGAACCGTGGCAAGGCGCCATAGACCGCACGTCTACCCAGCGCGGCGATGAAGTGGAGGATTTTCCCGTACGGGCATTTCACGAGTGGGCCGTGAATATCAAGAATCCAGTAAAACTAAAAATCTCCGACATCGCTGCGCCGGAAAAAGATCTTGCAATAAAGGCACCAACGACGACTGAAGAGAATCGTTCAACGTGACAGAAATGCAACCTTTCCGCAAATTGCTACAGACTTCAGTGCTGGGGCATCAACAGGTGTTAGAGTGAGAATAATTCAACGAAATCGATATGGGCTTTCGGAGGCGAAGGCTCACTCTTGTATCCTTCATGACTGCACGACACAAAGTTCTACGCCACGTCTGGGCCCGTCAACGCCGACATCCGACTATTGATGACCGGAAACATGTTGCCTGGTAGGACGAGTCTCGTTTCAAATTGTATCGAGCGGATGGACGTGTACGGGTATGGAGACAACCTCATTAATCCATGAAATCTGCATGTCTGCAGGGGTCCGCAGCTCGTGTCGTGCGGTAGCGTTCTCGCTTCCCACGTCCGGGTCCCCGGGTTCGATTCCCGGCGAAGTCAGGGATTTTCTCTGCCTCGTGATGACTGGGTGTTGAGTGACGTCCTTAGGTTACTTAGGTTTAAGTAGTTCTAAGTTCTAGGGGACTGATGACCATAGATGTTAAGTCCCATAGTGCTCAGAGCCATTTGAACCATTTTTTTTGTCTGCAGGGGACTGTTCAAGCTGGTGGTTCTGTTATGGTGTTGGGCGTGCGCAGTAGGGGTGATATGGGTCCCCTCACACGTCTAGATACGACTCTCATAGGTGACACGTACATAAGCAACCTGCCTGATCACCTGCATCCATTCATGTCCATTGTCCATTCAGACGTAATTGGCAATTCCAGCAGGACAATACGACACCCCACATATCCAGAATTGTTACAGAGTGGCTCCAGAAATACACTTCTGAGTTTAAACACTTCCACTGGCCACCAAACACCCCAGACATAAACATTCTTGAGAGTATCTGAAATGTCTTGCAACGTGCTGTTCAGAAGAGATTTCCGCCGTCTCGTAGTCTTACAGATTAATGACGGCCGTGCGGCACTCATGGTGTCAGTTCCCTCCAGCACTACTTCAGAGCCGGCCGGTGTGGCCGTACGGTTCTAGGCGCTTCAGTCTGGAACGGCGTGACCGCTACGGTCGCAGGTGCGATTCCTGCCTCGGGCATGGATGGTGTGATGTCCTTAGGTTAGTTAGGTTTAAGTAGTTCTAAGTTCTTGGGGTCTGATGACTACAGATGTTAAGTCCCATAGTGCTCAGAGCCATTTGAACCATTTTTGAAATACTTCAGACATTAATCGAGTCCATGCCACGTCGTGTTGCAGCACTTCTGCGTGCTCGCGGGAACCCTAAACGATATTAAGCAGGTGTACCAGTTTCTTTCGTAAAAAGGAAATGAAACATTACTTTTCGTTATGAGGCGGCTTCCTGAGGTTTTTGTGCCTCCGAAATGCTATTAATTTTCACTATTACTACTCGCAGAACGCAGCCTAAGTAGCAGCTTCCTATTAGTACTGCTGCTCTCGAAGTCTGTGACCGGACTGGGCCAACCAACGGCGGCGGGCGGCTGATTAAGTCATCGTTGACAGGCGGCGCAGAACTCTTATCTTCCTGGAGTTGTGGCGCTTCCTTCTCTTTCCATCGGCGCACGGAACTCAGTGCCTTCTCGATCATCGTTGATGAATGGTGCTGAACTATCTTCCTGGAGGTGTGGCGCTGCCTGCTCTTTCCATTGGCGCACGGGAGTCAGCGCCTTCTCGATCATCGTTGATGGGTGGTGCTGAGCTCTATCTTCCTGGAGTGGTGGCGCTGCCTGCTCTTTCCATTGGCGCACGGGGCTCAGTGCCTTCTCGATCATCGTTGATGAATGGTGCTGAACTATCTTCCTGGAGGTGTGGCGCTCCCTGCTCTTTCCATTGGCGCATGGGTATCAGCACCTTCTCGATCATCGCTGATGGGTGGTGCTAAGCTCTATCTTCCTGGAGGTGTGGCGCTGGCTGTTCTTTCCATTGGCGCACGGGAGTCAGCGCCTTCTCAATCATCGTTAATGGGTGGTGCTGAACTATCTTCCTGGAGGTGTGGCGCTGCCTGCTCTTTCCATTGGCGCTCGATCATCGCTAATGGGTGGTGCTGAGCTCTATCTTCCTGGAGGTGTGGCACTGCCTGCTCTTTCCATTGGCGCTCGATCATCGCTGATGGGTGGTGCTGAGCTCTATCTTCCTGGAGGTGTGGCACTGCCTGCTCTTTCCATTGGCACATGGGAGTCAGCGCCTTCTTGATCATCGTTGACGGGTGATGTTGAATTCTTATCTTCCTGGAGGTGTGGCGCTCCCTGCTCTTTCCATTGGCGCATGGGTATCAGCACCTTCTCGATCATCGCTGATGGGTGGTGCTAAGCTCTATCTTCCTGGAGGTGTGGCGCTGGCTGTTCTTTCCATTGGCGCACGGGAGTCAGCGCCTTCTCAATCATCGTTAATGGGTGGTGCTGAACTATCTTCCTGGAGGTGTGGGGCTGCCTGCTCTTTCCATTGGCGCACGTAACTCAGTGCCTTCTCGATCATCGTTGATGAATGGTGCTGAACTATCTTCCTGGAGGTGTGGCGCTGCCTGCTCTTTCCATTGGCGCTCGATCATCGCTAATGGGTGGTGCTGAGCTCTATCTTCCTGGAGGTGTGGCACTGCCTGCTCTTTCCATTGGCGCTCGATCATCGCTGATGGGTGGTGCTGAGCTCTATCTTCCTGGAGGTGTGGCACTGCCTGCTCTTTCCATTGGCACATGGGAGTCAGCGCCTTCTTGATCATCGTTGACGGGTGATGTTGAATTCTTATCTTCCTGGAGGTGTGGCGCTCCCTGCTCTTTCCATTGGCGCATGGGTATCAGCACCTTCTCGATCATCGCTGATGGGTGGTGCTAAGCTCTATCTTCCTGGAGGTGTGGCGCTGGCTGTTCTTTCCATTGGCGCACGGGAGTCAGCGCCTTCTCAATCATCGTTAATGGGTGGTGCTGAACTATCTTCCTGGAGGTGTGGCGCTGCCTGCTCTTTCCATTGGCGCACGTGACTCAGTGCCTTCTCGATCATCGTTGATGAATGGTGCTGAACTATCTTCCTGGAGGTGTGGCGCTGCCTGCTCTTTCCATTGGCGCTCGATCATCGCTAATGGGTGGTGCTGAGCTCTATCTTCCTGGAGGTGTGGCACTGCCTGCTCTTTCCATTGGCGCTCGATCATCGCTGATGGGTGGTGCTGAGCTCTATCTTCCTGGAGGTGTGGCACTGCCTGCTCTTTCCATTGGCACATGGGAGTCAGCGCCTTCTTGATCATCGTTGACGGGTGATGTTGAATTCTTATCTTCCTGGAGGTGTGGCGCTCCCTGCTCTTTCCATTGGCGCATGGGTATCAGCACCTTCTCGATCATCGCTGATGGGTGGTGCTAAGCTCTATCTTCCTGGAGGTGTGGCGCTGGCTGTTCTTTCCATTGGCGCACGGGAGTCAGCGCCTTCTCAATCATCGTTAATGGGTGGTGCTGAACTATCTTCCTGGAGGTGTGGGGCTGCCTGCTCTTTCCATTGGCGCACGTGACTCAGTGCCTTCTCGATCATCGTTGATGAATGGTGCTGAACTATCTTCCTGGAGGTGTGGCGCTGCCTGCTCTTTCCATTGGCGCTCGATCATCGCTAACGGGTGGTGCTGAGCTCTATCTTCCTGGAGGTGTGGCACTGCCTGCTCTTTCCATTGGCGCTCGATCATCGCTGATGGGTGGTGCTGAGCTCTATCTTCCTGGAGGTGTGGCACTGCCTGCTCTTTCCATTGGCACATGGGAGTCAGCGCCTTCTTGATCATCGTTGACGGGTGATGTTGAATTCTTATCTTCCTGGAGGTGTGGCGCTCCCTGCTCTTTCCATTGGCGCATGGGTATCAGCACCTTCTCGATCATCGCTGATGGGTGGTGCTAAGCTCTATCTTCCTGGAGGTGTGGCGCTGGCTGTTCTTTCCATTGGCGCACGGGAGTCAGCGCCTTCTCAATTATCGTTAATGGGTGATGCTGAACTATCTTCCTGGAGGTGTGGGGCTGCCTGCTCTTTCCATTGGCGCACGTGACTCAGTGCCTTCTCGATCATCGTTGATGAATGGTGCTGAACTATCTTCCTGGAGGTGTGGCGCTGCCTGCTCTTTCCATTGGCGCTCGATCATCGCTGATGGGTGGTGCTGAGCTCTATCTTCCTGGAGGTGTGGCACTGCCTGCTCTTTCCATTGGCACATGGGAGTCAGCGCCTTCTTGATCATCGTTGACGGGTGATGTTGAATTCTTATCTTCCTGGAGGTGTGGCGCTCCCTGCTCTTTCCATTGGCGCATGGGTATCAGCACCTTCTCGATCATCGCTGATGGGTGGTGCTAAGCTCTATCTTCCTGGAGGTGTGGCGCTGGCTGTTCTTTCCATTGGCGCACGGGAGTCACCGCCTTCTCGATCATCGTTAATGGGTGGTGCTGAACTATCTTCCTGGAGGTGTGGCGCTGCCTGCTCTTTCCATTGGCGCACGTGACTCAGTGCCTTCTCGATCATCATTGATGAATGGTGCTGAACTATCTTCCTGGAGGTGTGGCGCTGCCTGCTCTTTCCATTGGCGCTCGATCATCGCTGATGGGTGGTGCTGAGCTCTATCTTCCTGGAGGTGTGGCACTGCCTGCTCTTTCCATTGGCACATGGGAGTCAGCGCCTTCTTGATCATCGTTGACGGGTGATGTTGAATTCTTATCTTCCTGGAGGTGTGGCGCTCCCTGCTCTTTCCATTGGCGCATGGGTATCAGCACCTTCTCGATCATCGCTGATGGGTGGTGCTAAGCTCTATCTTCCTGGAGGTGTGGCACTGCCTGCTCTTTCCATTGGCGCTCGATCATCGCTGATGGGTGGTGCTGAGCTCTATCTTCCTGGAGGTGTGGCACTGCCTGCTCTTTCCATTGGCGCTCGATCATCGCTGATGGGTGGTGCTGAGCTCTATCTTCCTGGAGGTGTGGCACTGCCTGCTCTTTCCATTGGCACATGGGAGTCAGCGCCTTCTTGATCATCGTTGACGGGTGATGTTGAATTCTTATCTTCCTGGAGGTGTGGCGCTCCCTGCTCTTTCCATTGGCGCATGGGTATCAGCACCTTCTCGATCATCGCTGATGGGTGGTGCTAAGCTCTATCTTCCTGGAGGTGTGGCGCTGGCTGTTCTTTCCATTGGCGCACGGGAGTCACCGCCTTCTCGATCATCGTTAATGGGTGGTGCTGAACTATCTTACTGGAGGTGTGGCGCTGCCTGCTCTTTCCATTGGCGCACGTGACTCAGTGCCTTCTCGATCATCATTGATGAATGGTGCTGAACTATCTTCCTGGAGGTGTGGCGCAGCCTGCTCTTTCCATTGGCGCTCGATCATCGCTGATGGGTGGTGCTGAGCTCTATCTTCCTGGAGGTGTGGCACTCCCTGCTCTTTCCATTGGCACATGGGAGTCAGCGCCTTCTTGATCATCGTTGACGGGTGATGTTGAATTCTTATCTTCCTGGAGGTGTGGCGCTCCCTGCTCTTTCCATTGGCGCATGGGTATCAGCACCTTCTCGATCATCGCTGATGGGTGGTGCTAAGCTCTATCTTCCTGGAGGTGTGGCGCTGGCTGTTCTTTCCATTGGCGCACGGGAGTCAGCGCCTTCTCAATCATCGTTAATGGGTGGTGCTGAACTATCTTCCTGGAGGTGTGGCGCTGCCTGCTCTTTCCATTGGCGCACGTGACTCAGTGCCTTCTCGATCATCGTTGATGAATGGTGCTGAACTATCTTCCTGGAGGTGTGGCGCTGCCTGCTCTTTCCATTGCCACATGGGAGTCAGCGCCTTCTTGATCATCGTTGACGGGTGACGTTGAATTCTTATCTTCCTGGAGGTGTGGCACTCCCTGCTCTTTCCATTGGCGCATGGGTATCAGCACCTTCTCGATCATCGCTGATGGGTGGTGCTAAGCTCTATCTTCCTGGAGGTGTGGCACTGCCTGCTCTTTCCATTGGCGCTCGATCATCGCTGATGGGTGGTGCTGAGCTCTATCTTCCTGGAGGTGTGGCACTGCCTGCTCTTTCCATTGGCGCTCGATCATCGCTGATGGGTGGTGCTGAGCTCTATCTTCCTGGAGGTGTGGCACTGCCTGCTCTTTCCATTGGCACATGGGAGTCAGCGCCTTCTTGATCATCGTTGACGGGTGATGTTGAATTCTTATCTTCCTGGAGGTGTGGCGCTCCCTGCTCTTTCCATTGGCGCATGGGTATCAGCACCTTCTCGATCATCGCTGATGGGTGGTGCTAAGCTCTATCTTCCTGGAGGTGTGGCGCTGGCTGTTCTTTCCATTGGCGCACGGGAGTCACCGCCTTCTCGATCATCGTTAATGGGTGGTGCTGAACTATCTTCCTGGAGGTGTGGCGCTGCCTGCTCTTTCCATTGGCGCACGTGACTCAGTGCCTTCTCGATCATCATTGATGAATGGTGCTGAACTATCTTCCTGGAGGTGTGGCGCTGCCTGCTCTTTCCATTGGCGCTCGATCATCGCTGATGGGTGGTGCTGAGCTCTATCTTCCTGGAGGTGTGGCACTCCCTGCTCTTTCCATTGGCACATGGGAGTCAGCGCCTTCTTGATCATCGTTGACGGGTGATGTTGAATTCTTATCTTCCTGGAGGTGTGGCGCTCCCTGCTCTTTCCATTGGCGCATGGGTATCAGCACCTTCTCGATCATCGCTGATGGGTGGTGCTAAGCTCTATCTTCCTGGAGGTGTGGCGCTGGCTGTTCTTTCCATTGGCGCACGGGAGTCAGCGCCTTCTCAATCATCGTTAATGGGTGGTGCTGAACTATCTTCCTGGAGGTGTGGCGCTGCCTGCTCTTTCCATTGGCGCACGTGACTCAGTGCCTTCTCGATCATCGTTGATGAATGGTGCTGAACTATCTTCCTGGAGGTGTGGCGCTGCCTGCTCTTTCCATTGCCACATGGGAGTCAGCGCCTTCTTGATCATCGTTGACGGGTGACGTTGAATTCTTATCTTCCTGGAGGTGTGGCACTCCCTGCTCTTTCCATTGGCGCATGGGTATCAGCACCTTCTCGATCATCGCTGATGGGTGGTGCTGAGCTCTATCTTCCTGGAGGTGTGGCGCTGGCTGTTCTTTCCATTGGCGCACGGGAGTCAGCGCCTTCTCAATCATCGTTAATGGGTGGTGCTGAACTATCTTCCTGGAGGTGTGGCGCTGCCTGCTCTTTCCATTGGCGCACGTGACTCAGTGCCTTCTCGATCATCGTTAATGAATGGTGCTGAACTATCTTCCTGGAGGTGTGGCGCTGCCTGCTCTTTCCATTGCCACATGGGAGTCAGCGCCTTCTTGATCATCGTTGACGGGTGATGTTGAATTCTTATCTTCCTGGAGGTGTGGCGCTCGCTGCTCTTTCCATTGGCGCATGGGTATCAGCACCTTCTCGATCATCGCTGATGGGTGGTGCGGAGCTCTATCTTCCTGGAGGTGTGGCGCTGGCTGTTCTTTCCATTGGCGCATGGGAGTCACCGCCTTCTCGATCATCGTTAATGGGTGGTGCTGAACTATCTTCCTGGAGGTGTGGCGCTGCCTGCTCTTTCCATTGGCGCACGTGACTCAGTGCCTTCTCGATCATCGTTGATGAATGGTGCTGAACTATCTTCCTGGAGGTGTGGCGCTGCCTGCTCTTTCCACTGGCGCTCGATCATCGCTGATGGGTGGTGCTGAGCTCTATCTTCCTGGAGATGTGGCACTGCCTGCTCTTTCCATTGGCACATGGGAGTCAGCGCCTTCTTGATCATCGTTGACGGGTGATGTTGAATTCTTATCTTCCTGGAGGTGTGGCGATCCCTGCTCTTTCCATTGGCGCATGGGTATCAGCACCTTCTCGATCATCGCTGATGGGTGGTGCTGAGCTCTATCTTCCTGGAGGTGTGGCGCTGGCTGTTCTTTCCATTGGCGCACGGGAGTCAGCGCCTTCTCAATCATCGTTAATGGGTGGTGCTCAACTATCTTCCTGGAGGTGTGGCGCTGCCTGCTCTTTCCATTGGCGCACGTGACTCAGTGCCTTCTCGATCATCGTTGATGAATGGTGCTGAACTATCTTCCTGGAGGTGTGGCGCTGCCTGCTCTTTCCATTGCCACATGGGAGTCAGCGCCTTCTTGATCATCGTTGACGGGTGACGTTGAATTCTTATCTTCCTGGAGGTGTGGCGCTCCCTGCTCTTTCCATTGGCGCATGGGTATCAGCACCTTCTCGATCATCGCTGATGGGTGGTGCTGAGCTCTATCTTCCTGGAGGTGTGGCGCTGGCTGTTCTTTCCATTGGCGCACGGGAGTCAGTGCCTTCTCAATCATCGTTAATGGGTGGTGCTGAACTATCTTCCTGGAGGTGTGGCGCTGCCTGCTCTTTCCATTGGCGCACGTGACTCAGTGCCTTCTCGATCATTGTTGATGAATGGTGCTGAACTATCTTCCTGGAGGTGTGGCGCTGCCTGCTCTTTCCATTGCCACATGGGAGTCAGCGCCTTCTTGATCATCGTTGACGGGTGACGTTGAATTCTTATCTTCCTGGAGGTGTGGCGCTCCCTGCTCTTTCCATTGGCGCATGGGTATCAGCACCTTCTCGATCATCGCTGATGGGTGGTGCGAGCTCTATCTTCCTGGAGGTGTGGCGCTGGCTGTTCTTTCCATTGGCGCACGGGAGTCAGCGCCTTCTCAATCATCGTTAATGGGTGGTGCTGAACTATCTTCCTGGAGGTGTGGCGCTGCCTGCACTTTCCATTGGCGCACGTGACTCAGTGCCTTCTCGATCATCGTTGATGAATGGTGCTGAACTATCTTCCTGGAGGTGTGGCGCTGCCTGCTCTTTCCATTGGCACATTTGAGTCAGCGCCTTCTTGATCATCGTTGATGGGTGATGTTGAATTCTTATCTTCCTGGAGGTGTGGCGCTCCCTGCTCTTTCCATTGGCGCATGGGTATCAGCACCTTCTCGATCATCGCTGATGGGTGGTGCTGAGCTCTATCTTCCTGGAGGTGTGGCGCTGGCTGTTCTTTCCATTGGCGCACGGGAGTCACCGCCTTCTCGATCATCGTTAATGGGTGGTGCTGAACTATCTTCCTGGAGGTGTGGCGCTGCCTGCTCTTTCCATTGGCGCACGTGACTCAGTGCCTTCTCGATCATCGTTGATGAATGGTGCTGAACTATCTTCCTGGAGGTGTGGCGCTGCCTGCTCTTTCCATTGGCGCTCGATCATCGCTGATGGGTGGTGCTGAGCTCTATCTTCCTGGAGGTGTGGCACTGCCTGCTCTTTCCATTGGCACATGGGAGTCAGCGCCTTCTTGATCATCGTTGACGGGTGATGTTGAATTCTTATCTTCCTGGAGGTGTGGCGCTCCCTGCTCTTTCCATTGGCGCATGGGTATCAGCACCTTCTCGATCATCGCTGATGGGTGGTGCTGAGCTCTATCTTCCTGGAGGTGTGGCGCTGGCTGTTCTTTCCATTGGCGCACGGGAGTCAGCGCCTTCTCAATCATCGTTAATGGGTGGTGCTGAACTATCTTCCTGGAGGTGTGGCGCTGCCTGCTCTTTCCATTGGCGCACGTGACTCAGTGCCTTCTCGATCATCGTTGATGAATGGTGCTGAACTATCTTCCTGGAGGTGTGGCGCTGCCTGCTCTTTCCATTGCCACATGGGAGTCAGCGCCTTCTTGATCATCGTTGACGGGTGACGTTGAATTCTTATCTTCCTGGAGGTGTGGCACTCCCTGCTCTTTCCATTGGCGCATGGGTATCAGCACCTTCTCGATCATCGCTGATGGGTGGTGCTGAGCTCTATCTTCCTGGAGGTGTGGCGCTGGCTGTTCTTTCCATTGGCGCACGGGAGTCAGCGCCTTCTCAATCATCGTTAATGGGTGGTGCTGAACTATCTTCCTGGAGGTGTGGCGCTGCCTGCTCTTTCCATTGGCGCACGTGACTCAGTGCCTTCTCGATCATCGTTGATGAATGGTGCTGAACTATCTTCCTGGAGGTGTGGCGCTGCCTGCTCTTTCCATTGCCACATGGGAGTCAGCGCCTTCTTGATCATCGTTGACGGGTGACGTTGAATTCTTATCTTCCTGGAGGTGTGGCGCTCCCTGCTCTTTCCATTGGCGCATGGGTATCAGCACCTTCTCGATCATCGCTGATGGGTGGTGCTGAGCTCTATCTTCCTGGAGGTGTGGCGCTGGCTGTTCTTTCCATTGGCGCACGGGAGTCACCGCCTTCTCGATCATCGTTAATGGGTGGTGCTGAACTATCTTCCTGGAGGTGCGGCGCTGCCTGCTCTTTCCATTGGCGCACGTGACTCAGTGCCTTCTCGATCATCGTTGATGAATGGTGCTGAACTATCTTCCTGGAGGTGTGGCGCTGCCTGCTCTTTCCATTGGCGCTCGATCATCGCTGATGGGTGGTGCTGAGCTCTATCTTCCTGGAGGTGTGGCACTGCCTGCTCTTTCCATTGGCACATGGGAGTCAGCGCCTTCATGATCATCGTTGACGGGTGATGTTGAATTCTTATCTTCCTGGAGGTGTGGCACTCCCTGCTCTTTCCATTGGCGCATGGGTATCAGCACCTTCTCGATCATCGCTGATGGGTGGTGCTGAGCTCTATCTTCCTGGAGGTGTGGCGCTGGCTGTTCTTTCCATTGGCGCACGGGAGTCAGCGCCTTCTCAATCATCGTTAATGGGTGGTGCTGAACTATCTTCCTGGAGGTGTGGCGATGCCTGCTCTTTCCATTGGCGCACGTGACTCAGTGCCTTCTCGATCATCGTTGATGAATGGTGCTGAAATATCTTCCTGGAGGTGTGGCGCTGCCTGCTCTTTCCATTGCCACATGGGAGTCAGCGCCTTCTTGATCATCGTTGACGGGTGACGTTGAATTCTTATCTTCCTGGAGGTGTGGCGCTCCCTGCTCTTTCCATTGGCGCATGGGTATCAGCACCTTCTCGATCATCGCTGATGGGTGGTGCTGAGCTCTATCTTCCTGGAGGTGTGGCGCTGGCTGTTCTTTCCATTGGCGCACGGGAGTCAGCGCCTTCTCAATCATCGTTAATGGGTGGTGCTGAACTATCTTCCTGGAGGTGTGGCGCTGCCTGCTCTTTCCATTGGCGCACGTGACTCAGTGCCTTCTCGATCATCGTTGATGAATGGTGCTGAACTATCTTCCTGGAGGTGTGGCGCTGCCTGCTCTTTCCATTGCCACATGGGAGTCAGCGCCTTCTTGATCATCGTTGATGGGTGACGTTGAATTCTTATCTTCCTGGAGGTGTGGCGCTCCCTGCTCTTTCTATTGGCGCATGGGTATCAGCACCTTCTCGATCATCGCTGATGGGTGGTGCTGAGCTCTATCTTCCTGGAGGTGTGGCGCTGGCTGTTCTTTCCATTGGCGCACGGGAGTCAGCGCCTTCTCAATCATCGTTAATGGGTGGTGCTGAACTATCTTCCTGGAGGTGTGGCGCTGCCTGCTCTTTCCATTGGCGCACGTGACTCAGTGCCTTCTCGATCATCGTTGATGAATGGTGCTGAACTATCTTCCTGGAGGTGTGGCGCTGCCTGCTCTTTCCATTGCCACATGGGAGTCAGCGCCTTCTTGATCATCGTTGACGGGTGACGTTGAATTCTTATCTTCCTGGAGGTGTGGCGCTCCCTGCTCTTTCCATTGGCGCATGGGTATCAGCACCTTCTCGATCATCGCTGATGGGTGGTCCTGAGCTCTATCTTCCTGGAGGTGTGGCGCTGGCTGTTCTTTCCATTGGCGCACGGGAGTCAGCGCCTTCTCAATCATCGTTAATGGGTGGTGCTGAACTATCTTCCTGGAGGTGTGGCGCTGCCTGCTCTTTCCATTGGCGCACGTGACTCAGTGCCTTCTCGATCATCGTTGATGAATGGTGCTGAACTATCTTCCTGGAGGTGTGGCGCTGCCTGCTCTTTCCATTGCCACATGGGAGTCAGCGCCTTCTTGATCATCGTTGACGGGTGACGTTGAATTCTTATCTTCCTGGAGGTGTGGCGCTCCCTGCTCTTTCCATTGGCGCATGGGTATCAGCACCTTCTCGATCATCGCTGATGGGTGGTGCTGAGCTCTATCTTCCTGGAGGTGTGGCGCTGGCTGTTCTTTCCATTGGCGCACGGGAGTCAGCGCCTTCTCAATCATCGTTAATGGGTGGTGCTGAACTATCTTCCTGGAGGTGTGGCGCTGCCTGCTCTTTCCATTGGCGCACGTGACTCAGTGCCTTCTCGATCATCGTTGATGAATGGTGCTGAACTATCTTCCTGGAGGTGTGGCGCTGCCTGCTCTTTCCATTGCCACATGGGAGTCAGCGCCTTCTTGATCATCGTTGACGGGTGACGTTGAATTCTTATCTTCCTGGAGGTGTGGCGCTCCCTGCTCTTTCCATTGGCGCATGGGTATCAGCACCTTCTCGATCATCGCTGATGGGTGGTGCTGAGCTCTATCTTCCTGGAGGTGTGGCGCTGGCTGTTCTTTCCATTGGCGCACGGGAGTCACCGCCTTCTCGATCATCGTTAATGGGTGGTGCTGAACTATCTTCCTGGAGGTGTGGCGCTGCCTGCTCTTTCCATTGGCGCACGTGACTCAGTGCCTTCTCGATCATCGTTGATGAATGGTGCTGAACTATCTTCCTGGAGGTGTGGCGCTGCCTGCTCTTTCCATTGGCGCATGGGAGTCAGTGCCTTCTTGATGACGTTCCGCGGCACTGCGCTGGTCGGTGTGCAGTCGATGCCTGATGACTGCACAGTTGTTCCTTTGCGATTCCACTACTCAGTTACATGACTAACAGTGAACTTGGGCAAGATTTGTTACTGAGGTGGCAATTGACGCGTCCATGCTCGAAGTGAATGAACCCTTTGAGCCGTGGCAGCTTTCTCGCCATGTACCATTATTCTTATGATCTTTCACTAAAATGTTCCCACTGGAGTGCAGCGCCAGCTGATGTGGTGGCTTTGCACTTGGTGGCCGTTTTGGTGGGCAGCAGGAGCTAGGGAACGAACCTGTAACGAGCTGTCCGTGGGGTATCTTGGCCGTGGTGTTAGCTGTTGGCGGGAGACCAATACTGTTGTCATATTACCCATGTAAGTTATCGACTACCGACGTGGTTTCTGCTGTGATTTATCAGAAGGGCGTCGAGCTCTCAGGGCAATGTTCACTGTCGTTGTTGTCTGTCTTCCTTCTGTTTGCTGGGTATAGACGCCAGTCTCTCTGTGACATTCGAAAGGCAAGGTGATACCAAGATGTGGCAGACATTTTAGGTTGATTCGGTGGCCGATATATAATCATAATTTTGCAGTGAACACATGTTGTGTCGTGGGGCGATCACTCTGTTTTTAAAATAATTAACCCACGATCGCTTCAATATCGTTTACTAGATGACCGGTTTCAGCACTCTGAAGGTGTCATCATCGGATCTGTGAAGGTGTAAGATAACAGGTTTGAGGGAGGGCTTACATGAGTTACACTATATACAATTATTGTTCGTACCTTGCTCATAACGAATGTGTAGATACTGAGAGACTTTATAGCAAATTAATACGTTATTTTTTAGCGCTTACAATACCTAAGACCATAGTGCCTAGACTGGTAAAGCCCAGCATTCAGGTTTTAATCGCTCGTCACATTGTACCTAAGTTGTGTTATGAACAGCTTTCTATGTGCGTATTCCTGACGTCCTTATATGAATAAAGGTAAATTATAATATGTAGTTTTGTAAGGCGCTAATGGATAATGTCTGTGCCTCAGATGCTTTTACATTGTAATTGACGTACTTTATAGTGATTGTAGTATGTACAGGAAACGTATGCGCAAATGTGGGATTTGCATGTGTATGTGACAACCAGTTGTGGTAAAGTTGTGTTTTAGTAGTAATGAGCGGTTATACCGTGGGACTGTGTGTGCGCTGCTTGGACTACGCTATCTGGTGGCCGATTGTCAACCGCTAGAATCACAGCAGGTAAGCCTGCGCGGAATAGGGCAGTGGTGACGCCGACCTGTGTTAGGCAAGCATTGGTAGTTTCATCTGGTGACTTCAGTTTTATATTTTATGGAAAGAACGACCATGAGAATATTTTTTTATTATTTTTTATGGGTTGTGACAATGACCTTTATCAGATGGTCCGCCCCATGCGCCATGATGTCCATATGATTTTATAAACGTCAATCCACGTTTCAGGTATGTGGTTCTGTAATAAATGTAATGTATACAGTTAACTCATGTAAGCTCTCCCTCAAACCTGTTACGTTCTACCTTCACAGATCCGATGATGGCACCTTCAGAGTGCTCAAACCGATCATCTTTCTTTCTTTCTTTCTTTCTCGGGGCCTTTGTCCCGTTCCAACACGAGGTCGGCTATGTTATGACGGATTTGGCAGTGTTAATTGCATAGGACGGCCGAATGCCCTTCCTGCTGCCACCCCGAACCCCTTGGGACAGAAGTAGTGTATCCCAGCTCTCTGCGTCTAGTGTAAGTCATGAAATAGTGCGAACGCTTTTCAAATGTCTGCGAGTCGTGGAACTGAGGAGGAACTTGGGAACCAGCTCAGTATTCACCTAGCAGGATGTGGAAAACCGCCTAAAAACCACATCCAGGCTTGCCGGCTCACCGGCCCTCGTCATTAATCCGCCGGGCGAATTCGATCCGGGGCCGGCGCGCCTGCCCGAGTGAAGGAAGCAGCGCGTTAGCGCTCTCGTCTACCCTGGCGGGTCAAACCGGTCATCTAGTAAACGATATTTAAGCGAGTGTGGCTTTTCAATTATTTTAATTATAATTTGTTTCATGTGATAACCTTACGTATCCATGGTGCTTGAGAACCTTTAGCCAACAGGCAGCGCCATGTACCAGAAGAAAGCTTATTTGGAAGATTGGCGTTGTGCATTAGTGTATGCGTTGCCCGATTTTGTCTGCCCCCATTAATTCTTCTGATTTTGAAAGTAAATGATTGGGCACGTCGTTTTCAATTGGAGGCACAGTGAAACTGTGTAAAATAAATTTGCGTTCTACCAGTGAATGAAGTGTTTTAATTCCACAATGATCCAGCCCTTCCCAGTTTTCCTCCCTAGCTGTAGTAAAACGCCACAATTATCACCATCTCACTCTCGTGATCGACCTCTGCTGACAGAACCATTTTATACTTGCTCTCGTGATATACAGTGATCAAGTCCGCTTTACACACCAGTGACGGATTACCTTTTCCTTGAGATGGTTTACTTCTACGCCGCAATAAGTCGGTGATGTACGAGGAGTCTCTGAAGTAAGTGGTGGTGGTGGTGCTGGTGGAGAGGGTTGTAAGGGAGCACGACGGTAAGGTCTTCAGCGGCCGCTCAGTAACAGATTGAGACGGGTGTCAAGGAAAGGCTCATAACAGGAAGATAAAACAGAACGTGAAACACAGGTAACAAGCTTGGAAAAATATGGGCCTACCCACACCGAAACGTGGGACGAAGCATGCCGTCAGCAGTAAAACGTGGACAACACAGGAAAAAAATGGGAGAGGGAGCTAAAACAATATAGGAGATGGACCGCAAGGAAAAAAGGGAGGAGCGAGCAACTTTGCAATACACTACATCTACATCTACATCCACATTCCGCAAGCCACCTGACGGTGTGTGGCGGAGGGTACCTTCAGTACCTCTATCGGTTCTCCCTTCTATTCCAGTCTCGTATTCTTCATGGAAAGAAGGATTGTCGGTATGCTTCTGTGTGGGCTCTAATCTCTCTGATTTTATCCTCATGGTCTCTTCACGAGATATACCTAGCAGGGAGCAATATACTGCTTGACTCGAAACTTCAACAAAAGCCCGTAACGAGCTACTGAACGTCTCTCCTGCAGAGTCTTCCACTGGAGTTTATTTGTTATCTCCGTAACGCTTTCGCGATTACTAAATGATCCTGTAACGAAGCGCGGTGCTCTCCGTTGGATCTTCTCTATCTCTTCTATCAACCGTATCTGGTACGGATCTCACACTTGGAGCAATATTCAAGCAGTGGGCGAACAAGTGTACTGTAACCTACTTCCTTTGTTTTCGGATTGCGTTTCCTTAGGATTCTTCCAACGAATCTCAGTCTGGCATCTGCTTTACCGACGATCAACTTTATATGATCATTCCATTTTAAATCACTCCTAATGCGTACTCCCAGATAATTTATGGAATTAACTACTTCCAGTTGCAGACCTGCTATATTGTAGCCGAATGATAAAGGATCTCTCTTTCTATGTATTCGCAGCACATTACACTTGTCTACATTGATATTCAATTGCCATTCACTGCAACATGCCTCAATTCGCAGCAGATCCTCCTGCATTTCAGCACAATTTTCAATTCCAGAATGAGATTATCACTCTGCAGCGGAGTGTGCGCTGATATGAAACTTCCTGGCAGAATAAAACTGTGTGCCCAACCGAGACTCGAACTCGGGACCTTTGCCTTTCGAGGGCAAGTGCTACCAGTCTCGGTCGGGCACACAGTTTTAATCTGCCAGGAAGTTTCAATTTTCAATTGTTACAACCTCTCTATATACCACAGCATCATCCGCAAAAAGTCTCAGTGAACTTCCGATGTCATCCACAAGGTCATTTATGTATATTATGAGTAGCAACGGTCCTACGACACTCCCCTGCGGCACACCTGAAATCACTCTTACTTCGGAAGACTTCTCTCCATTGAGAATGACATGCTGCGTCCTGTTATCTAAGAACTCTTCGATCCAATCACACAAATGGTCTGATAGTCCATATGCTCTTACTTTCTTCATTAAACGACTGTGGGGAACTGTATCGAACGCCTTGCGGAAGTCAAGAATCACGGCATCTACATGGGAACCCGTGTCTATGGCCCTCTGAGTCTCGTGGACGAATAGCGCGAGCTGGGTTTCACACGATCGTCTTTTTCGAAACCTATGCTGATTCCTCCAGCCTAGACACATCACAAAACTTTAAAACCCTAGACACACACGTCGCATCATTAGCTGTAAGTAGGCTGTTAGGTTTTTATATTGGTAACGCCACGTAGGGCTCTGTATGAAAATCACTGGATGTGCTGTGTGCAGTCTGTGGCTGGTTAGTATTGTTGTAATACTTGCTATTGTGGTGTTGACCGGTTGGATGTGAACAGCGCGTAGCGTTGGGCAGTTGGAGGTGAGCCGCCAGCAGTGGTGGATGTGGGGAGAGAGATGGCAGAGTTTTGAGAGCAGATGATCTGGACGTGTGTCCATCAGAGACAGTAAATTTGGAAGACTGGATGTCATGAACTGATTTTTTATATATATATATATATATATATATATATATATATATATATATATATATAATGACTTTGGAACACTATTAAGGTAAATACATTATTTGTTCTTTATCAAAGTCTTTCATTTTCTAACTATGCGTATCAGTAGTTAGTGACTTCAGTAGTTTGAATCTTTTATTTAGCTGGCAGTATTGGCGCTCGCTGTATTGTAGTAGTTCGAGTAATGAAGATTTTTGTAAAGTAAGTGATTCATGAAAGGTATAGGTTATTGTTGGTCAGCTCCATTCTTTTGTAGGGATTTTTGAAAGTCAGATTACGTTGCGCTAAAAATATTGTGTGTCAGTTTATTGTTGATCAGGATAAGTAAAGAGAGAAATGTCTGAGTACGTTCAGTTCCGCTCAGCTGTTTGAAGAGCAAATAATGTAAGAGGTTTATCAGCACAGTCATTCATAAATTTTTCTACGAGGACGTTTCATAGCTAAAACACAGGGCAGATCCCCATCAACTTATGCTTCTGCCCCTGCATCGCCGTATAAAATGCGGTCTGTTAAAATGTGCCGGACATGGATGTGCAGAAAACAAGCATCACAAAACGGGGGATCCTCCCGCCGTAATAGAAAGCTATGTGTGAGAGGACAGTGCCCGATCT
This sequence comes from Schistocerca piceifrons, assembly GCF_021461385.2. Lineage (NCBI taxonomy): Eukaryota > Metazoa > Arthropoda > Insecta > Orthoptera > Acrididae > Schistocerca > Schistocerca piceifrons. The sequence goes on from NC_060146.1 coordinate 169,325,719, forward strand.
GAAGACGCGTGAGGGTCACTTCTTCCTGCCTGAGCAACCGGCGGGAGGAACGCCACGGCCGAGTTGTTGACTTCACCAACCGCAGTTTATTGGCCGTCACCGCCAGCCATTCTTCCTCCCACAACTCCATGCGCTTCTTGTGGAGTGCAGAAATGACACACTGTAAGGGAATAGGACACTTTGAAAGTGTGAGAATGACCAGTGGGTCGTGCCTCCGTGGCTCAGTCGGTAAGAGCATCGCTCGTTGATCCTAAGTTCCGGGTTCGAGTCCCGGTCTGGCAGGCGGTTTTAATATGTCAGGGAGATTCAGGAAGAGGCTTCCCTATGTCTGAATGCTCCGGGACGGGTACGTCGTGCGTGACGCGTTCGCTACGAAGGACCGCGCAGCGGCTATTATACAGCCAGCGGTGGACGAGCGACTACAGACGGGTCACGCTCAGAACTGATGCATCGGCGGCGCGGTCGGCGTTGATGGATGTGCAGCTCCATGCAAGCGCGCGCGCACACACACACACACACAACACACACACACTCACGCACGCATTATCCAGCTGTCAAAGCTTACACCTACGCTCCGGCCGCCGTCGTTAATCACAGGTTTCTCCCAGTCGCAGTCACGCATCCACCCAACCCCAGCCACTGGTTACGCGGCCAGCTTGGTCCAGCGCGCCGTATCCCACTGACATGCCCGTCTCGGCCGGTGCTGAAAAATGCCTGTGTCTTACGACTGTGAGAAGGCGAAACCGTATTTTCAGCTACATGGCTCGGATACGGGAATCCTGTACCATACTTCATAGGAACGAGAGGCAAGGCGTAGTCATCAAGGTTCTTATCAACGAAATTCGACCACTACGTGGGAGAGGATGTCAAATTAAACACCTTTCAGCAGTCAAGTTTGCAACCATTTTTTATTTGGCAACCAGTTTCAGCCGTTTACTACGCCATCTTCACTCCCCTGACCGACGTGTAAGAAGAATCTACCTCGGTTGTCCTAAGATCGGCAGGTGGTGGTTAAGGTGATCAGTTTAAAATCTACACTACTGGCCATTAAAATTGCTACACCACGAAGATGACGTGCTACAGACGTGAAATTTAACATACAGGAACAAGATGCTGTGATATGCAAATGATTAGCTTTTCAGAGCGTTCACACTAGGTTGGTTGAGGTGATCACTTTAAAATCTACACCACTGGCCATTAAAATTGCTACACCACGAAGATGACGTGCTACAGACGTGAAATTTAACATACAGGAACAAGATGCTGTGATATGCAAATGATTAGCTTTCCAGAGCGTTCACACAAGGTTGGCGCCGGTGGCGACACCTGCAACGTGCTCACATGAGGAAAGTTTTCAACCCATTTCTCATACACAAACAGCACTTGACCTGCCTGGTGAAACGTTGTTGTGATACCTCGTGTAAGGAGGACAAATGCGTACCATCATGTTTCCGACTTTGATAAAGGTCGGATTGTAGCCTATCCCGATTGCGGTTTATCGTATCGCGATATTGCTGCTCACATTGATCGAGATCCAATCAGTGTTTGCAGAATATGGAATCAGTGGGTTCAGGAGGGCAATACGGAACGCGGTGCTGGATCCCAACGACCTCGTATCACTAGCAGTAGAGATGACATACATCTTATCCGCATGGCTGTAATGGATCGTGCAGCCACGTCAACAGATGGGGACGTTTGCAAAACAACAACCATCTGGACGAACAGTTCGACGACGTTTGCAGCAGCATGGACTATTAGCTCGGAGACCATGGCTGCGGTTACCCTTTACCTTGCATCACAGACAGGAGCGCCTGCGATGGTGTACTCAACGACGAACCTGGGTGCACGAATGGCAAAACGTCATTTTTTCGGATGAATTCAGGTTCTATTTAAGCATCATGATGGTCGCATCCGCGTTTGACGACATCGCGGTGAACGCACATTGGAAGCGTGTATTCGTCTCGCCATACTGGCGTATCACCCGACGTGATGGTATGGGGTGCCATTGGTTACACGTCTCGGTCACCTCTTGTTCGCATTGACGGCGCTTTGAACAGTGGACGTTACATTTCAGATGTGTTACGACCCGTTGCTTTACCCTTCATTCGCTCCCTGCGAAACCCTACATTTCAGCAGGATAATGCACGACCGCATATTGCAGGTCGTGTACGGGCCTTTCTGGACACAGAAAATGTTCCATTGCTACCCTGGCCAGCACATTCTCCAGATCTGTCACCAATCGAAAAAGTCTGGTCAATAGTGACCGAGAAACTGGCTCGTCACAATACGCCAGTCACTACTCTTAATGAACTGTAGTATCGTGTTGAAGCTGCAAGGGCAGCTGTACCTGTACAAGCCATCCAAGCTCTGTTTGACTCCATTCCCAGGTGTATCAAGGTCGTTATTACGGCCAGAGGTGGTTGTTCTGCGTACTGATTTCTCAGAATCTATGCACCCAAATTGCGGGAAAAAGTAATCACATGACAGTTCTAGTATAACATATTTGTCAAATGAATACCCATTTATCATCTGCATTTCTTCTTGTTGTAGCAATTTTAATGAGCAGTAGTGTACTAATAGCAGTATTGTGTGGCCCCTGCTTTGATCGCAACCGCATCCTCCATCGAACAGCCGAAACCACCTCTAAAAAGGTGGACATACGGAGACTACATGGGAGGATCCTAGTATTGTGCGCGAAGCACACCGCAGACCCCATCGTACCTGCGCTGTGTCACGCAGCACCACTTGTCGGAGACCAGCAGCGGCTGGCTCACGCGCGGGCTGCCGTTAGCTACCTGCGGCTGCGTTTGGACTGCTGCGTGACTAGCGATGACGTACTGCTGATGAATGGCGCAAAACTACCTGCACTAAGATTTTGCATGTGCTACAGTACTACAACGTAGCGCTCCAAGTTTCATGTACCTTTATTTTCTCAATTAGATCTTGCATGTCAATAATAATTTGTCCATCTCCGACACGCTACCCAACTCACTGAATTTAAAGTAGGGGGACACCATACCAAAAATCGTTCAATTTTCTGACCTGTTTTAGTGTAATTATGATTATAATCGTAGCTAAAAGATCTTTTGGTTTTAGCGACCATGCCGAAATGACCCTGGGGTTTGCATTACTTGCTATTTAAAAGAGGGTCACTCCATAAGAAATGCACACTATTTTTGCAAAAATTCAGTTTTCATTCTGCATGTGTGAATGTTTTACAGTATGTAGATACATCCTTCCCGCTTGTGTTCAAACTTAGTTCAACCTGTTCCCGTGAGCGGCGCTGTCACAGCATCTCTTCAAGATGGCTGCTACACTTGACGTTCGTCAGAAGCAGCGTGCTGTCATAGAATTCCTGTGCTGTGACAACGAGACAGTGGGAAACATCCACAAGAGGTTGAAAAAGGTGTATGGGGACGCTGCTGTCGATCGCTGTACAGTTAGTCGGTGGGCAAGCAGGTTACGTGATGAAAGCGGGCACGGCAATATTATTGTCCTCGCAGCAGCAGGCCTCGTACTGCACACACTCCAGACAATGTTCAAGGAGTTAACGAATTGGTGACTGCTGACAGACGTATCACAGTGAACGAATTGTCACGCTACATTGGGATAGGGGAAGGAAGTGTTTGCAGAATACTGAAACTGTTGGCGTTAAAAAAAGGTTTGTACCAGGTGGGTTCCCGGGATGTTGACAGTGGCTCAAAAAGAAACAAGAAAAACGGTATGCAGCGAACTTTTGGAACAGTACGAGAATGGTGGAGATGAATTTCTTGGAAGAATTGTGACAGCTGATGAAACATGGCTCCATCATTTTTCACCAGAGATGAAGAGGCAATCAATGGAGAGCATCATGCAAATTCACCCAAGAAAAAAAAATCAAAACCACACCTTCTGCTGGAAAAGTTATGGCTAAGGTGTTTTTCGATTCCGAAGGTCCCTTGCTTCTGGACATCATGCCAAGTGGAACCACCATAAATTCTGATGCATATGTGACGGCACTGAAGAAACTTCAAGCTCGACTGTGTCGTGTTTGACCACATCAGCAAAAGCAGGATGTTTTGCTGTTGCACGACAATGTACGGCCACATGTCAGTCAAAAAACCATGGAAGCGATCACAAAACTCGGATAGACAACACTTCCGCCTTACAGTCCCGACCTGGCTTCATGTGATTATCATCTCTATGGGAAACTGGAAGACTCTCTTCGTGGAACAAGGTTTGAAGATGATGACTCCCTTGTGCACGCTGCCCAACAGTGGCTCCAACAGGTTGGTCCAGAATTTTATCGTGCGGGTATACAGGCGCTGGTTCCAAGATAACCTAAGCCAGTTGAGAGGGATGGAAATTATGTGGAGAAATGAAAATATTGTTCGTAAAGGATGTATCTACACACAAACTTCCAAACATGTAGAATAAAAGATGGATTTAAAAAAAATAGTGTGCATTTCTTTTGGAGTCAGCCTCGTAGCTTTTAGTTTAGTTGCTTCATTTAGTTTAACTTGGAATTATCCGCCGTCAGTACTAAAAGGTGCAGTTTGCGACTCTCTTGAAACTGAGAAGAATAACTTGTTGGTGCTGAATCGGAGCCTATTGCTAGTGCTCCATTTTCGAATTGTGCATCACCATAATTCGCACCCGATTCGTGGTCACAGCTGGTATAGTGTTATTTCTGAACTTTCAAATTGTCAGAATCTTCTCCCATTTCGTAATTTAGAGTAAGGAAGAAAACATTATGGACCATAACCTATAACTCAGAATTTAAAGAAATGGTTGCTATGAAACACTGATACATAATTATTGTTTTTAAATTCTTCAAGTTAATAATGAACAAAACGAAAATCCAGACTTACTTTATTAGTGTTGTGACTACAGGGAGTAAATTTTAAGTTGACAAACCAGAATAACTAAAAAAATAAGCTTCACAAGAAAAAATGTATAGAATCCAAAGTTGATTATTTTCGAGGGGGACATCTGCTGGTGCTAAAATTAGCCCGCCGCCCCAGCCCCCAAGGGGTGGGGTGGGAGGCAAATTTCAAATGGGAACCCTCATTTTTTATTGCAGAATCAGATTCTACATAAAAACTACGTACATTTTGTCTTATACATTTTGTTTGATTCATGGCAGTTGGCGCTGTAATTAAAGAAAATCCTTGTTCTCATTTTTGCGTGGAAAATGGTTACGGATAAATAAAAATACTTATTTACTTCGTAGAATTTTTGGTTAGTTAATTAGCTAGTCAGATGATTTGTATGATAATTAAAAGTTGTGTGGCCTCATGATCAAGAAACTTATCCGAATCTCCGGAAAAAATTAATATTTTGGTAAAAATTTGTAAAACTCTAATTCCTCTCTCCAAAACCCCACCCTATGGGGAGAGAGGGAGAGTTTTAGTTTTAGCGAATCAAAATTTACGAAGTAAATAAGCATTTTTTATTTATCCGTAACCACTTTCCACGCAAAAATGAGAACTTGGATCTTCTTGAGTTACAGCGCCAACTACCATGAATCAAACAAAATGTTTAAGACAAAATGTACGTAGTTTTTTATGTAGAATCTGATGCTGCAATAAAAAATGGGGGTTCCCATTTGAAATTTTAAAGTTGCCTCCCGCCCCACCCCCAGGGGGCTGGGGTGGTGGGCTAATTTTAGCACCAGCACATGTCCCCCTCGAAAATAATCAACTTTGGATTCTACACATTTTTTCGTGTGAAGCTTATTTTTTTAGTTATTCTGGTTTGCCAACTTAAAATTTACACCTTGTATACTTTACAATACATCCCTGAGTGTTTTATCCATACTGAATCGTAGTTCATTGATACGAGAAGTTTTGATTGTCTGGTATCTCGTTTTGCACGAAAATGCGGAAACACTTGGTTTACAAATTTTGACACTACAGAAGAATTGACATCATTACTTCGTGAATATTACTGTAATAGTTCTTTTTTAAATTTCTTATGTGTAGGGCCTCTGGTATACTACTCTCTTATGTGAAGGTTGTGTAAGTCACGCATTTTCTCTCAAAATTTCTCCGGGTACTTATCGATGAATACAGTGCTGCCTCGCAATAGAAGGGGCAATATTAGGAACTGAGTGTTTCCCAGACTGATTGAAAATTTTTTGTCCATACGACAAACTACATTGCTAAAAAGTAGTGTAACAATTTATAACACAGCTGTGTGGGCTACCAAAATTTTTCCTTGCAATTTTACTTTTCGTTGTATTTTTCTATGACTCAGAGTTTGTATGACGAAACGAAATGTTTCCTCATTCTAGAGCTAGAGAAATGTTAGTTGTCAGTGGACACGCTGTCAGTCGGATGCGACGTTGTCAGAAAGTACAGTCAATATGGCAGTTGCATTATAGCAGGACGCGCAACGGCGCCAGTAGTTGAGTTCAGCGCAGAGCAGATCATGGCAGAGTCCTAAGAAGAGACAGTAGCGTCGAGACGCACAGCGGATCTTTTGTTGAGTAATGGTCGTAAAGCAATGGTGCTAAAAGCACGTAATGGCTCGGCGTACACATGGTGTGGACAGGCGGAGCGTATGGCACTAAATCGGCACAATATAACTACCGCAAATCAACATGATGAGTACTATGGGCTCAATTATATTTGTTACGTAGCTACAACAAGAAGAGCCTGTCTCACACACTGCCTTACATTGCACCGACGCCACCTCAACCTGAAGTAAAATCCAACTAATTAGTTGGTCATACTGGTATACGGTTACCCAGTGTGGTAGTTCATTTTTGTGATTGAATAATACCGCGTTACACTTAAGTGTTGACCTTTAATTTTACCTAACACAAAATACCTAACTAGGACCTGTCCTATCCATTGTTGATGACCCGAGAGTGTCTTGATGATTGAGAAACTATTGCAGTGTATTATCAGAGACATAAAAGTAATTCAAATTTCAATAATTTGCAAGACTACAATTCACTTCAGTGTCCTAGTGTAGTAAACAGTAATTTGTAAGACAGCACAAAACAGAGCAAGATTCAGTAAAAGATTTTTTTTGTGCATTTTTCACGGATAAATCATTTTTCTATTTTAAGCAACTGCAATCAATCAAAAATGTTTGCTACCATCATGAGCAAATAATAGTAGCACCTGCACAAAGTTAGTAGCAGTAATTGTTAATTAATACTAATAAGAATTGAGGTGGCATGAAACCAGTAAGTCAGTAAAATTGTATGACGAACTTTGCCATTCTTTTACAATCTAAATTTTGACTTTGCAAGTATGTAAATGTAACTTACAGGAAGCTGACTATTGAATGACGCCATATCATTACGACAATTTTCAAGCAAAACGACAGTATTCAGTAATTTATAAGCATAAATAACTATTCGAGTAAAATTAAATAGAGTAACCATTACAGTGAGTGGCGTCACGAAATTTTTGCATTTAGGTAGCTCTTTAATGGAGAATGTATGTATGTGTGTGAAATCTTATGGGACGTAAATGCTAAGGTCATCAGTCCCTAAGCTTACACACTACTTAAACTAAATTATCCTAAGGACAAACACTCACACCTATGCCCGAGGGAGGACTCGAACCTCCGCTGGGACCAGCCACACACTTTAATGGATATGAGATTTTGTTGTTCTTTATTATTAATTGATTTCCTTGAGCTGCTGCTTAAGTGAAAGATATTTGTTCACTGTGACATAGCCATGAGAAATCGGGCCGGAGAAAAATTTATCAATTTTGTGCTATTTTCGCCTTACAACACAAGCAAGCATTATTATGTAATCTTCTCAGGTATTAAAAGGCAGTAATTATAGGCAGTAATTCTGCTAACGTAGTGATCTGGCGATTGTTTAATTTTCATTGCTTCATTACTTTAATTTCTAATATAGTCCAAAGTTAACTACCTACTGTAGTCCCATACGGCTACAATTGCTGCCACTACAGACCTCTAGCGATTCGGTTATATCTGCATCTACATTTCACGGATTTCATTCATTTTTCGGAGTAGACGCCTTTCTCGCAAAACGGGTAATTTCAGGTCCCAATTAACCGGAATTGTAGAGGATGGCCATAAATTCGTTAAAAAATTACAAATAATTCAATTGTGATTTGCGATTAACAGATTAAACCAAACACACAAACCGCAATAACACCCGTGCGTGCCGCAGACAGCTTCAATTAAAAAAAAAAATCGGGCACGGCGAGGGAGAAGATATCTACAAGCAATATTGTGAAAGGCGAGAGCAGACCCGGTACTGTGGGAATAAGGTACGGGTGCAGGTGGAGCTATTAGCGTGCTCGTAAGGGCGGGGACAGGTACGAAGCAAGGAAATAACTTGGCTGGAGGTGAGAGATGCTCGCGGATATCGTATAAAGAGAACTAGCAAGCGCGGCGTTGCTCAGAGCGGCCGGTTCTGCGGCAAAACGCGCGCGGACCCCAAACTCCACTTGTGGGACCGGCTGCGCGCGCCGTCGGCCGTTAGTTGGACTAATGAGGTCGTAAAGTCCGGCCAGCAGTCGCAGAAAGCCGAGTGGGAGCTGAGGGCAGCCGCACACACGTGCAGTTGGGATGGGGACGGGCTCAAGACGCTGTCCACTTGTCGCCGACGACGTCGAGTAGCTGACGCTGCAGCACGCGGTCGATTCACATACGAGAACAAGCAGGCACGTACACTGACCTAGCAAGTGTCATGGGATACGCACCCAGTACCGCGTGGGGCCTTCTCTGGCACAGCCGACTACAGTTGGTTGGTTTGTTGATTTTGCTGGAGGGGACCGAACAGCGAGGTCATCGGTCCCATCGGATTAGGGAAGGATGGAGAAGGAAGTCGAACGTGCCCTTTCAGGGGAACCATCCCGGCATTTGTCTGAAGCGATTTAGGGAAATCACGGAAAATCTAAATGAGGATGGCCGGATGCGGGTTTGAACCGTTGTCTTCCCGAATGCGAGTCCAGTGTGCTAACCACTGCGCCAACTCGCTCGGTGAGGACTGCAATGAGACGCCGTAGAAGTGAGTCTAAAAGTCCCTGGTAATCCTCGTTTGCAGAGCGGCAGCCAGTTCTGGTGCACTATGTGATGAAAAGTATCTGGACACCCCCAAAAATATCACTTTTTCAGTTTAGTTACACTGTACTGCCGCCTACTGCCAGGTACTCCACATCATCGACCTCAGTAGTCATTAGACATCGTGACAGACCAGAATGGGGCGCTCTGCGGAACTCATGGACTTCGAACGTGGTCAGGTGATTGGGTGTCACTGGTGTCATACGCCTGTATGCGAGATTTCCACACTCCTACACATCCCTAGGTCCACTGTTGCCGATGTGATAGTGAAGTGGAAACGTGCAGGGACACGTACAGCACAAAAGCGTACAGACCAACCTTGTCTGTTGACTGACAAGAGACGGCCGACAGTTGAAGAGGGTCGTAATGTGTAATAGGCAGACATCTGGCAAATGGCTCTGAGCACTATGGGACTTAACATCTACGGTCATCAGTCCCCTAGAACTTAGAACTACTTAAACCTAACTAACCTAAGGACAGCACACAACACCCAGCCATCACGAGGCAGAGAAAATCCCTGACCCCGCCGGGAATCGAACCCGCGAACCCGGGCGTGGAAAGCGAGAACGCTACCGCACGACCGGCAGACATTTGTCCAGACCATCACACACCAATTCCAAACCGCATCAAGATACACTGCAAGCACTTTGACAGTTAGGCGGAAGGTGAGTAAAATTGATTTCATGGTCGAGCGGCTGCTCATAAGCCCCACGTCACGCCGATAAATGCCAAACGACCCTCGTTTGGTGTAAGGAACGTAAACATTGGACGATTGAACAGTGGAAGAACACTGTGTGGAATGAAAAATCACGTTACACGATGTGGCGATCCGCAGGCAGGGTGCGGGTAAGGTGAATGCCCGGTGAATGACATCTCCCAGCGTGTGTAGTGGCAACAGTAGAATTCGGAGGCGGTGGTGTTACGGTGTGGTCGTGTTTTTCAAATGGTTCAAATGGCTCTGAGCACTATGGGACTTAACATCTGAGGTCGTCAGTCCCTTAGAACTTAGAACTACTTAAACCTAACTAACATAACGACATCACACACATCTATGCCCGAGGCAAGATTCGAACCTGCGACGGTCATGTTTTTCATGGAGGGGGCTTGCTCCCCTTGTTGTTGTTGGCGACTCCATGGAGTGCTGTGTGCACAACGACCATATATGTTAAATTAAAAGGAAGGTCAGCGTTGGTCGTAATATTGATGTTTTATTAATAGCAGAATCGATTTTCGATCACATTGTGATCATCTTCGGTGCTGTACACATTAAACTCAGACACTGGTTATCAATAACCAAAACTAAGAAGCGATCACACCATAGGCCTACGTGAATGTTTTAAGCACCTTCTTGATTCCCACTGTCGAAGGGCAGTTCGGAATAGCGATTGCATCTTTCAACATTATCGAGCGCCTGTGCATAATAGCGGAGTGGCTACACGACAATAAAATCTCTGTAATGGACTGGCCTGCACAGAGTCCTGACCTGAATCCTACGGAACACCTTTGAGATGTTTTGCAACGCCGACTGACCTGAATCCTATACGACACCTTTGGGATGTTTCGGAACGCAGACTTCGTGCAAGGACTAACAGACCAATATCGATAACTCTCCTCAGTGCAGCACTCCGTGAAGAATGGGCTGCCATTCCCCAAGAAACCTTCCAGCACCTGATTGAATGTATGCCTGCGAGAGTTGAAGCTGTCATCAAGGCTAAGGGTAGGCCAACATATTCCAGCATTACCGACGGAGGGCGCCACGAACTTGTAAGTCATTTTCGGCCAGGTGTCCGGATACCTTTGATCACATAGTGTATGTTCATGGGCGCAGGATCAATGGCAAGGGGCCTGCGTTCCGTGATATTGCAGATATGCTCGACTGGCTTCAAATCTAGGCTCAGGGATGGCCATCTCAGTCTTTGGATTTACCCTGCATTTTTCTTGAACCATTCCCGGGCGACGTGGGAGCGATATGTCGGCGTGTTACAATCTTGAGGTAGCGAAGAGCCGTCAGGGTTTTGCAAGGGCAAAAATGGATGGAGATGGACACCTTGATCATTACAGAGACACCACCACCTGTGGCCACACCTTCTTGACATGTGGTATCCATTGATTCATGTGGTGTGCGCCACACACAGTACTGTTGAAATCGTGATTCTTTCGGCCATACCACGTTACGCTGTTACTCCAGTGTCCATCCCTGGTGAGTGGCGACAAATGCAAACCGTTGTGCCCGATGACGTCGGGTTGACAGTGGCACCCGTGTGCGGTGCCATTTTCCGTAGCCCGTGGAACCTACATTCCTAAGGATTGTCCACTGGGAGACGTATCTAGCGCGTCCTGTGTTGCATGGAGCCGTGATTTGTTGTACGGTTTCCCTTGTGTCACTATTGACGATCCATCTAAGACGTTGCCTACCAAACCGATCGGCAGAGCGACTGAACGGAATAGGGATATTGGGTCGTCCACACGCAGCTGCAACATTTCTGCTGCTGCCTCCGCATGACAGGCCGCTCGAATGGGTGTCAGCAGTCTCAAGACGCAGTGAGCGGCGACCTTTGTCGTACCAGGATGTCGCTCATTTCGAATGAAAGTGGGTGTAGTGAAAAATGCATCCAGCCAGGAAAATCCATGTGGAAGCTCTCGGTTTAGCTTGCAGTAGCAGCTGGGAAGCTATGTCGAATGTTATTTTCAAGGCCAGCAGCTCTGTTGGCAACAATCTGTCATGAAACACAACGGTGCCTGTGGCGTAATGCTTGGCCGTTTCGAATCCAAGCGCTGGGACGCGGTGTTCAAAATTTCAGCCACTGAATTTTAGGCACAAAGCAGTGGGCGTTTCCGTCCTGTCGTCTGATTCGAGAAACTACCAGTTCTTATGGACGTAAGCATCTCGGTGATCGGTCAGTGTGCCCCCACCGAGTTAAGTCGCTCTGTACGCAGATACGACGCAGTTTATACACTCGCGCTCATAAAATAAGGATAATGCTGACACATGGTGAAACAACGCTCTGGTGGGCGGTTTGCGGGTTTAAATCACCCCGGGGTATGACCATGCGGTGCATTTGATCTGTGGTCGTCGCACGGTGGCGCTGGCAGCAGTCCACATACACAGAGGTGTGTTGGTGTATGTCAGAGTACGGTGCAGCGAGTAAGTGAGCAGACGTTTTCAGACGTGCTAATGGTAACTGTGTGTTGAAAATGGCTCAAAGAACACATATCGACGACGTTATGAGGGGTAGAATACTAGGGCGTCTGGAGGCTGGTCAAACACAGATGGTTGTAGCACGGGCCCTCCGTGTGCCACAAAGTGTGATCCCAAGATTATGGCAACGATTCCAGCAGACAGGAAACGTGTCCAGGCGCTACAGTACGGGACGTCCACAGTGTACAACATCACAAGAACACCGATATCTCACCATCAGTGCCCGCAGACGGATACGGAGTACTGTAGGTAGCCTTGCTCGGGACCTTGCCGCAGCCACTGGAACAGTTGTCTCCAGACAACGGAACAGACATGGCTTATTCGCCCAGAGACGTGCAAGGTGCATTCCACTGACCCCTGGACACAGGAGAGCCCGTAAAGCCTGGTGTCAAGAACACAGTACTTGGTCATTGGAACAGTGGTCTCAGGTTATGTTCACGGACAAGTGAACAGTGACTCTCGACGGGTTTTCATCTGCCGTGAACCAGGAACCTGATACCAACCCCTTAATGTCCTTGAAAGGGACCTGTATGGAAGTCGCTGTTGGATGGTGTGGGCTGGGATTATGATTTGTGCACGGACCTCCCTGCATGTCTTTGACAGAAGAACTGTAACAGGTCAGGAGTATCGGGACGTCATTTTGCACTAGTATGTCCGTCTTTCTAGGGCTGCAGTGGGTCCAACCTTCCTCCTGATGGATGATAACATACGGCCCCACAGAGCTGCCATCGTGGAGGACTACTTTGAAACAGAAGATATCAGGCGAATGGAGTGGCCTGCCTGTTCTCCAGACCTAAACCCCATCGAGCACGTCTGGGATGCTCTCGGTCGACGTGTCGCTGGACGTCTTCAAACCCCTAGGACACTTCAGGAGCTCCGACAGGCACTGGCGCAAGAATGGGAGGCTATACCCCAGCAGCTCAAATATGGGTCAAATGGCTCTGAGCACTATGGGACTTAACATCTGTGGTCATCAGTCCCCTAGAACTTAGAACTACTTAAACCTAACTAACCTAAGGACATCACTACATCCATGCCCGAGGCAGGATTCGAACCTGCGACTGTAGCAGTCGCGCGGTTCCGGACTGAGCGCCTAGGACCGCTCGGCCACCGCCCCCAGCAGCTGCTCGACCACCTGATCCAGAGTATTCCAATCCATTGTGCGGACTGTGTACGTGTGCATGGTGACCATATCCCATATTGTCGCGTTTTGTAGCACTTGTTTTGGGACGGTTTTCTCAACTTATCACCAATACTGTGGACTTAAAGGTCAATGTGTCGTGTGTATTCCCTATGTGATTATGCTATTAGCGCCAGTTTTCTATAGTGCCACGTTGTGTGGCACCACAGTCTGCAATTATGATCAATTTATGAGCATGAGTGTATTTGAGGAGGCGAGGACGGGGCCAATCGCTGCATGCAGTTACTACTCGGCTGTCAAGGAAACAGTGATTTTTGGATGGGACCTAGTTTGGTCCCTCTACCACGAAACTACATCGTAAGGAGGAGTGCAAAATTATTGCGATTGATGATTTCAGTATCGTTTGATGCAAATTGAGATGGAACCAAAGACGGTGTTTATTCGTTCACGATGCACTTTGTGCATTGTAAGCCCACTTAATTCTCGTGGCTCTTTTAGCTGTGAATGACAACCTGGCTTTGATGATTCATTTAGTAATGGAAATTGGCGAACTTTCCTTTCGCGTATTCATGTGTAAATAATTGAGTGCCCATGTTGCGTTTCCTCGATTCATCCTTAACTTTGCTGGCAGATGATCGGTACGTTATAGTCCAATTAAAATTACTTGATAGCTGACAAGTCACTTGCCGCTACGGTATTTCAACATCGGTTGCTCGATAACGCTTGGTTATAGGTGATACACAAACACGGTGGGTCACTTCACAAATGCTGTTAATGTGTTAAAGCGGAGCAGTGTTGGAAGCGGTCGCCGCGAGGTATGACAGAAATGCGAGATGCTGTGTAGACAACTGATTTTAACTGACGAATGACTGATCTCTGGCATATGACGTATTTCGCTGCCCTGGATTTAAACACATGAATTGCTATGTATCCAGGAAAACGGCGATTCAACAGTCCGCATCAGAACTAAAATCACAATCGCCTTCTCCGCGACGATTACTGCTAACCTTTACAAGCAAGCTCAAAACAGAAAAAAATTTTTACAATGAAGGCTTTCACGACCGGATGTTTCAGCTGCTGAGAATTCTTCCGGGTTGTATGGCCTTGATCCATGGAACTCTTGAATCCCTGACGTTTCGTCCAAGTCTACGTTTGACATCTTCGGAGGTGCTCCTGGTTGTGTTGAGTCTTGCCGACTAACTTATGCTAAGAACAACACACACACCCATGCCCAAGGGAGGACTTCAACCTCCGGCCGGACTCAGCACAACCAGGAGCACCTCCGAAGATGTCCAATGCAGCGTTGGACGAAACGTCAGCGATTGAAGAGTTCCATGGACCACGGCCATACAACCAAGAAAAAAAAAATCAGTTACAGCGTTGAAAGCAAACTGTAATTTCTTGCTATTAGTGGTTGCCTGGAAGTATCATCAAAATAGCTACACCACATGCCTTGCTACCAACTGTTGAGCAGGCCTCATTCGCATTTGGTTACAGATCGTGGGCGACACAGGCGGATTCCAGACCAAAACAGAATGACAGGAAGAAAAATAACCCGTACGTTGTGGCCACGTGGTTTGAGGCGCCATGTCATGGGTTGCGCGACCCCACCTGCCAAAGGTTCGAGTCCTTCGGGCATGGGTGTGTGTGTTGTTCTTAGTATAAGTTAGTTTAAGTAGAGTGTAAGTCTAGGGACCGATGACCTAAGCAGTTTGTTCCCTTAGGAACTCACACACATTTGAAAATTTTGAAGAACAGTCAGTAGAATGATGAAAATGACATAGAAAAGAATTAGAAACAAAGAAATGACATTTAAACAATTTGCTTGAATAAAAATAATAACACAGATCTGCAAAAAAATATTTTTTGAAAGTTGTTTGAAATTTGATAATTGACTTTTATGTACATTTCAGCGCTGATTTCAAAAATGTAATATATTTTTTTCTATCACGTGAGGTTTCCTCACAAAAAAGGAAGTATTTTTGGGTATAATAACAAAATTTAAGCAATTCATCACATTTTTTCCAACGTTACAAAATTTTATTTTATTTATGAATCATGTTCTAAACTACATTTCCAGTACACTTCCAATTCTCTTTAAGCTCATAAGTCCTCATAATAACGCTTTCGCTTTCTGTCTAAGTTTCTTTTAAATTATTTTCGGCTGTGGACTCGTTGGGGATCATCTCTTTTTATAATCCCGCAGTAGTCCGCCATCATGTTGACGTTCCATCTTCCTTGATATCTTCTTTTCATTTCTTTGATGGCTTGGTGGAATCTTTCGCCCTGCTCTTCACTTACACACCAAGGTTTTAAGGGAAGTAGTCAAGATGTGAGTGGAGAAAATGAACATTAATGCCCATGTTACAGCCCAGCTTCTGAAAGTTGTCGAGCATGTCTGCGACGATTGTCTTGTAATTTGGACCTCTCTCCTAGGAAACCGGTAACAGCTAATTTAAAAGATGTCCATACTGCCTTTGCTTTTGTTTCCATTTTGTCCACAAAGTTGGGATCTGTCATTAGTTTTATAATGTCTGCTCCGACAAAGATTCCTTCTTTTAGCTCTGCCTCGGATAAACAAGGAAACTGTCCACAATGATATCTGAAACACTCCCCTTCTTTTGGCAATGCCTTAACACATTGTTTCATCAGCCCCAACTTACTGTGAAGTGTTGGAAGTAACACATTTTTGGGATCCACAAGGCTTTTCCTCTCAACATTTTTAACCCCTACCTGTAAGGTTTTCCTCAAGGGCCACGGTTCTTTTATGAAGTGTTGCTTTCTGTCTCTACTGCCCCATTCACAGGAAAAGCAAGCGAACTTTGTATAGCCACTTTGTTGACCAAACCAGTTCAAGGTTTTCGTAACATTCTTTTAAGTGAACCCAGTGTCCAACTGGTATAGAAGCATTCTTTTTGCCATTGTGTAGAAGTACTGCTTTAAGGCTTATTTTTGAAGAATCAATAAAAAGTCTGCACTCATCAGAAGCATATTCAATTTTGAAACGAGCCATAAGTCCAGGAACATCACTGCAAAACACCAGGTCACCTTTTTGAGAGAAGAAAGATACAAAATCCTTTTCACTCGATCGATACCAAGAAAAGGATGTACCCGGAGCCAACACATGTTTATCTTTCAATCTAGATCCTAAAACCTCTGAAGGTTCTTTAGAAAGTCCTAGGTCTCTAACTAAATAGTTCAGTGCTGATTGTGAGTATGGAATGGGATCGGTTGTGCCAGGATCATAGCAATCGCTGTCTTCTTCACTATAACCTTGCTGAGCGAATGGCTCGTGATCATCTATATCATCGAAAGAATCTGGAGGAGAGGGTATTGGTACTTCAGGTCCATGAGGAACAGGGCGAATGGCTGATTGAGTGTTAGGGTAAGACATATACTTTTTTTCCAAATTGAAACTTCGTATGTTGCAAGAACAAAAATAGCAATTATCACTATGATTTTTGGGCTTCCTCCAAACCACTGGTTTCCCAAAACGTATGGACTGCTCTTTACGTTGAAACCATTGCCTCAGTTCTTCAACACACACTGAACAAACTTTGTGTGGGGTCCAAGGCTTATCTTGATCGCCTAACTTTATACCAAAATAGGTGAAATGTACTTCTTTAACAAAATCGGAAATGTTTCTCTTTTTGCTTTTTATCGGTATAGTTACCACAAATGAGGCAGAAGCAATCTGACGAGTTTGTACATCCTCTGGTAGCCATTGTCCATAAAACAACTTCACGACACAAGAAAACAGTGACTACTTTAAAACACTAGTAACAACAACACACGAACAGCACAGAGTCAACAGGTACTGTGGATTGGAGGACAATAGCAGAGGCTCACTGCTTGGTGATGGCGGGGGAAGCGGCAGCGCAACAGACAGGCACTGACATGAAAATACTGATTTGTTGGTTTGTCGGCTGGCTTTCGGTTGGGCTGCCTTCCGATTAAGAGGTTGTCGGTCTGGCTGCCTGTCTCACGTAAACGTGCGTTAGTGTTACCTTCCCAGGCTGACGTTTGGAACCTTCTGAGCGCCGCTCCTTGTGTTTTACATAGTGATTTCCTTTTTTTGTTTTAAGTACTCCGTGTGGCCTTCAGCCGAGTTTTAGCTTATTAAAATTGCAAGGCTTTTCTTCTTAGGCCTTAAGCCGTAAAAAAAATTGTTTCTTGTTTGGTATGCAGCCTTCATCCGAGCATCAGCCTTTCAAAATTAAAACTGAAAATTCCTTGCGCCTAGGCCTTAAGCCGTAAATTGGTTTCAAGGTGGTATGCGGCCTTCAGCCGAGTATCAGCCTCTCAAAATTAAAATTGAATATTCCTTGCGCCTAGGCCTTAAGCCGTAAATTGGTTTCAAGGTGGTATGCGGCCTTCAGCCGAGTATCAGCCTTTCAAAATTAAAATTGAATATTCCTTGTCTAGGCCTTGAGCCGTTAATTGGTTTCAAGGTGGTATGCGGCCTTCAGCCGAGTTTACAGCCTTTTCAAATCAAAAGATAAAATATTTTGTCTAGGCCTTATGCCGCAAGAAATATTTTCTAGTTTTTATGTGGCCTTCAGCCGAGTTTTCCAGCTTTAATTAAAAATTGGAAATTTCTTTGTCTGGGCAGCCGTGAGATTGTTTTGGTTTCGTATGTGGCCTTCAGCCGATAATTGTGTGAAGCATTTTAGGATAAAGCCTTTTAAGCTATTATAGTTGAAATTTAGAAGCTCTCCACTTTAGGCCTTAACCCATAAAATTGTTTTCTGCACAGTGTGTGGCCTTCAGTCGAGTTTAAATCTCTCTTAAATCAAAAATTCAAAATCCTTGTCTTGGCCTTAAGTCATAAGTTTGTTATTTTTCAGTATGAGGCCTTCAGCCAAGTTTTGCGCGAAATATTTTAAGATAAGGCTTTCAGCCTTTTCAGGTTGAAAGCTCCTCTTCCTAGGCCTTAAGCGTTAAATTATTTTGTTGATATGCAGCTTTCAGCAGAGTTTTCAGCCTATTTAGATTAAACTCGGAAAATATTTATCTCGGCCTTAAGCTGTAACTCTGTTCTTGATTAATGTGAGGCCTTCAGCTGAGTTCTATGGGAAAAATTTAAGCTAAGGCATTCGGCCTATTTATATTGAAGATATTTTTTTTTTCAAAAGAAGTGAAACCTCCAAAAGAACTCCTGTTCCTCAATTCCTTGCTTAGGCCTTGTGCCTTGGGTTTTCGATGTGGCCTTCAGCCGATCTAAATTATATCAAAGGAGGTCGTTTGTTAAAACATTGAGAGTTTTAATTCATGCTTGTGTGATTGTGTGTTTTAGGAAATAAACTTTATATGTTGAGTGGAACTGACAGTAGCTTATTGTGGCCCCTTTCCACAAATATACCCACATCCGCTCTGGCCTGCTAGCCCAGGGATTTGACTGCCTTTGTAGCAGCAGCAACTGATCTAACAACTGCGCGATTTTTTTTCCTTTATTGTGATTTCATTTCCCTGCCCCATGTGGGCAGGGGAGGGCTGTCAGCAGCACAAGCTGCCGCTCTTCAACCGAGTGACATGACAACTAAGACAAGAATAAAATGATACATACATAAGGCGATAAAAAAGGGGAACATAAAACAGAGTAAGGGGAGAAAATGGAGGTAAAAATACACTGACATGGAGACGTTCAGGGGGGACAGTTAAAAAAGTCACCAGAAAGTTAAAAAACGCAGTTGGCGATTCTTAAAACACAGAGAAGACACTGAATGCGCATGCACAGGTTAAAAGTTGGCCACAGTATTAAAAACACTCCGGAAATACACACTTAAAACCCACTTGGAGCACACACGATGAAGAATGAAACTGCCAGGTGGGACCTGCTGAGGGAAGGGTCAGAGAGGATGGAAAAGGAGGGGGCAGCAGGGGAAGCGGCGGGATGAAGAGAGGAGGGGCATCAGTGGGTACATAAAGAGGCAGGTGGGGCAGGAGATGATGAGGGAAGACAGGGCAGGAGGGAGTGCAGAGACACTGAAGGGGAGCACAGGAGTGGGAGGGGGAGTAGGAGGGGGAAGCCGCTCAGGAGGAGGGAGGGGGAGGAGAGGGAGCTCTGAGGAGGAGGCAGGAAGATGGGGTTAGAGTTGGTAGGAAGGGTAGATGTCAGGGCGAAGCTCATCATCCGGGAGGGGTAGGTGGTGGAAGTTGCGTTGGGAAAGGAGATGGGGGGTGTGGAGATGTAGAGGGACCAGGCCACAACGGTAAAGGCGTGGCAACTGGTTGGGGGTGGAGAGGAAGGGAGGCACCAGGGGGTGAGGGGGATCAAGGCGGCATACAATATATAGTGTGCGGATGTGTTCAAGGAAAAGGAGAAGGTGGGGGAAGGGGATGAGGTCGTAGGGGATGCCTGTGGGGGATGGAAGGCGGATGCGGAAGGTGAGGCGGAGCGCATGGCGTTCGAGGACCTGGAGGGCTTTATAAAACTGGGGAGGGGCGGAAATCCAAGCTACGCTGGCATAACAGAGGATGGGGCGGATCAACTGCGCGAGACACTTGTCTTAATAGGCGATGCCGACCGCAGCGCCGTATTCTGCCTGTTTACATATCTCTACATTTGAATACGCATGCCTATATCAATTTCTTTGACGCTTCAGTGTCTAGCCACCTGGTATATCGAAGCACTCGCAGATTCTAATTTGACATTTGTTTCGTGCTGCTTCCACGGTTTTGCCATTTTATGGTCAGCAGTGTATCTGTAGGCCGTCGAGCCACGGTACGAAAGCGCAACGGGAAATGATGGTACGGCACGACCGCTGGACGCAACTGTGGTGCTCTCGGTCGCTTATCGCAGAAGCCGCTCGGCTCCCGCCTTCCACAACGGCCCCCGCGTGAGTTCGCCGTGGGCGGCAACTCGCCGCCACTGGTTTCTCGGCGAACGCAGGCCTCGCCAGGCAACTGCCTCGTCAGCGAACGACGGGTCGCATGCGGCGCGGCTGGCAGATTAATAGGAGAAGCGGCCTAATAACTCAATTACCCGTCCGTCCGTCTGTCCCGCGCTCGTTTTCAAATTACACAGGCACCGGGACCCGTTTGTCGTAGGCCGCTACGACAGTTTTTTTGGAACGCTGCAAGCTGTGTTTACACGCACTACGCATCAATCATCGACGTCGGCTTCCGAGCTGCTTCGTGCCGCTCTTCTCTGAGCACACACTCGCCTGATCCCAAAATTAGGCTGCAGTACCATACAAGCAATGCAGTCAATGAACCAGACTTAGGTGGTAAGCAGAGCCTGGATATGTGTCAAATCCTTGTTGAGTGAATGTTTGCACGTTTTGGACATTTTGGCAGTAAGTGTATATTTCGAAGAGTGCATCTATGTAACTGCACCAATTTAGGCATTCACAGGGTGAGCCAGCGTTGTCCGATGGTATTTATACTACAAGGTGACACATTAAGGTACAGCAATTTATTTTATTTCGAAAGGTACACAGTGAAAGACAGTTTACGTATTATATGTTAATTTTGATAGACATTAATTATTAGTGAAAGATAATGTCCTTTAAGTACTGGCCCTCTGTGTGAAGTTTGTCACCATCCTCTCCAAAGGTTATGGGGTATAGGACGAATCCCTTCCTCAATGGTATCCTTTAATTGAAGCACAGTACGTGGTTTATTGATGTACACTTTGTTCTTAAACAAGTCCCACAAGAATAAGACACACAGAGTAAAGTCCGGAGAGCCAACACCTCCCATGTTGGACAACACCTAACCCAAAAAGAATTGTCAAAAAAGTAACTTTTTCTAAATATCCTATTCAGCATTTTTTTAACCAAACAATTCTGTGCTTCCTCATTATATGGCTTCTGTGGTGTCACCGCCAGACACCACACTTGCTAGGTGGTAGCCTTTAAATCGGCCGCGGTCCGTTAGTATACGCCGGACCCGCGTGTCGCCACTGCCAGTGATTGCAGACCGAGCGCCGCCACACGGCAGGTCTAGAGAGACGTCCTAGCACTCGCCCCAGTTGTACAGCCGACTTTGCTAGGAAAGGTTCACTGACAAATACGCTCTCAGTTGCCGAGACGATAGTTAGCATAGCCTTCAGCTACGTCATTTGCTACGATCTAGCAAGGCGCCATTACCAGTTAATATTGAAATTATAAAACATGTACCGTCAAGAGCGATGTTCTCCAATTATGGATTAAAGTTAAGTATTCCAAGAGCTACGTTCTTTTCTTCATAGTATAAATTCCCGTAACTGTTCCAGACCTCACGCCAGTCTGCGTGAGCTTAAGCGCGTGCCTTTCGGCTTCACCTCATAGTGACTTGGCTGTCTTGCCAAGTCACAACAGCTTCCTCACTATTTTATAGATACAACAATACTGTGGAAACAGTTTCAAATATAACATAAATAAATCTGAAAAGGTTAAACTTGAAAAAAAACACAAATACGACACAAGATATTTTATATTTCATAAAAGTAAAAGGAAAAATGTGTATAGTGCTATATATGTAACACATACATTTAAAATATACACTCCTGGAAATGGAAAAAAGAACACATTGACACCGGTGTGTCAGACCCACCATACTTGCTCCGGACACTGCGAGAGGGCTGTACAAGCAATGATCACACGCACGGCACAGCGGACACACCAGGAACCGCGGTGTTGGCCGTCGAATGGCGCTAGCTGCGCAGCATTTGTGCACCGCCGCCGTCAGTGTCAGCCAGTTTGCCGTGGCATACGGAGTTCCATCGCAGTCTTAACACTGGTAGCATGCCGCGACTGCGTGGACGTGAACCGTATGTGCAGTTGACGGACTTTGAGCGAGGGCGTATAGTGGGCATGCGGGAGGCCGGGTGGACGTACCGCCGAATTGCTCAACACGTGGGGCGTGAGGTCTCCACAGTAAATCGATGTTGTCGCCAGTGGTCGGCGGAAGGTGCACGTGCCCGTCGACCTGGGACCGGACCGCAGCGACGCACGGATGCACGCCAAGACCGTAGGAGCCTACGCAGTGCCGTAGGGGACCGCACCGCCACTCCCCAGCAAATTAGGGACACTGTTGCTCCTGGGGTATCGGCGAGGACCATTCGCAACCGTCTCCATGAAGCTGGGCTACGGTCCCGCACACCGTTAGGCCGTCTTCCGCTCACGCCCCAACATCGTGCAGCCCGCCTCCAGTGGTGTCGCGACAGGCGTGAATGGAGGGACGAATGGAGACGTGTCGTCTTCAGCGATGGGAGTCGCTTCTGCCTTGGTGCCAATGATGGTCGTATGCGTGTTTGGCGCCGTGCAGGTGAGCGCCACAATCAGGACTGCATACGACCGAGGCACACAGGGCCAACACCCGGCATCATGGTGTGGGGAGCGATCTCCTACACTGGCCGTACACCACTGGTGATCGTCGAGGGGACACTGAATAGTGCACGGTACATCCAAACCGTCATCGAACCCATCGTTCTACCATTCCTAGACCGGCAAGGGAACTTGCTGTTCCAACAGGACAATGCACGTCCGCATGTATCCCGTGCCACCCAACGTGCTCTAGAAGGTGTAAGTCAACTACCCTGGCCAGCAAGATCTCCGGATCTGTCCCCCATTGAGCATGTTTGGGACTGGATGAAGCGTCGTCTCACGCGGTCTGCACGTCCAGCACGAACGCTGGTCCAACTGAGGCGCCAGGTGGAAATGGCATGGCAAGCCGTTCCACAGGACTACATCCAGCATCTCTACGATCGTCTCCATGGGAGAATAGCAGCCTGCATTGCTGCGAAAGGTGGATATACACTGTACTAGTGCCGACATTGTGCATGCTCTGTTGCCTGTGTCTATGTGCCTGTGGTTCTGTCAGTGTGATCATGTGATGTATCTGACCCCAGGAATGTGTCAATAAAGTTTCCCCTACCTGGGACAATGAATTCACGGTGTTCTTATTTCAATTTCCAGGAGTGTATTTATCTGAGAAAGACTTATGAAACAACCCTAAATGGCAATTAGCACTGAAGCGCGCACACATCAGGCGCACATACAGCGATGTAGACATATTTCCAAATTATTTCTGCCAAACGCGTCTTTGGAACAGCACTTAATCATACATGATTGAATTTAGCACTTGCGATGCTATATGTTTTGCTATTTGTCAAATGTAGAAATGAAAAACAAAATAGTGAGGGGCGACGTGATTTCGAAAGAAATGACTTTCTCGACAATTCTGCGTATACTGTTGTAACGTACATTAAAAACCACAGATATTCCTGTTTGAAGTTTTTCTTAATATCTGTTACCGATTCAACGGCATTCATTCACAAATATTAAATTCATTTTTTTTTCAAGTGGGTTTTTCACCCCCTTAACGACCCTATAGGCGCGTATAAAAGAAATGTGTCTCTTATTTTGCTCTACACTAAAACATACTCAAAGACTTTCAAAATTGAAGTGTAGCCCTTGGGTAGATTTACTTGTAAGACATTCGTAGGGTAAGTACTGACACGTGCGGCCCTATTTTTCTCCAGAAGTCAAACTGATCTTCCCAAAGGTAAGGATGGGCTACCTACTGCAAAGAGATAACGTAAGGATATCTGGTGATTCAGAGTTTGGTTCTGATACAGATTGTGCACAGCTGCGCCCGCGCCTTCCCCTTACACGCCACTAGCACGAAAGCCCTTCTCCACCCAATCCCCCTTTTTTCTATTTCTGATCCTGAGTACGCTCAGGGTGGTCCATTGATAGTGACCGGGCCAAATATCTCACTAAATAAGCATCAACCGAAAAAACTGCAAAGAACGAAACTCGTCCAGCTTGAAGGGGGAAACCAGATGGCGCTATGGTTGGCCCGCTAGATGGCGCTGCCGTAGGCCAACGGATATCAACTGCGTTTTTTAAAAATAGGAACCCCCATTTTTTATTACATATTCGTGTAATACGTAAAGAAATATGAATGTTTTAGTTGGACAACTTTTTTCGCTTTGTGATAGATGGCGCTGTAATAGTCACAAACGTACGTGGTATCACGTAACATTCCGCCAGTGCGGACGGTATTTGCTTCGTCATACATTACCCGTGTTAAAATGGACCGTTTACCAATTGCGGAAAATGCCGATATTGTGTTGATGTATGGCTATTGTCATCAAAATGGCCAACGGGCGTCTGCTATGTATGCTACTCGGTATCCTGGACTACATCATTCAAGTGTCCGGACCATTGGCCGGATAGTTACGTTACGTAAGGAAACAGGAAGTGTTCAGCCACAGGTGAAAAGTCAACCACGCGACTAATCCGCACATCAGTAGCAGACAAATTGCGCGAGAATCGGGAATCTCATAAACGTCGGTGTTGAGAATGCTACATCAACATCGATTGCACACAAACCATATTTCTATGCACCAGGAATTGCATGGCGACGACTTCGAACGTCGTGTACAGTTCTGCCACTGGGCACAAGAGAAATTACGAGACGATGACAGATTTTCTGCACGCGTTCTATCTAGCGACGAAGCGTCATTCACCAACAGTGGTAACGTAAACGGGCATAATCTGCACTACTGGGCAACGGAAAATCCACGATGGCTGCGACAAGTGGAACATCAGCGACCTTGGCGAGTTAATGTATGGTGCGGCATTATGGGAGGAAGGGTAACTGGCCCCCATTTTATCAACGGCAATCTAAATGGTGCAATGTATGCTGATTTCATATGTAATGTTCTACCGATGTTACTACAAGATGTTTCACTGCATGACGGAATGGCGATGTACTTTCAACATGATGGATGTCCGGCACATAGCTCGCATGCGGTTGAAGCGGTAGTGAATAGCATATTTCATGACAGGTGGATTGGCCCGCACGTTCACTGGATCTGACGTCCCCGGATTTGTTTCTGTGGGGAAAGTTGAAGGGTATTTGCTGTCGTGATCCACCGACAATGCCTGATAACACGCGTCAGTGCATTGTCAATGCATGTGCGAACATTACGGAAGGAGGACTGTGGTGTCACCGCCAGACACCACACTTGCTAGGTGGTAGCCTTTAAATCGGTCCGTTAGTATACGTCGGACCCGCGTGTCGCCACTATCAGTGATTGCAGACCGAGCGCCGCCACACGGCAGGTCTAGTCTAGAGAGACTCCCTAGCACTCGCTCCAGTTGTACAGTCGACTTTGCTAGCGATGGTTCACTGACTACTTACGCTCTCATTTGCCGAGACGACAGTTTAGCATAGCCTTCAGCTACGTCATTTGCTACGACCTAGCAAGGCACCATATTCAGTTAATATTGTGACTCATGTATCGTCAAGAGCGACGTTCATCATTAATGGATTAAAGTTAAGTATCAAACTAATTCCGTCCGCTTTCTGAATTCTAATTCCTTGTCCTGTTCCAGACCTCACGTCAGTATAGTTCTTCCCTCCTCACGCCAGCCTGCGTGAGCTAAAACGCGTGCATTTCGGCCTCCACTAGTAACACGGTGTTGGCTCTCCTGCCAACACAACAGAACTATTCGCTGTTCAGAGGAATGTCGTTACTCGTATTGCATTGCTCGAATGCATTGACATCATTTTGAGCATTTATTGCATTATTTTGGTATTTACAGGTAATCACACTGTAACAGCATGCGTTCTCAGAAATGATAAGTTCACAAATCTACATGTATCAGATTGGAACAACCGAAATGTTCAAACGTACCTACGTTCTGTATTTTAATTTAAAAAACCTACCTGTTACCAACTGTTCGTCTAAAATTGTGAACCATGTGTTTGTGACTATTACAGCGCCATCTATCACAAAGCGAAAAAAGTGGTCCAACTAAAACATTCATATTTCTTTATATACTAGACGAATATGTAATGAAAAATGGGGATTCCTATTTTAAAAAACGCAGTTGATATCCGTTTGACCTATGGCAGCGCCATCTAGCGGGCCAACCATTGCGCGATCTGGTTTGCCCCTTCAAGCTAGACAAGTTTCGTTCTTTGTAGTTTTTTCTTGAAACATTTGGCCCGGTCACGATCAGTGGACCACCCTGTATAACAACGGGCAACCAGGATACGGAGTCAAAATAGCTACCAGCGACACCAAGTGACCTGCACAGTAATCGGATGCTCACTGATTTCTCGTAAAATCCAGCTGCCATTGACAAACGCTTCCTTAGAGAGCGCCGAGAGAAGGATTTAACGAAAATTACTCGTAGTGGGAAACCCACGGGTGTAATCCAGCAGACGCCACCGCGTTCAGTACCTTCCAAGGTGAAACACGTATGTATTCATTACCAGCGATGGCGAGGCATGACAGAATCTCTGACCAGGGAGTTATTTATCGTTGCTTGTCTGCGCGTGACCGCGAGAGTCGTCAGCAGTGAAACATCTTGTAGTAACAACGGTAGAACATTACATAGGAAATCAGCATACATTGCACCATTTAGATTGCCGTCGATAAAATGGGGGCCAATTATCCTTACTCCCATAATGCCGCACCATACATTAACTCGCCAAGATCGCTGATGTTCCACTTGTCGCCGCCATCGTGGATTTTCCGTTTCCCAATAGTGCACATTATGCCGGTTTACGTTACCGCTGTTAGTGAATCACGCTTCGTCGCTAAATAGAACGCGTGCAAAAAAATCTATCAGCGTCCCATAATTTCTCCTGTGCCCAGTGGCAGAACTGTACACGACGTTCAGAGTCGTCGCCATGCAATTCCTGGTGCATAGAAATATGGTACGGGTGCAATTGATGTTGATGTAGCATTCTCAACACCGACATTGTTGAGATTCCCGATTCTTGCGCAATTTGTCTGCTACTGATGTGCGGATTAGCCGCGACAGCACCTAAAACACCTACTTGGGCATCATCATTTGTTGCAGGTCGTGGTTGACGTTTCCCATGTGGCTGAACACTTCCTGTTTCCTTAAATAACGTAACTATCCGGCGAACGGTCCGGACACTTGGATGATGTCGTCCAGGATACCGAGCAGCATACGTAGCACACGCCCGTTGGGCATTTTGATCACAACAGCCATACATCAACACGATATCGACCTTTTCCGCAATCCATTTTAACACGGGTAATGTATCACGAAGCAAATACCGTCCGCACTGGCGGAATGTTACGTGATACCACGTACTTATAGTTTGTGACTATTACAGCGCCATCTGTCACAAAGCGAAAAAGGTGTTGCAACTAAAACACTCATATTTCTTTACGTACTACACGAATATGTAATAAAAATAGGGGTTCCTATTTAAAAAAAACGCAGTTGATATCCGTTTGACCTATGGCAGCGCCATCTAGTGGGCCAACCACAGCGCCATTTGGTTTCCCCCTTGAAGCTAGACAAGCTTCGTTCTTTGTAGTTTTTTCGTTTGACGCTTATTTCGTGAGATATTTGGCTCTGTCACGATCAATGGACTACCCTGTATTGCAGACTGATTTGATTACTCTCCCAATCTGATAGAAGATTACCACAGATAAGTAACGCCGAGTAATCGGCTAGAGCACTAGGCAGCAGTGAAACTGTCTCCTCGTAGATCTCAACGAGACACAAATGCGAGCCCGGGGAGAGGTGGCTGAACTGCTGGGTCATCACTTACGGCTGCTCCGGACTGTGAACGAAGGGCAGTGCGGCCGCTGCGTGCGGTGTTTTCCGCCGGACTGTGTAGCCGACTAGCCGCCCATTAGACGCGTTAATGCGTCGCTGGTCAGAAGGTGGGCGTAGCGACTTCCCGCCCTTATCTGCCTCCGCGCTGAGCAATGGAAGCTGTTAACTGCGGCGCCACGGCCCACACTGATGCTATCTTCAGATCTTCCGGAAGATTCGTGGGGGAAGCGAGGGGAGGGAGGGCGTCACATGATGTACACTAAACTACAGCGAGAAACGTGTTTAATGCCGAGCCTAGGGATGCTTACTACATTCGGGCCGCTAAAGAACAAGGTCATCAGTGCCCTCGCTCGAATTAAGTACAGGCGAGTGTGATACAGATCTGTTAAAAAATAACAACAAACTGGAAAATCAGGTTGTATCCACACACACGAAGTGACAAGGTAAGGCTGTTGCGGTGAGCATAATTAAAGAACGTCACTACAAGTAGAGTAACGTCGGGAAGCCTGAGAGCAACGCATGGCTGCAAACTCTACAGCCTGGCGGGGACAGCTCCACCAGATATAAGACGAGAAGTTGCCGCTGCGCACCCGCCACATGGACACCAACCTCTCCCCAAAAAGGATGAAATATGCGAAGAAATTTCCAAAAATTTCAGTCAAAGACAGTACATCAACGTCAATGGCACAACAAAACCTGTGGACAACCAGGATCGCAGATATCGCATTATGGATCCCACCTTCGGAGGCCTCCCCCCCCCCCCCCGGGGCGAAAACCTGTAATGGAAACCGTGGAAGCCCCTCAGCAGAGTAAAGAGTGGCGTGGATGGAACAAAGGATAATATGGCCAGATGGGACTATCTTGCGGACCCATCAACTGTATGTGAATGTGGAGCCGAACAAACCACCAACCACCTGTCCCCAGTGCCCAGTTTCTTCCACGCTAGAGGTAGTGTTGTGGGCCAGGGACAATGCCGTGGAGGTCTCTAATTTATATTTATTGTTTGTAATCTGCTTATAGATGGTTCAAATGACTCTGAGGACTATGGGACTTAACTTCTGAGGTCATCAGAACTGTGGTGTCACCGCCAGACACCACACTTGCTAGGTGGTAGCCTTTAAATCGGCCGCGGTCCGTTAGTATACGTCGGACCCGCGTGTCGCCACTGTCAGTGATTGCAGACCGAGCGCCACCACACGGCAGGTCTAGAGAGACGTACTGGCACTCGCCCCAGTTGTACAGCCGACTTTGCTAGCGAAGCTACACTGACCGATACGCTTTCATTTGCCGAGACGATAGTTAGCATAGCCTTCAGCTACGTCATTTGCTACGACCTAGCAAGGCGCCATAGCAGTTGATAATTAATATTATGAAGCATGTACCGTAACGAGAGGTGTTCTACAATTGTGGATTAAAGTTAAGTATTACATCATCTATGTACTTTATTTGCAATTTTCAAGATATTGTCCTGTTCCAGACCTCACGCCAGTCAGCGTGTAATTAAGCGCGTGCATTTCCGCCTCCTCTAGAAAAACAGTGTTGGCTCTTATGCCAACACTACAAGAACTACTTAAACCTAACTAACCTAAGGACATCACACACACCGATGCCCGGTACAGGATTCGAACCTGCGATCGTAGCAGTCGCGCGGTTCCAGACTGTTGTGCCTAAAACCGCTCTGCCACCCTGGCCGGCTGTCCCGAGCATCTATGGCAAATTGGAGGTCGGTGAACCCACGTGTAGGATACAGGGTGTTGGACATCCGCGTCTCATCACAAAACGTGAAGAGGATACTAGCCCACTCTGTAATGGAGGGTGGGCGTCGGTCTGCGGCAGATCTCACGACAGTATGTACTGCTGCTCCGTGCACAAGTGTTTTGGAGCACGGCGTTCAGCGCACCCTGTTGTACATGGGAGTTCACAGCAGGCGAGCCTAGGGTTAGGTTGACCTAGTGACGTCGTCAAACTGGATCGTGGACCTCTCGAATCTTGTCGCCTATATTGCTTCAAAATTACTCTGTGAGTGACGTTATCCAGCCAGAAGAATGATGGGAGCCAATTGCCATCCAGTCGTATAAGCTTCTCGAGCACCACGTGCTGGCTGTGTTGCCTGTTTTCTAGGTACATGTGTAAGTAGGCTGTTTAGGTTTTTATGCTGGTAACACCACGTAGCGCTCTGTATGAAAATCACTGACTGTGCTTTGCGCAGCCTGTGGCTGGCTGGCATTGTTGGAATATTTTCTATTCTAGAGTTGGGCAGTTGGATGTGAACAGTGCGTATCGTTGTACAGTTGGAGGTGAGCCGCCAGCAGTGGTGGATGTGGGCAGAGAGGTGGCAGAATTTTGAGAGCGGACGATCTGGACGTGTGTCCATCAGAAAGAGTAAATTGGTAATACTGGATATCATGAACTGATATATAATGACTTTTGAACATTATTAGGGTAAATACATTGTTTGTTCTCTAGCAAAATCTTTCATTTGCTAACTATGCCTATCAGTCGTTAGAATCTTTTATTTAGCTGGCAGTATTGGCGCTCACTGTATTGCAGTAATTCGAGTAACGAAGATTTTTGTGAGGTAAGTGGTTCATGACAGGTATAGGTTATTGTTAGTCAGGGCCATTCTTTTGTAGGGATTGCTGAAAGTCAGAGTGCGTTGCGCTAAAAATATTGTGTGTCGGTTTAGTGTTGATCAGAATAAGTAAAGAGCGAAATGTCTGAGTACGTTCAGTTCTGCTCAGCTGTTTGAAAATCAAATAACGTAGACGTTTTCCAGCACAGTAATTCACAAATTTTTCAAAGGGGACGTTTCATACATGCAGCGTCCCCCCCCCCCCCCCCCCCTCCTCATCGCCCACCACTGCAATCTGTGAATCACAAAGTAAGCTGTATCATAGTGTAGTCGGATGAATCACGTTTCTTGTTACCCAGGTCAATGCTCGTGTATCGATATGTCGTGACCCAAAAGAACGCCTGCTCGAAACACCCGCAGCATCACGTACAGCCTGGCGGGTTCCCCAGCGGCAATGGCGCGTCCAAGCGAGGCAACTTCCCCTGTCAGAAGGCCATGATCGTGCTACAGTAGTTTGAGTAGAGCGACAATGAAGTCACATTTGATGACTTAGTAACTGAATAAACCTGTTCTGGGCTCAAGAAAGACATATACTGAGGTGGCAAAAGCCATGGAACATCGTATGCACATATACAGATAGTAGTATCATGTACATAGGGTATTTAGATTTCTGGAAGGCTTTAGACACTGTACCACACAAGCGGCTCGTAGTGATATTGCGTGCTTATGGACTGTTATGTGACTGGATTTGTGATTCACAGTCACAGTCATGAGTCACAGTTCATAGTAATTCACGGAAAGTCATCGAGTAAAACGGAAGTGATTTCAGGCGTTCCTCAAGGTAGTGTTATAGGCCCTTTGGTCTTCCTTATCTATATAAACCGTTTAGGAGACAATCTGAGCAGCCGTCTTCTGTTGTTTGTAGATGACGCTGTCGTTTATCGACTAATAAAGTCATCAGAAGATCAAAACAAACTGCAAAACGGTTTCGAAAAGATATCTGAATGGCGCGAAAAGTGGCAGTTGACCCTAAATAACGAAAAGTGTGAGGTCATCCACATGAGTGCTAAAAGCAACTCGTTAAACTTCGGTTACACGATAAATCAGTCTAATCTAAAAGCCGTAAATTCAACTAAATACCTAGGAATTACAATTACGAACAACTTAAATTGGAGGGAACACACAGAAAAGGTTGTGAGGAAGGCTAACAAAAGGTTGCGTTTTATTGGCAGGACACTGAGAAAATGTAACAGACCTACCAAGGAGACTGCTTACACTACGCTTGTCCGTCCTCTTTTAGAATACTGCTGCGCGGTGTGGGATCCTTACCTGATAGAACTGACGGAGTACATCGAAAAAGTTCAAAGAAAGGCAGCACGTTTTGTATTATCGCGAAATATGGGAGAGAGTTTCACTGAAATGATACAGAATTTGGGCTGGAAATCATAAGAAGAAAGGGGTTTTTCGTTGCGACGGAATCTTCTCACGAAATTCCAATCACCAACTTTCTCCCCCGAATGCAAAATTATTTTGTTGACACCGACCTAGATAGGGAGGAACGATCACCACGATAAAATAAGGGAAATCAGAGCTCGTACAGAAAGATATAGGTGTTGAATCTTTCCGTGCGCTATACGAGATCGGAATAATAGAGAATTGTGAAAGTGGTTCGATGAACCCACTGCCAGGCACTTAAATGTGATTTGCAGAGTGTCCATGTAAGTGTAGATGTAGACACAGAGCATTGACGGAGCTGTTATTTGTACTGAGGTGATTCTTCAAGAATGTACCGTAAATAACAAATTTCAGGCATTACCTCTCACCACGGGTAACAGGGGGGCCGACTGCCTTCACCTAACGAGGGAGGGCAGGGACGTTTGCGTGTAATGTTCAGTGTTAACAGACAACCAACACTGCGTGAAATAACCGCAAAAATCAATGTGACACGTACCACTAACGTAGCTGTTCAAAAATGGTTCAAATGGCTCTGAGCACTGTGGGACAACTTCTAAGGTCATCAGTCCCCTAGAACTTAGAACTACTTAAACCTAACTAACCTAAGGACGACACACACATCCACGCCCGAGGCATGTAGCGGTCGCGCGATTCCAGACTGTAGCGCCTAGAACCGATCGGCCACCCCGGCCGGCCAACGTAGCTGTTAGGACGGTGCGGAGAAATAAGGTGCTGATGGGCTGTGGCAGCAGACGGCCAACGCGAGTGCCTTTACTAAAATGACGACATCACCTGCAACACTTCTGCTGGGCTCATGACCACATCGGTTGGACACTTGACGATTGGAAAATCATGGCCTGGCAGCTGAGTCCCGACTTCGGTTGATAAAAGCTGATGGTAGGGCTCGAGTGTAGTATAGACCACACGAAGCCACGGACACAACACGTCAACAATGTACTGTGCAACCTGATGGTGGCTTTATATTGGTGTTGGCTGCATTTAAATGGAATGATCTTAGTCCTGTGGTCCAATTGCGCTGATCACTGACTGGAAATTTTTACGTTCAGAGACCATTTGCAGCCGAAAAACGATAGAATTTTTTGTAGGGAGCACATAGTGCTCATTTGGCAGCGATCTATAAGCTTGTAAAACAATAAACTGGTAGCCAATATCGCAGGAATTCTTTTTATTCCATGATTAACGGTTTCGGCGAAACCAAACCCACTATCATCGGATTTTAGGACACATACAGGTTACAACATCAAGCCAAACAATGGTGTTATAGGCAACTATCAATATCACCACTGTTAGCCTTGATGCTGTAACCTGTATGTGTCTTAAGGTCCGATGATGGCGGCTTTAGTTTCGCCGAAACCGGTAATCATGTAATAAAAAGAATTCCTGCGATCTTGGCTACGAGATTATTGTTTTACAAGAAATTTTAGGATAACAATGTGCCATGCCACCGGGCCATAAATATTCTCAATTGGTTTGAAGAACATTCTGGACAATCTGAGCGAATGATCTGGCCACCCAGAATGGCTGACATGGATCCCTCATAACATTTATGGGGCACAATCGAGAGGTCAGTTCATACACAAAATCCAGCACTGGCAACACTTTCGCAGCTATGCAGCATGGCCCAACATTTCTGCAGGGGGACTTCCAACGACTTGTTGAGTCCATTCCACGTCGACTCGCTCTACTATTCTGGAGAAAAGGAGAGGTCTGACACGATATTGGGAGGTATCCCATGACTTCTGCCATGGGGACCCTATCTGGTCCCAGCTCCACGCCCACAGACTATAGGAACTGCGTGACATGTCTACAGACATGTGGTGACGCATATCTCCGGAACCATATCGGGAACTTGACGAAACCGCGGCACACAAAAGCACTGACGATCTGTGTTGCAAGGGGGGTTAATTATGATTTGGCTCACAAGTGTACATACCTGACGTAAATGTGCACAGTGCACGAACAACACCACCTTTTTCGACTGTGACTCCAAGAGCTTCATACATGGCTGGTTTAGCGTGGGCGGAGCTCTGGAAGGGAGCTGCAATATACACTGGCTTAGCAAATGTCATGAGATAAACACCTAATATCGCGTGGGGCCTCCTCTGGCCATGTGGACTGCAATTACACTACTGGCCATTAAAACTGATACACCGAGAAGAAATGCAGATGATAAATGGGTATTCATTGGACAAATATATTATACTAGAACTGGCATGTGATTACGTGTTCACGCAATTTGGGTGCATAGATCCTGAGAAATCAGTACCCAGAACAACCAACTCTGGCCGAAATAACGGCCTTGATACGCCCGTGCATTGAGTCAAACAGAGCTTGGATGGTGTGTACAGGTACAGTTGCCCATGCAGCTTCAACACGATACCACAGTTCGTCAAGAGTAGTGATTGGCGTATTGTGACGAGACAGCTGCTCGGCCACCATTGACCAGACGTTTTCAGTTGGTGACAGCTCTGGAGAATGTCCTGGCCAGAGCAGCAGTCGAACATTTTCTGTATCCAGAAAGGCCCGCACAGGACCTGCAACATGCGGTCGTGCATTATCCTGCTGAAATGTAGGGTGTCGCAGGGATCGAATGAAGGGTAGAGCCACGGGTCGTAATACATCTGAAATGTAACGTCCACTGTTCTAAATGCCGTCAATGCGAACAAGAGGTGGCCGTGACGTGTAACCAATGGCACCCCATACCGTCACGCCGGGTGATACGCCAGTATGGCGATGACGACTACACCCTTCCAATGTGCGTTCGCCGCGATGTCGCCAAACACGGATGCGACCATCATGATGCTGTAAACAGAACCTGGATTCATCCGAAAAAATGACGTTTTGCCATTCGTGCACCCAGGTTCGTCGTTGCGTACAGCATCGCAGGCGCTCCTGTCTGTGATGCAGCGTCAAGGGTAACCGCAGCCATGGTCTCCCAGCTGATAGTCCATGCTGCTGCAAACGTCGTCGAACTGTTCGTGCACATTATTGTAGTTTTGCAAACAACCCCATCTGCTGCCAAACGGATCGAGACGTGGCTGCACGATCCGTTACAGCCATGCGGATAACATGATTGTCATCTCGACTGCTAGTGATACGAGGCCGTTGGGATCCAGCACGGCGTTCCGTATTACCATCCAGCACCCACCGATTCCATATTCTGCTAACAGTCTTTGCATCTCGACCAACGCGAGCAGCAATGTCGCGATACGATAAACAGCAATCGCGATAGGCTACAATCCGACCTTTATCAAAGTCGGAAAGGTGATGGTACGCATTACTCCTCCCTACACGAGGCATCACAGCAACGTTTCAGAGGCAAAGCCCGTCAGCTGCTGTTTGTGTATGAGAAATCGGTTGGAAACTTTCCTCATGTAAGCACGTTGTAGGTGTCGCCACCGGCGGCAACCTCGTGTGAATGCTCTGAAAAGCTAATCATTTGCATATCACAGCATCTTCTTCCTGTCGGTTAAATTTCGCGTCTGTTGCACGTCATCTTCGTGGTGTAGCAATTTTAATGGCCAGTAGTGTAGATGCAGTGAAAGTGAGCATACAAGTCCCTCACACTGCTCTCGAGCTGCTGACACCAAATCGTTTGCAGGGTGTCAATCAATCCTAGACTGCTCGTGGATCCACGGCACGGAGCCTGTATTCCAAGACATCCAAGGTATGCTCGATGGGGTTCAAAGCTGCGCTCTGGGATGACCATCCCAGCCTTTGGATCTCCCATGAATGTTCCAGGAACCATTCCCAGGCTACGTGGTGCGATGTGGCGACGCCTTATAATCCTGAAACACCGCACAACCGTCAGGTTGTTGGAACGCCAAAAATGGATGGTGATGGTCCTCAAGCAGCTCAGCGTGCCATGGACCGTTCAAAGTCCCTTTTAGAACAACTAGCGGAGTCTATTCCATTCCATACCTCAGAATGAAAGAGAGACACCACTGGCTTTGACCACACGTTCTCGGCAGGAGGAAACCATCGATTGGTGTAGTCTGCAACACACAGTGTGCCTCCCATCAGCGTGATTCATTTGAAATCGTGGTTTGTCCCACCATACGCCTTTACGCCATTGTTACAGTGTCCATCTCGGGTGATCGGCGATAAATGCAAGTGGTCGTGACCATTGACATCGGGTTAAAGGTGGCACACGTGTGTGTAACCAACCCCCATACTGCGCTGTGATTTGTGGCACTGCTGCCCTATTGACAATCCGTCTGAGATGTCGCCGGTTATGGTTATCAAGGGTGGCTGGACGGCCACTAGTTCGTCTGTTGTGGACTGTGACACCCCGAAGCCGAATTACTGCGCCGTTGCCCATCCGTCGGCACCGACCACAGTACCATTTTCGAACGGCGTCAGCTCACGACGACATTGCATATTACACAAATCATTTCGCAGTCACTTCTCAGAAGGTCTCCCACACAACTGCAGGTGGCCCAGGAGGAGTCTGATGGCGCATACAACACACCTGCAGCATCTGTACCCACTATCCCACAACATTTGCTAAGGCCGGTATTACACAATCAAATTTCTTTGTCA
Source organism: Schistocerca piceifrons (assembly GCF_021461385.2). Classification (NCBI taxonomy): domain Eukaryota; kingdom Metazoa; phylum Arthropoda; class Insecta; order Orthoptera; family Acrididae; genus Schistocerca; species Schistocerca piceifrons. The sequence continues at coordinate 169,362,234 of NC_060146.1, forward strand.
AATATCTTTGTCCAATATCTTTGTCAAAGATATTTGATGGTGTAATAGGGAACTTTGTCAAATGTCGTCCAATATTTGGTCAAATCTAGGGCCTCGCTGTAGATTTGATCAAAGAAGTCGCTTGTCTTCTGTTCACTGCAGTGTGACATGTTACCACGTGGAGGGCTAGCATCGCTGCAGCATTCTGTCGTCTGTAGTGTTTTTATAAACATTGCGGGTAAATACAATTGGTGTGTGCCGACAACTACAAAATTAATAGAGATGTATGAAGTTGATGAGGCGCTATACAACGTGAGGCACGCTGAGTATAAAAATAGATTACGAAGGTTGGAGACCTGACCTAACCTGACCTAACCTAACCTAACCTCTTCTGTAGCAAGGAATCGGAGTGTTACAGTGAGCCTGTCTTCTGCAGATGTAGCAGTTCTTAAGTGAATATTGTGCTTTGTGATATGAGGATACACTTGATTGAGCACATACAGAAACGTATGGTCACCAATTCTTAAGTAACTGATGTACGTAACAAGTTTTGTTGAATGCTTTTATCGTGTCGTCGTAAAACCCACGGTTTCACCCAAGTTTGTTTCCTCTTTTCCCCCCCGCTTCTCTTCCGCATATGCACACAGTGCAACTGTGGTACATGCAACTGCTGCGGTTAATAACAAGTTGTTGTTGTCCGCCATCTTGAACCCCTTCTAGCGCTACGTCAAAGATCTTTGTCAAATATACTTGACGAAATATTTGATCACATCTTTGATCAAATGATTGACAAAGAAATTTGATAGTGTAATACCGGCCTAAGACAGTCTACGTGCCGTGGCTCGCAGAGATCTACCACTTCAGCACCTAGACGCTGTCTGTGACGCGAGTCAACACGCAACGTGTTCCCCGCCCGCGGCGACACGGCTGCGTCCCGAAGAGCACACGAAGCTGGCATTCCCGGGAGGGACCAGGGAAGAACAACACAGCCTGCGCCACGTAATGGCCGCACGCCGGCAGCGTTGGGGCCTTATCTGATGGCCGAGCTGGCGCGCCGGCTAATGGCCACCTAGGCGGCGGGCAGCGCCGCGCATGCGCCCCCGCCCCTATCGGACATCAATTAAGAGTGCGGCCGCGTGCTGCCCGCGCTAATGAGGCGATTACCGCCGCCCCGAGGAGAGCTAGGCGCGACGGCAATTAGCCGGCTAGTTGCTATTGTCCCTGGCTGGCTAGTGCACGGAGCTGTCCGGTAACGAGCACTCTTCCACACCCTCGCCTACAAGGCAGAATACCTGAGTACCGCTTATACCAACAGATTCGCTACTGTCTGGCCATCCTCCTGTGTAGGCCATATATACCGCGTGATCAAAAAAGTCAGTATAAATTTGAAAACTTAATAAACCACGGAATAATATAGTTAAAGACGTAGAAATTGACACACGTGCTTAGAATGACATGGGGTTTCATTAGAACCAAAAAAAACAAAGTTCACAAAATATCCGACAGATGGCGCTGGACAGCAAAACATGAATGACTGCACATGAGAATCTTGTATAAAAGGAGCTGTAATGAGAGAGAGTTTTCACAACGTCCTTCCTACGTCACCATCCATAACACGGATTCCTACACCTTCTTCCCCTCCGCCGATGTGCCCCAAGGTTCCGTCCTCTCCCCTCTTCTGTACCATTTGTATACGGCGTACATGCCGCCGCCGTCACCCCCCATCCACCTTCTCCAGTCTGCCGATGACACCGCCTTTCTTGCCGTCGCCCCAACCCTGCAGCGCTCCCAACACCTTCTCCAGTCCCATCTTGACTGGTTCACCACTTTGTGCAACCAGTGGTTGGTTAAGATCAATCCTTCCAAAACCCAGGCGATCATTGTGGGCAAAACCACCCCTTCCATCCGCCTCCTCGACTTCTATGTCACCATTTACGGCCGTCCTATCGCCCTCACTCCCACCCTTAAGTACCTTGGCGTCACCTTTGACCGTCGCCTCTCCTGGACCCCCCACCTCCGGACAATCCAAGCCGAGGCACGCTCCTGACTCCATCTCCTCAAGCTCCTTTCTGGGCGTACATGGGGTCTGGACCCCTCCACCATTCTCCACGCCTCCAAATCCCTCATCTGCCCTACCCTCTGCTACGCCCACCCTGCCTGGATCTCTGCTCCTCCTACCTTTTACAAATCCCTTCACCTCCCCCACGCGGATCCTGTACGACCTTATCCCGTTCCCCCACCTCTTCCTCTTCCTCGAACGGATACGGATCCTCTACACCTCCTATAAACTCGATCCTCCTTACCCACTTGTCTCACCATCCTCTCCCCCCCCCCCCCCGTCCGCTGCCGCACCTGTATTTACATGTCCCACCTGCTCTCCATCTCTCCACCCCCCTTACCAAGGTGGCTTCCAGCTGCTCCTCCTCCCTGATAATGCCCCCTCCATCTACCCCTCCTACCAACTTTGATCCTCTCCTCCCACTTCCTGTGTTTTTTCCTTAGGGCACCCTCTCTCCCTTCTCTCCCCCTTCAATCCCTCCTCCCCCGGGCTTCCCCTACCCCCCTACCTTCCTTCCTCCCTCCATCTCCTCTGCCATTGGCATCTTTGCTGTCCCCTCTCCCTCCCCCACCACCTTCCTCCCCTCTTGGCAGGTCCCCAGACTCGCACACATTAAGTGGACATTCACGCGTTGGAGATCATCACCATCAGTTTCTCGTGTGTGTGCCATCATGTTTGTGATTTAGTGTTTTTCGCCACCACGCTCCTTCGTTCACTTGTACCGTCTAAATCATCATTATTTGCGCGCAGTGCCGAAAGTTTTTCGTGTTTTTTTCGTCGAGTGTGAACGGCTTCATGTTTTTAATGATTGTGTCTACTGTTTTTTAACCACCAATCTGTTACTGTTCTGTCTTCATTTTCTCTTTTATTGTAATGCTTGTGGCTGAAGAGCGGAGTAGATTTATTCGCTGCCAGCCCACCTTCGTATGAGGTGAAAAATAGCAATTAAAAAAAAACAGTAAGAGAGAATAAGATGCGCCAGCAGTCGCAGTATGTCGACGTTACTTGAAATGCGCTTTAAGTGAAGCTGTATTATCAGAATGGGGAATGTGCTAGTTCAGCGTTACGATCCTATCGCCATAGGAAGGGGATTCGAACGGGTAAAGGTCCGTTGACAAATGCAGCTGTGGCGAGAATGATTTCGAAGTTCGAAGGCACGGGTTGTTTAGACGATCGACCCCGTAGTGGCCGACCGAGCACAAGGCGTAATGCTGCTGAGACAGTTCGGGAAGAAATGGAGACTGTAGCGGGTTCCTCTAAGCACGGGGAAGTCAGCGCTCGTGCAGTCGCACGTCGCACCGGCATTCCATACACTACTGTTTGGTTGGCACTTAGGCGTACTCTCCGATGCTGCCCGTACAAAATCCATCGGCATCATGAACTGTTACCTGGCGATTTAGTGAAGCGGAGGGCATTTGCGGTGTGGGCGTTTCAAAAGATGGCGGAAGATGATGATTGGTTGAGTAACGTATTGTGGACCGACGAAGCTGATTTCATGCTCCGAGGGTCTGTCAACGCCCACAACTGCAGAATTTAGGTCACCGAAAATCCTAGAACTGTCGTTGCACGACGAGAAAGTCACGGTATGGGTTGGATTTATCCACATCTACCGTTATCGGGCCTTTTTTCTTCGAGGAAATGCGTGATTCTGGTTTTGTAACAGCTACCGTGATGGGTGAGAGGGACGCCGGTATGTTACAGAATCGCATCATACCCAGTCTGGCTGATAAACACCTGCTGGAACGTACGATGTTTATGCAGGATGGCGCTCCACCCCATATTGCTAGACGCGTGAAAGATCTCTTTCGCGCGTCGTTTGGTGATGATCGTGTGCTCAGCCGCCACTTTCGTCACGCTTGGCCTCCCAGGTCCCCAGACCTCAGTCCGTGCGATTATTGGCTTTGCGGTTACCTGAAGTCGCAAGTGTATCGTGATCGACCTATATCTGTATGGATGCTGAAATACAACATCCGACGCCAATGCCTCACCATAGCTCCGGACATGCTTTACTGTGCTGTTCACAACATTATTCCTCGACTACACCTATTGTTGAGGAATGATGGTGGACATATTGAACATTTCCTGAAAGAACATCATCTTTGCTTTGTCTTACTTTGTTATGCTAATTATTCCTATTCTGATAAGATGAAGCGCCATCTGTCGGACATTTGTATTTATTTGGTTCTAATAAAACCCCATGTCATTCCAAGTATGTGTGTCAATTTGTACCTCTCTATCAACATTATTCCGTGATTTATTCAGTTTTCAAATTTATGCTCACTTTTTGATCAACCAGTACTCTAAAATGTCAAAGTTAAGACTTACACTGAAGAGAAAAAGAAACTGGTAAACCTGCCTAACATCGTGCCGGCGAGCACGCAGAAATGCCACAACACGACATGGCATGGACTCGATAATGTCTTAAGAATCCTGGAGGGAACTGACTTAATCCTGCCGGGCTGCCCATAAATCCGTAAGAGTAAGAGAGGGTGGAGATCTCTTGAACGTTGCAAGGCTTTCCGCAGATGTTCAATAATGTTCATGTCTGGGGAGTTTGGTGGGCAGCGAAAGTGTTTAAACTCAGAAGAGCGTTCCTGGAGCCACTCTGGAACTGTGGATTGTCGCATTGTCTTGCTGGAATTGCCCAAGTCCGTCGGAATGCAGAATGGACATGAATGCCTGTCACCTGTCAGAGTCGTATCTAGACGTATCAGTGGTCCCATATCACTGGAAGTGCACACGGCCCACACCATTACAGAGTCTCCACTAGCTTGAACAGTCCCCTGCTGACATACGGGGTCTATGAATTCATGAGGTTGTCTCAATGCCCGTACACGTCCATCCGCTCGATACAATTTGAAACGAGACTCGTCCGACCAAGCAACATGTTTCCAGTCATCAACAGTCCAATGTCGGTGTTGACGGGCCCAGGCGATGTGTACACGAGATATCCACACTCCTAAACATCCCTAGGTCCACTGTTTCCGATGTGATAGTGAAGTGGAAGCGTGAAGGGACACGTACAGCACAAAAGCGGACAGGGCGACCTCGTCTGTTGACAGACAGAGACCGCCGACAGTTGAAGAGGGTCGTAATGTGTAATAGGCAGACTTCTATCCAGACCATCAGACAGGAATTCCACATCGCATCAGGTTGCGCTGCAATTACTATCACAGTTACACGGGAGGTGAGAAAACTTGGATTTCATGGTCGAGCGGCTTTTCATAAGCCATACATCACGCCGGTACATGCCAAACGAGAAGCGTAGACATTGGACGATTGAAAGGTGGGAAAAAGTTGTGTGGAGTGACGAATCACGGTACACAACGTGACTATCCGATGACGGGGTGTGGGTATGGCGAATGTCCGGTGAATATCTGGCAGTGTGTGTGTGTAGTTCCAACAGCAAAATTCGGAGGCGGTTGTGTTATGGTGTGGTCGTGTTTTTCACGGAGGAGGCTTTCATCCCTTGTTGCTCTCCCTAGCACTATCACAGCACAGGCCTACATTGATGTTTTAAGCGCCTTCTTGCTTCTCACTGTTGAAGAGCAATTCAGAAATGGCGACTGCACCTTTCAACACGTTCGTACACATGATCATAATGCACGGCCTGTGGCGGTGTGGGCCGGCCGGAGTGGGCGTGCGGTTCTAGGCGCTAGAGTCTGGAGCCGCAAGACCGCTACGATCGCAGGCTCGAATCCTGCCCCGGGCATGGATGTGTGTGATGTCCTTAGGTTAGTTAGGTTTAAGTAGTTCTAAGTTCTAGGGGACTGATGACGTCAGAAGTTGAGTCCCATAGTGCTCAGAGCCATTTTTTGTGGCGGAGTGGTTACATGACAATAACATACCTGTAATTGACTGGCCTGCACAGAGTCCTGATCTGAATCGTACAGAACAGCATTTGGATGTTTTGTAACGCCGACTTCGCGCCAGATCTCACCGACCGATATCGATACCTGCCAGTGCAGCACTCCGTGACGAATGGGCTGCCGTTCCCCAAGAAACCTTCCAGCACCTGATTGAACGAATGCCTGTGAGAGTGGAAGTTGTCATCAGGGCTAAGGGTGGGCCAATACTATATTAAATTACAGCATTACTGATGGAGGGCGCCACGAATTTGTAAATCATTTTCAGCCAGGTGTCCGAATACTCTTCATCACGTAGTGCATCTTCTCATAAGCCACAAATTGCTGTCGTCAGTAGTAAGCGACCCATAAAGTACTGTCAAGATCGACGCCACTGGGTAGTATATGACTGGTAACGAGAGATCTGGAGCGATCAATCACGCGGTTCCCTGTGGCAATCCGATGGAAGGATTTGGGTTTGGCGAATCCCTCGAGAACGTTGCCTGACATCGTGACTTTATTCGTGGTTAGGGTCTGTTACCCTATGTGCTCAAGAAAACGCTAAATGTAGAAGGATACGACCATATTTTAAGGCATTGCGGGCTGCGCACAGTAGAAGAACAATTCGGAGACGACGATTGTTTCAGCACGACAATACACCGTGCTATATAGCACCATCACTGAGGCAATCGTTTGTGAACAAAAACATATCTGAAATGAACTAGCGTCCACAGAGTCTCGACCTGAAACCAATGCAACGTCTTTGGGATTAGTTATAATGTCGACTGCAGCGATGATCATTACCACCTTTCGGCTCATCAGGAGGAATAGATTACCATTCTTCAAAAGACATTCAGACACCTCACTGAAAGCACTGATTGCATAGCTGAAGCCGCTATAAGGGCGAAGGATGGACACAACCCCTAATCACGTCCACTAATAGCTGATTGCTGTCAGAATGATCTCAAATGGAATGATAAGATTACACAAGTAACGGGTATGGCGAACTCTAGATTGCTGTTTATTGGTAGAATCCTGAAGCGATGCAGTCCTTCAACAAAGGAAATTGCTTTCAATACGTTAGTTCGTCCAGTCTTGGAGTATTGTTCGTTTGTATGGGACCCTTACCAGTTGAGTCTCATTCAAGAGATTGAGAAGGTCCAAAGAGGAAGGTAAGATTCGTGACTAGTACATTTAGCCATCGCGAGAGCGTTACAAATCCCATACAAAGTTTGAAGTGGGACACACTTGCAGATAGACGGTGCTCTAAACAGAAAGGGCTGCTCAGTAAATTCCGTAATCCGATCTTCACCGAGGATGTAGAGCATATATTATTACCACCAACTTTGAAATCGCGCAATGATCACCATTGAAAGAAAATGGAAATTAGAGCTCGTACTGAGGCGTTGACACAGTCGTTTTTCCCTCGCGAGATCCGCGACTGGTACAGACGGGGGGAGGGGGGGGAAATATGACTTTGGCGCGAATTGTGCCCTCCGCCACACACCGCTTGGTGGCTAGCGGAGTATGTATGTAGATGTAGATGTAGAATTTATTAGAGGGGCGAGGGGGAGGGTGGGAAGGGAGAGGCAGACAGTGAGAGAGAGAGAGAGAGAGAGAGAGATAGAGGGAGGGAGGGAGGGAGGGAGGGAGGGAGGGAGGGAGGGAGGGAGGGAGGAGCTAATCGAACGCAATATATAAACAAGTGTATTGTTTACAAAGGGTCGTTGGTGGTATGTAACTTAATATGGACCATTTCAGTCCATCACCTGTTTTTTTTTTCCCAGCGTCTAACAGTCTTCCGAAGCTCCGACATCGTCGTCGCGAAAAAACAGTGACCCGTATATGTAATAAGTATCCTTTCATTTACGTCTATGGTCGCAAACTTTTTGTTAACTGATTACCAGTTTCGGTCTTTAATGGCCATCATCAGATCTATTTCATAAAAACAAAGTCCTAAAGGGTGCAGTACATTAGGACTTTGTTTTTATGAAACAGATCTGATGATGGTCATGAAAGACCGAAACCGGTAATCTGTTAACAAAAAGTTTGTGACCATAGACGTAAATTAAAGGAAACTTAACAGTCTTTCTGCGAACACGTCACATAATGTACCGCAATATGTTTTCCGTATGGTCGTAACTGCACCACCAATTGGACTACACCTGCCAGTATAGATTAACCAACTTGCGTGCAAGTGTCCGAACTTCAACATCTTACCTGCTGCCCAGGGAAAAATAAGCATTAATGGCTTGCTCTTGCCACGTGTGCTTGAAGGAACTAACCAACCTAAAAACACACGACTTTAATGGCTATAATTATTAGCCGCCAAATGCAGTAAATACAAATGTAAAGTTATAATTAGCCACCAATAGAAATATCTGCACTTATAATCCTAACATCCTTTATAGTGTTTGTACTATTCAAGTTACACACTTCTAGATGGTATAGAGCGATCCTTTATAGTGTTTGTACTATTCATGTTACACACTTCTAGATGGTATAGAGCGGACTTAGCAGATCAAGTTTTACACAAGAATTCATGTCCGGAAACGTCAACCAACGACGCTACAGTGCGTCAAAGTTTATATGCGCCGGTGCCTTTAGATGTATGTATACACAGGACGAATCCGTGATGATGTTACATTCTTGTATGATGGAGGAAGGTAAGTCTCCCTGTACTGCAACGAGTCTTGTAACCAAGCGAAAACTTTTCTGAAACCTCTGATAGCGGAATACATGGACCGGTACTGTTGCTGCTAAAACTGGAGGGTAGGCAACTTTCAGAGACCAAAACAAGGAAAAATGTCGAGTAAACATGGCACCTAAGCTGCATACCTTAACAAATACTGTGAAACACATCTCCTCTTTTGAACAGGTGCTCACAGATCTTAAGGTCTGCAGTTCAGAGCCCATGTTTACTCGACATTTTTCCTTGTTTTAGCCCATACTGCGCCACCTTTGAAAGTTCCCTGCCCTACACTCTTAGCATCAACAGTAGCGGTATACGTATTTCACTGTCAGAAGTATCAGAAAGGGTTTCACTTAAAACATTTGACTGGTTCGTTTCCGGTACAGGGACCCTTACCTAAGATTGATACATTTACCCTCCTCCCTCAATCTAGAAAGATTGTAACACCATCACGGAAGCATCTCGTACGTACAAATACATGCGCCAATGCCTAAACCTATGACGCTCTCTAGTTTCGTTGGATGACGTTTCCGGAGATGCGTTCCTATGTAAAACCTCTACAAACTCTACGGGTGTATGACATAAATAGTGAAACATACTGCATATGCTCGTATTTAGCGTTCAGTACCTTATGAACACAGCTTTCAGTTTTTGTGTTCATTTTCTTACACATTTTGGTGCATTCTGCTCGCTATGCAATGTCGTGTAATGAATACGTCACGCGTATCCTTACGATAAATATCTATGCGCATGCAGGTAACTCTTTCAGACCGTCTGACCACAACTGTGTACACGAACTTTTACTGTGTGCAACAGAATTATTTTTTTTAACAGTGTAAACCTGACGTTGACATTTGTGAACGTTCAATCTCTTCATCAAGTGCAAGTGCTGCCAACTGCTGGAAATCACTATGAAAATACCAACAAGTCAACGTAGCAGCGCGCAGCAGTTCAAGACCACCAGAAAAAACGGATGTATTTAGTTCGCTGTACTCCACCTTACAACTCAATACTGTTGTTGTTATTTTGCATGGTAATTATATAATGATCATTTACTATTTATTACAACAGAGAATATATCCTAAGTAGTAGCTTTAGTCTACAAAATGAAGCTAAACGTAAGGACTATATTTCGAAAATGGATACAAATTTTTGCACAAATCCTGCATCTAAAAACAGCAAAAACTCACCTAAGTGCAATACCACTCAAAGAAATATTTTCTTCCCTCCAGAGAACATTCAGGTCTGAAAGGGCTAAAGATTAATACACTGAAGCGCCAAAGAAACTGGTATAGGCAAGCGTATTCAAATGCAGAGATATGTAAACTAGCAGAATACGACACAGCGGTCTGAAAAGCCTATATATATGACAACAGGTGTCCGGCGCAATTGTTAGATCGGTTACTGCTGCTACAATCGCGGGTTATCAAGATTGAACGTGGTGTTACAGTCGGCGCACGAGCAATGGGACACAGCATTTCCAAGGCAGCTATGAAAGGATTTTCACGAGCCTACCTTGAAATCAGGACTCCGCCAGGGTTGGCCTAGAGCGCTAATGCGCTGCTCCCTGGATTCGGGTAGGCGAGCCAGCCCCGGATCGAATCCGCCCAGCGGATTACCGACGAAGGCCAGTGTGCTGGACAGCCTGGATGAGGTTTTTAGGCGGTTTTCCACATCCCACAAGGTGAATACCGGGCTGGTCCCCACCTCGCGCCACAGTTAAACGACTCGCAGACATCTGACCATGTTCACACTGTTCCATGGATTACACTAAATGCGCCGGCCGAAGTGGCCGTGCGGTTAAAGGCGCTGCAGTCTGGAACCACAACACCGCTACGGTCGCAGGTTCGAATCCTGCCCCGGGCATGGATGTTTGTGATGTCCTTAGGTTAGTTAGGTTTAACTAGTTCTAAGTTCTAGGGGACTAATGACCTCAGCAGTTGAGTCCCATAGTGCTCAGAGCCATTTGAAACAACACTAAATGCAGAGAGCTGGGGTACACTAATTCTGTCCCGGGGGGGTAGGGCGTCGCAGCAGGAAGGACATCCGGGGACATCCCTTAGATTAACGTTGCCACATCCAGCCTTAACCGTGCCAACCCTGCGAAAGCGCGGAACAAGGGAACAAGCAAAAGAAGAAGAGACATTAAATATCAGAAATCCAGTAAAACATCAAATCTTCGACATCGCTGCTGCCGGAAAAAGATATTGCAAGAACAGGACCAACGACACCTGAAGAGAATCGTTCTATGTGACAGAAGTGCAAACCTTTCGGAGATTGCTGCAGGTTTCAATGCTGGGTCATCAACAAGTGTCAGCACACGAAGCATTCAAAGAAACATCATCGATATGAGCTTTCAGACCAGAACACCCACTTGTGTACCCTTGATGACTGCACGACACAAAGCTTTACGCCTCGCCTGGGGGCGTCAACACCGACATTGGACTGTTGATGACTGGAGACATGTTGCCTGGTCGGACGAGTCTTCTTTTAAATTGTATCGAGCGAATGGACGTATACGGGTGTGGAGACAACCTCATGAATCCATGGACCCTGCATGTCAGCAGGGGACTGTTCAAGCTGTTGGAGGCTCTGTAATGGTGTGGAGCGTGTGCAGTTGGAGTGATACGTGTAGATACGACTATAACTGGTGAAACGTACGTAAGCATCCTGTCTAATCACTTGCATCCATTCATGTCCACTGCGCATTCCGACTTGGGCAATTCCACCAGGACAATGCTACACCCCACACGTCCAGAATTGCTACAGAGTGGCTCCAGGAACAGTCCTATGAGTTTAAACACTTCCGCTGGCCACCAAACTCCCCAGACATGAACATTGCTCAGCATATCTGGGATGCCTTAGGACGTGCTGTTCAGAAGGGTTATCCACCCCCTAGTACTCTTACGGATTTGTGGACAGCCCCGCAGGATTCACGGTGTCAATTCCCTCTAGCACTACATGTATTAGTCCATGGCACATCGTGTTGTGGCATTTCTGTGTGCTCGCGGGATCCCTATAAGAATTGGGCTGGTTACCAGATTCTTTGGCTCTTCACTATAAATCGCCTGTTTATTTTTCCGGGAGATTTCTCATCACCTCTATCAGTCGTACCTTGCAGTAAGAATTATGGTGCCAGTTTCCTACAGCACTACTTCATATATTAGTCGAGTCTATGCCACGTCGTGTTGTGGTACTTGTGTGTGCTCGCGCATCCCTACAAGGTATTGGGCTGGTGTACCAGTTTCTTTGGCTCTTCACTTTAAATGGCCTATTTATTTTTCAGGGAGATTTCTCATCAGCACTCTCAGTCGTACCGTGCAGTAAGAATTTCTGCTCCGGCACACTCCGCCGCCGGTAAAGGAATCCCTCGCCGCCGCCCGCGTCGTGCTCAGAGAGCTGTACTTCTGCTCCTCTTATTGGCAGAAATCGCGGCGCTGCCTTAGCTGGCGTCTGCGCAACTGTCGTGTCGCCATTACCGTAATTTCGCGTCCCGGGCGAAGCGGCTGTTGTGGAGCGCGCCTTAACCAGGCCTCGGCCGTGGAGCAGCTCGGCAGAGAGGCGACCAGACGAGGGCAATTTGCAGCGTCCCGTCCCAACTAGCCGGCGACTCTCAGTCGTGACGCGGGTGGCGGGAAGGCGCCGTTAAGCGCACAAGATGCTGGCCAGAGCGTCGGCGGCGGCATACCGGAGCCTCTGCGATATAACTCAGGGGGCGGCCGCTCGTTTCGGGTGTCCGCAGGCGTACGTGAGAGCTGTCGGCCCGAGAGAGTGTGTGTCTGCGTCAGCGCGCAAACTGGCTGCAATTTGTGCTGCTCGGGCAAAATTGTCCTCTGCCGTGCGAACCGGACTCTCCACTATAATGGTAACTGGGCTGCCGTGAACCAGACGTGGCGCTGTTCTGCTTGTCAGTTACTCCTTGTTTCGACCGACTCCTACAGCTCAACAGTCGACGAGATGGCCACTCGCTAAGGAGACTGATCCACTTTGCACGTGCACCAAAGTGAATACATCTACAGAGGGCGGAGCGGAGGCACCTCTGCGTGAAGTCCGTTGGGAACCTGTGAAGCGCCGACACCAGTGTCAGAGTTCAGTTATTTATTCACACTATTAACGTGTATCCACAGGACATGTGGCCTGTAATTGAAGAAGTGTCATGATGATCTCTCCATTGGCAAAAGATTCCGGGATAGTCCCCCATCCGGATCTCCGGCAGGGGACTGCCAAGGGGGAGGTTACCATGGGAAAAAGATTGAATAATCAACGAAAGGATAACGTTCTACGAGTCGGGGCGTGGAATGTCAGAAGCTTGAACGTGGTAGGGAAACTAGAAAATCTGAAAAGGGAAATGCAAAGGCTCAATCTAGATATAGTAGGGGTCAGTGAAGTGAAGTGGAACGAAGACGAAGGATTTCTGGTCAGATGAGTATCGGGTAATATCAACAGCAGCAGAAAATGGTATAACACGTGTAGGATCAGGAATACAGAAATACAAGTCGCTGAGGAATGAAATAAATAGGAAGTGCAGGGAAGCTAAGACGAAATGGCTGCAGGAAAAATGTGAAGACATCGAAAAACATATGATTGTCGGAAGGACAGACTCAGCATACAGGAAAGTCAAAACACCCTTTGGTGACATGAAAAGCAACGGTGGTAAAATTAAGAGTGAAACGGGAATTCCACTGTTAAATGCAGAGGAGAGAGCAGATAGGTGGAAAGAATACATTGAAAGCCTCTATGAGGGTGAAGATTTGTCTGATGTGATAGAAGAAGAAACAGGAGTCGATTTAGAAGAGATAGGGGATCCAGTATTAGAATCGGAATTTAAAAGAGCTTTGGAGGACTTACGGTCAAATAAGGCAGAAGGGATAGATAACATTCCACCAGAATTTCTAAAATCATTGGGGGAAGTGGCAACAAAACGACTATTCACGTTGGTGTGTAGAAGATATGAGTCTGGCGATATACCATCTGACTTTCGGAAAAGCATCATCCACACAATTCCGAAGACGGCAAGAGCTGACAAGTGCGAGAATTATCGCACAATCAGCTTAACAGCTCATGCAGCGAAGCTGCTTACAAGAATAATATACAGAAGAATAGAAAAGAAAATTGAGAATGCGCTAGGTAACGATCAGTTTGGCTTTAGGAAAAGTAAAGGGACGAGAGAGGCAATTCTGACGTTACGGCTAATAATGGAAGCAAGGCTAAAAAACAAAATCAAGACACTTTCATAGGGCTGGCCAGAGTGGCCGAGCGGTTAAAGGCGCTACAGTCTGGAACCGCACGACCGCTACGGTCGCAGGTTCGAATCCTGCCTCGGGCATGGATGTGTGTGATGTCCTTAGGTTAGTTAGGTTTAAGTAGTTCTAGGGGACTTATGACCACAGCAGTTGAGTCCCATAGTGCTCAGAGCCTTTTGGACCATTTTCATAGGATTTGTCGACATGGAAAAAGCGACAATATAAAATGGTGCAAGCTGTTCGAGATTCTGAAAAAAGTAGGGGTAAGCTATAGGGAGAGACGGGTCATATACAATATGTACAACAACGAAGAGGGAATAATAAGAGTGGACGATTAAGAACGAAGTGCTCGTATTAAGAAGGGTGTAAGACAAGGCTGTAGCCTTTCGCCCCTACTCTTCAATCTGTACATCGAGGAAGCAATGATGGAAATAAAAGAAAGGTTCAGGAGTGGAATTAAAATACAATGTGAAAGGATATCAATGATACGATTCGCTGATGACATTGCTATCCTGAGTGAAAGTGAAGAGGAATTAAATGATCCGCTGAACGGAATGAACAGTCTAATGAGTACACAGTATGGTTTGAGAGTAAATCGGAGAAAGACGAAGGTAATGAGAAGTAGTAGAAATGAGAACAGCGAGAAACATAACATTAGGATTGATGGTCACGAAGTCAATGAGGTTAAGGAATTCTGCTACCTAGGCAGTAAAATAACCAATGACGGACGGAGCAAGGAGGACATCAAAAGCAGAACGCTATGGCAAAAAAGGCATTTCTGGCCAAGGGAAGTCTATTAATATCAAATACCGGCCTTAATTTGAGGAAGAAATTTCTGAGGATGTACGTCTGGGGTACAGCATTGTATGGTAGTGAAACATGGACTGTGGGAAAACCGGAACAGAAGAGAATCGAAGCATTTGAGATGTGGTGCTATAGACGAATGTTGAAAATCAGGTGGACTGATAAGGTAAGGAATGAGGAGGTTATACGCAGAATCGGAGAGGAAAGGAATATGTGGAAAACACTGATAAGGAGAAGGGACAGGATGATACGACATCTGCTAAGACATGAGGGAATGACGTCCATGGTACTAGAGGGAGCTGTAGAGGGCAGAAGCTGTAGAGGAAGACAGAGATTGGAACACGTGAAGCAAATAATTGAGGACGTAGGTTGCAAGCGCTACTCTGAGATGAAGAGGTTAGCACAAGAAAGAAGGAATTCGTGGCGGGCCGCATCAAACCAGTCAGTAGACCGATGACAAAAAAAAAAAAAAAATTAACGAGTCGACTGACGATGGCTGGAATAGAGAAGATACAGTGAAGAGCCAAAGAAACTGGCACACCTGCCTAATATCGTGTAGCACCCCCGCGGACATGCAGAAGTGCCGCAACACGACGTGGCATGGACTCGAATAATCACAAGCTGCGATATCGTCGCGAAAAAACAGTGACCCGTATATGTAATAAGTTTCCTTTAATTTACGTCTATGGTCATGAACTTTTTGTTAACAGATTAGCGGTTTCATCAGATCATCAGATCTGTTTCATAAAACAAAGTCCTAATGTACTGCAGCCATAGTGGCATCGTCGAATGTTAAATGCTGGTGTCGATTCCGCATTTCACATTTGACGATGCCACTATGGCTGCAGTACATTAGGACTTCGTTTTTATGAAATAGATCTGATGATGCTCATTAAAGACCGAAATTTCTAATCTGTTAACAAAAAGTTTGTGGCCATACACGTAAATTAAAGTAGACTCGAATAACGTCTGCCGGCCGGAGTGGCCGAGCGGTTCTAGGCGCTTCAGTCTGGAACCGCGCGACCGCTACGTTCGCAAGTTCGAATCGTGCCTCGGGCATGGATGTGTGTGATGTCCATAGGTTAGTTAGGTTTAAGTGGTTCTAAGTTCTAGGGGACTGATGACCACTGATGTTAAGTCCCATTTGAATAATTTCTGAAGTAGTGCTGGAGGAAACTGACAACATGAATCCTGCAGGGATGTCCATAAATCCGTTAGAGTACGAGGGGTGGAGATCGGGGACGGAGATCTCTTCTGAACAGCATGTTGCAAGACTGTCCAGATATGCTCAATAATGTACATGTCTCGGGAGTTTGGTGGCCAGCGGAATTGTTTAAACCCAGAAAAGTGTGAAGACTGTTCCTGGAGCAGTTCTGGTCGTGTAGTGTGTCGCATTGTCGTGCTGGAGTTGCCCCATGGGCATGAATGGATGCAAGTGGACAGAGTGCTTACGTGCATCTGACAGTGTTGTATCTAGGCGCATCATGGGTCCCATATCACTCCAATTGCACACGCCTCACACCATTATTGGGCGTCCACCAACTTGAACAGTCCCTGCTCACATGCAGGGTCCATGGATTCATGAGGTTGTCTCCATACTCGTAGACGTCCATTCGTTCGATAAAATTTGAAACGAGACTCGTCCGACCAGCTAACATGTTTTCACTCATCTACAGTCGAATGTCGGTGTTTGACTGACTCAGGCGAGGCGTAAAGCTTTGTGTCGTGCAGTCATCGACGGTACTCGAGTGGGCCTTCGGCTCCGAAAGTCCATGTCGATGATGTTTCGCTGAATGGTTCGCACGCTGACACTTGTTGATGGCTCAGCATTGAAACCTGCAGCAATCTGCGAAAGGGTTGCACTGCTGTCACACTGGACGATTCTCTTCAGTCGTCGTTGGTCCCGTTGTTGCAGCTTTTCCAGCCGCAGCGATATCGTAGATTTGATCTTGTACGAGGTACATGATATTCAATGTACACTCGTGAAAGTCCCCACTCGATCCCTGCCTCAGAGATGCTGTTTCCCATCGCTCGTGTGGTGACTATAAAACCACGTTCAAACTCTTTTTAAATCTTGATAACCCGCCATTGTAGCACCACTAACCGATCTAACAACTGCGACAGACAGTTCTTGTCTTATATAGGCGTTGCCGACCGCAGCGCCGTATTCTGCCCGTTTACAAATCCTTGTATTTGAATACGCATGCCTATACCAGTTTCTCTGGCGCTTTAGTGTAGATGAGGATGTGAAAATCTAATACGAATTTAAGTATTACGTTTTCGAAATTATCTGACTGGCGTTTGGACTTTGTACAGAAGTGAAATGTGGACGAAAAGCAGTTCAGATAACAAGAGCTTTAGAAATTTGGTGCTATCGGTCAGTGCTGAAGAATAAATGGGTAGATCGGATAACTAATGAGAAGATGAGTTCGTTTGCAACCTGTAACGGCGCAAGTAACGAGCAGCCCTTAGTGGCTCGCCATCACGGTTTTTATCTTAAATATTTTTGTGACTAATGCCCTTTTGGAATGTTTATTATTTTATAAATGATATATAGGTACTGCCAGTCTTTCACGATGATTCCATACTTATACTCTGTATCATACGTTTTTAGTCATAATTCTGTGACCATGTTATAGACCATACTTTGATTTAAATTCTGAGGAAGACACTCATGTTGCTGTTGTAGTCTTCAGTCCTGAGACTGGTTTGATGCAGCTCTCCATGCTACTCTATCCTGTGCAAGCTTCTTCATCTCCCAGTACCTACTGCAACCTACATCCTTCTGAATCTGCTTAGTGTATTCATCTCTTGGTCTCCCTCTGCGAATTTTACCCTCCACGCTGCCCTCCAATGCTAAATTTGTGATCCCTTGATGCCTCAAAACATGTCCTACCAACCGATCCCTTCTTCTAGTCAAGTTGTGCCACAAACTTCTCTTCTCCCCAATCCTATTCAATACCTCCTCATTAGTTATGTGATCTACCCACCTTATCTTCAGCATTCTTCTGTAGCACCACATTTCGAAAGCTTCTATTCTCTTCTTGTCATTACTAGTTATCGTCCATGTTTCACTTCCATACATGGCTACACTCCATACAAATACTTTCAGAAATGACTTCCTGACACTGAAATCTATACTCGATGTTAACAAATTTCTCTTCTTCAGAAACGATTTCCTTGCCATTGCCAGTCTACATTTTATATCCTCTCTACTTCGACCATCATCAGTTATTTTACTCCCTAAATATCAAAACTCCTTTACTACTTTAAGTGTCTCATTTTCTAATCTAATTCCCTCAGCATCACCCGATTTAATTTGACTACATTCCATTATCCTCGTTTTGCTTTTGTTGATGTTCATCTTATATCCTCCTTTCAAGACACTGTCCATTCCGTTCAACTGCTCTTCCAAGTCCTTTGCTGTCTCTGACAGAATTACAATGTCATCGGCAAACCTCAAAGTTTTTATTTCTTCTCCATGGATTTTAATACCTACTCCGAATTTTTCTTTTGTTTCCTTTACTGCTTGCTCAATATACAGATTGAATAACATCGGGGAGAGGCTACAACCCTGTCTCACTCCTTTCCCAACCACTGCTTCCCTTTCATGTCCCTCGACTCTTATAACTGCCATCTGGTTTCTGTACAAATTGTAAATAGCCTTTCGCTCCCTGTATTTTACCCCTGCCACCTTTAGAATGTGAAAGAGTGTATTCCAGTCAACATTGTCAAAAGCTTTCTCTAAGTCTGCAAATGCTAGAAACGTAGGTTTGACTTTTCTTAATCTTTCTTCTAAGATAAGTCGTAAGATTAGTATTGCCTCACGTGTTCCAACATGTCTACGGAATCCAAACTGATCTTCCCCGAGGTCCGCTTCTACCAGTTTTTCCATTCGTCTGTAAAGAATTCGCGTTAGTATTTTGCAGCTGTGACTTATTAAACTGATAGTTCGGTAATTTTCACATCTGTCAACACCTGCTTTCTTTGGGATTGGAATTATTATATTCTTCTTGAAGTCTGAGGGTATTTCACCTGTCTCATACATCTTGCTTACGAGATGGTAGAGTTTTGTCAGGACTGGCTCTCCCAAGGCCGTCAGTAGTTCTAATGGAATGTTGTCTACTCCCGGGGCCTTGTTTCGACTCAGGTCTTTCAGTGCTCTGTCAAACTCTTCACGCAGTATCGTATCTCCCATTTCATCTTCATCTACATCCTCTTCCATTTCCATAATATTGTCCTCAAGTACATCGCCCTTGTATAAACCCTCTATATACTCCTTCCACCTTTCTGCCTTCCCTTCTTTGCTTAGAACTGGGTTGCCATCTGAGCTTTTGATATTCATACAAGTGTTTCTCTTCTCTCCAAAGGTCTCTTTAATTTTCCTGTGGGCAGTATCTATCTTACCCCTAGTGACACAAGCCTCTACATCCTTGCATTTGTCCTCTAGCCATCCCTGCTTAGCCATTTTGCACTTCCTGTCGATCTCATTTTTGAGATGTTTGTATTCCTTTTTGCCTGCTTCATTTACTGCATTTTAATATTTTCTCCTTTCATCAATTAAATTCAATATTTCTTCTGTTACCCAAGGATTTCTATTAGCCCTCGTCTTTTTACCTACTTGATCGTCTGCTGCTGTCACTACTTCATCCCTCAGAGCTACCCATTCTTCTTCTACTGTATTTCTTTTCCCCATTCCTGTCAATTGTTCCCTTATGCTCTCCCTGAAACTCTCTACAACCTCTCGTTCTTTCAGTTTATCCAGGTCCCATCTCCTTAAATTCCCACCTTTTTGCAGTTTCTTCAGTTTCAATCTGCAGTTCATAACCAAGAGATTGTGGTCAGAATCCATATCTGCCCCTGGAAATGTCTTAAAATTTAAAACCTGGTTCCTAAACCTCTGTGTTATTATTATATAATCTGTCTGATACCTTTTAGTATCTCCAGGATTCTTCCATGTATACAACCTTCTTTTATGATTCTTGAACCAAGTTTTAGCTATGTTTAAGTTATGCTCTGTGCAAAATTCTACAAGGCGGCTTCCTCTTTCATTTCTTCCCCCCAATCCATATTCACCTACTATGTTTCCTTCTCTCCCTTTTCCTACTGACGAATTCCAGTCACCCATGACTATTAAATTTTCGTCTCCCTTCACTACCGGAATAATTTCTTTTATCTCGTCATACATTTCATCAATTTCATCATCATCTGCAGAGCTAGTTGGCATATAAACTTGTACTACTGTAGTAGGCATGGGCTTTGTGTCTATCTTGGCCACACTAATGCATTCACTATGCTGTTTGTAGTAGCTAACCCGCACTCCTACTTTTTATTCATTATTAAACATACTCCTGCATTACCTCTATTTGATTTTGTATTTATAACCCTGTATTCACCTGACCAAAAGTCTTGTTCCTCCTGCCACCGAACTTCACTAATTCCCACTATATCTAACTTTAACCTATCCATTTCCCTTTTTAAATTTTCTAACCCACCTGCCCGATTAAGGGATCTGACATTCCACGCTCCGATCCGTAGAACGCCAGTTTTCTTTCTCCTGATGACGACGTCCTCTGGAGTAGTCCCCGCCCGGAGATCCGAATGTGGGACTATTTTACCTCCGGAATATTTTACCCAAGAGGACGCCATCATCATTTAATCATACAGTAAATCTGCATGTCCTCGGGAAAAATTACGGCTGTAGTTTCCCCTTGCTTTCCGCCGTTCGCAGTACCAGCACAGCAAGGCTGTTTTGGTTAATGTTACAAGGCCATATCAGTCAATCATCCAGACTGTTGCCCCTGCAACTACTGAAAAGGCTGCTGCCCCTCTTCAGGAACCACATGTTTGTCTGGCCTCTCAACAGATACCACTCCGTTGTGGTTGCACCTACGGTACGGCCATCTGTATCGCTGAGGCACGCAATCCTCCCCACCAACGGCAAGGTCCATGGTTCATGGGGGGAAGACACTCATAGCAGTGTTGAAACCCGGTTAATTCGTTAAAAATAGTGACCGAGAGCTGTTTTCTTTCAATTTGTTTCAATTTGTGAAGAATACTATTTTTGTAGTGCATTCTGACTAAAGAAATGGAAAGACTGATAAGGACACATGCCGAGTAAATTTCTTTTATTTCACGCCTATGGTCAGAAACTTCGTCCTCAGACTACTGGATTCAGTTAGCTATGACCATCTTCAGATCTGTTTTATAAAAAACATGTTCTAATATACTGCCGCCATTTTACATGGTTTTTTATAAAAAAGATCTAAAGATGGTCATTTCTGACCGAAACCGGTAGAGGACCTACAAGCTTGTGACCATAGACATGAACTAAACGAAATTTTTTCTTAATTTCCGGGTCACTGTTCCATTCGCAGCTTGTGAAGGGCATATGCTGAGGCATCAAGGAATCGCCGTTTCGATAGCGCAGAGGAGCGTGGAGAACAGAAATTGTAGAGGCAGGCTCGGATTTCACTGCGTTAAGGTCTGTTCAAATGGATGTGGGACGTGGTCGCTATGCAGGGATGAAGGGGCTTCGCAGGGTGGAATAGAGTGGTTCCTCTGGACGGAAGACCACAGAAACAACGGACACACAACCATATATTTGCCCTGAAGTGCTTCGCGAGTAAGACTTCGGAAAAATTCGTGCTGTCTCAGTGCGACTATTTCTTAGTCAGCAAATGCCAGGTAGCACCGAAAACAATAACTGTGGTAGTGGAGTGCAGTGGTCAACTCCAAGTGCTACTGTGTGGACTGAACGACCAGTCAAAAATGGCTCTGAGCACTATGGGACTCAACTGCTGAGGTTATTAGTCCCCTAGAACTTAGAACCAGTTAAACCTAACTAACCTAAGGACATCACAAACATCCATGCCCGAGGCAGGATTCGAACCTGCGACCGTAGCGGTCTTGCGGTTCCAGACTGCAGCACCTTTAACCGCACGGCCACTTCGGCCGGCCAAATGACCAGTCATGGCTGTCAACACATTCCTGACCGGCGACCTAGTACAGTACAGTGATGTGCCAAATTTTCGAAATAAGGTAATTTTCGCATGACGTGTCACTGTCAAATGCGATAATTCGATGAAACTTGGACCATACGTAGAAAAAGCTACGACAGTATGCTACACAAGGTAACTGAAATACGCAATGACACGAACAGAAATAACGCAATTTTTGAGAGACAATAATTACACTGAAGTCACCACGATCCTCAAGGTCATTAGAGATGGCGGCACACGGACCTTCATACACAACTGTCCATTAAAATTGCTACACCAAGAAGAAATGCAGATGATAAACGGGCATCCAATGGACAAATATATTATACTAGAACTGACATGTGATTACATTTTCACGCAATTTGGGTGCATAGATCCTGAGAAATCAGTACCCAGAACAACCACCTCTGGCCGTAGTAACGGCCTTGATACGCCTGTGCATTGAGTCAAACAGAGCTTGGATGGCGTGTACAGGGACAGATGCCCATGCAGCTTCAACACGGTACCACAGTTCATCAAGAGTAGTGACTGGCGCATTGTGACGAGCCAGTTGCTCGGCCATCACTGACTAGACGTTTTCAATTGGTGAGAGATCTGGAGAATGTGCTGGCCAGGGCAGCAGTCGAACATTTTCTGTATCCAGAAAGGCCCGTACAGGACCTGCAACATGCGGTCGTGCATTATCCTGCTGAAATGTAGGGTTTCGAAGGGATCGAATGAAGGGTAGAGCCACGGGTCGTAACACATCTGAAACGTAACGTCCACTGTTCAAAGTGCCGTTAATGCGAACAAGAGGTGACTGAGACGTGTAACCAATGGCACCCCATACCACCATGCCGGGTGATACGCCACAATGGCGATGACGAATAAACCCTTCCAATGTGCGTTCACCGCGATGTCGCTACACACGGATGCGACCATCATGATGCTGTAAACAGAACCTGGATTTATCCGAAAAAATGACGTTTTGCCATTCGTGCACCCAGGTTCGTCGTCGATTACACCATCGCAGGCTCTCCTGTGTGTGATGCAGCGTCAAGGGTAACCGCAGCCATGGTCTCCGAGCTGATAGCCCGTGCTGCTGCAAACGTCGTCGAACTGTTCGTGCAGATGGTTGTTGTCTTGCAAACGTCCCCATGTGTTGACTCAGGGATCGAGACGTGGCTGCACAATCCGTTACAGCCATGCGGATAAGATGCCTGTCTTCTCGACTGCTAGTGATTCGAGGCCGTTGGGATCCAGCACGGCGTTCCGTATTACCCTTGTGAACCCACCGATTCCATATTCTGCTAACAATCATTGGATCTCGACCAACGCGAGCAGCAATGTCGCGATAAGGTAAACCGCAATCGAGATAGGCTACAGTCCGACCTTTATCGAAGTCGGAAACGTGATGGTACGCATTTCTCCTCGTTACACGAGGCATCACAACAACGGTTTACCAGCCAAACGCCGGTCAACTGCTGTTCGTGTATAAGAAATCGGTTAGAAACTGTCCTCATGTCAGCACGTTGTAGGTGTCGTCACCGGCGCCAACCTTGTGTGAATGCTCTGAAAAGCCAATCATTTGCATATCACAGCATCTTCTTCCTGTCGAGTAAATTTCGTGTGTGTAGCACCTGATCTTCATGGTGTAGGAATTTTAATGGCCACTAGTGTAGGTTTTGTGATCACCAAGGACAGCAAAGCACGCTGTTGGGCGTTGTCCCTTGGTGGTCACGAAGTTGGTAAAAGAGTACTTGTGGTAAGGCGTTCCATTCCTCCACCAGCGCGTTTGAGAGCTGCGGGATGGTTGTCGATGCATGTGGGCGGGCAGCAACACGCCTCCCCAACCCTTCCCACACTTGGTCGATGGCATTTAAGTTGGGAGATCGGGCAGTCCAGTTCATTCGCTGGATATCCTGTCGTTCCAAGAACTCTTCAAGGTTCGCTGTTCGATGCGGTCGCGCATTGTCATCAATAGAAATGAAGTCTGGACCGATGCAGCCCTGAAAAGACGCACATGGAGAAGGATTACACTGTCACAGTGACTGCGACCTGGGACTGTACCGTGTTCAAAGATTTGGAGGTCAGTATGCTTGTGTGACAACACGCCTCCTCATAACATTTGGACCACGATCATATTCGGTCGTGCTGGACGTACCCTCATATCAGTACAACGAAAAACCATATAAAGCAGAAAATTTCATTTTTCTTTCATACGGTGACTACTTTCTGGCCGAGACCCATTTTCAAATCATCCTACAGGGCAGGAAACCAAATGTACAGTAATGTACAATACAGGTATTACCAATTTTTTCAAACACATGTCAAAATTACCGAACATGTCGTTCCAAGAATTACGTAACATCGTCAAAAACGGTATTTCTGAAAGCGCAAAAACCGTGTCAGAAATGTGCAGACGAACAGTTACGACGCATACAGTGACCTGGCAGTCTACTCCTTCCACTGCCATAAGGGAACCTCGGGAAGGGGGTGCCCTACCAGGATACAGGAATCCTTTTTTATTTATTAAAACGTTCTCCAACCAACAAAAATGCAACAATCAATATAACAACCGTACAATAAAATTAATACTTTTAATATCTTTTCCAAAAACACTCAAATATTTAAAATCGCTCAACAGTAAAACACAGTAGCGCCACATACGGTGAGTATTGGAAAGATGTACGACCATGTTCCCACGCAAAAATCATTAAATTGGAGCAGCAACATTTATATTAAAGAAAACCAAAACAATGGGAGATAAAAAATCTTTATCAAATCCAACCCTTTACAAGCATAAAAATTTTACCGTAACAAACTTTACAAAATATGTGAAGATAAAACTTTTTCTAACATGTCTCAGGTGAAAACGGACGTTAAACCACAAAGTTGTTTTTCGCAAAGGACCTAAACTGTACTAGCCATCCTGCGGAAAGACGTAGGATAAACACACTCCTGGTCGTGTAGGGTAGGAGTGTGGGACAATGGAGGGCTGGAAATTTGGCGTGGCGTGGGGAGGAACATGAAGATGAACGAGAACAAAAAGAGGGGGGGGGGGGGTTCAAGTGGGCAACATGGCAAGAATGTACACACATCAAAAAAAGTTTTGTATCACCCCGGTTCCTAGAACTCCTGAACATTGACTGTTCAGAGATGTCACTAAACCCGTCCAAAGATGTAAACAGCCATGCATGAGCAGCGCCTATTGGACGAAGTGGATGCGACAGCCGATCAGTTCCAGTCATTCCACCAGCAAGGAGGTACACGACTCGTGTTTTCAGCAGTGCAGCCATGCCTAGACGACCAATACCGCGGTTCGATCGCGTCCACATTTTTACTTTGTGCCAGGAAGGACTCTCAACAACGGAAGTGTCCAGGCGTCTCGCAGTGAAACAAAGCAATGTTGTTCGGACATGGTGGAGACACAGACAGGAACTGTTGATGACATGCCTCACTCAGGCCGCCAAAGGGCTACTACTGCAGTGGATGACAGCTACCTACGGATTATAGCTCGGAGGAACCCTGACGGCAACGCCACCATGTTGAATAATGCTTTTCGTGCAGCCACAGGACGTCGTGTTACGACTCAGATTGTGCGCAATAGGCTGCATGATGCGCAACTTCACTCCCGACGTCTGTGGCGAAGTCCATCTTCGCAATCGCGACACCGTGCAGCGCGGTACAGATGGGCCCCAACAACATGCCGGATGCACAGCTCAGGATTCGCATCACATTCCCTTCACCGGTGAGTGTCGCTTATGCCTTTAACCAGACAATCGTCGGTGACGTGTTGGAGTCAACCCGGTCAAGCTGAACGCCTTAGACACACTGTCCAGCGAGTGCCGTAAGGTGGAGGTTCCCTGCTGTTTTGGGGTGGCATTATGTGGGGTCGACGTACACCGCTGGTGGTCATGGAAGGCGCCGTAACGGCTGCACGGTACGTTAATGCCATCCTCCGACCGAAAGTGCAACCATATCGGCAGCATATTGGCGAGGCATTCGTCTTCATGGACGACAATTCGCGCCCCATCGTCCACATCTTGTGAATAACTTCCTTCAGGATAACGACATCGCTCGTCTAGAGTGGCCAGCATGTTCTGCAGACATGAACCCTATCGAACATGCCTGGCATAGATTGAAAAGGGCTGTTTATGGACGACGTGATTCACCAGCCTCTCTGAGGGATCTACGCTGAATCGCCTTGATGAACTTGTGGATAGTATGCCACGACGAATAAGGGCATGCATCGATGCAAGAGGACATGCTACTTGGTATTAGAGGTACTGGAGTGTACAGCAATCTGGACCACCACATCTGAAGGTCTCGCTGTATAGCGGTACAACATGCAATGTGTGGTTTTAGTGAGCAATAAAAAGGGCGGAAATGATGTTTATGTGGATCTCTATTCCAATTTTCTGTACAGGTTCCGGAACTCTGGGAACCGAGGTGATGCAAAACTTTTTCTGATACGTGTAAATAACATCAGTGGTAATGAAAGAAAATTGCTGTAATTATATCATAAATGACTTTTCCCCATTCTGATAATCAAACAAGTAAGAATTACCATATTCAACAGAACCATACACGCACGTTACTCAGGAGTAATTGCACAAGTAATATATGTTGACAAAAAGGAACCCAAAGAAATCTGTAAAACAATTTATAGTATATAAAGCTTCATAATCTGCCATGTACATCAGAAACATATTTATCCAAGCAGCAGCAGCATATAGGCACCACAGATAATAATGCATACTGAAATCAAAAGTTTCTCGAGCTTTTCCAGCATGCTGGAAGTTCGTATCCTCATATGGCGACAGGTGGCAACACATTACGCACCCAGCAATATTGTCGATCTTATTGGAATGTACATACACTGAAGAATTATTTCCCCAAAATACTATGCGCGAACTCCACAACGTAACGATTTCCGGAGCGTTTGAAGCCGAGCGTGCACGGCACGCCTCAGCGTTAGAGAACCGGTTGCCAGAGGTCGTTATCGATGCCATCAGCCCTGGTTATACCGATCTGAGTAAACCTGATTTGCTGTAGCGTTGCTTGGGCGGTGTTACTCAATATGTGAACGGAAGTTTCAATAGTCTCATTTGGAGATGCGCTCCGAAGAGAACATCCAGCAGAAGCGAAATAGTCGACGCTGATTCAAATTTGGCCCTATGTCTATTCAATGTAGGCCAAACTGCATTAATACACGTGGCAAATGCCCATCAAATCAAAATTGGCTACGAAATGCAACGAGTCTGTGAAGATACAGACCTCAGCGGCGATGCGCTTACCGACGAAAAGGGCTTTGAGGACGAAATGAGGAGCAGCAGAAAGCGGCAATCCACTAGACGCGGCTATATTATGGGGCAGTCATCGATGATGTCCCGTAAGTGTCCAGCTTTCTCCCTTTCTTTCTATCATAAATACTTGTCAAACTACACTCATTCTCAGAAATTAAGGATAATGCTGATACATGGAGAAACAACGCGCTGGTGGGCGGTTTGCGGGTTTAAACCACCTCGGGGTATGACCATGCGGTGCATTTGACCTGCGGTCGTCGCACGGTGGCGCTGGCAACAGTCCACATACGCAGAGGTGTGTTGGTCCATGTCGGAGTATGGTGTAACGAGTAAGTGTGCAGACGTTTTCAGACGTGCTTATGGTTACTGTGTGTTGAAAATGGCTCACAGAACACATATTGATGACGTTATGAGGGGGCGACTGGAGGCTGGTCAAACACAGCAGGTCGTAGCTCGGGCCCTCTGAGTGCCACGTGTGATCTCAAGAATATGGCATCGATGCCAGCAGACAGGAAACGTGTCCAGGCGCTACAGTAAGGGACGTCCACAATGTACAACACCACAAGAACACCGATATCTCACCATCAGTACCCGCAGACGGCCACGGAGTTCTCCAGGTAGCCATGCTCGGGACCTTACGCAGCCACCGGAACAGCTGTCTCCAGACAAACAGTCAACAGACGACTGAATAGACACGATTCATTCGCCTGGAAACCTGCAAGGTGCATTCCACTGACTCCTGGTCACAGGAGAGCCGTGACAAGAACGAAGTACATGGTCATTGGAACAGTGGTCCCAGGTTGTGTTCACGGACGTGTCCAGGTGTAGTCTGAACAGTGATTCTCGACGGGTTTTCATCTGGCCTGAACCACCAACCAGATACCAACCCTTTAATGTCCTTGAAGGGGACCTGTATGGAGGTCGTGGTTTGATGGTGTGACGTGGGATTATAATTGGTGCACGTACGCCCCTGCATGTCTTTGACAGAGGAACTGTAAAAGGTCAGGTGTATCGGGACGTCATTTTGCATCAGTATGTCCGCCTTTTATGGGCTGCAGTGGGTCACGTCTTCCTTGTGATGGATGATAACATACGGCCCCACCGAACTGCCATCGTGGAGGAGTACCTTCAAACAGAAGATATCAGGCGACTGGAGTGGCCTGCCTGTTCTCCAGACCTAAACGCCATCGAACACGTCTGGGATGCTCTCGGTCGACGTATCGCTGCACGTCTTCAAACCACTACGACATTTCAGGAGCTCTGATAGGCACTGGTGCAACAATGGGAGGCTATACCCCAGCAGTTGCTCGACCACCTGATCCAGAGTATGCCAACCCGTTGTGCGGCCTGTGCACGTGTGCATGGTGATCATATTCCATATTAATGTAGGGGTAAATGCTCAGGAAACAGTGGCGTTTTGTAGCACATGTGTTTCGGGACGGTTTTCTCAACTTATCACCAATGGACTTACAGATCTGTGTCGTGTGTGTTCCCTATGTGTCCATGCTATTAGCGCCAGTTTTGTGTAGTGCCACGTTGCGTGGCACAGCATTCGGCAATTGTCCTTAATTTATGAGCATGAGTGTATAAACTCGTTTTTCTCAAAACCATGTGTTTCGGCATGGTTGTCGTCACGCAAGCTTCTATTTTCATACGATTTTAATGATTCTTGGTCTCCCTTGAAGCAAACTATATACTCTTTAGTTCATCGTAGATGAAATTTTTATGCTGGTATTTAGTATTTCTAAGAGGGATCCAAAAAATGGCCTTTTATTCAAATAACTATACTTTCGCCAAAAAAAATTGCTTTGCGAATCTCCACGACGAACTAAAATTACATCTGTAAGGAACAGAGTGACATGTTAACTTCACGTTTCAGATAACCACAACCGGAGTTACGGCGGCAAACGTCGATTTACCTCCTTTCAGAGCTGTCTCGGAAAATTCCTATTACACAGTGAAAATATTGATATTTTTCAATAAAAAAAATACCAATAAAAACCTCAATGGATGCTTTATTCATTGCAGGAAACTCCATTTGTCTACTGCATACCAGTACGGAGGAAAAAAAATCTGATTTTGAGCAATCTTTTCGTCCGTCACTCTGTCGCAAGCCAGTGTATTACGGTGCGACCCGTCACACAACCTAAACCCCGGCACCGACTTTCCATTTGAACTCTTAACGACCCTGTACAGTGACGTTATTGACTGGCACGAAATTGTGGGCTGTGCCGACAACAGCGACTGCCGCCTACCTTTATTCAATTGGTTCGCCTAGCAGCATGTGGACCTCGTATCATTTGTCAGTGCCTTCGAGAACTCGCACCGTCGCGAGTAAACTGTCCGATTTACGGCAAACCTAATTTTCAGAGGGCTTGCACAACACCCAGGAAATATTCCTCGGAGCCAAGCGTATACAAGGCGAGGCAAAGAACCTTTCTCAACCGTTACAAAGCAACTGTGATTATTTTTCCGCACAAAGATAATGTTTTTCTTTAGCCCCGTCTATCTGTCGGCAGTGTTGGAAGGAGAGGATCTTCTAGGTAACACAGTACGTAGTTGCAACCGGCGTAGTTGCACTGGACGCGCGGCTGAAGTAGATATTAAGTCATTTGTGCGGAAGGGAAGCGTCTAATCAAGACATGCGGGTGAAAGTAATTTTGCTGTGCAAAACCGGCCACTGGCAGCGTACGGGACACGGTGTGTGCAGACGAAGGGCTCCGGCTGTGCTGATTTTAATGTTAGTGTACCCATCTCCCTTATTATCCATTAGAGGCTGTAATCTGTAAGAGTAGCAGGTGGTTGTGATCTAATATCTTGCCACCGTCGGAGTGCAGCCTGTAATATTCCGAGAGAAATGGGAATCGGAGTACATTCATCACATGGGTATAATATAGAGCCTTCTACTGCTGAAAAGCTGTAATATCGTAACTAAAATGGATGTTTCGAACGTGTTCTTCTTCACGTGACCTAATCTCACATGTGGCGTAAGGAAGTAATCACTCAAGCTAGTACATTCCTTCCGGGACATTTTTCAGCCGTGAACGCTACAGTCTGGAACCGCGCGACCGCTACGGTCACAGGTTCGAATCCTACCTCGGGCATGGGTGTGTGTGATCTCCTTAGGTTGGTTAGGTTTAAGTAGTTCTAAGTTCTAGGGGACTGATGATCTCAGAAGTTAAGTCCCATAGTGCTCAGAACCATTATTTTTTCAGCCGTGAGGTGGAAACACGTTTTAGAGGAGTGTGAAAAAAATGGAGGGTGGTGGGAGTTTTCCCCGTCGACGTAGAGGCCTTTAGAGAGATGCCACCTGGATGTTTTGTTTACACTGGTACGACATCTACGTCTACCGTGCGTTTCAGAAATATTTCTACAGTCTTTGAGGACAGCTTCCTCACAGCAAAAGAAAGGAAAAATATCTAGTAAATAGGGACTCTAAAATACGTAGCTTAAGAGCTATGGCTACATGTTCCACTTCGATATGTTTTGGGAGGAGACAGTACGGAACAAAACCAGAAAAAAATATCCAGTATAAGTGGAGTCAAAAAAGCGTACCGTAAGAACTAAGAGCAGTTATTTGTTCAGTAGAACCGATGCTTTTCACAGGAGCGAAGGTGAGCAAGTGCTCATAGCTCTTAAGTATTCATTTTACAGCCCATGTTTATCGGACTTTTTCATCTTATGTGGTGCACGGAGCCTGTCCCCAACGTTTGTAAAAATATTTTAGAAACACCGTGTATATCTCTGAGACAACAGTGTGGTGTGCACTTCTGATCTCACTACTTGACCCACCTTTCCTGTTCTATTCGCGAATGGCGCGTGGGACCGTCCGTAAACTTCTCCGTTGTCTCTGATTTTCTCGTTTCTATTTGTACAGGAACCAGATGGCAGTTATAAGACTCGACGGGTATGAAATGGAAGCAACGGGTGAGAAGGGAGTGTGACAGGGTTGCAGCCTAGCACGACGTTATTCAGTCTGTATATGGAGCAAGCAGTAAAGGAAACAAAAGAAAAGTTAGGAGTACGGAGAAGAAATAAAAATTTTGAGGTTTGCCGATGACATTGTAATTCCGTTAGAGACAGCAAAGAACTTGGAAAAGCAGTTGAACAGAATGGATAGTGTCTTGAGAGAAGGATATAAGATGAACATGAACTAAAGCAAAACGATGATAATGAAATATAGTGGAAATAAATCAGGTGATGCTGAGGGAAATTAGGTTAGGGAACGAGACACTCAAAGTAGTAGACGGGTCTAATTATTTGGGCAGCAAAGTAACTGATGATGGTCGAAGTAAAGACGATGTGAAATGTATACTGGCAACTGCGAGGAAAGTGTTTCTGGGGAAGAGAAATTTGTTAACATCGAGTATAGATTTAACTTTCAGCAAGTCTTTTCTGAAAGTATTTGTATGGAGTGTAGCCATGTACAAAAGTGAAACATGGACGATAAATAGTTTAGACGAGACGGGAATACAAGCTTTCGAAATATGGTGCTACAGAAGAGTGCTGAAGGTTAGATGGGTAGATCACATAACTAATGACCCGCCAGGATAGCCCAGCGCGCTAACGCGCTGCTTCCTGGGCTCGGGTAGGCGCGCCGGCCAGCCTTGATGTGGTTTTTAAGCGGTGTTCCACATCCCACTAGGTGAATACCGGGCTGGTCCTGACGACGTCCCGCCTCAGTTACACTACTCGCAGACATATGAACACTTTCGCACTCTTCCATGGATTACGCTAGTCGCAGACAGTTGGGGTACACTAATTCCTTCCCGGGGGTACGGGGTGGCGGCAGGAAGGGCATCCGGCCACCCCTTCAACTAACATTGCCACATCCGATTAACCATGCCGACCCTGCGGATCTGCGGGAAAAAAGGCACAAGCAAAAGAAAGAAAGAATCATGTATCTAATGAGGTGATACTGAATAGAACTGGGAAGAAAAAAAACATGTGGACAAACTGACTAGAAGAAGGGATTGCATGGTAGGACAGATTCTGAGAAATAGAGGGATCGCAAATTTAGTATTGGAAGGAAGTGTGCGAGGTAAAAATCGTAGAGGGAGACCAAGAGATGAATACACTAAGTAGATTGAGAAGGATGTAGGTTGCAGTAGGTCCTGGGAGATGAAGCTCACACAGGATAGAGTAGCATGGAGAGCTGCATCAAACCAGTCTCAGGACTGAAGACCACAACAACAACAACGTGTAGGAGGAACCAGTACTTCCCCCGACTCTTCCCACAATGTCAGCAGTGAACCTCTTCGTGATGTACATCTCTCTTGCACCACCTGCCACTGGAGGTACTCGAGCATATCCATGTCACTGTGCGGTTCTAGGCGCTTCAGTCTGGAACCGCGTGACCGCTACGGTCGCAGGTTCGAATCCTGCCTCGGGCATGGATGTGTGCGATGTCCTTAGGTTAGTTAGGTTTAGGTAGTTCTAAGTTCTAGGCGACTGATGACCTCAGACGTTAAGTCCCATAGCGCTCAGAGCCATTTGAACCATGTCACCCTCGCACTGACTAAACGAACCGATGACGAATCACATCGCTCTTCGTCGAATCTGCTCTGTCTCTTCTATTAATCCTACTAGGTACATGTCCTAGTCTGGTGAACAAATGTTTTGCAAGCCAGTTCTTCTTTGTATGAATTAAGTTTCCTTACGATACACCCAGTGAATCTCAGTCTGTGATTGCCTTCCTTAGAATGTGTTTCACGTGGTCTTCAATTGCGGGTCGCTCCAGATAGCTGCCCCTAGTTATTTTACGGTAGCTTCTGTTTGCAATGATTTGTCGAAAGCAGCATATTGCAACAGTAGTGAGTTTTTTGGCCTACTTGTGGCCTGTACGTTTACATTCAGGGCCAACTGCCAGCCCCTGCTCCACCAGATTTGTTGATCCCCTGCAAGTCTTTCTGTGTTCCGCTGTTGCTACTTTTACGGCACAGAATGGAAGCAGGAAGCGAGCCATTACGTCGCTTGTGGGTCACTCAGCGACACTGTCTGCAGAGTAAGGAATAAGGGTTCAGCGGAAAAAAGAGGACTGGAAAGCAAAAGAAGCGAGACGAGCAATATGTTTACCTGGGAAGGCATTTTTCAAGCATCTATCTATTTCATAAGAGCACGTAGTGAGTGACCGACACAGCAGTTTGCTAAGTGAATGTAGAAGAAGAGGGGGACACATTCGGTTATAAGAATTGAGATTTGCGTCACAGCCTCACGATGGCTCGCTTTATAGCGCGTTTAAAATTAGTTGCCACTTCTGACAGTTCAGTAAGCAGCGAATGGTGGGTGGCGTAGTTGCCAACGTGTGCTGTCGGCGCAATCTTCTTGCTTGCTTGACTGCCTGGACCACAAACCGTGCAAGCCACCCGATCTGCAATCTTTCTCGAACGATTTTAAAGAAACCATTCGCGAATAAACGCTGATTCTCGCACATCTTACAGCTTTATTCGTCAGCTTCATGGCGAACTGCCTATCACTTCGTTGACGGCCATAGTTAATGTGATATTTCGATATCAGACAAACTACTGCGCGAAAATCTTAAGGTTTGTAGTGCAAAAAATGGGTCGCCATAAATTGGCGTTTGGTGCGTGTTAGATCACATGTAGCTGCGAATGAAATTTAGATAATATAAAACATGGCACTGAGCACTATAGGACTTAACATCTGAGGTCATCAGTCCCCTAGACTTAGAACTACTTAAACCTATCTAACCTAAGGACATCACACACATCCTTCCTCGAGGCAGGATTCTAGCCTGCGACCGTAGCAGCAGCGCGGTTCCGGACTGAAGCGCCTAGAACCGCTCGGTCACAGCGGCCGGCTAGATGATATATTCGATTATTCTTTAAACTTGGAGGAATATCCCTATCTGTCTCCAGAGTCGCGAAAATGGAATGTATGTGAAGGGCTCTGTCACGAGGACACGCGCCGCTCAAAATCCCTCATATCTCATAAACGGTGTGAGATTCCGAAACAAGTTGTTGGCAAATCATACCACGCAAAGAGGAGGGTATATTGCCATATTAGTGATACGTGAAACTTCCATATCTAACGCGATATTCAAGCAACTACAGTTTTTTAGATGAAGTAATGTAACATTTAAGGACCATCAACAGCTGTGAAACGAGATTTGCTGTGGGTTCTGCAACAATATAAGTGAAGAAGTTCCTTTTAATACTGAGAATGGACTTTCTCGTAACTATAGACCTGTCTTGCCCACAGTTGTTAGTTTAATACCGTTCTGTTTTAGGATTGTGTCACAAATTCAGCTGCATTAGAATGGTATCAGATGAATGTTTGAAAACTCCGCTGTGTTTAGACATGGCACAAGAGAAGTTACGTATTACTCAAAACTTGTCATAATCCTTCATGAATACATGTCTCCTCAAAAATAGTTCAAATGGCCCTGAGCACAATGGGACTTAATATGTAGGTTCATCAGTCCCCTAGAACTTAGAACTACTTAAACCTAACAAACCTAAGGACATCACACACATCCATGTCCGAGGCAGGATTCGAACCTGCGACCGCAGCGGTCTCGCGGTTCCAGACTGAAGCCCCTAGAAGCGCTCGGCCACTCCGGCCGGCACATGTCTCCTCAGCCACACAGATTTAAATGACCATGATATGGAGGAATCATTACGAAACTACGCGTCAGGCACTTCGTGGACCTGGCAGCATGGAGATTTTGGCTTGTACAGAAGTTACGTTAACTCCGCCTTACACAAGTTATCTCAGAGCAAAACATTCGCTTTCCTCCATGCGTTGTTGAAGCTCTATCCATCACATCGAAGCGGTGTGACGCATTGTCCATTACTATTGTCGAATTCGGAGGAATATTACGCAGCACAACATTATCTTCACACCCGGTGAACGTGTTCTTGGGCGACAACTTTTATTGCGAATCTCGTCTTCAGACCTGCACCACTGATTTTATTAAAGCGACGCCAACACAAAACACTAGTTGAATACGTGATTACTGCAGTACACTTCAGCACCAGAAAATATCACTTTACAACGACAGCTAATGTACGTAGGTGCATCTAATCTGCAGCACCGTAGTGTTTATCCATGGCGTGGCAACAGGGGTGCTTCATCAACCGAAGTGCTAGCGGCGTGGTAGCAAAAGCCGGCTCGCCATTGGTATTACCAGGATAGCAGCGTCATGTGCCCTCCGGTGAGCCAAACGTGAAAAGTCGCAGCTAATTTTAAACGCACTATAGATACTAACGATCTTTACTCTATAGCTCGATATCATTCACAGTAATAACAGTCTATTCCATGATAACGATTCTGTAACTGAATCTATGTGCTAAATGCTCCAGCTCAGGCTATGAACTATCCGAAGATGTACTTCGCCTTCAACGGCTGAACTTCAACCTGCTCGCCGCCGACCATCTGACGTTGGAGAAACTCACTGTCTTCCGACAACACCACATGGAACACTGATGTCAATCTTCCAATCCATATGTGGTATACAGCAAACCAGTGCTTAACAGTATTGGTTAAAAACAGTCTTGGTTGCAATATTAGTTTTCTTTATTTTTCAACTACGCGTTTCGCGTTATTTAGGCATCTTCAGGTTACCTTAATTTTGGTATTTCTTAGAAGGATCCTTTAGTCAGTGTAGCCAAAGGGCATCGTCGAATATATCAGGCCAACATCTCCTTCGTTAAACTCAGTAAAAACGTTTTTAGATGGACGTGAGTGACACTGGCAGGCGATGTTGGCATGATATATTCGATGATACCCTTTGGCTACACTGACTAAAGGATCCTTCTAAGAAATACCAAAATTAAGGTAACCTGAAGATACCTAAATAACGCAAAACGCGTAGTTGAAAAATAAAAAAAAAGAATAAAATTGCAACCAAGATTGTTTTTAACCAATACTGGTGTCAATACCAGACTACAACGCGGAAATCTGCACCATGGCCTGTTGGAGTCCATCTTCCTGTTCAACACTGAGGCGCCTTCTGGTGCTGAACCCTACCAGGGGTAGGGAGGAGATCAACGACCACACGACTACCGACATCACGCACATTGCGGACGGCTCTTCGAGGGCCATTGTGAATTCGGAGTGGGACCGAGTACACTGACAAGGGAACCTCCCCGTCGCACCCCCCTCAGATTTAGTTACAAGTTGGCACAGTGGATAGGCCTTGAAAAACTGAACACAGATCAATCGAGAAAACAGGAAGAAGTTGTGTGGAACTATGAAAAATAAGTAAAATATACAAACTGAGCAGTCCATGTCTAAGATAGGCACCATCAAGTATAATGTAAGTTCCCGAGCGCCGTGGTCCCGTGGTTAGCGTGAGCAGCTGCGGAACGAGAGGTACTTGGTTCAAGTCTTCCCTCGAGTGAAAAGTTTAATTTTTTATTTTCAGTTTATGTGACAAACTCTTATGTTTTCATCACTTTTTGGGAGTGATTATCACATCCACAAGAAAACCTAAATCGGGCAAGGTAGAAGAATCTTTTTACCCATTCGCCAAGTGTACAAGATAGGTGGGTTGACAACATATTCCTGTCATGTGACGCACATGCCGTCACCAGTGTCGTATAGAATATATCAGATGTGTCTTCCTGTGGAGGAATCGGTTGACCTATGACCTTGCGATCAAATGTTTTCGGTTCCCATTGGAGAGGCACGTCCTTTCGTCTACTAATCGCACGGTTTTGCGGTGCGGTCCAAAAATCAGACACTAAACTTATTATAGTCAACTGAGACGTCAATGAACGAACGGACAGATCATAATTTTGCGAAAATAAAGAAAGTAAACTTTTCACTCAAGGGAAGATTTGAACCAAGAACCTCTCGCTCCTCAGCCGCTCACGCTAACCACGGGACCACGGCGCTCCTGAGCACACACTCTCCTTGATGTTGCCTATCTCACTTGGACTACTCAGTTTGTTTATTTTGCTTATTTTTTCATAGTTCCACACAACTTCTTCCTGTTTTCTCGATTGATCTGTGTTCAGTTTTTCAAGGCCTATCCACTGTGCCAACTTATAACTAAATCTGAGGGGGTTGCGATGGGGAGGTTCCCTTGTGAGCAACCGGCGCTGGGCAGCCGTCGCGCCGCCAGGGTCACTGAGGTCACCTTCTGGGCGTACAGACGACGGGCTGACTCGACGTACGTCGGCTGGGACCCAACGCGCAGCTAAATTAGCGACAGCCGAGGCTGCTGTACAGGAACAACGACCTGTTAACATTGTAAATCAATAACTGAACTCTAACAATGTTTCTCTGGCGTCCAAGACGCTTCATAGGTTCCCAGCAGCTGTCCTGACTTCACGCAGGGATGCCTCCGCTCGGCCGTCTGAACTACCTTTCTGCACACAACAGCATCGTATCGTGATATGAGCAGTGTTCGTGGATATGCAACGTAAATTATTAATCCCGGAAATGGTTAATTTAATGATATCATGGGAAAATTAGTTCAGAATCAATAATTAATTGTTTGTGAGCTTCAGACAATGCTCCTGGACTGGAGTGAAATGTTGCAAGTGCTGAGGTGCATTAATCAAGTCCACCGATACAGGAAAATAGTGAAGCAGCTTTGCAAGAAGCAAACGGCACCTGCTAAAATGAAAGACGGTGAGGCTGAACTTGCAAAGGCGGGTAAAGTATGTCTCCGTGATTGTTCAAAATTTACGTAGAGGGGATGTGTATAACAAAAAATGATTCAAATGGCTCTGAGCACTATGGAACTCAACTGCTGTGGTCATAGGTCCCCTAGAACTTAGAACTACTTAAACCTAACTAACCTAAGGACATCACACACATCCATGCCCGAGGCACGATTCGAACCTGCGACCGTAGCGGTCGTGCGGTTTCAGACTGCAGCGCCTTTAACCGCTCGGCCGATGACACTGTAATTCTGTGAGAGACAGCAAAGGACTTGGAAGAGCAGTTGAACGGAATGGACAGTGTCTTGAAAGGAGGGTATAAGATGAACATCAATAAAAGCAAAACAAGGATAATGGAATGTAGTCGAATTAAGTCGGGTGATGCTGAGGGAATTAGATTAGGAAATGAGACACTTAAAGTAGTAAACAACTTTTGCTATTTGGGGAGCAAAATAACTGATGGTGGTCGGAGTAGTGAGGATATAAAATGTAGGCTGGCAATGGCAAGGAAAGCCTTTCTGAGGAAGAGAAATTTGTTAACATCGAGTATAGATTTAAGTGTCACGAAGTCGTTTCTGAAAGTATTTGTATGGAGTGTACCCATGCATGGCAGTGAAACGTGGACGATAAATAGTTTAGACAAAAAGAGAATAGAAGCTTTCGAAATGTGGTGCTACAGATGACTGCTGAAGGTTAGATGGGTAGATCACATAACTAATGAGGAGATATTGAATAGAATTGGAGAGAAGAGTAATTTGTGGCACAACTTGACTAGAAGAAGGGATCGGTTGGTAGGACATGTTCTGAGCCATCAAGGAATCACCAACTTAGTATCGAAGGGCAGCGTGGAAGGTAAGAATCGTAGACGGAGACGAAGAGATGAATACACTAAACAGATTCAGAAGGATGTAGGTTGCAGTAGGTACTGGGAGATGATGAAGCTTGCACAGGATAGAGTAGCATGGAGAGCTGCATCAAACCAATCTCTGGACTGGAGACGACAACAACAACAATATTTGTTGTATATGACGTATTTCATATGTTACTAGAATTATCAGACCTCCCCGTAAATCCATTCTGTGTTCATATTTCAGTAAGAAGCTCTGAAGATGGTTAAAACTGATCAATACGGGTTCGCACCAAAATAAAGGATTTTGCGGTCGACACTATGTTCATTATTAAAATCAATATCTCCCTGTTTTGATAAAAGCGTGTAGGCCGTCTGAAGACGAATGAATAAATTCGAAACGGGCGGCTTTCTAATTAAGTAAACCAGAGCGAGATCGCTCATGCAGTTGTTCACAATCAACATTTTACATTTCTTGTCCTGTAGGGACGAATATCGTATAATTCCTTACACAAACGCTGTTACACTGCAACTAGGCAGATTTTGTATCTTTATAACGAGACTCACTCTTTATATAGCATTTTTATACGGCAGCCTTCGAGAAATCGGCTACGACCGCTAAATAAGTACTGAACAAAGAAATAAACAAAACGGAAGTTGCGGCGAAGCAGTGGGTTGCAAACATCCACTCACCTTCCGGAGAATCTCTTCTCAGACGCACGCCACCCCATTAATGTTCTTGAAAGGGAGCTGTATGGAGGTCGTGGTTTGATGTTGTGGGGTGGGATTATGATTGATGCACGTACACCCCTGCATGTCTTTGACAGAAGAGCTAACAGGTGAGGTGTATCGGGACGTCATTTTGCACCAGTATGTCCGCCTTTTCAGGGGTGCAGTGGGTCCCACTTTACTCCTGATGGATGATAACGCACGGTCCAACAGAGCTGCCATCATGGAGGAGTACCTTGAAACACAAGATATCAGGCGAATGGTGTGGCCTGCCTGTTCTCCAGACCTAAACCCCATCGAGCACGTCTGGGATGCTCCCGGTCGACGTCTTTAAACCTTTACGACACTTCAGAAGCTGCGACAGGCACTGGTGCAATAATGGGAGGCTACACCCCAGCAGCTGTTCGACCACCTGATCCAGAGTATGCCAACCCCGTTGTGCGGCCTGTGTACATGTGCATGGTGATCATATCCCATATTGATGTCGGGGTACATGAGCAGGAAACAATGGTGTTTTGTAGCACATGTGTTTTAGGACAGTTTTTTCAACTTATCACCAATATCGTGTGTTCCCTATGTGGCTATGCTATCAGCGCCAGTTTTGTGTAGTGCCACGTTGTGTGGCACCACATTCTGCAATTATCCTTAATTTATGAGCATGAGTGTAAAATAGTATTTCACACTCACACCTTCTTCCATTCTAATAACGATACATAATAATAATAGTAATCACTATGCAATTAGAAAATTAAACAAACAAACCCGGAAATAAAATTACTGTGTTTTGACTGCTGTTTCAACAGTGTCTGTCAGCTAGTGACCTCTCTTACATAGCCTAAAAACAATATACAGCCGAACGGTCTGATGGCACCTGTCCTGCGTGTGATTTTGGACAGTAATTTCACTAGAATATACCCATCATCTGCGGACCCGTTCACAGAGTTCTCCTTGTGTAGTAACTCAGAGGACCGCGAAGAAATCCAGATGGTTTTAAAAATGGCTCTGAGCACTATGGGACTTAACAGCTGTGGTCATCAGTCCCCTAGAACTTAGAACTACTTAAACCTAACTAACCTAAGGACATCACAGACATCCATGCCCGAGGCAGGATTCGAACCTGCGACCGTAGCGGTCGCGCGGTTCCAGATTGTAGCGCCTAGAACCGCTCGCTCACTCCGGCCGGCCAATCCAAACGGGAGCCGACCGCCCTTCCACTATTGAGTCGTTGGCTGGCCGGTACGGCCCGCTCAAACCTTACACAGCTTGTTCGGCGCGGTGTGGCTGCCTGCAGAACGCTGTTTGCGGAACGCTTAGTCAGGGCCCACCCGAGGGGGCAGCGCAGATTGGTCCATCACGGCGGAAGTCGGCTCGAGGTTCGTTCCGGTAGCGACAGGCAATTTGGCCGCCTCGCTGGGATGCGAGAGCCTCTAGCAAACTCACGATAGGGGGAGAGGAGCAAAGCAAACGTAATGCACCACGGGCGCCAAGTTGAGCGTCGTGTTACTCTCGCGTTAAATCTCCCGTCACACAGTAAATGCTCTAGCATGCTTACATTATTCCGAGACACGAGAGGCTTAATCCAGATCAAGCAGTTCAACCAATGACGACGTATTCAAAATGCCAGAACTGTTTTAGAAGTAAGTCAGTGTAACCGCCCTGTTAAATTGTTAGACGCTTAGTCAGCCGGTATTGTAATTTTGGAATGAGAGTTATAATGAATGTCACGTAATAAGTATTTCGCGTGAAGCGTCGTTGTGACACAGGCAAAGGTCAATTGTGGAAACTAAGCCACTGAATATTAAAAGTAATGTTATTAAAGAATACACCCGATTGTCTGCACAAAATAAGGGGGCACCTACATTCGCGAGTGAGTGGTTCAAAATAAGAATTAATACCGTAAAGGAAATGGGTCATAAGTATAGTTACGTTCGTACACACTCAAATTAATGCGATAGAGTGTGTGTGTGTGTGTGTGTGTGTGTGTGTGTGTGTGTGTGTGTGCGTGTGTGTGTGTGTGGTTTGAGGTTTTCGGGCGCTAAACAGCGTGGTCATCAGCGCCCAAACGCATAGAAACAGGAACACATGCAGTGAAGGGACGAAGACGGACAGCGAACAAGGAGAACGGCTAAAAGACACAGACCTGACGCAGTTACAAATCCTCACATACAGAGGCAAAACAAGAGGAGAAGAAACACACTAAAAAAGGAAAGGAAACACAAGGAAAAGAGAACACAAATCGAAGTGAAACAAGTAGGTAATCGTGACTGGCGGACCTCTCACCGATGGCCTGGGTGAGCCAGTCACCCAGCAGCACATTAAAATCCTCTCCCTAAAATCCGAGGCAACAAATTGGACAGGACACAAAACCGTAAGACCTTAACCACAGTCGTTGCGTCGTCTTGCAAAATAGAGGGCAAATCCGGTGGCAAGGAAACCACCGCCCTCTGGTCAGAGAATAAAGGACAGTCAAGTAAAATGTGGCGGACAGTAATCTGGACGCAACAACCACTGCAGATTGGGGGATCCTCCCGCCGGAGTAAAAAACCATGCGTTAAGGGACCGTGCCCGATGCGGAGGCGAGTGAGGAGAACCTCATCCCGCCTGCATGACTGGTAGGACGTACGCCATGGCCGCGTGGTGGCCTTGACCAGACGCAGCTTATTTTCACCGACTGCCAGCCACTCCTCGTCACATTGACGCATAACACGAAAACGCAGGAGGGAGGTAACAGCATGGAGGGGGACGGCACATTCAACAACGTGAGGGAGGGAACATGCATCTTTGGCAGCCACATCCGCCAGTTCGTTTCCCCTAATACTCACGTGCCCCGGCACCCAGCAGAAAGAAACCTCCTTCCCCTGCCGTTGCAGGTGGAGCAGGGCATCATGGATGTTCTGGACGACCGTATCCGCTGGGTACAAGTGTTGCATGGTCTGAAGGGCACTCAGGGAGTCAGAACAGATGAGAAACTTAAGACTGGGAACACATCTCATCTGCTCCAATGCCCGCAAGATCGCAAACAATTCGGCATCAAAGATGGTAAACCCCGCAGGAAGCCGTAACTTGACGACTCGATCAGGGAAAACAACAGCACAACCAACAGAGTCCCCCTGTTTAGAGCCATCCGTAAATACTGGTACATGCTCGGCATGCTGGTTTAAAATATCGTAAAATAAGGAGATAAAAACAAACGCAGGAGTGCAGCTCCTCCGGTACTCTGACAAGTCTAAAAGGACGCTGGCCCTCTGGAGCAACCAGGGAGGCAGGCGAGTAAAACCCTGGAGTTGGGGTGCCACACGTTCCACACCAAGGGACTCAAGCAAATGCTTGGCACGAATCCCAAATGGTTTCGTTGCCCTTGGACGACTGGAAAAGAGACGTTCCATAGGCGGTCGGGCAACAGTAGGGTACGCAGGGGAGGTAGGACAGGCAAGGAATTGACACACCCGTCGCACCATGAGGAGTTTCCGCCGGATGGCGAGCGGCGGTTCCCCTGCCTCAGCACACAAGCTGGGGATGGGACTGGTACGGAAGGCACCAGTGGCTAGCCTGATACCCTCATGGTGTACTGCGTCAAGAATCTTCAGATACGAAGGCCTCGCTGACCCATACACAGTGCATCCATAGTCAAGACGCGACCGGACGAAAGCCCTATAAAACTGCAGCAGACGCGCCCAATCTGGTCCCCAGGACCGATGGCTCAGACACTTCAAAACATTCAGCGCCTTCAGGGCCCGCACCTTGAGGTCTTTAAGGTGCGGCAACCACGACAACTTGGAATCAAAAGTGAGACCCAGGAACCTCACAGTGTCTCTAAAAGGAAGAATGGTGTCCCTCAGACGCAATTCAGGGGAGGTAAAAGCACGTCGAGAACGATTAAAATGAACACACACACATTTGTCTGCAGAAAAGGTAAAACCCGTCTTCGCAGTCCATGCCTCTAATCGCTTTATCGTAAGCTGCAGCTGCCGACTAGCAGTGACAAGACTGGAGGAAGAACAGAAGACAGCAAAATCGTCCACAAACAAGGAGCACTTGGCAGGACTCCGGATAGTGGACATGATGCTGTTAATGGCGATGGCAAAGAGGGTGACACTTAAAACGCGTCCCTGAGGAACACCATTCTCCTGCACGTACAAATCAGATAGCACATTACCAACCCGATATCGAAGGAGGCGGCGGGAAAGAAAGGACCGAATGAAGATGGGGAGATGGCCACGAAAGCCCCACTGATGGAGTTGACTGAGGATAAGGCGGCGCCAAGTAGTGTCATACGCCTTATTAATGTCAAAGAATACACCTAGACAATGCTGGTTACGTAGGAAGGCATGCTGGATGGCCGCCTCAAGCAGGGTCAAGTTGTCTATAGTTGAACGACATCTCCGAAAGCCACACTGAGAGTGGCTAAGGAGCTGCCTGGTCTCGAGCAGCCAAACTAGGCGACGGTTGACCATGCGTTCCAATGTCTTCCCGACACAGCTCGTCAAAGCAATACTCCGATAACTACTGGGATGCATTCGGTCCTTCCCCGGTTTGAGCAGGGGAATCAAAATCGCCTCCCTCCACGAGTCAGGGAACGTGCCGGATGACCATATCATATTAAAACAATTCAGGAGTACTTCCTTGGATGGCAGCAACAAGTGCTGCAGCATGCTGTACAGGATTTGATCATCACCTGGCGCAGTATCATGAGCCACAGACAGCGCCGAATCCAGTTCCCACATTGTGAAGGGGCAGTTGTAGGGTTCAGAATTTGGAGACCGGAAGTCCAAGTGATCCCTCTCGATGGCAGTGCGGTAACGGCAGAAATCTGGATCACAGTTAATAGTGGCAGTAGATTCGGCAAAATACATGGCCAGTGTCTGGGCAATGTCTCTCGGCGCCGTGAGTAGACAACCCTGATGCAGCAATGCCATGACAGGTAGTTGGCTGCGTTTCCCGGAAATCCTCCTGATGGCTTCCCATACTTTTGTAGAACTAGTGGAGCGAGAGATGGAGTTCAGGAACGATTGCCATGACCGTCGTTTGCTCTCTTTAATCACTCGCCACGCCTTGGCCCTTGCCACCCGAAAGGCCGCAAGATTGTCAGCTGAGGGACGGCACTTGAAGCGGCGCAGAGCTGCACAGCGGGCTCGGATGGCTGAGCGGCACTCAGTGGTCCACCAAGGGAAAGGGCGCCTCTTGGGATGACTTGAGGACCGTGGGATCGACAATACAGCAGCATGGGAGATCACGGCTGTAACATGGTCGACCCATTCGTGGACGCTGGCACGGTGTTCCAAAACAGCTAAATCGCTGAAAAGTGTCCAGTCAGCTCTGCAGAGGTGCCACCTGGGCGGCACTGGTAATGCCACAGTCTCATCCAGGAGGCGAATCCAAAGGGGGAAGT
Source organism: Schistocerca piceifrons (assembly GCF_021461385.2). Lineage (NCBI taxonomy): Eukaryota > Metazoa > Arthropoda > Insecta > Orthoptera > Acrididae > Schistocerca > Schistocerca piceifrons. The sequence goes on from NC_060146.1 coordinate 169,406,744, forward strand.
GGTCACTAGAATGGAGGTCAGCGGCAACCTCCCATAGAGCAGAATCCGCGAGTGCTGGAGAGCAAAAGGAAAGGTCAATAGCTGACGACGACCCAGAAGCAGTACAGGAATGAGTGGGAGCACCAGAGTTGAGGATGCACAGTTCTTCGGATGCCATGAGGCTTTCCAGAATGCGACCCCTGGGGCAAGTAGTCGTAGAGCCCCATAAGACGTTATGAGCATTGAAGTCCCCCAGAAGGAGAAATGGGCGGGGGAGTTGGATAATAAGGTCTGTGAGAGCCTCAGAGTCTATTGCATCCTGAGGCGGTAAGTAAACGGAACAAATTGTGAGCCTCCGCCCCACAAGAAGGTCAACTGCAACTGCTTGCAAGTCCGTGACGAGAGGGAGCTCAGATGAGTGGTGCATGTCATGGACAAAAACCGCAACATCACCCTTTGCCCTTTCCTCCATCAGATCATCTTTTCGATACACGGTATAGCCCCGTAAAGAAGGAGCATCAGTGGCCCGGAAATGTGTCTCTTGGAGACATAAGCACAAGGGGCGCTCTTGTACAAGGAGTTGTAATTCGGCCACATGCTTCCTGAACCCATTCAGGTTCCACTGTAATATGGGAGCCAGTGATCAGGGTGGCTGAATTTTCACCCTGCCCCTGTGCTTTGGAGGAGAGCCCATACTGGCCGGAGATTTATTCCTGGGGCGAGAAGATCGCCCCCGGTCGACATCAATGTCCATCAGCTCCGATGGCGACCCAAGGGAGATGTCAGATAGTACGATGGCATCGTCATCGGACTGACCCTGACTAGTCTCCTCAGGTGGCAAAACCTTCACCTTCGGCGTCTTCGTCTTGGGGGGCTTAGAATGCAGAACCTTGTCAACAGTTGGAGCTTTACTCGCCTGGGCAGAAGGTGCTATATGGGGAGGGGCAGGAAGTACCCCAATGTCAGCAAGCACGGCCTTGTCCGACGTTGTGGGGAGAGCTGCAGGTTGCAAAACAACCGCAGCAGCACAAGTGCACTGGCAAACGCAGGTATTAGTGTTGATACTAGCAACCTCCGTTTGTGTAGCAACAGTGGCCAACTGTACCGGTTTCTGCAGAGTGGAAGCGAAAGATGTTGTAAACACAGGAGGCTGCATGGCCTTAAAGAGCTTCTTGGCCTCACCATAGGGGATGCGCTTAGATGTTTTGATCTCCTGTATCTTCCGTTCCTCGAGATAGATGGGGCAGACCCGGCTCCAGACAGGGTGACTCCCAGAGCAATTCACGCACTTCACAGGCGATGAACAATCGGCTCCTTCGTGGGCAGGCTGACCACATTTACCACAAGTGGCTATCCCATTGCACCCCAACGTAGTATGCCCAAAGCGCTGACATTTAAAACAGCGCATTGGATTGGGGAAATATGGCCGTACTGGCAAACGTAAGAAACCCGCTTTAACATGCTCTGGGAGTCTCGGGCAATTGAACGTGAGAATAAACGAGTCGGATTTGACTAGGTCCCCATCGACTCGTTTCATAATATGCTGCACGTCGACAATACCTTCGTCAGCCCACTCAGATTTCAACTCGTCCTTGGGGATATCCACCAAGTCCCTACATGTCACAACACCCTTACTATAGTTCAAAGTGGAGTGGAGCTCGGTCTCGATAGCGTACTCTCCGAGACAGGTTGCTTTCCTAAGAGAAGTGACTTGACGGGAACTAGAAGTTTCAACTAACAGAGTCCCATTGCGCAGACGCTTCACAGATTTCAGTGTTCCTGCAATTCCCTCAAGACCTTTGTGGATGTAAAAGGGAGAAACTCTCTCAAAGCTACCTTCCTTCCGTTTGACAGTCAAAAACGCATTCTGGATATCAGCTTGTGCTCTGTTACGACAGTCTGATAAATCTCTAGTAACACCAGGCACTGGAGGACTCCCAGCGCGAAGTCGCTTTTTCGATTGGGTGTGTTTTCCTACCAGTGGCCCACCCAATCGTACGTAGAGGTTGAAGGGTCCATTGTGGTGCCACGAGCAGCTAGGGAACTTAAGGTCCGCTCAGACAGAGCCCCGCGTGCCTAGGTAAGCCTTATACAACTGGGGTGCGGCAGGTGCCCCAGAGGTTGCCCGCTTGCGACTGTTCCACCCCGACAGCCATGCATCTTATAGGCGCGCAGCACACCGTAAGATTGAGGGGTTTTTATAGAGGTTTACCTTCCTCGCAATCCAGGCGGTCAAGCCAAGATTACCATTCCCTGCAGCACACAACATTCCACCGCTGCGCCATGCGGTGGTCGCTGAAGCATGTCCGGGGTTTACTGTGACAGGAGACTGGCGGCGCTGACCAGTCCCCAGCTCAGGACCCCGGGGTCGCCAAGCCCGTACTCAGCAAATGAATGCTGAGCCCCTGGGGGCTAATGCGATAGAGGCACATACGTTCCAAGTACTATCATTCCCCGTGGCCTGGGTAAAAGGAACTGTACTTAAAATGCATTTATTCATTTGAGAAAGAAAATAATCGGACTTCGTAATTAAATAAGAAGAAAGATTGCAGATTCTGAATGTCGCGGCAAATACATTGAAATTGACATTCGCGGCCACGGCGAGAAAGTGATCAACACATGCATGTACCTCTATTGTTGAAGAGCGCCATCGTGCAAACGACGACTTCATCTAAATTCTCCATAAATAATAATAATAATAATGTCGAGCAGTACAGCAAGCATATTATTAAAGATCGCAATACCACAACAGATAAATGCAGACTTTGCAAACAACAAATAGAAACAGTAGATCACATCACAAGCGGATGTACAATACTAGCAAATACAGAATACCCCAGAAGACACGACAATGTAGCAAAAATAATACATCAACAACTCGCCATAAAACATAAACAACACGTTCCCACATACGAGTATGCACCTCAAAATGTACTGGAGAATGATGAATGCAAATTATACTGGAACAGAACCATTATAACAGATAAAACAACACCACATACTCACCAATAAAAAGAAGAAATTAACACAACTAATCGAAATATCCATACCCAATACAACAAATATACAGAAAAAAACAGGAGAAAAAATTGAAAAATACATCCAACTGGCTGAGGAAGTCAAGGACATGTGGCATCAGGTCAAAGTTGACATTATACCAATTATACTATCAACTACAGGAGTCATACCACACAATATCCACCAGTACATCAACGCAATACAGCTACATCCAAACGTATATATACAGCTACAGAAATCTGTAATTATTGATTCATGTTCAATTACCCGAAAGTTCCTAAATGCAATGTAACATATACCGTACAGTTAAGTCACGCTTGATCAAGGTCCGCGTCACTTTCCATTTTTAACCAGACATAACGTCTGAGACAGGAAAGAGAAATAATAATAATCTTTCTGTGGTACAGAAGCTGGGATCCATGGTATCGTAAGTGGGAAAGGTATTCTGTTTCATAAGCAGTTTCATTATTTAGCACAATTTCACTTCAAAGTTACACAGCACGTCTTATCACCGAGACATGAGAACAACGAAAGGTAACTAATACTAAAACTAATAAACAAAGAGCGTAAAACTTCTTTTGCCAGTGAGTGAATCTTTGGTGTAAAAGTCGAATAATTATCTGTACATTTGTCAGTAAGAAAAAATTATTAAGTTCCTTTATATCGGGTACAATCATACCTGTTTTACTAAGGTTTCAAACTCCTCTTGGTGTTCTTCCGTGTATAATAAGGTGAAGAGTTGTTTCTTTAGTAATATTGTGCATGGTTATCGCAGTACACACAGACACATGGTCTTTAAAAGTATGTCTCACATTGTTACAAGAGGTAATACTGCTCAAAATTAGAAAAAAGATAACTAGCTAATCGGCCCGCCCTAGCACCGATAGCTTTTAAGTATCTACTGCCACATGGCTTGGTGGCATACCCTATTTTGTTTACGGGCCACTGCGTAGACGTATCGATAAATTTCAGAGAACAACGCAAAGTACGTGTACATCATCACTTTCATGTAACTTACGACATGTAAGCAGCACACGGAAGGAAAGTTGACAAATGGTTCAAATGGCTCTGAGCACTATAGTACTTAACATCTGAGGTCATCAGTCCCCTAGAACTTAGAACTACTTAAACCTAACTAACGTAAGGACATCACACACATCCATGCCCGAGGCAGGATTCGAACCTGCGACCGTCGCAGTCGCGCGGTTCCGGACTGAGCGCCTAGAACCGCTAGACCACCGCGGCCGGCCTGCGGTTCTAGGCGCTACAGTCTGCAACCGAGCGACCGCTACGATCGCAGGTTCGAATCCTGCCTCGGGCATGGACGTGTATGATGTCCTTAGGTTAGTTAGGTTTAAGTAGTTCTAAGTTCTAGGGGACTGATGACCTGAGAAGTTAAGTCGCATAGTGCTCAGAGCCATGAACCATTTGTATACAGACAACACCAGTTGGCCTATCACACTTCCCTGAGGCACTCCTGATGATACTCGCTGTCGAGAGCAACGTAGTGGATTCCTTTAGTATAAAAGGTCTTCGAGCCAGCCACATATCTGTGAACCTATTCCATATGCTCCTACCGTCGTTAACAGCTTACAATGGGACACCGTGTCAAATGCTTTCCGGACGTCTAGAAACACGTCATCTGCCTGTTAACGTTGATCCATAGTTCGCAGTGTATCATACGAGAAAAGGGACAAGCTGAGTTTCGCACGAGCGATGTTTTCTAAAACCATGCTGATTCATGGACTTAAGGCTGAAGAAAATTTATTACATTCGAACGGAGAATACGTTGAAGGATTCTTCAGCAAACCGAAGCAGCTACATTGGTCTGTAATTTTGCAGGTCCGTTCGTTTGCCATTCTTATACAAAGAAGACACCTGCGCTTTTTTTCTATTCGCTTGGAACCTTGCGCTCAGCGAGACATTAGCTATAATTGCAAGGTAAGGGACTAATGCCGGACAAAGTGCAGGTCTCAAATCACAGCCTGATGATGAGGTGGTTATCTTTTCGTAATTAGTCATATTTGTTACGATACTTCAGTAATTCACTGCCCGTTGTTCGAAGAATTTGTACTGAATGAAGAGCAATTGCTGATCTGAGGGAAGCGCAATGTGGCAATCAGAAACTGTCATACACTCATCAAAAATTTTTTCCTCACCCCAGTTCCCAGAACTCCTGAATTAGAAGTTGACTGTGGATATTGTATCACAGACACAGTCCCTTTGATTGTTTAGAGGTGTCACTAAACCCGCAAAAAGATGTTAACAATCACAAATGAACAGCGCCTATTAGACGGAGGGGATCCGACAGCCGATCAGTTCCAGTCATTCCACCAGGAAGGTGGTACACAGGTCGCGTTGTCTGTAGTTCAACCATGCCTAGACGGTCAATACCGCGGTTCGATTGCATCCGCATTGTTACTTTGTGCCATGAAGGGCTCTCAACGAGGGAAGTGTCCAGGCGTCTCGGAGTGAACCAAAGCGATGTTGTCCGGACATGGAGGAGATACAGAGAGACAGGAACTGTCGATGACATGCCTCGCTCAGGCCGCCTAAGAATACTACTGCAGTGGTTAACCGCTGCCTACGGATTATGGCTCGTAGGAACTGTGACAGCAACACCACTACTATGTTGAATAATGATTTTCGTACAGCCACAGGACGTCTCGTTACTACTCAAATTGTGCGCAGTAGGCTGCATGATGCGCAACTTCACTCCCGACGTCCATGGCGAGATCCATCTTTGTAACCACGACACCATGCAGCGCGGTACAGATGGGCTCAACAACATGCCGATTGGACCGCTCAGAATTGGCATCACGTTCTCTTCACCAATGAGTGTCGCGTACGCCTTCAACCAGACAATCATCGGAGACGTATTTGGAGGCAACCCGTTCAGGCTGAACACCTTAAACACACTGTCCAGCAATTGCAGCAAGGTGGAGGTTCCCTGCTGTCTTGGGGTGGCATTATGTGAGGCCGACGTACGCCGCTGGTGGTCATGGAAGGCGCAGTAACGGCTGTGCGGTACATGAATGCATCCTCCAACAGATAGTGCAACCATATCGTCAGCATATTGGCGAGCCGTTCGTCTTCATGGACGACAATTCGCACCCCCATTGTGCACATCTTGTGAATTACTTCCTTTAGGATAACAACATTGCTCGACTAGAGTGGCCAGCATGTTTTCCAGACATGAACCCTATCAAACATGCCTGTGATAGATTGAAAAGTGTGTTTATGGATGACGTGACCCACCATCCACTCTGAAGGATCCACGCCGAATCAACGTTGAGGAATGGGACAATCTGGACGAACAGTGCCTTGATGAACTTGTGAATAGTATGCCACGAAGAATACAGGCATGCATCAATGCAAGAGGACGTGCTACTGGGTATTAGAGGTACTGGTGTGTACAGTAATCTGGCGCACTGTGGAGGTCTCGCTTTATGGTGGTACAACATGTAATGTGTGGTATTCATGAACAATAAAAAGAGCAGAAATGATGTGTATGTTGATCTCTATTCCAGTTTTCTGTACAGGTTCCGGAACTCTCGAAACCGAGGAGATGCAATACTTTTTTTGATGTGTGTATTTCGCAATTCGTACATTCACATCACTGAGTGAAAAAACGTGATCCAGCCAGGATTTTATCCCACAACCTTTCTGTTTGCAGCCACACACTCCCCTGCTAGACCATCACACCAGATGCCAATCAGGCACTGACCGCTGCGTTGTCGGGGCGCTGCCGCTCTCTTGAGTCATGGCGCCTGTTCGCTAAGTGACAATGGGATTGTTTATACAGCTTGAATTAACCAGATATTTCAGAGAATTTGTATGAAATATTTATAAATTATACACAAAACCTTCCGCGTGAATCAATGGACACTGGTATCTGGAATTAAAGCAAATACGGAAATTTTGAAACTATACGTTTATTTTGCCGCAAGACAGTATAAACAGGTGACAGTAAAGTAAAAACACTGTAAAGAATACAGAACGTAAAGAAATGAAACATCCTTAATGGTAGACAATCATGTTCTTCGTATTTTCAACCTGCCGGATTTGCACACACGTTCTGAGTACAGGTTAATGTCCTCGGTATGGGGTATGACCACTTCTGGCAGGAATATAGGTGTGTAGGTGTGACAACGGCGGAGCATGCTGTCATCAGTCTCATTTTGAGGCAATAACGCCCGTTCTTCCCGCAGAGCTGCTCGCAAGTCTTGGAGAGTGGTTGGTGGATGCTGATGTGATCCATCCCAGACATGCTCTGTGGGGTTCAAATCGGGAGAGCGAGCAGGCCACGCCGTGCTGCAGCATCTTCCGTTTCCAAGGAAACATCAACTACCTGCGCTCTAGGAGGTCGAACGCTTATCAGTACGAAGGCTGGTCCCACAGGTACTTGGAACAACCGCACGTGAGGTCCCAAGATCTCGTCATGAGACCCGTCAGCAGTTAAGCCTTGCCGATTTCACCCATACAATTTCATGGAGAGGTATTCCACTGGTCAACATAACCCCTGCCCACACCGTGAGGGATCCTTCTCGACATCGGTCTGTTACCACAATGCTTGGATCCCGTAATCGTGTTCCACATTCTTTCCAGATGTGAATCCGTGACAACCATTCTCCAGGTCAAATCGGGACTAACAGGCATCATGTTGACGACCCCACTCTAGACGGACCCTTCTGTGAAGACGCGACAGAGGTACACATACAGCAGGTCTCCAACAGTAAAGACCTCTCTACCGAAGCTTTCTGTACACACTGTTCGTCTCGATACAACAAGCCCAGGGGACGCCACGACGTCAGAAGCCAGTTGCAGTGCACTACTAAGCTGGTACTGTGGTGTCCCTACAGCCAGAAACGGTCCTCTCACATTGATCTCACATGTGGTCGGCCCTGTCCAGGTCTTTGGGATACAGTTTCGGTCTCTATAAACTGTGGGCACGTCCGAGAAACAACAATGTGATTTACGTTAAGCCATCCGGCAGCATCAGTTTGCGACTGTCATCCTTCCATTCTTCCTATGGCCATCCACAGCAGAGAGCCTGTAGGCGTCTTCTATGTGCCATACTGCACCGTCTGTGACTGTGGGTGTGGCACTACCGGGTGAACGCTACCCTGTTTGAGAGGTGCGCTGACACCAATGTTGTTGGCGTGGTTGTCCGTTGACCGGAGTGCCATCTTCCGTGCAGAACACAATCGTACGGACAACTGTTGACAGTTTCTATCTATACGAGGGCTATTCGGTGAGTAAGGAACGATAGGTCGCGAAATAGAAACCACAGTGAAATTCAAAGCTGTTTTACTTGCAACAGTTAGATAGACCTTCCAGGTACTTTAGTCACCGATCCGACTTGTTTATCGTAGCGTTGTACCAACTTTCAAATACCCTCATTATACAGTACTGGCCATTGAAATTGCTATACCAAGAAGAAATGCAGATGATAAACGGGTATGCATTGGACAAATATATTATACTAGAACTGACATGTCATTACATTTTCACGCAATTTGGGTGCATAGATCCTGAGAAAACAGTGCCCAGAACAACCATCTCTGGCCGTAATAACGACCTTGATACGCCTGGGCATTGAGTCAAACAAAGCTTGGATGGCGTGTACAGGTACAGCTGCCCATGCAGCTTCAACACGATACCACAGTTCATCAAGAGTATTGACTGGCGTATTGTGACGAGCCAGTTGCTCGGCCACCATTGACCAGACGTTTTCAATTGGTGAGAGATCTGGAGAATGTGCTGGCCAGAGCAGAAGTCGAACATTTTGTGTATCCAGAAAGGCCTGTACAGGACCTGCAACATGCGGTCGTGCATTATTCTACTGAAACGTACGGTTTGGCAGGTATCGAATGAAGGGTAGAGTCACGGGTCGTAACATATCTCAAATGTCACGTCCACTGTTCAAAGCGCCATCAATGCGAACAAGAGGTGACCGAGACGTGTAACCAGTGGCACAGCATACCACCACGCCAGGTGATACGCCAGTATGGCGATGACCAATACACGCTTCCAATGTCCGTTCACCGCGATGTCGCCAAACACGGATGCGACCATCATGATGCTGTAAACAGAACCTGGATTCATCCGAAAAAATTTCGTTTTGCCATTCGTGCACTCAGGTTCGTCGTTGAGTACACCATCGCAGGCGCTCCTGTCTGTGATGCAGCGTCAAGGGTACCCGTTGGTCGTAGCTTGTGTTCCAAAAACGAACAGCATAGAGACAGAAGTGATGACACTTTCTGCAGGACCTGACCATCGTTTTGCAGGACAACGTTCAAGCACGTACAGTGCAAGCTGTTACTGATTTGTTTGACTGATGGGGCTGCTAAGTGCTATATCACCTACTGCACTCCCCTGACTTAAACCCTCGTGAGTTCAGCTCGATTTCTAAACTGAAGGAAACACTTCAGGGTATTCGCTTCAGAACTGCTACAAATTCGTCGGGCAATAGACAATGCCGCTCTAATGTGAACTGGCACTTCTAAGAGTATCCTACGACTTCCACATTGCTGGCAACGGGTTCTACATAATGCTGGTGACTAATCTGAAGGTCAGGAAAACTTTCAAACAGGTATCTATTTTTTACGAGCCGTAAATAAGTAGTTGTCACTATTAAAGTTCCAGGGCAACGGCCTTGCCGCAGTGGATACAGCGGTTCCCGTGAGATCACCGAATTAAGCGCTATCGGGCGTGGTCGGCACTGGATGGGTTACCATCCAGGCCGCCATGCGCTGTTGCCATTTTTCGGGGTGCACTCAGCCTCGTGATGCCAATCGAGGAGCTACTCGACCGAATAGTAGCGGCTTCGGTCGAGAATACCATCATAACGAGCGGGAGAGCGGTGTGCTGACCACACGCCCCTCCTATCCGCATCCTCATCTGAGGACGACACGGCGGTCGGATGGTCCCGGTAGACCACTCGTGGCCTTAAGACGGAGTGCTTATTAAAGTTCCAACCCTCGCATTTGTTGGCCAAAGAACATAAAGCGAGTGAAATTCACAGGGACCTGCGTGGCGTGTATGGGGATGACTGTATGGACCGCAGAAACGTCTCCATGTAGTGTGTATTCATCCAAGAGGGCGGTGTGAAGCTTAATGATTCGCTACTCTCCGGCCTGTCGGTAACAGCTGCAACCCCGTAGAATGTCGGAGCCATTGAGACAGCAATTTTGACGGACCGGCGGGTGCAAGAGCGAACCTTACCGCAGCATTTCAACAAGTCCGGTGTACGGCAGTGTTCATGACACGTTCAAATTTCGCCAAGTTAGTGCTCGCTGAGTGCCTAAGAACGTGACAGACAGCCGAAAGGGCCAGCGAATGATGACAAGCTGGCAGAGGTGCGTGACTTTCTGAAAGGAATCGTCACTGGGCGCACCTCGGATTAGAAGCCGTACGTGAGGAAACTTGTGACAAGCGGTCTGCCGCACTGGGAAGCAGGTAACGAGCGCTGCCCAATCTTGAGGGCTGGCGCCGACTCCACTGAGTCGTGTACGGCGATAGTTACGACCGGTGTTCCGGAGACTGAAACGGTGCCGGATAACTACGTACCCCAACAGAGACGGGAAAGCGGGATCGGAACAGAACGAAAATAAATAGGATTTGCGGAGCTACGCGAGGAAAAACCTGTCGTGTCGAGCGGCGACAACAACTTGACGGCAAATCGTTGGCGCTCGCGAAGTCCCAGAGAGTGACGGCCGCACGTCGCCGCTAACGAGGGGTCCGTCTGGGCGGCCGCAACGAATCGTCGCCATTGGACGCAGTTCCAGGCGGACAGGGGAGCCGGTGCAGCGGAATTTTCCCATAGAGTAAATATCTCTGGAGAGAGCACTGCGTTCTGCGCATGTTGTCAACATTAAACCAGGATAGTCACGTGTTTTCGGGACTTCGCTGTGCCTGTGTGCTTTCCGCAGAGTTTGAAGTTTATAATATCAAGAGTTTTTCTTGTGTTTTCACCGTTTGTTGATAGTGTAATAGCGATGGTGAATTGTTGTTGTTGCTACGGATGCAAAGAAAAATATGTGAAAGGAGGCATAGTAACTTTTCACGGGTACTATATTTAAAAATTTCGAGACGCATTATAATTAAGGCTTGATTCTGTAGACCTATTTTTCTACTATTTTATGACTATACAATAGATATTACGGCTGGTAGAAAATCTTACAAACAATCGCTTCCTCTCGTAAATTTGCTAGTGGAACAGGAAAGGGAATGGTTAGTTGTTTCAGCAAATACTATCCTCCATGCATTTATCAGTGACTTTTCAATTATGTATATAGATTTGAAAGACGGGAGACATATGAATTCAACAGAGTGGGAGTCTGTAATTGTCTTCGTATAATATGCGTGTCCACAATTTTTTGTTTACTATAAAGTTACAGTAGGAGACCATGTTAAGTGTGTCTAGGACACGGAGAATGATTAAGTGTGATTTATATTTTAGTTTCCCGAAGAATGAACAACGAGCAAAGATGTGGCTCCAGAAAATAAGGAGGAGTAATTTTGTCCCCACAAAATATTCCAAATTATGTTCAAAACACTTTGAAGAGGAATGTTTAGACAGAGTCAAATTTGGATGTGTGTGGCTGAAGGTAGTTGCTATAGCAACTATTTTTAATTTTCCACAGCACCTACTACCAATTTCTGCATTCAGCTTAAATACATTTTCTGCACAAATCAAATAAAAAACACAATAGTGTAGCTAATCAAAGTACACATTCATCTGCTTTGGTGTATTTTGCCTTCAATTTATTTTCTTCGCCATTTGATAAAGAAGCGTAAAATATTAGTAAACATGTCCCCAAACTCTCTCATTTGTGTCACTTTCCATTTCCCTTAATGGTGATATTGGTTGACTGTTACATGACCAACTGTATTTGCTTATTCTCCGATCGCCTTTTTCCCCCTTCTTACTCAGTCTACTATTTATTTAATAAACTGGGAGCAAGGACGTAAAATGCGTTAAATAAACACTCCGAAGTGTCACTAGTAAGAAAAATTGTGCTTTAGGTCACAAAAACGAGAAAATAATTACGCAGAAATAGCAGAAAAAAAGGACGAATTAGCAGGGATATAGCCGCTAATGTGTGGCACATTCGGTGTTTTTGGACACTTGCAAAAGTACTAGCGTACTGTCAAGTCGTTTTGCAAAACTGTCACAGCAAAAATGTACGTCAGGCTCTGTAATACTATAAAGTGCTGTATCATACCGAAAACTACAAAGAATCGGGTGCATCCGAACTGTGACCCCTATCGCAAAGCGGGTTCCCGGGTTCGATTCCCGGCGGGGTCAGGGATTTTCTCTGCCTCGTGGTGACTGGGTGTTGTGTGATGTCCTTAGGTTAGTTAGGTTTAAGTAGTTCTAAGTTCTAGGGGACTGATGACCCTAGATGTTAAGTCCCATAGTGCTCAGAGCCATTTGAACATTTTGAATCCTATCGCAAAGAAGCAGAACGCAATATCACTTGCCCTTAAAAGTTACGTAGCTGGTTCATTCCCAGCATCAAATGGATACGGTTAAATGTCTGCGCAACATACATAAATAATCCACGACACGTACGAAAAGAATCCGTCTGTACTAGGGGACTGCTACGGTCGCAGGTTCGAATCCTGCCTCGGGCATGGATGTGTGTGATGTCCTTAGGTTAGTTAGGTTTAAGTAGTTCTAAGTTCTAGGGTACTGATGACCACATATGTTAAGTCCCATAGTGCTCAGAGCCATTTTGTACTAGGGGTGTAGTGAAATTCGAAATATACAGTGCGCTATACGGACAAACACACGACGTACCGAGAACACGTAACCAGGTCGGCAATGTATGTTGACAACACAAAATTTGTTCTGCGCATGTGAATGCTCACTCCAGAGACATTTAGTCTATGAATTTTCCACGCGATTCGTGTCACAGAACTCTACGGCAGCGGGCCTCGCACCATAGATCAACCCCCCCCCCCCCCTTTCCGGCTGCCCCCCCACCCCCACCCGCGGCCTATACGCGTATTTACTGAGGCGTGAAATACGGACGTGTTTAAACACGAACTGTTTACGTCGCAGTTCGGGAAATCTCACGTTCTGTTCGATCATTCGCCCTGTCGGCGATCTACACCCGGGCCGGTGAAACATGTCACTTGACAGCTCGCGTGGTGTTGGCTACACTGCGATTGCGAGGTTGCAATAGCTGCCACTGCACACGCCCACAACTCCGAAGTACTTTTTTTAAAGCTAAGCTACAAATTTTATACGTAATTGCAACAAAGTACGTTACTCTAACAATGGAGAGAACGACGACGGTGACTAAGCGTTTGCTAGTAGATGAAACCGGGAAATAAAAACACTCGAAGTTTATGACAATAACTACGAAAGTCGTTCCAAATCGTTACAGTAATAGCTCCATGTAAAACGTCGTATAATAATGTAAATTTAAGCACACCAAATAACACGCTATCCACACTCATAGAAAGAAATAATGCGAAACATGCATAGCGTACCCAACTGCAGAGAGAAAAAGAAATAATCCTGTATACATTTACACTCACCAATTTGCGATGTCAATGGCGCAATTCCATCCAGTTCTCTTTCACTATCATCGGAATCGGCGCTAAAACCGTTGTCTTCGTCATCATTGTTAAGAGAAATCATTAAGTGTTCCTTTCCATTTATAATACCATGTATAGTCTGTACTTCTCTTATCAGTTTAGCAACATGGTCTACTTTTTCCCTCCATGAGGTAGCGTCTACACTAGTAAGACCTTCACAAAGCAGTCTTTCCACTTCTGTTATAGTAAAAGTCTTGTTGTTGCTTCTAATGTACGCCTTGACTTAATTCCAAACCAATTCAATTGGATTAAAATGGCAGTGATAAGGCGGTAGCCTAATTACCAAGTGACCCTGTTCGCTTGCAATTTCATCTACAACGAATTTAGGCGCCACAGGCTTATTTTGTTTCACGAGTGAGTATAACAGCAGCTTTGTCATACTCATGTCCGCAGCAATGTCTCTCGCCTGCAACCACTGCACCATAGTTTATTTACGGTCACTAGTGGTGGGAGTTTTATCTAATATCACGGAATAGTACGGTGCATTGTCCATCACAAACACTGACGGAAAACTAAACTGGAGCAACAAATTTTGAAACCACTGTAGAAACCATGGGTGGTCCATATCCTCATGATAGTCACCAGTTTTTTTCGATCGAAAAACTAGAAGTCCTTCAGGCGCAAAGCCGTTTGAAGATCCTGCATGGGCCCCATTTAATCGGGATCCTCTTCCTGTTGGCTGATGACCGCTGCTATTCGGAGTCTCATCTGTCAAGCATTTCTCAACTGATTCTCCAGCGTTAACCCAGATATCGTGTAATCGTATGACTGAGTGCATGTCCTTTCCTACAATTTTGTGTAAGAAAATGGTACGAGCTGCAACGACATGAGCTTTTTCGTAACAGTTTCTGTCCATCTAACTTTTTAAAACGGAAGCCCATACTTTTTAATATCATCTTAAGTGACGTTTTGCCCCATGAGAAAAGTTCATTTCTTTTAAAGAAATTAGCAACTTCGCTATTGTGGGGTAACATTTCCTTTTATAGTATCCGTGTATGTGCCGACGAATTGCATCGGATTGGAAAGAATCAATACCTGTAACAGGACGAGGCTGTTTTTTTTTTTTTTTTCCTTTCCCGAAGTACTTAAAAGTACAGTGTTTCTTCCACAGGGGCTTCCTTCCACACTGAATACTTCACTGTCTTGTAAGTCTTGAAGTAGCACCCCTTTCCTCATGACTGTTCTTTCACTGAGTCCTAGAGTTTTCGAGGTACGCTCTAAAACTTTATCGGCAAGTATCGACGCATACCCATGAACAGAAACAAATTCTTTTTCTTGCTCGTAAAACTCACACGTCCTCCGTAGCAATTCCAAAGCCTGACTATTTAATGGCACTCCACGTGGCAACGAACTGTCGCTTGGTGAGTGACATCGTTTTGGTGACATTGTTTAACAAACAAAAACTGTAGTCGAGGCGGTAACGCAACACAACAGCAGGCGTTCGCGCACTAACATACAATGTTTACACGGAAGCCGGCAACGTGGTAGCGTCGACGCCGGAACCGGCTTTTGTTCGGTGCTGTTGTTGGTTCAGAAGACGCGGCACCATCCGTTCCTCACTTGTTTGTTAGTTATACTACGGCGCTTGCGGAGTGACCTTGAAGTGACATGTTCCAGCGGTCCGGGTATAGTGACTTGTTCATACTATCTCCATGCGCTGCCTTACACCCAGACCTCAAAATCTCACACAGCCAGATAGGTATCAAGTGCATATATCGACAGAGTATCACTCAGAACTCCGATACAGGTTGTGTTATGTGCTGTTGTCCAGAAGAATGTCCGTAAACATGAGTAGAAGTAACACCCGACCCATTGTCCACAAAAAATGGGTAACGGTAAGCCTCTTCTGTGTACACGTCCTAAGGGCAGTCGGTAAAGCGTCAGTTTGCTGTGCCAAGATTCGCAGGTTCGAACCCTGGTCGTGTCTATTTTTGTACTTCAGTAAGTGTGAAACTGTTACGTGGGACAATATCCACCGATGAGCCAAAACATTACGACCACCTTCCACCGCGACGTTGGATGCAGCCTGGCAGACTTGTGGGCACGTGACGCGGTAACAAAAGTATTTAAGTGGAGCAGACAAGGAGGGGTGATCACCCTACCGAAGATACGGGCTGCAAATGGGGAAATCCATTGAGATAAAACAAATTTGGCAACGGGCAAATTATTATAACGCAGAACCTGTGAGCGAGTGTCTCGAAACCGGCGAAGCACGTGCTACTGTCGTCAGCATCTACGGAAAGAGGTAGAAGGACAATGAAACTACCACTAGGCGCTAAATGGTTGGACGTCCACGACTCTGCATAGAACGTGAGGTTCAGTGGCCTGTCTGCTCTTTAAAGCAGGACAGATGGTGATCTGTGGTATCTCTGCCGAAAGAGCACAATGTTGGTGCATGCCCAAATTTTTGGGAGCACAGCGTTTATCGCTCACTGTTGAACATAGACCTCCGCAGCAGACCACCCCTAGTGTTCACATGTTGACCCAAATACATCGTCTGTTACGACTGCAGTGGGCACGGGGCCATCGGGATTCGATCGTCGATGAATGGAAACTTGTTGGCTCTTTGGGTGAGTCAGATTTTTGCTACACCAAGTCGTTGGTTCTCTCCACAAACGCCGTCGTCGAGGTGAACGGCGGCGCGAAACGTACAGTGCAACCCTCCAACAGTGGTTTGAGGAGCACTATAGCGAACTCACGTTGATGTCTCGGCGACCAAATTCCCCCGATGTAAATCCTTTGAAACGCATCAGGGTCGCCATCTGGCGCAATCATCGCTTACGCAAATCAGCGGCCCGTTATTGACGCGAATTACACGACTTGTGCGTAGGCATCTAATGCCACAAACCCACCAAGAAACGGAATCCCTGATACGCTGAACCACCGGTGTATTTCGTTCCAAAGGCGGACAAACAAGCCATTAAGCAGGTGGTCATAATATTTTGGCTCATCAGTGAACTTCTGACATTTAAACGCACTGTTCGGTTTTTTTTGGCAATGTTTTATTGCTAGTACGCTTCCACTTCGTTTGTTTGAAAGTAGCAAGTCTATAGACTACTAGAATGAAATTTTCACTCTACAGCGGAGTGTGCGTTGATATGAAACTTCCTGGCAGATAAAAACTGTGTGCCGGACCGAGACTCGAACTCGGGCCCTTGCCTTTCGCGGGCAAGTGCTCTACCACCGAAGTTTCATATCAGCGCGCACCTCGCTGTAGAGTGATAATTTCAAATGGTTCAAAATGGCTCTGAGCACGATGGGACTTAACATCTATGGTCATCAGTCCCCTAGAACTTAGAACTACTTAAACCTAACTAACCTAAGGACAGCACACAACACCCAGCCATCACGAGGCAGAGAAAATCCCTGACCCCGCCGGGAATCGAACCCGGGAACCTGGGCGTGGGAAGCGAGAACACTACCGCACGACCACGAGACCACGAGATTCTAGAAACATCCCCCAGGCTGTGGCTAAGCCATGTCTCCGCAATATCCTTTCTTCCAGGAGTGCTAGTTCTGCAAGGTTCGCAGGAGAGCTTCTGTGAAGTTTGCAAGGTAGGAGACGAGTCACTGGCGGAATTTCTATAGAGTACATTCGTAGTTTCGCAGAATAATCATAGACAATCGGAACAGATGAATAAAGAAAGAGTTGCATTCCACAGTATTACAATAATTACTGTTCTTATTATTATTATTATTATTATTATTATTGCTATTAATATTTCCGCACGTGTGATGCACTTGTTTATTTATTCATCAGTTCCGATTCTTTATGTTCATTCTATGAAACTACAAACATACTCTACACGTTTGTTGCTTTCAAATGAACGAAGCGAAACCTGACTGCCAATAGAACGTTGGTATAAATTCCGAACAGTCCCTCTACATGTGGAGAATAGCTTGTGACCGGCCGTTGTGGCCGAGCGGTTCTCGGCGCTTCAGTCCGGAACCGTGCGACCGCTACGGTCGCTGGTTCGAATCTTGCCTCGGGCATGGATGTGTGATGTCCTTAGGTTAGATTTACGTAGTTGTAAGTTCTAGGGGACTGATGACTTCAGATGATAACTCCCATAGTGCTCACAGCCATTTGAACCATTTGAATATGTTGTCTCAGTTTCAAATATACTGCAGTGTAAAAACTGTCAAGACCATGGCTCGAACCCATAACTCTTGGTGCGCCAAATTAACGCCCTACCGACTACCTCACGTGAGCTGTATGCGGCAGACGCTCACGGTAATGCGTTTCATATGCTTTGTAGGCCAGTTGTTATTACTTACCGAATACGCATGTTCTCCTGGACGACCGAACAAACTACCAGAGCTTTTGGGAAAGTAAGTTCCGAGCTGCTGCCAAATGAAAATCACAGTGAAAATTAACTCTGTTTTATTTGCAAAAGTTAGTTACACCTTCCAGCCACTTCTCTACATAGTCACCGCTCCGACTTAAGGCTTTGTCCTAGCGTTGTACCACCTTTCCCATAACCGCCAGTGCTTTCCGCCAATTCTCTACGATGGTATACAGCTCGTTGTCTTCATAGCCAGCAGTTCGTGTAAGCGGAGATGAAACTCAAGGGGAGCCGATTAACGACTGTTTTGTAGGCCATTAAACACTTCACATCGAAAACGCTGCAGGAGCATCTTCACTGCCCCTGCATATGCAGCCGATGATGATGATGTTTGGTTTGTGGGGAGCTCATCAGCGCACGTACAAAGTCCCAATTTGTACACAGTCCAATTTTGACACAATGCAATCTAGCTACTCTCAGAAATGATGACGATGATGATGAAATGAGGAGGACAGCACAAACACACAGTCCCCAGGCAGAGAAAACCCCCAACCCGGGACTCTGTGATCCTCAGGGAGCAACGCTGGCGACTTTTTTTCTTTCTTTTTTTTTTTAAATGCAAGCTCGTTTTTTTTTCTCATTCTGTCCGCTATTGTTCGTTCAATTAGTTTGGGGCGGACGCCCCATGACGCTTGTTCACGTTCATCGTTGATCGATTAACTCAGTTTTTTTATTACAGAGGGCAGCTAATCCTCTGACCGAACACGCTGAGCTACCGTGCCAGCAGACTGCTAGACCACAGCTGCGGACAAATGCGGCCGAGAATCGTCACGAAGGAGGAACCGCATGACAGGTGTATTATGTGGGCTGCATATACATAAGGCGAAATCTCTCACCAGGCCCACATATTTGTGTGAAGACACTACTTTCTAGGTATTTTTACGCGCTCTGTGTGCACTCAGAACTGAAAAGAGCGACGTACCGCGATCAACGGGCATACTAGAGACACTACAGAATACATCTGTGCAAAACTCCATCAAATTTTCACAGTGGTTTCCATTTCGCGACCGATCGGGAATTAATTTCCGAATACCTCTCGTAAATCTGAGTTTTGGTTCATATTCTGTCACTATACAACATTTGGTACCAGTCTACATCTGAGGGTTAGCGTTTTTAATATGCTATAGATTTTAATAATAACAATAACTGAAACGTAGATAAAAATATGTTCTACTGTTCAGGTCATGTGTAACACTGGCAAATAACAAATAAAAAAAAGGCTCTAACCATGTTTCTGTCCAATACTCGAGCTTTCGCAAGCTGGGTTTTTTGCTGTAATTTCTCCTCAAGATTCCAAAAAATGGTTCAAATGGCTGTGAGCACTATGGGACTTAACAGCTGAGGTCATCAGTCTCCTAGAACTTAGAACTACTTAACCGTAACTAACCTAAGGACATCACACACATCCATGCCCGAGGCAGGATTCGACCCTGCGACCGTAGCGGTCGCGCGGTTCCAGACTGAAGCGCCTAGAACCGCTCGGCCACACCGTCCCGCCTCAAGATTGCAATTACAGCCAGTTTACCACAATATATTTAGTTTGTTCAGCATTTAATTCTTGGCTAATTTTCTACCTTGTTCCATCTGAACGCTGCATTCTTGTATTCAAACTGACTTGTAACGTTTTTACCTCTTATAATATGTAGAGTAGGATTTAAAAGCTATTGTGTTCATAAATCATTAGTCTCTCACCAAAAAAAAGGTACTGTTCTGGGAGGCCAAGATTTTCGCCTTCGTCTGTCACATTTACTGTGCAGTGGTAGGATTTAATGCTAGTTTCTTCTCAGTTTCAAGAAACTGTAAAATTTTAAGTAGAGCCACAGCTTGTTCTTGCAATTGGTGAACAGTTTCTCGCGTATTCCTCCCACTCCCGCTGCGCGAGTCAAACGTCACGTAATTGTTCGAACAGTCTGTAACGTCACCATAGAAAAATTAAAAATGACTGTGCTGATAAAACCCTTACGTTATTTTATTTTCAAACAGCTGAGCAAAGCTGAACGTACTCAGACATTTCTCTCTTTACTTATTCTGATCATCACTAAACTGACACACAATATTTTTTTTAGCGCAACGCAATCTGACTTTCAAAAACCCTACAAAATAATGGCCCTGACTAACAATAACCTATACCTTTCATGAATCCCTTACCTCACAAAAATCTTCGTTACTCGAACTACTGCAATATAGCGGGCGCCAATACTGCCAGCTAAATGAAAGATTGTAACTACTGAAAGCACTAACTACGGATAGGCATAGTTAGCAAATGAAAGATTTTGATAGAGAACAAACAATGTATTAACCTTAATAGTGTTCAAAAGTCATTTTATATATATATATATATATATATATATATATATATATATATATATATATATATATATGTATACGGTGTTACAAAAAGGTACGGCCAAACTTTCAGGAAACATTCCTCACACACAAAGAAAGAAAATATGTTATGTGGACATGTGTCTGGAAACGCTTACTTTCCATGTTAGAGCTCATTTTATTACTTCTCATCAAATCACATTAATCATGGAATGGAAACGCACAGCAACAGAACGTACCAGCGTGACTTCAAACAGTTTGTTACAGGAAATGTTCAAAATGTCCTCCGCTAGCGAGGATACATGCATCCACCCTCCGTCGCATGGAATCCCTGATGCGCTGATGCAGCCCTGGAGAATGGCGTATTGTATCACAGCCGTCCACAATACGAGCACGAAGAGTCTCTACATTTGGTACCGGGGTTGCGTAGACAAGAGCTTTCAAATGCCCCCATAAATGAAAGTCAAGAGGGTGGAGGTCAGGAGAGCGTGGAGGCCACGGAATTCGTCCGCCTCTACCAATCCATCGGTCACCGAATCTGTTGTTGAGAAGCGTACGAACACTTCGACTGAAATGTGCAGGAGCTCCATCGTGCATGGACCACATGTTGTGTCGTACTTGTAAAGGCACATGTTCTAGCAGCACAGGTAGAGTATCCCGTATGAAATCATGATAACGTGCTCCATTGAGCGTAGGTGGAAATTAAGCATTTCCGGACACATGTCCACGTAACATATTTTCTTTATTTGTGTGTGAGGAATGTTTCCTGAAAGTTTGGCCGTACCTTTTTGTAGCACCCTGTATATATATCAGTTCATGACATCCAGTCTTACAAATTTACTTTCTCTGATGGGCACACGTCCAGATCATCCGCTCTCAAAACTCCGCCATCTCACTCCCCACATCCACCACTGCTGGTGGCTCACATCCAACTGCCCAACACCACAATAGTGAATATTCCAACAATGCCAACCAGCCACAGACTGCACACAGCACAGTCAATGATTTTCATACAGAGCGCTATGTGGCGTTACCAACATAAAAACCTAAACAGCCTACTTACAAGTCTAGAAATTGTGATACCGTATCTAGCGCCGCTATGTATCGGGAAATGTCGAGCCCGTTCGAGGCGATCATATAGTCCCACTGACCCCGTCCCACGGCCCCTTCTTTGGCATCGCAGCGGCCTGTGGCATTCGGACCCAGTGACGCGTATTTAACGGACGGGATACCGCGTCCACGAGAGCTGTCACCCGCTTCGCTGTTCGTTAGCGCGAGGCGTTCCTGCACTAAATCCTGCCGTAATCAGCGAGACTGCCAGCAATTGCTAAATGGGAATTTACGACGCTATCTGCAACATGTTGTGCGTTCTTGTAGCACTTCCTGAATGTCACCATTGTAAACGGCCAACACGATATGTGCTACTCGCGTCAAAAGGATTATACAGCTAGTATAAATCTTTGAAACTGAAACACAACACGGAACTCACCAACGGATTAAAACTGTCTGCCAGTTTGGGATAGTAACACCAACCGACACCAGTTCAACTCCGTTAAATACAGTAGCGATCAAAAGTACACTATTTGATCAAAAGTACCAGGACACCCACAAAAACACTGGGAGAACTGTGCTGCCACCTACTGCCAGGTACTCCGTATCAGCGACCTCAGTAGTCATTAGACATCGTGAGAGAGCAGAATGGGGTGCTCCGCGGAACTCACGGACTTCGGACGTGATTAGGTGATTGGGTGTCACTTGTGTCATACATCTGTACGCGAGATTTCCACACTACTAAACACCCCTAGTTCCACTGTTTCCCACGTGATAGTGAAGTGGAAACGTGCAGGGACACGTACAGCACAAAAGCGTACAGACCAACCTTGTCTGTTGACTGACAGAGACGGCCGACAGTTGGAGAGGGTCGTAATGTGTAATAGGCAGACATCTATCCAGACCATCACACAGCAATTCCAAACCGCATCAAGATACACTGCAAGCACTTTGACAGTTAGGCGGAAGGTGAGTAAAATTGATTTCATGGTCCAGCGGCTGGTCGTAAGCCACACGTCACACCGATAAATGGCAAACGACCCTCGTTTGGTGTAAGAAACGTAAATATTGGACGATTGAACAGTGGAAGAACATTGTGTGGAATGAAAAATGTCCTGTGGATACACGTTACGTGTCTTTAACGCAGTGGTTTCCACTGCCTTCTGCATCCTCATCATTGCTGATTCTTCCGCCTTCAGGGGCAATTTCCCACCCATAGGACAAGAGAGTGCCCTGAACCTCTATCCGCTCCTCCGCCCTCTTTGACAAGGCCGTTGGCAGAATGAGGCTGACTTCTTATGCCGGAAGTCTTCGGCCGCCAATGCTGATTATTTATCAAAATTTAGGCAGTGGCGGGGATCGAACCCGGGACCGAAGACGTTTTGATTATGAATCAAAGACGCTACCCCTAGACCACGGGTCCTCTCTCAGAGATATCCCCCATAAATTTGACCTTCGGTACTGTGTCAGTTAATATTTGCCGAATGATTGCTCTTGTCTTTCTGTCAATGCTGCATTCTTCCAGCGTGTTGCAGAGCGCTACTCTGTCTATTGAGTCGTAGGTATTTTTAAAATCTACAAAAGTGACCACTGTGTTTCGGGTGTTTCTCATCTGGAGAATCATTTCCAGATCTGTTCTGCGCAGTTTTGGTATATATATATGTGTGTGTGTGTGTGTGTGTGTGTGTGTGTGTGTGTGTGTGTCCAGAAGGTGAAGGAAGGGGGAAGAGGTTTTTTGTTTTATCTTATCATTTCCTTCATTAAGTGTATTAGGGAGCCTGTGCTGATGTGTGTTTCAGACGGCCTATAAGTAAAAATTATCATTATACCGTAATATTACACGCAACTGAGAAAGACAGGACTACAAAAGTTGTAGTAGCAGGTGATTTAAATGGTAGACGACCATAACGGTAACCACTCATAAATTCAAAGAATAGGAATGCCAGAATGAGTTTGCAAATAAACATCAAACTTGGAATGTTACAGATTGGTCTAGGGATTTATGGAGTGAGGAAAGTAAATTAAATTATTTTCTTCCAATTGTGTGTGCGGAGGGACAATAGAAAGCATCAGGTACCGACCACTAAGGACGGTAGTGGAAGCATCATGGTGTGGGTATGTTTTTCTAGACGTGGGGTACGTCTTCGAGTCCAAATAGAGGGCAAAACTGAACGTTTCCTGCACAGTGACGTTTAGAAAATAGTATATGTCCGGATGGGAGAAATAATACGCCATGTAATTGGATATTTCAACAGGAGAATGATTCAAAACACATGTCCGGCTATTCAGAATAATTATTTCATATATATAGACTGAAGCGGTGAGTGAAAATTTGTACCGAGCCCAGAAATCGAACTTGGGTCTGCTGCTTACGAGTCAGGTGCTCTGACCACTAAGCCACCTTAGCACAGTGCTTCAGAAAACCACAGGGATTACTCTGGCATGCCTCCCTCTTCGAGTCAAATTCTCACTGCCGCCACAGAGTACTTTTAATTCCCCCTCAACACGGTCAGAATTGCCGAATCTCTCCATGTTCTGGAATAGCACCTCCACATCGAATGTAAATGGGGGATGTAGCCTGAAACCCAGGTGCCTAGCAAGCAGGAGACCCGGCTGCGATTCCCAGCCGCGGTACAAATTTTCACTCGCCGCTTCAGTCTATATAAATGAAATCATATCCGTATGAGACCACTAAAGTCTCTGAAACTGTGTCCTTTTTTTTCCGATAAGAGCTCCAACTTTTGGAGTGGCCAAATCAGAGCCTGGTTCTAAATCCAAGTGAACACCTCTGGGATGCTTTCGATCGACCTATTCGTCGTAGAAGCTGCTCAAACAAGGATCAGTTTGCTGATGCCTTATTGGATGAAGAGTCAAAACTCCTTTTTGACCTATTACAAAAGCTTATGGCGTCAATGTAACATAGATGTGCAGCTGTAATCAAAGCCCATGGGTACGCAAGGAAATACTGATTTGCTTTTCAGATTCCAAAATAGTTTTCTATTATGGTTACATACATAGACCTACAAATTACTTTTGAGGCAGAAGAACAGTTATTTCTGTTTTAATGTAAGATAACTGTGATTAAATCAAATGTGATTTTGTACCAAATGTATTATACTTTTATGATTTCAACTAGCCACTGGCACTATTTTTCCTCTTACAACCTCATCTTTAAGCAGCTGTAACGAGTGCTTTCTACAAAATACTTTTGAGCGATATTATGTCTCAGTATCTGCAAGAAACAAGAGCGAAGAGTAAGAATGCAAGAACAACAACAAACTACTCGGGTTAAAAGTGGTGTAAGACAGGGACGTAGTCTTATGCATCGAATAAGCAATAATGATGATAAAACATTTCAGGAGTGAAGTGAAAAGTCAGAGAGAAAACATATCCATGATAATATTCCGTGACGACATTGCTATCCTCAGTGAACGCTTGAAAGAATTATAGTACATACAGAACGAAGAAATGGTTTATTGAGTGGAGAGTAAGCACAAGAAAGACAAAAGTAATGAGGAAGAGCAGAAATGACAGCAGCGATAAACTTAAGGTCAAAACTGGTGACCACGAAGTACTAGAAGCGCAGGACTTTCTGCGAATTTTGAAGCAAAATAAGCGTGGAGGACAATAAGAGGCAAACTAGCACAGGCAAATACGGCATTCGTCTCCAAGACAAGTTTTCTAGTATCAAAACAGTGGCTTTAGGTGCAGGAAGAAATTTCTCAGAATGTACGCTCGGAGAGATAGCATCGTCTGTTAGTGAACAGTGGACAGTAGGAAAACTAGGAACAGAAGAGAATGGAAGCATTAGAGATGACGTGCTACAGAAAAACGTTGAAAATCAAGTAGACTGAAAAAGTAAGGAATGAGGAGGTTCCCCGCAGAATCGGCGAGGAAGGAATATGTGGAAAACACTGAAAAGAGGAAGGGACAGGATCATAGGACATCGCTAGAGACGTACCAACTTACATGGCACTAGAGAGAGCGGTAGGGGGTAAAAACTGGGGGAAGACGTAGATCGTAATAGAGCTCACAAAAATACGGGTGCTCTGAAGACGTTGAAACAGGAGGGGAAATCGTACTGGGGCGTATGAGCTAGTTAGGAAAATAAATAAATAAACAAAACTCTCAAGCAACTTAAATACCTAAGGAATCAAAGAGAAAGTGTTCAAATCACGAAACGCCCACTGACTCATCTGGAACAGACAACACATGTCGTCGTTGTTGTTGTTGTGGTCTTCAGTCCAGAGACTGGTTTGATGCAGCTCTCCATGCTGCTCTATCCTGTGCAAGCCTCTTCATCTCTGAATAACTACTGTAACCTACATACTTCTCTATCTGCTTAGTGTATTCATCTCTTGGTCTCCCTCTACGATTTTTACCCCCCACGCTGCCCTCCAATACTAAACTGGTGATCCTTGATGCCTCAGAAAATGTCCTATCAACCGATCCCTTCTTCAAGTCAATTTGTGCCACAAATTCCTATTCTCCCCAAATCTTTTCATACCTCCTAATTAGTTACGTGATCTACCCAGCATGCTTCTGTAGCACCACATTTCAAATGCTTCTATTCTCTTCTTGTCTAAACTATTCATCGTTCATGTTTCACTTCCATACATGGCTACACTCCATACAAATACTTTCAGAAAAGACTTCGCGACTCTTAAACGTATACTCTTCTTCAGAAACGCTTTTATTGCCATAGTTTATGTATTATATCGTCCCTACTTCGATCATAAGTTATTTTGCTTCCCAAACAGCAAAATAAATCTATTACTTTAAGTGTCACATTTCCTGGTCTAATTCCATCAGCATCACCTGATTTAATTCAACTACATTCCATTAACCTCTTTTTGCTTTTGTTCATGTTTATCTTTTATCCTCCTTTCAAGTCGCTGTCCATTCCGTTCAGCTGCTCGTCCAGGTCCTTTGCTGTCTCTGACAGAGTTACAATGTCGTCGCCAAACCTCAGTTTTTATTTATCTTAATGGGTTTTAAAGCCTACTCCAATTTTTTCTTTTGTTTCCGTTACTGCTTCCTCAATGTACAGATTGAATATCATCTGGGGTAGGCTACAACCCTGTCTCACTCCCTTCCCAACCACTGCTTCCCTTTCATGTCCCTCGACTCTTATGACTGCCATCTGGTTTCTGTACAAATTGTAAATAGCCTTTCGCTCCCTGTATTTTACCCCTGCCACCTTCAGAATTTGAAATATATATCCGATTACAAAACAAAATCAATATTCTGGAAACCAAAACTAAGACGCTGTGACAAAGTAAACAAACCGCAAACATTATAACCGTCGAACAAAGCCGATAATTGTTGTTAGATCCGTAGCTCAGTAAACGGAAATGCAAGAACGGAAAATTCGAAGAAGAAGACTTAACTTACTCCTCACGGATGAAAATTGGACGAAACGCAGATCTAAGCGATTGCATCATCATACTAAGCAAATATTTCGCAATTTCAGGAAGACACAATCAAAATTTTGTGCTCATATTCTCAAACAGCATCATAACATAATGTGCAAAATAAATTTCTGTCTCCTGATGTGTACGAAACCAACACCTGGCTGCTTGGTAATTTACACAGCGACTTAGAAAAAAACTAATACTACGTTGTTGTTGTCTTGAACCGAAGACTGGTTTGATGCAGCTCTCCGTCCTAGTCTATTCTGTCCAAGCCTTTTCATCTCTGCATAACTACCGCAACCTACACCCATTTGAAGCCGCTTACTGTAGTCAAACGTTGGACTGCCTCTATATTTTTATGCCTCAATTTTCGCTCCACTACCAAATTGATGATTTCTTGATACCTCAGTATGTGTCCTGTTAACCGATCCCTTCTTTTAGTTAAGTTGCGCCATACATTTCATTCTCCCCAGCTCGACTGTTTAGCCGCTGATGTGTAAGATGTATCACACAGCAGAAACACTCAGAGACCTCAAGAAGAATGTAACACGACGAAAGAGAAATTCCGACATAAGCTGCAAATGGGCTCGAAACAAATCCAATGTCTACAAGTAAAAATTTGTGCCGAACCAGGACCCAAACCAAGATTTCCCACTTATCTCGAGATAGCGCCTTAACTTTTTTTTATTTCATTTTTATTTTTTCCCACCAACCCTCTTTTTTCTTTTTTCATATTTTTTGTTATTTACTACTTGTTTATTACAATTTCCATTACACAAAAATATACAATTAAACAAAATTGATGTTAGGAAGATTCGAACCAGATACTCTCCAATTACAGAACTATGGCGTTTTGCATTTCTTTTTTAACAGCAGTGTATTTTATTAACAAAAAATATAAAACAGAATACAAAAAAACTGAGGCCACCCTTCTGATAGTACAGTATAAGATCGACGACCACTGTAATATATTGATTATTCCCTGCTACTGTAGTGTTATCTTGAAGCTGTGAGAAAGGAGGATAGGCGTTCCATGGCGCGGAAGCAGAGACGATGCTGAGGGCAGGCGAAACTGGGAGAGATATTGTTACATGAAGTAAACCGTAAGGGGAGAGCCTTGCGAAAATGCAGACGCCGCCAGACACGGTCCCAGGGCGCTAGTTACTCTTCAAGGAATTAACATGTAACTTCATATGTCGTCTAGACGCTGTGGTAGATTGCCACGGTAGAATTTTGTAACCAACAGGCATATCCTAGCGTATAAAGCCAGCTTGATACCAGCCCTGAGAACAGCAACGTCAGTAGGCTCGCAAGGGTTTGAAAGAGAGCGAAACGCGAAAAACTGTTGACCAAGCAGTCCCTACTCAGGGGAGCCCGAGGGGCGGGGCTAAATAACGTATAACAATGATGTTACAAGCCTTATTTGGCAGAGCAGTTACACTTAGCTTTCAGCTGAACAATGTTGATACCAAATACGGACTTAGCTAGTGCAACTGCATTAACATCCCCGCCTTAGGAGCAGTAGAGGGGACCTAACTAAACGGTGATTGTCAGGCACCTGCAAGACACCTGCAAGATTGGCTGGGTGGCTTTAAGTGGGAAAAACAGTGTCCCCACGCGACTCTTTAGAACCCCTAGATTCCGCATTTTGGCGGAGTTCTCAGTCAGACAATCTGGGCGCCGAATCCGCGACCGTCGACTCCAGTCTCGGTCCAGTCCGCGTAAGTCTTCTCTCTCTCTCTCTTGGAGTGCCTCAGTGAACAGTGTCACATTCAGCAGGTTTTGTTTTGCAACTAAGTTGTTGCCTACTGTGGTTAGCATCCACTCCTGGGACTTCTCCACTGGCTTCTGTTGCAGCAATGTTATTCACGCGTTTTCTAACCCTATAACTAGCATCCAGTGTATTGGTTACTTCTGTGTGGAATAAACAACTATTTCAAAACCCTCTTCGTCCAAGAGTCTCCACAACGAGTTCCCTACCGAGTCTCACCACCTGCATATCCAGTAAATGCCTGAACCAGTGTTGGCTCAGATAGAAGAAAACAATACAATGCCTATACTGGGAATTGTCCTTCTGCCTTCTGCTCTGTGCAGTTCGGGAGCGCATACTGGCCAGTAACCCTTTCTCTCCCTCTTCCACCTATTTCAGGACACGACACCACTCGAAAACACCAGAAAATAAACGCTGTTTTGTCCCAACTCTCCACAGCAGGGGCTCTGATATGTCTTCTTGGAATACAGTCTTGTTGTCCGTGGTGTCGAGACTCAAATCAGTGTTCACCAGAATCAAGTTCTCTTACTCGGTACTACCAAGCTATGGGAAGAAGGCAGGGGGGGGGGGGGTGGCGAGGCCGGGTAGGGGGAACCCTTGAATACACTATTTAAATAATCAGCGAAGGTCTTACGATATCTGGAAATGTATTGCAAGTGATCGCGTCGTTACTGTAACAAAGACCAAAAGTCAAGCACCTCTGAGACCGTCCAGAGGAAGGTGGTGCAGAGAAAGTCCTTTGATCCAGTTAATCGCACGTGCCTTTGATTGGAGAAAGCTGGTCTTAACTGGGCGAAGGAGCATCTGTGGCTCGATCGTGTGAGGCGCAACTCGGGGATAGAAGGCAAGCAACTTCTGGATTAGAAGCCACACTTCGACAGAAGGTCCACATTCCAGGAGACGTTCATCCCTGTCTATCACTCGTGACTGCAGGGCAATGTTGTGCAGTCTTTATCTTGTCGGAAGCTTGTCGTTCGCGAAGAGGTACCAGGTGGTGCGGATCTCCATCGTAAAATATCGCTGGCGGAGCGTTCGCTACAATGCTGGTGACGTCACTCCTGGGTAGCGTCTTTCAACCACATCACGTGCTGTAGGAGTCCTGCTACAGGGGAAGATTCACGTGCCCATAGCTATAACTGAAGAAGAATGTTTTGATGTGGGACAGCGCAGGCGCGATGAGAGCGAGTGTGATAGGGGGCAGGCGCCAACTCATCAATGAGGAGGCCGGGGAAACTGTGTCTACGATTGTTCCACATCTTGATCATAGTGTTCATGTAAATTGCCATTGCACCTGCTCGAACGTTGATAATTCCAACTCCTCCACTGTGAGGAGGGAGGTTCAAATGGCTCAAGCACCATGGGACTTAACATCTGAGGCTATCAGTCCCCTAGACTTAGAACTACTTAAACCTAAATAACCTAAGGACATCACACACATCCATGCCCGAGGCAGGATTCGAACCTGCAACAGTAGCATCCGCGTGGTTCCGGACTGAACCGCCTAAAACCGCTCGGCCACAGCGGTCGGCAAGGTGGGAGGGTGAGGGCAGCATATCGGGTCTTGAAGAGAAATGCATGACTGTCAGAGTAGCCAAAGGCAGCCTGGATCTGCTGTATCATCACTGCAATCATCACTAGGATCTGCGCCAAATAAGGTATTCAGGACACCATATTAGTGCTAATTAAGGCGACCCATTGGACGATATCTCGTAGGAAGTGGTCTCGGATGCCCTGTAAAGAGCTTGTCAAAGGCGTTTATAATTCGGCGGACATCTTTCGTAAATATGATGCCCAAACAACGAAGTGCATCCATTGTCCTTTGAGATGACACACTCCCCTCCTGGAGCTCTCTGCCTATTTCCATGGCAGAAGACTTGATCATGTCCATGTTGCTGCCTGCCGCATTTCTTTATCGGCTCCTCTCCTCAGAACAGTGGAAAAAGACTAAGTCATTGGCACTGGAATGTGTTTCTTCTCAGCGTAATGCCCAAATGGTGTTGTTTGTTGCTACTGCATAGAGGATCACTGAGAAATGACAGCCATGTCAGACCAAACGTAAGACGGGGATGTGTCCTTCCAACCTACCATTAATCATCACACTTGATGAGCCATGGAGGAAGAGAATGATCCCGCAGGTAAAGGTAGCTGGGAAGGCTGTCCGATCCATTCCAGCAGCCAGGATAAAACGGCTCACTTTATCAAATATGCAACCAAAGTCCACGGAGACAAAGGCAGCATAGGCCAACGCAACGATGATTGCATTTCGATGGTCGCTAAAGGCTGTTCGTTGGTACTGTTCCCCCCCCCCCCCCCCCCCGCCCCTTCCCGCAAAGATGTCAGTTCATACGAAGCAACTTGTTGCGGCGATACTCGCTTAAGAGGCACCCCCCCCCCCCCCAATTCTGGTGGATATTTAAATAACAGTTGAAGAGGGTGATCGGGCGGTAAAGTTCATTCCACGTGTCTCCAGTTGGTTTGGGAATCGGAATAACAAGACCTCCCACGAAACTCGAGGGAATGGGAACCGCTAATGACAGCAATTTTTGGTACTATGGCAATATGGGGCCATCAGATACTTTTTTTGTGTGCGAAATTTTATGGGACTTAACTGCTAAGGTCATCAGTCCCTAAGCTCACACACTACTTAACCTGAATTATCCTAAGGACAAACACACACACCCAAGCCCGAGGGAGGACTCGAACCTCCGCCGGGACCAGCCGCACAGTCCATGACTGCAGCGCCTTAGACCGCTTGGCTAACCAGATACTTAAAGATCTGGTAGAAATCCAATGAAAAACCATCTGGTCCTAGTGATTTTTTAACTGTCTCCCTGGCAAGGGCGTCCACAACATCATCATTGCTGATCTCCTCAAAAATGGATACTGACGTCATCAAGTGTGAGGGTCTGACAGACCACTGCCAAAGCTGCATCATCCTTATATAGCCTGTGATAGTGGTCGACGAATGAATGGGCCATGTCCGCATTGGTTGTCACCCTGCGACCATCTGGGAGATCCAAAGTGTGTATCAGTTTTCGCCATCTTTGTCGTCGTTTGGAGAGAATGTGACGCATGGATGGAGATGCGTCGCCGATCCTGTGCTGGCATCACGTTCGTACCACAACACCTTCAATCATATGGCGTGTACGGGAGAGAACCTTCGCTTTGGATCTCCTTCTGGCAGTAGGGGGGATGAAGGGGGCGCCATGAGTTCTTGGAGAAGCGCATAGTAGCTATGGGAGTGCCAGTGTGATCTTTCACTACCATAACCAACAAGCGCACATTTTAAACCCCATTTGACGCATTCGAGCCACCATTCAAGCTAAGACGCATACCACAGCAATCAACGTTCACAGGAGACTCACTTGCTACGATTTGCCTACATTCCTGATCCTGTGGGAGTGACGCATTCAGTTTCCATAATCCCCGACATCTCCACACCACCCACCGCTAGAGGCTGACTGTGCAGATGTATGCACTATGGTCTGAGAAAGCTGTAGGCCAGCAATGTGTTGCTAGAGTCGCCGTCACAAGGTCATAGGATATGTAGATGCAATCGAGTGTGCTGGCGAAGTGACTAGCCACATAAGTAAAACCTGGGCGATCACCAAGGGACGCAGTTCAGGGCACGGAGAGTAGTTTGGTTGTTGGCCTTTCTGAGAGAGCACACTATAAAATTGTCCGCCAATTATGATGAGGTTACAGCGGCCCAAGACGAGAGGCGAAAGTTCTTCTGCATAAAATCTTGATTGGCTCGCCTTTTATCTGTCCCAGATGGGACGTAAACATCAACTCGTAAGTCCCCTGGTGTTCGATTCGCAGGGGACTCACGAGTTGATGTCCCACCAGTCTCCATGCCGATGGCCCAAGACGAGAGAAGGAAGTTCTTCAGCATAAAATCTTGATTGGTCTCGCCTTTTATCTGTCCCAGATGGGATGTAAACATCGACCCATGAGTCCCCTGGTGTTCGATATGCAGGGGACTCAAGGGTCAATGATTACGTCCCATCTGTCTCCATGCTGATGGGAAGTATATCGCATTGGTTACCTCTGTTCCATTTTGCATTAGGGCAGCGGTTCCACTGCCTCCCGTAGCAGCAGGAGTGACGTAAGTAGTAAACCCATTGAAATCTGGGAATTTCTCCAGTCGAACTTCCTGCAGTACAGCAACACCCACGTCTGCCACGATGAGCTTACCGCACAACGCTTCGTCAAGTTTGAGACGTGTGTTGATCATGCTGGGAATAATGAAAGCTTGAGCTGGTCTGCTGGCAGTGGGACTTCCATATCAACACGCGGAGGAAGTGTAACCTCAGCAGCAGCTCAACCACATGGAGCCGTCCCTTCACCGCACAACACATTCTGTCGTTCCTGTGCCGCCGAGGCAACAGTGGCTGTGCATTGTCGGCCGAAGACTCGGGGATAGTATCATCTGCCCATGCCATCAGGTGAGTGCTAAGGTCTTCAGAGACCCAACGGAACATGGCGGCTGCTGGGATACTTCACATGACACAGGGCATCGTTCATGGTGTTGGTCGTCAATCAACAGCTCCACATTCGACAAGTGTGAATCGGCAGCCAGCCTGGTGGAAGAACACGGGTATTGATCCGGCGTGGAGGTGTCCATGGGAAGTCCATTGTGGTGCCGAGAGATCGCATTGGCTCGCACCGTGTTGTGAGCTCAATGGCTGAGGTCATCTTCCACTTCTTATGTTTCTTTGGTGACAGCTGTTTCTGAGAGTGCGTCTCTGTGTCAGATGATGGGAGCGAGTCCCGACGTCCAGGCAGGAAGGTCACTGTGGACTCAACCATCGCCTCAACTTCCAAACCACCATTGGGATTGTCTTCACCTCCTTCTAGAGCCTGTACCGATTTTGATTTTTCCGATTACAGAGCCCTCTGTCGCGTAAAGAAAAAAAAATGTTTCAGGCTGACCTGTAATTTTTTTTCATAGAATTCGAAGCAATTAATCAGGGAACTTAAGCTTTCAAAGCTGCCCTTCCGTTTCCACTCATAGGGTGGGATGGACCACAGCTTCTGAACTACTGGCCATTAAAATTGCTACACCAAGAAGAAATGCAGAAGATAAACATGTATTCATTGGACGAATATATTCAACTAGAACTGACATGTGATTACATTTTCACGCAGTTTGGGTGCATAGATCCTGAGAAATCAGTACCCCACCTCTGGCCGTATTAACGGCCTTGATACGCCTGCGCATTGAGTCAAACAGAGCTAGGATGGCGTGTACAGGTACAGCTACCCATGCAACTTCAACACGATACCACAGTTCATCAAGAGTAGTGACTGGCGTATTGTGACGAGCCAGTTGCTCGGCCACCAATCACCAGACGTTTTCAATTGGTGAGAGATCTGTAGAATGTGCTGGCCAGGGCACCAGTCGAACATTTTCTGTATCCAGAAAGGCCCATACGTGACCTGCAGCATGCGGTAGTGCATTATCCTGCCGAAATGTAGGGTTTCGCAGGGATCGAATGAAGGGTAGAGCCACGGGTCGTAACACATCTGAAATGTAACGTCTACTGTTCAAAGTGCCGTCAATGTGAACAAGAGGTGACGGAGACGTGTAACCAATGGCACCCCATACCATCACGACGGGTGATAACGCCAGTATGGCGATGACGAATACACGCTTCAAATGTGCGTTCACCGCGATGTCGCCAAACACGGATGCGACCATCATGATGCTGTAAACAGAACCTGGATTCATCCGAAAAAATGACTTTTTCCATTCGTGCACCCAGGTTCGTGGTTGAGTACACCATCGCAGGCGCTCCTGTCTGTGATGCAGCGTCAAGGGTAACCGCAGCCATGGTCTCCGAGCTGATAGTCCATGCTGCTGCAAACGTCGTCTAACTGTTCGTGCAGATGGTTGTTGTCTTGCAAACGTCCCCATCTGTTGACTCAGGGATCGAGACGTGGCTGCACGATCCGTTACAGCCATGTGTGTAAGATGCCTGTCATCTCGACTGCTAGTGATACGAGGCCGTTGGGATCCAGTACGGCGTTCCGTATTACCCTCCTGTCGTCACCGGCGCCAACCTCGTGTGAATGCTCTGAAAACATAATCATTTGCATATAAGAGCATCTTCTTGCTGTCGGTTACATTTCGCGTCTGTAGCACGCCATCTTCGTGGTGTAGCAATTTTAATGGCCAGTAGTGTAGATATGCGTACAGTACGGTACAACGGAGGGAAAAGAATGCTTTTACCGTCCGAGGTGATTTACGGAAGGCAACAGCACCTGAATCAAGATAGCTGGACGAATACACCTGTGACTTTTTTTTTTTTTTTTTTTTTTTGGCTGACACAATGTCGCACGCTGTATTGAAAAGCGCCGATGAACGCCTGGGGTGAGCGCCGAAGCGGTCGGTATCTCACAAAGGGTCGTCCGGCGGCCTGGCTGCGAGGTGGCGATAAATCGGGTCTCACAATGGCGACGCGCTGGTATCTCAAGCAGCGATCCGCCGCCCGGCCCGGTGCGGTGCACTACGTTATATGCACGCGCGCGCATGCGCAGCCGCGCCGTCGCCGGCTATAAATAAGGAGCCGCCCTGCTCTCGGGTTATCTCGCTGCAGCAGAGCGGAGAAGGCGCAGGGAGGACGCCAAAGAGGAAACCGAACACGTGACCCGCGCATCGAGCTCGACGGTGTCTGCGTGGGTAGAGCCGCCGCGCTCGACTCCTCCGATACCAGACACGGCGTGCGGTAGCGCTCGATGCCTCAGTCACAATGGAAACATCCACAGGGGTTTCACAAGTCATGTCACACACTTCTACAGGTTGTGGAGAGCACTTACAAGGGAACCTCCCCATCACACCCCCCTCAGATTTAGTTAAAAGTTGGCACAGTAGATAGGCCTTGAAAAACTGAACACAGATCAATCGAGAAAACAGGAAGAAGTTGTGTAGAACAATGAAAAAAATAAGCAAAATATACAAACTGGGTAGTCCAAGCGCAAGACAGGCAACATCAAGGATAGTGTGAGCTCAGGAGCGCCGTGGCTTGCGTGAGCAGTTGCGGAATGAGAGGTCCTTGGTTCAAGTCTTCCCTCGAGTGAAAAGTTTTCTTTCTCTATTTTTGCAAAGTTGTGATCTGTCCGTTCGTTCATTGACGTCTCTGTTCACTGTAATAAGTTTAGTGTCCGTGTTTTGCGACCGCACCGCAAAACCGTGCGACTAGTAGACGAAAGGACGTGCCTCTCCAATGGGAACCGAAAACATTTGATCGCAAGGTCATAGGCCAACCGATTCCTCCACAGGAAAACACGTCTTATATATTCTATATGACATTGGTGACAGCATGTGCGTCACATGACAGGAATATGTAGTCGACCCACCTAACTTGTACACTTGGCCAATGGGTAAAAACATCCTTCTACCTTGCCCGATTTAGGTTTTCTTGTGGATGTGATAATCACTCCCAAAAAAGTGATGAAAACATAAGAGTTTGTCACATAAACTACAGCAAGTGAATGCAACAGTTTCAAAGTAGCACAATTTTCCCTGTGCTCTGTCAAAACATATGTTTTGGCTGGTTCAAATGGCTCTGAGCACTATGGGACTTAACAGCTGTGGTCATCAGTCCCCTAGAATTTATAACTACTGAAACCTAACTAACCTAAGGAGCTCACACACATCCATGCCCGAGGCAGGATTCGAACCTGCGACCGTAGCGGTCACGCGGTTCCAGACTGAAGCACCTAGAACCGCACGGCCACACCGGCCGGCAAAACATATGTCTTGTTTCGATGTTTGTTTAGGTGATGCGTCACCATACTACGGCGCAGTTACCTCGCCTCGGACGGACGGACGGACTGATAATAATTGTCTGAAAATAAGAAATTAAACTTTTCACTCGAGGGAAGACTTGAACCAAGGACCTCTCATTCCGCAGCTGCTTATGCTAACCACGGGACCACGGCCCTCCTGAGCTCAGATGCCCCTAATGTTGCTCATCTTGCTTATGGACTACTCAGTTTGTATATTTTGCTTATTTTTTACATAGTTCCACGCAACTTCTTCCTGTTTTCTCGATTGATCTGTGTTCAGTTTTTCAAGGCATATCTACTGTGCCGACTTATAACTAAATCTGAGGGGGGTGCGATGGGGAGTTTCCCTTGTTAGTAGATCAAGTTTTACGCAGGAACGCATGTCCGGAAGCGTCACCCAACGACGCTAGACAGTGTCAAAGCTATAGGCGCCGGCGCCTGTGAATGTACGTATACAGAATGTCCCATTCATCTTGACCACCCTAATTAACTGTTTGTCCAGATGCAAATTACAAAATGTTTCAAGCCAATGTTCTTTAGCTATCACGGGGACATCAATCAGCATGATTGCCTTCCTTGTAGCTTTGCTTTTTACAAAGATATGAAC
Organism: Schistocerca piceifrons; assembly: GCF_021461385.2. Classification (NCBI taxonomy): domain Eukaryota; kingdom Metazoa; phylum Arthropoda; class Insecta; order Orthoptera; family Acrididae; genus Schistocerca; species Schistocerca piceifrons. Next base: position 169,443,662 of record NC_060146.1, read on the forward strand.
AGCGGTGTTACTTTTTTTAAATGGCATCCCGTATTTTTATTCGGTAATTCATTTCTTCTCCTAAAGACCTATTCAAAAGTGTATCACAGTGTACCACTCACTGAAACACAACGTTATTAATTACATAACACAACATTGACGTTGACGCTCCCAGCGTTTAGTGCAGGTACTCGGGGTAATGGAACACATCCACGTGCTCACGTTGACAGAGGACAAATGTAAAATGGTTCAAATGGCTCTGAGCACTACGGGACTCAACTGCTGTGGTCATCAGTCCCCTAGAACTTAGAACTACTTAAACCTAACTAACCTAAGGACATCACACACATCCATGCTCGAGGCAGGATTCGAACCTGCGACCGTAGAGGTCTCGCGGTTCCAGATTGTAGCGCCTAGAACCGCACGGCCACTCCGACCGGCAGTTTAGTCCTTTTAAATACTGTTGTGTAGAGTAGGCATACAATAAAGGCTATCATTTCTACAAACTGCATCGACATAACGTTTCTTTTATTGTTGTTGTTGAAGGTAGGCGAAATGCTACGCAAGCAGCGGAACTGTACGGAGAGCGATATCCTGACAAGAACCCACCTTCCTGACGGATGTTGTCTCGTCTTGTTGCGACGCTTCAGGAAACGGGAAGCTTCAACCCACGACAACGCTATCGTCGCAGCACTCGCACAGACGAAGCTGCCGAAGTTACTGTCCTCACTTCCGTTGCTATGAATCCACATATGAGCACTCGACAGCTTGAACACGAGACTGGCATTCGTAAAACCAGAGTACGTCGCATTCTTACACGTCACCGGTTCCGTCCTTACCATGTACACCTACATCAAGAATTGCATGGAAATGATTTCCAGAATCGTGTTCAGTTCTGTTAGTGAGCGCAGCAGCAAATCCTCGCCAACCCGAACTTCTTCTCCAATGTTCTATTTACCGATGAATGCTCCTTCTCAAACAAAGGACAGGTAAATACAAGGAACATGCATTATTGTTTCAGCGACAACCCTCGATGGCTTAGACAGGTGGAACATCAGCGTCAATGGAGAGGTAACGTCTGGTGTGGGATGCTTGGTACTACAATTACTGTTTCTTATTTCATCAATGGTAGTCTAAACAGCACAGCGTTTGCCAACTTCCTCAGACGAATTCTTCCTCCTCTTCTGGATGAAGTGCCGCTAAGAACCAGAATGTTTGTGTGGTATCAACAAGATGGGTGTCACCATCATAATGCCTTGCGTGGGCTGAACCGAAGGTATCCTGCCAGATGTTTTGGTCGAGGAGCAACAGTTACTTTGCCTGCTAGGTCTCCTGATTTAAATCCTCATAATGCATTAAAGACGTCGTCAATTTCGATATTCCAACAACTCCAGAGGACATGCGTGAACGTATCGTGCTTGCTTCTGATTCTCTTCAGCAGGCAACACTGGAAGCAGTAAATAATTCTTTCATTCAACAAGTGCACCAGTGTATCGGTGTCCAGGGTCACCACTTTGAGCACCTTTGAATGTTCCACTCCTGGGCAATGGTACAGGAGGGTCAAAGTCAGTTTTGTGTTATGTTTTACTTGGTTTTCATCTGTTTTCTGACAACTCCAGCAAGTGGACAAGTTTGTGATCCCGGGCTCAAAATCAATGTTGTGTTACGTGTTTCAGTGAATGGTACACTGTGATACATTTTTGAATACGTCTTTAGGAGAGGAGATGAATTACCGAATAAAAAAATACAGAGTGCCATTTAAAAAAGTCATTCCGCTGTTCATATCTTTGTAAAAAAAAACAAAGCTACCATGAAGACAATCTTGCTGATTGATGTCCCACTGACGGCTAAACAACATTTGCATGAAACATTTTGTAATTTGCATCTGGACAAACAGTTATTTAGGGTGGTCAAGATAAATGGGGCATCGTGTATACCGGGTGATTCCGTGATGATAACTTCCAAAGGCGATGGAGAAGGATAAATCTATCAATTTGAGGTAAGGGTTCCTGTACTCGAAAGTTATACATGAAAACCTCTGACAGTGGGATACATGTTGCTGCTAAGACTGTAGTGTAGGCATCCTCCAGATGTGGTAATATGGACCAAAACAACAAAAAGTGTCTAGTAAATATCGGCTCTACAATGTGTACCTGAGGAGCTATGAACACCTGTTCAATGGAGTAGATGTGTTTCACACTAGACAGAATGGACAAGTGCTCATGGCTTCTCAGATATGCAGTTTTGAAACCATGTTTACTTGACATTTCGTCCTTGTTTTCGTCCATACCGCCACCTCTGAAAGTTGTCTGTGCTACACTCTCAGTAAAAGTATTCAAGTCACAGGTGTCAGAACTATTTTCGCTAATAACTTTCGACTCATTCGTTTCCGGTACCCTTACCTCAAATTGATACATTTACCCGTTTCCATCATCATGGAAAGTTCGTAACAGCATCATGCAATCAGCCTCTATATACACTCCTGGAAATTGAAATAAGAACACCGTGAATTCATTGTCCCAGGAAGGGGAAACTTTATTGACACATTCCTGGGGTCAGATACATCACATGATCACACTGACAGAACCACAGGCACATAGACACAGGCAACAGAGCATGCACAATGTCGGCACTAGTACAGTGTATATCCACCTTTTGCAGCAATGCAGGCTGCTATTCTCCCATGGAGACGATCGTAGAGATGCTGGATGTAGTCCTGTGGAACGGCTTGCCATGCCATTTCCACCTGGCGCCTCAGTTGGACCAGCGTTCGTGCTGGACGTGCAGACCGCGTGAGACGACGCTTCATCCAGTCCCAAACATGCTCAATGGGGGACACATCCGGAGATCTTGCTGGCCAGGGTAGTTGACTTACACCTTCTAGAGCACGTTGGGTGGCACGGGATACATGCGGACGTGCATTGTCCTGTTGGAACAGCAAGTTCCCTTGCCGGTCTAGGAATGGTAGAACGATGGGTTCGATGACGGTTTGGATGTACCTTGCACTATTCAGTGTCCCCTCGACGATCACCAGTGGTGTACGGCCAGTGTAGGAGATCGCTCCCCACACCATGATGCCGGGTGTTGACCCTGTGTGCCTCGGTCGTATGCAGTCCTGATTGTGGCGCTCACCTGCACGGCGCCAAACATGCATACGACCATCATTGGCACCAAGGCAGAAGCGACTCTCATCGCTGAAGACGACACGTCTCCATTCGTCCCTCCATTCACGCCTGTCGCGACACCACTGGAGGCGGGCTGCACGATGTTGGGGCATGAGCGGAAGACGGCCTAACGGTGTGCGGGACTGTAGGCCAGCTTCATGGAGACGGTTGCGAATGGTCCTCGCCGATACCCCAGGAGCAACAGTGTCCCTAATTTCCTGGGAAGTGGCGGGGCGGTCCCCTACGGCACTGCGTAGGATCCTACGGTCTTGGCGTGCATCCGTGCGTCGCTGCGGTCCGGTCCCAGGTCGACGGGCACGTGCACCTTCCGCCGACCACTGGCGACAACATCGATGTACTGTGGAGACCTCACGCCCCACGTGTTGAGCAATTCGGCGGTACGTCCACCCGGCCTCCCGCATGCCCACTATACGCCCTCGCTCAAAGTCCGTCAACTGCACATACGGTTCACGTCCACGCTGTCGCGGCATGCTACCAGTGTTAAAGACTGCGATGGAGCTCCGTATGCCACGGCAAACTGGCTGACACTGACGGCGGCGGTGCACAAATGCTGCGCAGCTAGCGCCATTCGACGGCCAACACCGCGGTTCCTGGTGTGTCCGCTGTGCCGTGCGTGTGATCATTGCTTGTACAGCCCTCTCGCAGTGTCCGGAGCAAGTATGGTGGGTCTGACACACCGGTGTCAATGTGTTCTTTTTTCCATTTCCAGGAGTGTAGATACATTTACAGGTCTTGGTGCCCACAGCTTTGACGCCTTGTAGCGTCGCTGGATGACGTTTACAAACTTGGGTGTTATGTACAATGGTTGCCCAGAAAGGAGTACACCAGATTCTTTTCAAGAATTCTTTATTGAACATAATGAGAATTACACACTGACACCAGGAACGACTGGACGGGGCCATAGTCAATTTTCTATTGGTTGCCTTTTATACTTATTCCAGACGCAACAATAAATAAAAAACCACACGTTATTAATGAAGGAATGAACAACCGTATAAAACAATAGTGTTTTCAGTGCGTAACAATTTAGCAAATCACCATAAAATACAGATACAACAGATAATGTTTTAAAAACAAGCCACTGAAGGCCTTATACGCCATGAATGGCAATAAATTAAGAATGTTTAAGAACTAGCCCCAATTTACAACTTACAAATATTAAAATATTAAGATATTGTAGCCACAAACACAGCAGAAGGCATCAGGCGCAAGACATGGCAGCAAATAAAGTTTTAAGGCTTACTGCTAAAATTAGAATTTTAAGGCAAATAACCACCATTACGGTGAAGGCCTCACACGTTAGGAACGGCAATTATATTAAAAAGATTTAGAAACCTGCTGTAAAACAGCAAATACAGTAGCAAGGCTTAATTTGAAAAAAAAACAAGCAACTGATCAAACGATTGAAATAAAATAATGGTAAACCTTGTAAGACAACCCTTGTGTTGTTGTTGTTGTTGTTGTTGTTGTTGTTGTCTTCAGAGACTGGTTTGATGCAGCTCTACAAGCTACTCTATCCTGTGCAAGCTTCTTCATCTCTGAGTAACTACTGCAGCCTACATCCTTCTGAATCTGCTTAGTGTATTCATCTCTTGGTCTCCTTCTACGATTGTTACCCTCCACGCTGCCCTGCAGTACTAAATTGGTGATCCCTTGATGCCTCAGAACATGTCCTGCCAACCGATCCCTTCTTCTAGTCAAGTTGTGCCACAAATTTCTCTTCTCCCCAATTGTATTCAATACCTCCGCATTAGTTATGTGGTCTACCCATCTAATTTTCACTATTCTTCTGTAGAACCACAGTTCGAAAGCTTCTATTATCTTCTTGTCCAAACTATTTATCGGCCACATTTCTCTTTCATACATGGCTACACTCCATACAAATACTTTCAGAAACGACTTCCTGACACTTAAAATTATACTCGATGTTAACAAATTTCTCTTCTTCAGAGAACCTTTCCTTGAAATCACCCTCTTCCAACCCTTACACTGGTATATTTATTCCAGAAGACTACCAGAACTATTAACTAGGCATACATAACCTCTGATGTAAGCATTACAAGGTATTATAATAAATAATACAATAATAAAACACAAGGACCAGTCATAGACGGTGCTACAGGAATCGACCTCTGAGAACATACACTTTCGCGAGCGATGAGACAGGCAGCCAAGAACTGCATTCACTTCACAAGATGAAAACGCAGACTAGTGGCAGTCCAACGAATGACTAATGATAACTTGCTGAAGCTACCTGACGTCCGAAAAAAACAAATACAACGATGGAACAATACGCCAAAGCCGGAACTGGCGGTCTACACTACGTCCCCAGAATACAGTGTTTAGAGCGCCCGGAACATGAATGGAACCACTATCACCAGAGTGGAAGGATCACCAACCGGCCTACAATCAAGAAAGCTGTCAAAATTACACGCCTTACCGGACAGCAGCGGCAAGGCGAGGAAAAGTACCCTGGAGTTACATACATCGAACCCCAGGGCAGGTAACTGGGGCGTACGCGGCCACCAGGCAGGAAAAATGCCGCCGGTTGAACTTAACAGATTGTAACAAACTGAAAGCAGTAAGCAGTAATAAGAAGTCGAGGAAAGCTAATCAGATGCGCCTTCCCCAAGCACTCCATTCGCTGCTCTTCGCCTCGGGGACACTAAGAGCACAAACAAGACCCAAGTCACTGGACAATCGCGAGATATCACAATGGTAGAGGTTTCTCTACTTGAATTCAAGTGCACTCATCTTAAAGCTTGCAGGATCCGGTTTACGACGAAGTCGTGCAGCCTCGTGTCCACAGCCCTTCAATCCGGCAGTCCATGGGCGCCACCAGCGGTCCCAGCGTGTTCTCACACTGCGCGGACCTGACTCCTCCTGAGTCCCCAACCGACTCCACACTCACACGTCCCGGAAAAACAACGACGTCGACCCAAAGGTAGGGCAACAGTTACCACATATCGATAACCGCCGCTGCTGCCACTAGCGGACTAGGAACGCTTGCAAGTGGCGCCAGACAACACGAGAAGAAGAGAAACAACTGCAACCATGCCAACTAAACGATACAGTCTGGCCTCCAACATAGGGCGGAAACCTCCAAAGCACCAACGCGAGCCGCACCACCGCTCACACACACGAAAGAATGCTGTTTTATCTACACACCCTATTCTTCCACGTAATCTCCACCCGTTATATGGCCTTCGCCCAGTGCGAAACAAGGGTGTGTATGTATGAATGCAGAGTCTCGCGGCGATAACATTGAATAAAATGTTCTCGGGTTTCCAACCGCGTCAATTGGTTAAAACTACACGAGCTTTCGGCCAAGCACTCCTTGGCCATTGCCAAGTGTTATGACTTCCAGTGGGCTGTTGGTGCGCCCTTATACACGCTAGCTGCCGGCTGTGACGTCACTGGTGCCCGTGACATTGCCATATATGGGCACGTTTTGAGTCGGCGTTCGATGTGCCTTGGCCACAGCGTCTACAGAAAACCCACCCACACAGACCTGTACCTGCACGCTACCAGCCATCATCATCCAGCACAGAAGCGCACAGTATTGCAAACATTGGTGCATCGTGCAAGAGTAATATCAGACGACGATAACCTGCCCCATGAACTGAGCCACCTTCGCAAGGTTTTCAGGAATAACGGCTACAGAGCCCATCAAGCGAAAGAAGTGACTTCTGGGAAATATCAGAATAACACCAGCGACGAACAGCAGGAAAAAAAAACTTGCTTTGCTGCCATTCTGTGACTCTGTGTCGGGCAAGATAAGCCGCCTGTTGAAAAGACACAAGATCAAATCGATCTTCAGGCCTCCAACGAAAATTCGTCAATTACTGAGACCAGTTAAAGACGCAGTAGGTCTCAGAACACCTGGAGTTTACGAAATACCTTGTGAGTGTGGCCAGAAGTACATCGGACAAACAGTGCGCACTGTGGAACAACGCAGGAATGAACATGAGAGGTATTATCGCCTACGCTATCCAGATAAATCTGCGTTAGCTGAGCATGCGTTAGAAAATGGGTCACCACATAAAATTTGACGATACCTCTGTCGCGGTTCGCACTAACGGCATCTGGGACAGTTTAATAAACGAAGCTATTGAAGTAAAAATTACCTCAAACACCCTGAATAGAGGCGGTGGCTTGCAGCTCAGCGCTGCGTGGGATCCAGCGATCGCGCGGTTGAAGAGGGCACATCGAACGCAGACTCAAAACATGCCCATATATGGCAATGTCACGGGCACCAGTGACGTCACAGCCGACAGCTAGCGTATATAGAGGCGCACCAACAGCCCACTGGCAGTCATAACACTTGACAACGGCCAAGGAGTGCTTGGCCGAAAGCTCATGTAGTTTTAACCAATTGATGCGGTTGGAAACCCGAGAACATTTTATTCAAGGGTGTGTATGCCTTATCGGTAGCAATCCCTGTCCTGGTGGCGGAGCCAGTGTTTCCTGTGTGAATCACCTCCTCATCGTCCTCAAAATATTTTCCACTAATGGCATCATTTAATGGTTCAAATAAGTGGAAGACCGAGCGGGCTAGGTGAGGGGTGTAGGGTGGATGGGGTAACACAGTCCAACATTATTTTGCGATGCGTTCAGCAGTCCTCAGACATGTGTGAGGCTGAGCGTTATCGTGTTGCAACAAAACATCTCCTGGGTTGCTTGAAAGGTGGCTACACTGAGCCACTGCGCCAGAGATTGCGCCAAAGAGTATTATTAAGCCGCCTCCACAGTGCCTGTTAAGAACTCGTAGCAGTCTGTGCTTGTGGAGGTCTCGTAGTAGTCAGTTCGTGTTGAGATGTGCTAGTGGCCAAGGCTTGTCGAGATATTGTAGTAAGGAGTGCTTGTTCCATGTTTTATGCAGTTGTTGGATGGGATAGACAGCAGATGGTTCGAATGGAAATACTGTAACGATCAGAGTGCTTTTCGTCAATATATATGAAGGTAAAATATTGCGTGTTTTTTCATTATTTCCATGTTTTAAATAGTGCGTCATTACAGGTTCAGTCAACAAAGCATCTGGCTTGTGTTCTTGTATTAGAGTGTAATTCTGGTTTTCTTGCGTAATTATAGTTTTTCTAATTTTCTTTTATCACGTCAGTATAAATGGTATTTAAAAATTCTTGTCTTCTTGAAGAAGAACCGTGCCAGATGTGCGTTGAGTCATACTTCCACATACAGAACAGTGATACTTGTGCTTGGTTTAGTAGGTTTTATAGTTGCTGGGGACTTAATTAATTAACTGTGTTAACGAAAATTTTCATTTTATTCTGTGTTGTTCTATGCAGTCAGATTGCGTAATAATACTAGTCAGGGCCAAGCGATTACGAGACATAGCGTAATCGGACATACAGCTACTAAAAACTAAAAGTATTTGCAAAATTATTTAATTAAGCCCCCATGCACGTGGCGACCCTGCCAGGATTCGAACCTGGAATCTTCTGATTGTAAAAATAGTAGACAGTAGTATTGTTGTAGTAATTTGAGTTTAGTAATTGTAGTCTGTATTGCATGTGTAGATTTGGTAATTGTCATTCTTCTAATGGTATTTTTTAAAAATTTAAATTGTTGTCTTGTATACGCATTTGACAATCTAGTGCAATTATTTCAATTGTTCGATTGATCGTGTTTGAGGGAGACATTGCATGTAAATGGTATTGTTGGAGATAAGGAGGCATTGTGTGTAATTTCCGTACAGTGACGAATTTTTTGTATGTTTTGTAAATGATTACGCGATCGATGAAAAAGGCAAAAATGATGAATAGTGAGAATGACGAAATTGTTCACATGGCGAACTCGCCAACACAGGACAACAGTATGATGAATAATGAAGTGGAAAACAATGTAATAAGTCGGGAAAATAGTCCGGAACCATTTCCAAATTTTTCTCAATCAGAAAATTCCCAGATTACGTGGTTAACGACAGAAGAAACGGAGCAGTTGATGAGTGCAATATTAAATTTGGGATCACGGTTAGAAACCAAGTTGGAAGCAATGACAACACGGTTTTGCTCAAAAATAGGAACAATGGAAACTCGGCTAAGATCTGAATTTAAAACAGAAATAGGAACAGTTAAAACCGAGATGAAAGCAGTGGGATCACAGTTACGATATGAATTAGAAACTGATATGGGAACAATGGAAACACAGTTAGGCTCACGAACAGGGACATGTTTCAAATACACGAAAGACGAATCAAATAAAGAAATTAGACAAGAAGTACAACCGATTTTGAAGGCTCACAATAATAGCTTAATTTCAACAGAAATTAGACAAGAGGAACAGGGCAGGGAACAGGAAGAAAAAGATCGCGTGATAGTACAGAAATTTTCAGAGTTAAATTTACAACGTGCAAACGATAAGGAAGAAATAATTGAAAGAACCGAGGAATCCGTACCAAATGACAGAATAAATAACTTAACGCAACAGTGTGAACAGTTAACTACTAAATGTGACAACACCGAAACCCGAGTCGCGACATTTACAGAAGACGTAAATAAACAGAAAGAACAATTAGGTGACTTATCGGAAAGAGTTGAGGAAATTTCAGATAAACTGACAAATCTTAGTTTACATGGGGACAGAGATTCGGATGATACAGCACCATTGCCATTTGCAGAAACCGAAGGGTATCAGAACATAAATAAACATGTTGAAAATCAGGGAAAATTTAATGAACGCGTGAAAAGGAAATTTGAGGCATTACGAAAGCAAGTTAAACAAATTGAAGGCGAAATAGTAGGAAAGGACAGTAGAAGGAACTTAGAATCACAGATACCAGAAGGGTTTGAAGAAAATAATTTATTTCATTTACGGGATGCAACAAGAGGGCGCCAGGCGCGCGAACTTTACAATAATCGTCATTGGGACTGGGACAGACGCGGTAGGTCTTTGTCGCCACGAGGCGAAAACTTTGACTATAAACACTTTTTGACTGTTCGGAAATTTAAGATCTTCCGTAATTCTAAGAATGACATACATCCATGTTCATGGCTAGATCAATTTACGTACGCACTTCCGCCAAATTTGCCACTAAGTCACAAACTGAAATTATGTGCGGTTATTAAAGTCCTCAGGGGATTCACTACTCTAAGTGAATATGTGCCGTAGCGAGCATAGGGCCCCGAGCTGTAGTGGTGCTATTTCTCTTTTAGTTTTCTGCACCGCTGCCTACTCTTTTACTATTCTTTGCATCTGTCAAACCAGCTCTTCGACTATCAATCTATCTAGACAGTAGATAAACAACAACCGGATTTGACTAATTTACCCAAAAGTGATTTCGGAAATTACCATGTGGAGTTACTGTACCTTCAGCAGCATTCATTCCTAGTTTAAATGAAATTTTACCTTTTTATCTTCGTAACAATATTACTTCATATGTTGACGACATTCTTATTGCTAAACATTCTTGGAGTGAGCACAACAAAATTTTGGATTCATTATTACGTATTTTTGCAAGAGTTGGCATTACTGTGAACTTAGAAAAATCTGAATTTGGTCGATCTCAGGTGAAATTTCTCGGTCACATTATTGCTACAGAAGGTATTCTTCCTGATCCAGAGAAACTAGATGCTATTCAGTTCGCAATGACATTCTTTTTAAACGAAAACCGGTCGACAACTCTGTTTGGTTAGTTTGTATTCCTAATGAGTGGGTCGATAAATTGATTTGGTACACACATTTCAGTTATGCACACTTTGGTCCCAGAAAATGCTTTCATAAATTACGAGAAAATTGCTACTTCAGTAATATGGAAAAACATATTCGATCTGTTCTGGCCAAATGCAAATTATGTCAAAAGGCTAAGCCCCCAACAGTTTCTCACAGAGCACTGTTGTTTCCTATCATTCCAGCGAAATTAAAGGAGATGGCTGCAGTCGATTTGTTCGGTCCAGTGGTTCGATCTACTAATGGTTTTGCGTACATTTTCGTAGCAGTGGAACTGACGTCAAAATATGTGTGTTTTACACCATTACGCAAAGCAACAGCTCGTTCAGTATCTAATGCTTTCATCGAAAATTTTCTTAAAGAAGTTGGTCATGTTGATAAGGCTATATCAGATAATGGATCACAGTTTCGTTCTAAAATTTGGCTTCGTACTCTACAGCGTCGTAAAATTAAACCAATCTTCATTTCACTTTTTCACCCTCAATCTAACGCTTCAGAGAGATGGATGAAGGAAATCAATAAACTGTGTCGTCTTTATTGTCATCAGAATCACAGAACGTGGGATCAGTATCTTCATATTTTTCAAAACATTCTGAATGAACTCTCTAATGATTCAACTTCTTTACCGCCTATACTGGTATTAAAAAATAAAGCACCGACAAATCGCATATCTGAAATCGTTCCTTTTCCGCCTTCACGGAAACTGCGGCATTCTGAAGTTGTCAACCTGGCTCTGCAAAATATTGCATCTGCGGCTGCTAGAAGAGAGAAATCAGCTAAACGTCCTGGTCGTTTAAAAATCTTGTCAGTTGGTCAGAAGGTGTTAATTAGGTCTCATCGTTTGTCGCACAAAGGAAAGGGCTTGTGTCGCAAAATTTTTCTGCTTTATAACGGTCCATATAGAATTCGCAAAATTATTCATGATAACACTGTTGAAGTAGAAACTCTTAAATCTCGACGCTCTAAAGGAATACATCATATATCTAACGTAAAAATTTTTGTGGAATGACATACTTGTGAGAAACTTTAACGGCTACATGTAAACATGCGGAGAGTACAAGGATACCGCGCTGTGTTTTGGCGGCGGCACATACTCAAAGCAACAGTCAAGTCTGCGCGCCGCACAAAGCAGTCGTTGACAGCGAACAATTGCTTCCTACGTCACGCGCCTACAGCTGATCGAGCGCTCAGTGCGAATGCACTGACAGCCGTAAACAAATACACAGTTTAATTTCTCCGATTAAATTCAGTATAAAGCTATAGTGACTTGAAGAATTATGTTATTAACATTCAGTATTTTTCAGGATACGGTTCTATAAAATATTTAAGAACTTCAGGTAAATTCTGTGTGTCTCCGACGTTATGACGACTTGCTATCGAGGAATTTTCAGGAAGAATGTAATTTTGAAGAAGAAACTAATAAACTAAAAAAAAGGTAACTATTAATTGAGTTCATTTTTCAGGTAACATATTTCCACTTAGGTACGTACTTTAGACGTAATTTGCTGCTCGCGATTACGTGATTCATACTTTGTGCTAATTTCATGTTCTATGAATTTACGTGTGAAGCGACGTGCTTGCGTACATTTTCTGATTTTTGTCAATGTTTTATTAATGAACAGGATTGTTATTTGTATATATTATGCATCGCTTGGCTGCTATGCTTTTTCACTGATGTCATATTTTTTTTAATTATGTGCCTGCTGTGCTTATTTATTTAAATTATAATTGTAACCTGATTTATTGTGCTGATGTGTTTAGGTACGTAAGTTATACTTTGTGATTTATCTGCTTGCGCCTTCATGTTTACTTATTAAGATGACATATGAACATTTATTTGCTTATGCTGATATGATGCTAATGACATGTTTACTGCTTTGCGTATGGATTGCATATTTATACATATCTGTTGTTGTCATAACTACTCTTTAATTTGGTGTATAGAAATGCTGATATTCTGTGTACAAACAGAGAGCTTAGGTCACACTATTGTATTAATTATAGATTGTTTGCTTGGCAGAGCCTCGTTGTAAGAATTGTATTTTTTTCGCACTGATGCTGTATTTTGTGGACATTTTAGAATATTCGCAACATCTCAGACACAGAAAATAACTATTTTACGATCTGTGCACTTTTTAATCGCTATTGGACCCATCTATTGGCGTGATACAAAAAATCGAACTATGGTCATGATCCTACAGTGGTGATTGGAAAACAATTTGGTATTATTTCACATTTTCTGGTATTGTGTGGTGGTATTAATGGTAAAAATCATGTTAAAGAAATACGAATTCGTAATTGGTTATTTATATTTTCGAAGAAAATGTTGCTTTTTAATTATTTGTAGAGAAACATCGATTTTTCAGTGCAGTCATCCTCTGGTGACAGGAACAAGTAGGATGTCAAAGCAGACATGCCTTTATTTATATTTTCAGAGCTTGTGGGAAAGTGTTTATGGTAAAAAAGGACTTATTTTCAACAGATAGCAATTCCTGTTTCGTCATTTATATTCGTTTGTGAATGTTGGTTTTTAACCGTTTATAGAGAAATATGCTGTCTACTTGTTCCAATATGGGAAATCGAATTTATCAATCTGAGGACTGATGAGTCAGTCCTTAAACGAATTTTAAGACGTCAGTCCTAACTGCAGAGCAGAAACAGGTACACACGAGCACGCAGGAGCATGAGGGTGCTTCATGCTGAATCTGGAAAGGTGAATGGGTGGTGGGTGAGGGTGCTGATGTCAACGAACTATGTCATAAATGCAATCTGTAGTTCAGTCTCACTCCCAGAAACGCAGAGGCCGCTCTGGATGGGGAGTGCTTCGTGCAAAATGTGCAGAAATGCAGTGGTGGAGGCCCTTCCATCCTTGTACTTGGTACATGGCGCTAGTAATGGCATGACCTTGGAGATAAGGACATGAGCAATTGTCTCAGCAATAATATGACACCACTGATAACGAAGCTTTTGGTCAATATGCTCACTGCTCTACTACTGTCGGCTATGAGCGATTCTTCATAGCCAATTTTCCACGCAGGATATTATGCAGTTGCTAAGTCGAGACGCCTACGGTCTCAGTATTCTCTCGCATTTTTATCAATATTCTCACGAATTTTTATACGGCGGTCTTCCATTACGATAACACGGATTCTTTCAAAGGTTTCCTATGTGGTGACCTCAATTGGACGGTCGGAGCGAGCTTCAGCTTCGATGCTTTTCCGACCACGTTTGAATTTATTAATCCAAATGTAAATAGTCTTGAGTGGTCGAGCCGGCCACTGTGGCCGAGAGGTTCTAGGCACTTCAGTCCGGAACCGCGCGACTGCTACGGTCGTAGGTTCGAATCCTGCCTCAGGCATGGATGTGTATGATGTCCTCAGGTTAGTTAGGCTTAAGTAGTTCCAAGTTCTAGGGGACTGATGACCTCAGATGTTAAGTCCAATAGTGCTCAGAGCCATTTGAACCATTTTCGGCCGGCCAGAGTGACCGAGCGGTTCTAGGCACTACAATCTGGAACCGCGCGACCGCTTCGATCGCAGGTTCGAATCCTGCCTCAGGCATGGATGTGTGTGATGTCCTTAGGTTAGTTAGGTTTAAGTAGTTCTACTAGGGGACTGATGATCTCAGATGTTAATTCCCACAATCCTCAGAGCCATTTGAACCATTTTCAGTGGTGGAGCAGAGTACGTGTGAATTCATCCATTTCTGTTTTGATTTATGCGACAGTCCAGTCCTTCAAACGAAATTGTTTAATAACAGTACGAAACACTGCTTTCTCCATTTTCAATCACAGTCGACATATTGACCAATTCAGACGGCTGTCGACAATGAACTGTACAGTGTACGTTGTTGAAATCCTTCAGGTGGTCCTTCGAACAATCACGCTTACCAACCGTGAACCGTGAGTAGTAGTATGGTATTCTGCGTTATGGCTGCCTTATGACTGTCCATAGCCAGTCTTTTCATTTTTGAAAATTTTCCTCCTTTGATATTGTCCAGCATTTGATATGTTCTTTTTCCTCTTCCCCTTTTTCCCTCCACCATTCCTTCCTTCAGTAAACAGTCACTCCTCAAACAACGTCCAGTCCAGTACCGTATTCTCTTTCTGATGACTTTCAGCATGTTTCTCTCTTCTCCAACTCTTCTTATTACTTCCTGATCCCTTACTCGGTCTTCCCATTTCACTTTTTCCATTCTTCTCCATATCCACATCTCTAGTGCCTCCAATCTTCTTGCATCTTCCTTCCTCAATGTCCAGGTCTCTGCACCATATAGTGCCGCAATAAAAATGGGCCATTCTTTCATGAAAATTTACCAGACTCGTCAGACCGTCCTTGTACAATGGTCGTTGTATCACTATACACAGTATAAATACTTTATCTCTGCTACACTAACATCTGCGTAGCCTCTAATATCTGTCATAAACGACTATAATCCCCCACGATGAAGAATAAAACATACCGGCCTGAGGATGTTGAGCTTTTGCTACGGCTCGAGGAAAAAAAAAAAAATTCGCCATGGCATGCGAATAAGGAGTTGCTGCCTGCTAGAGGAAATTTACGGAGTCCCGGAGCAAACGAATGAGCGGCATACAGAATGCGGGGGCCGTGTCCGCCGGCTACAGTACACGCGCCGCACCGCGCCTTTCATAATTTTGGCTGCGCCTGAAAACGCCGGACAAGCGTTTATACGGACGGCGACTCCGCGAAATAAGAAGGGGAAAAAGTGTAGGGAGCAACAGGAAAGGAGAGCAGTTGGGGGGCAGAACGGAAGAATACACAGAGGAGGGGCATAACGGACGGCGACCGGCGGCGCATTGTGTGCATAGCAGGCAGGGCTGCCACAACACGAAAGCACGACCGAGTCGCGCGCGTTTAGAGTATTGTTGGCATCGCAGTAAATCTATTGTCACGACGTCTTCCGGCCCACGTTTGCATTAATATACGTAACGCGGCGAGGCGCAACCGGTATGGGAATCAGTGGCGATATTCCTGGCTTATCTTTCGCAGCGCACCTGGAAACGGTATTGCCAAGGGGACCGCGGCTGATCATCATCACAGATTTCGTCAAATTTGTGACATACGAAGTGCGACTATAAGGTAATGAAACTGATTTTCTTTGCAAGATGTGGCAGCCCTGCAGGCTTGCGTAGGCACAATATCTTTGACCTTGGTCTATAAGCTGCTTCTAGTCCAAGCAGCACATCGAAGGAAACGTTAGCGACCAAGTCCCTACCACGCCGTAGCGGAGAAGCGAGGCAACTGTCCCCCAGTTGAAGCAGCTGATCGCCGCCATTTGCAGGGATGAATCCTAGTACTGGGGTTGTAATTTGAAGTATATGAGACGCAACAAGAGCAAATTGAAGCACAAATGAAACACGTTTGTTTAAAAAAATACTGAGTATTCGAGTCTATTTTAAAAGTATACTGAAATGAAGTTTCCTAATTTCCGAAATACGCCTGCATAGAGATGCGAAATTTAAGAATGTAAGGCTCTTTCCTGACAAGGTGGAGCGAGTTTACATCGAGTTATTTGCATTAGATAATTACATGAAAGTTTTAAAGTAGCAGACAGTACGATTATTATTTAATTCACGTAATTTTCCTGTCAGGTCCTGTTTGCTTTTTGCCGACTACTGTGTACGTTTTGCAGGCTTACTTTTGTTTAGCACAGTATTGTCTACACTCGAATTTTGGTATGATTAATTGTAATAACCCATATCACTTTAAATACCGTACGAATTTCATTCGCACATTAGTTTTTAACGCCGGCCGCGGTGGTCTCGCGGTTCTAGGCGCGCAGTCCGGAACCGTGCGACCGCTACGGTCGCAGGTTCGAATCCTGCCTCGGGCATGGATGTGTGTGATGTCCTTAGGTTAGTTTGGTTTAAGTAGTTCTAAGTTCTAGGGGACTTATGACCACAGCAGTTGAGTCCCATAGTGCTCAGAGCCATTTGAACCATTAGTTTTTAACACTGATAGCACCTCTGAAACTGGTTGAGTTTGCAACATTTGATCAAATATTTGACCATTTACGAAGTATAGTCACTACCTGACAACACGTGTTAAGCATCTAAACGCAATTATTCGACCTACCTCTGATTCATACTTAATACATATATTTGGTTGCCTTGGTAACCTGGAAAAGGGACGTTCAAAATTATACACACTGTCAGTATTTCCACACTATTTAACCTAGGCCTATATTGCACGATTTCAGAACACTATACCTTTTTCAAATGAGTTGGAAATCCAAATATTGTCGGTATAGCATTGTCCTTCAGTTGACGTCTATTTACATAATTTTCCACGTAACAATTTTCTTCAAAATGAAGAGACCACAGCAAATGATTTGCTGTCGGTTGGAAGTTCTCTCTCCGAGTAGTAACTATCCATTTCCGATTTAGAAAATCATTTGTAAGGGGAAACCTAAACAAAAACAAACGCTCATGATGTATTATTTCTCCATGAAAATACTGTGTACAAGTAATAGAAAGTAACAAACAACCAGGAATGACTGATCTGTGAAATGTAACATTGTTTCCGTCTTCGTCTTTGCTTCAATTCTTACTGTTACAATTAAAAGCAGCACACGAGCGTACCATGTTTACGCACTGTTTCCCTCCAAATAGCGGCTTCTATCACGTTCAATGTGGGGACGCGACACTAGCGCCAATGCGCGGTCTAGTTTTTATTTAGTAAGTCTATGTTAGCGACAGCCCCGGACATTTGCACAAGCCCCGCCCATTTACCCCCATCCACACCTACCCCCCACCACACCAACCAAGAGCGCATCAATATGATCTTTGGTAGTCCTCGTCGCTGTCGTGTTTTTGTTCGTCGTTTTTTGTTTTCCCGCGGTTGTTCATACTAGCAGTGTTATGCTGTTAGTACTTCTTAGCAGTTTGTGTAATACTGTCAAAATGAAACATAGATATGCACTCTCAATAAAGTTATCATACACAAGGTACCTAATCTTGACTGCTGTAGCCAACTGCCGTCAAAATTGATATCTAACAGACATTAAAGTGCGAGAAGATGTGTTGGAATGACACTGACGAAATTATGTACATATGTTTAACAATAGGCAGCTCTAAAGCTCTCAAATACTGAAGAATTCAAAGTAATCTCGTGTCTGCTATAAGCAAGCAGTCATAAGAGTTCACAAGCAAAAATTCACCCATTACACAGGCAAATATTAATGAAGAATGTAGCTGTATAAATATCTGACTGCTTGCATTACGCATTTCTACATTATTCCACTGTTATATTCTTTAATCTTAATGAGGTAATCAGAAATAAACCAAGACATCGACTTTGTCTTGTTTATGCACAACATTGACTTTAGACAATCGAGATAATGGACAGCATCCTTGGCGATACTACCAATTAATATTTCCCAACAGAATTTCTTACACTACGCGAGGTGACGGAAATTTGCGCTCACTGCAGTTAACAAATATCAGATTTTTTGATACAGTGCAGATGAAAGCTCATGAAATAAAAAAGACAGTGTGGATATCATTTTTATTTTTCATTCTTATTGATGATTTTTCATCTCTCACATTCAATGAACATGTTTCTAATTCTTTTCACAATGGTACGGGAAAAACTGTATTTCGTACTAACTACTGATTTTCTCCCTTGTTATGACTGGCATATCAGTGATACGAACAACTTTGATGTTGGTACATGCGGCAGACCATGGGCGGAGCTTAGGATACGGATTGGTGTGGAGGGCGGTGATTGGGCGGGACTTGTGCACCGTCCGGGGCTGTCGCTAACGTTACGTCACATCGACGCAACTGCTCAGTCGTCAGTTGTGCTGTAATGAGTTAACACGTGTTTGTGTCTCTCGTCACGGAAATGGAACCGCGACGGTATGCCATTTCTTTCTGCGCTAAATTGGGTGAAAACGCGACGACAACTTACGGTAAGCTTCAGAAGGCTTTTTTTGGAGAGGAGATTATGTCAAGAGCTCAAGTTTTTCGTTGGCATAAATTGTTTAGTGAAGGCAGAACGAATGTTGAAGATGAAGACCGCAGTGGACCCTCAACCTCACAGACGGATGTCAACTTAGCCAGGGTGCGTGAACTCGTACTATTATCCGTGAAAATGATTGCAAATGAACTGAACATCAATTGAGAAACGGTTCGTCTAATAATAACTTAAGATCTTGGTGTGAGAAAGATTTGTGCAAAAATGGTCCCATACTGTTCTGTCAGTACAGCAATTCTTAAGTTCAAAACAAATTTCAGTACTACCACATCCATGCGACTTTTTTATATTTCCAAGAGTGAAAATGGCGGTCAAGGGACACCGTTTTCAAACAACACAAGATGTACAAAAAGCTGTGACGAGGGTCTTGGAGGATATTACGGAAGGTGAGTTCCAGAAATGTTACCATCTATGACAGAAGCCCTGGAAAAAGTTTGTTCAATCAGAAGGGAACTACTTTGAAAGAGACAACATTAAACTTGACTCAAACGGTAAGCAACATTTTTTTTCACATCAGTCTCATTACTTTATTGTCGCACCTCGTATGTAGCGCTTGGCCAGGAATGAAAGCGAAAGAAGTGGGTGATCCAGATGGCCAAGCTTTAAAAGGAAATAACATTCATGACGCGGATTGGGCAAAGCATCAGGCGTTTCTGCCAATATAGCTTCCACACAGAACGCAGTCCGAGGATCGTGGGGTCGAGTTCCTAGGCCGAAACATTTTATTGTATTCAATTTTTACATTCCTTACGTTGGAAATAAACTGAAATAATACTCAACATATCGTACTGGGTAACTGGTAATGCTTCACAGTTGCTAAATGTATATGGAATTGCATATACATCCCATATTTCTTGCCATCCTTCCTCTGCTCATTTTCTCATCCCCCTTCCCTCTACGTACATCTCCTCCTGTCCTCACTTTCTGTACATTACCTCCTACACCCCTTTCTCTGCCCATCTTCCCCTCCCCCTTGTCTATGTCCATTTCTGTCTGAATCTGAATGTTCAGCACAGTATCGTGTAAAAATTGGAAGAACTTTTCTAGATTTGTCGTAACAACACTTCCCCATATATATATATATATATATATATATATATATATATATATTGCACATGTACAGATGTCCCACACATTGCATTTTGAAGAGAAACTCTTAAAGTTTTATATATATATATATATATATATATATATATATATATATATATATATATATTTATTTATTTATTGGATATGCGAACCATGAGTGACCCGGCAGACCTCAATACGGTAATCGAATTCTTGCCATACACGTCCCAGCATGGCATCGTCGACTGCGTCGGTCACTTCCCGTATTCTCTCCCGGCACAGCAACCCGTCGTAACGGATTTGTTGTGCCAGTGGTAAATGGCCTTCCTTGTGGGTGGCTTCTTACCGTACTTGGTTCTAAACATCCGTTGAACAGCTGTAGCTCACTTATTTTTGTCGAACTCCAACACACAGAAAGCTCCGCAACTGAACTCGCCATGTTTGCAACTAGCGCTGACTAGCGGCAAATTATCAAACTACGCTGTGGCGATCTACACGAAAAAAAAAAAGATCTGCCAGAGATTCTCTTCAAAATCACATGTGTATGATGTCTGTACAATGTTTGGTTCTTGTGCAATGAATAGCCGGCCGGTGTGGCCGTGCGGTTCTAAGCGCTTCAGTTTGGAACCGCGTGACCGCTACGGTCGCAGGTTCGAATCCTGCCTCGGGCATGGATGTGTGTGATGTCGTTAGGTTTAAGTAGTTCTAAGTTCTAGGGGACTGATGACCTCAGTAGTTAAGTCCCATAGTGCTCAGAGCCATTTGAACCATTTGCAATGAATAATTGAAAGTGTTCACGGACTTTATGTACACAATGTATATAGCCTATGTCCGTCTGAACGCTCATTAGAGAGTCGTGTAAAAATTTGTAGTAAATCAGTAAAGAACTTTTCGCGATTTACCGTAACAACATTCCTCTTTTATATATTATATATACACTATGTGATGAAAAGTATCCGGACACCCCCAAAAATATATGTTTTTCATATCGAGCTGCCACCTCCTGGCAGATACTCCATATCAGCGACCTCAGTAGTCATTAGACATCGTGAGAGAGCGGAATGGGGCGCTCCGCGAAACTCGTGTACTTCGAATGTGGTTAGGGGTTAGGTGTCACTTGTGTCATACGTCTGTAGGTGAAATCACAACACTCCTAAACATCCCTAGGTCCACTGTTTCCAATGTGATAGCGAAGCGGAAACGTGAAGGGACACCTACAGCACGAAAACTAACACCCCGACCTCGTCTGTTGACTGACAGAGATCGCCGACACTTGCAGAGGGTCGTAATGTGTATTTAGGCAGACATTTATCCAGACCATCACACAGGAATTCCAGACTGAATCACGATCCACTGCAAGTACTATGACAGTTAAGCGGGCCGTAAGTAAACTTGGATTTCATGGTCGAGCGGCTGCTCATAAGCCACACATCACACCCGTAAATGCCAAACGACGCCTCGCTTGGTGTAAGGAAAGTAAACATAGACGATTGAACAGTGGAAAAACGTTGTGTGGAGTGACGGATCACGGTACACAATGTGGCGATCCGATGGCAGGGTGTGGGTGTGGCGAATGCCCGGTATACGTCATCTGCCAGCGTGTGTAGTGCCAACAGTAAAATTCTGTGGCGGTCGTGTTATGGTATGGTCGTGTTTTTCATGGAGCGGGCTTGCACCCCTTGTTGTCCTACGTGGAACTATCACAGAACAAACCAACATTGATGTTTTAAGCACCTTCATGCTTCCCACTGTTGAAGAGCAATTCGGGGATGGTGATTGCATCTTTCAACACGATCGAGCACCTATCCATAATGCACGGCCTGTGGCGGAGTGGTTACACGACATTAACATCTGTATGATGGACTGACCTGCACAGAGTCCTGACCTGAATCCTATAGCATACCTTTGGGATAGTCTGGAACGCCCACTTCGTGCGAGGCCTCACCGACCGACATCGCTACCTCTCCTCAATGCAGGACTCCGTGAAGAATGGGCTGCCATTCCCCAAGTAACCTTCCAGCTCCTGATTGAACATGTGCCTGCGAGAGTGGAAGCTGTCATGGACCCACATCATATTGAATTCCAGCATTCCCGATGGAGGGTGCCACGAAATTGTCATTTTCAGCCAGGTGTCCGGATACTTTTGATCACATAGTTTATACATATATATATGTTTATATATATGTCAAACCGATTTTTTTGTTATGAAAACATGTCAGTGCAGAACTGTAAAACTGAACACAATAACTTTTTTATTTTCTTTTTCATACCAAAAATACCATTACCATCCACAACTACGAAAACAACGAACAAAAAAATCAGCCAAATCGGTCGAGACATTCTCAGCAGTCCATCTTACACAATGATTTTAATTTAAGACTTTTCTGTTGGATTTTCCAAAAGTTTTCTTTCATACAAACCGTGTCTTATCAACTACGAACAAAACAAAAACAAAAATCAACCAAATAAGTCAACCCGTCGTCAGGCGATGAACTTTCATACAACCTGCAATCGATTTTTATTTAAATAGATTTATCCACACTGTCATAAAAGGCATAAAAAGAAAGGCAAAGAAAAATTTTGAGCCGAGGATTCAAAAAATAGCGGATAAATACGCAGCAAATATAGGAATGTTGTCATTATTTCATCAAAATTTGGGAAACTCGGAAAAGCCTTATACAGGATGCGGTACGGCAACTTCCCTATGTGAAGTTTGCACAACGGAATGATCGCAGCAATCACAGCGAAACACATATCGTGGCAAAAAAATTGATTTGTGGAGCTTTGGGTCTTCTGTATCTGCGTCACAAACTTTCCCTTCTCAGTCGATTGCACTGCTTTTTGTTCTTTGGCGCCTTACTATGCATATCTTGCTCACGTTTGGAATTCACCCAGCACGTAGAACGATCTCACCAGCAGTAGTAAAAGCGCCGTTCACCGTAACCGAATTAAATAATTGTGATAATTTTGATGGAACAGGAGGCAGCATCAGCATTGACAGTTGCTACTTCTCAAGGACCAACTATTTGGCAGACTTTCTTCGACGCTCGCACACACTGGTTCGGAATCGGTAGAAGTCGCCTAATACATAACTTCGGGCACTTGTTCTTTTGTTTGCTCCAGCGCCAATCTCGACAGCCCACGAAATCCTTTATTACACTTAATAATGCCAACTACAATAGTACAGACAGTATCTTTATAGTATTTGCTTTGCTTTTGAGATTTACAAATTTTAGAGAAGTACGGAGAAACACTTCTTCCTAACGCTATTCAAATTGCAGCTGAACGCGCAACTGTGTGCCGGACCGCGACCAACTGAGCCACCCAAGCACGACTCACTTGCCCGCGAAAGGCAAAGGCCCCGAGTTCGAGTCTCGCTCCGGCACACAGTTTTAATCTGTCAGGAAGTTTCATATCAGCCCACAATCCGCTGCAGAGTGAAAATCTCATTCTAGTCTACCTATGTTTAACATCACTAATTCCTGGAGCAGAGAATGGCTCCAGACTGTCCCAGCAAGATTTAACTTATTACATTGTATTAAGGAGACAGTCGCTGCTGGGTTTGATCAACGCCGCAAGGTATGGTCAACTCTCAACCGTCTGAGGACAGGACATGGAAGACGAGCAGATCCACTTTTTAAACTGTGAGTGCCGTCCTTACCAGCATGACTGCGGCACACCGAGGCAGGCTGTCCAACACAAAAAAGAAGTTCAAATGGCTCTGAGCACTATGGGACTTAACATCTCAGGTCATCAGTCCCCTTTACTTTCGAATTCGTTGAACGGCTCTCGCATAGCCATCCTCTCGCTACATTTCGCTTCGTGTAATTTTTGTTTCTCTGCAAGACTTTGGCTACGTTTATGTTTCCTGCGAAGTTCCCTTTGCTTCCGTAGCAATTTTCTAACTCGGTTGTTGTACCACGGTTGCTCTTTTCCATCCCTTACGATCTTGCTTGGCACATATTCATCTAATGTATATTGTATTATTGTATGTAACGGACAAAAGTTAGACAGAATGGTTTTTCTTGATTTCTATCAGCAAATTAAACTGTGTGGTTCACTCATATACCGAATTAACATTATTTTAGATCATTTGACTGTAATTAACAGGAAGTTATAACTAGAAAACCTGCCGTTGTGAATTAATATACTGTCGCAAATTTCAGTTAAATTTATAATTTCATTCTCGTGATTGCATTATTACACTGCCAGGGTTGTAGCCTCTCCCCGATGTTGTTCAATCTGTATATTGAGCAAGCAGTAAAGGAAACAAAAGAAAAATCCGGGGTAGGTATTAAAATTCATGGAGAAGAAATAAAAACTTTGATGTTCGCCGATGACATTGTAATTCTGTCAGAGACAGCAAAGGACTTGGAAGAGCAGTTGAATGGAATGGACAGTGTCTTGAAAGGAGGATATAAGATGAACATCAACAAAAGCAAAACAAGGATAATGGAATGTAGTCTAATTAAGTCGGGTGATGCTGAGGGAATTAGATTAGGAAATGAGGCACTTAAAGTAGTAAAGGAGTTTTGCTATTTGGGGAGCAAAATAACTGATGATAGTCGAAGTAGAGAGGATATAAAATGTAGGCTGGCAATGGCAAGGAAAGCGTTTCTGAAGAAGAGAAATTTGTTAACATCCAGTATTGATTTAAGTGTCAGGAAGTCATTTCTGAAAGTATTCGTATGGAGTGTAGCCATGTATGGAAGTGAAACATGGACGATAAATAGTTTGGACAAGAAGAGAATAGAAGCTTTCGAAATGTGGTGCTACAGAAGAATGCTGAAGATTAGATGGGTAGATCACATAACTAATGAGGAGGTATTGAATAGGATTGGGGAGGAGAGAAGTTTGTGGCACAACTTGACCAGAAGAAGGGATCGGTTGGTAGGACATGTTCTGAGGCATCAAGGGATCACCAATTTAGTATTGGAGGGCAGCGTGGAGGGTAAAAATCGTAGAGGGAGACCAAGAGATGAATACACTAAGCAGATTCAGAAGGATGTAGGTTGCAGTAGGTACTGGGAGATGAAAAAGCTTGCACAGGATAGAGTAGCATGGAGAGCTGCATCAAACCAGTCTCAGGACTGAAGACCACAACAACAACAACAACAAATATAAATGTCAGGACAAATATCTACGTTGTAATTAAACCAATAATTAAATAGTAAAATTCTTAAATTTCTACGTACCTAAAAAACAGGCTTTTGGAACATTTATCAGTCATCTGATGTATTCAACGTGACTTGTGCGCTTTACGAAATTATAATTAGAATTAGACCAGTTGTAATTAACTTTTTCAATGACGATTCTCGAACATACTGATGTAAACACTATCGATGTTCAGTCAATTTGATACTACGAAATTAAATACTGAAATTCCGTTTTCGCATTTTATACTGTACCTCAGTTAATGTTAGCAATAAAATGAAACGTGACATCAAGATGTAGTTAATGATTTTATGATAGGTATTGTTATTGTAACTTCATAATCAAATCTTCACACAAAAGTCAGAAGAACGGTATTGAGAAATGTATGCAGAATGAATCACCACTCTTTGTCTTTAAAACCGTACCAACAAGGGAACCTCCCCATCGCGCCCCCCTCATATTTAGTTATAAGTTGGCACAGTGGATAGGCCTTGAAAAACTGAACACAAATCAATCGAGAAAACAGGAAGAAGTTATGTGGAAGTATGAAAAAAAATAAGCAAAATATACAAACTGAGTAGTCCATGCCAACATAGGCAACATCTCCGAGAAAATGCGCTCATGAGCGCCGTGGTCCCGTGGTTAGCGTGAGCAACTGCAGTAGGAGAGGTCCTTGGATCAAGTCTTCCCTCGAGTGAAAATTTTAATTTTTTATTTTCAGACAATTATTATCTGTCCGTTCGTTCATTGACGTCTATGTTCACTGTAACAAGTTTAGTGTCTGTGTTTTGCGACCGCACCGCTAAACCGTGTGATTAGTAGACGAAAGGACGTGCCTATCCAATGGGAACCGAAAAAGTTTGATCGCAAGGTCACACGTCAACCGATTCCTCCACAGGAAAACACGTCTGATATATTCTATACGACACTGGTGACGGCATGTGCGTCTAACTTGTACACTTGTGGCGAATGGGTAAAAAGATTCTTCTACCTTGCCCGATTTAGGTTTTCTTGTGGATGTGATAATCACACCCAAAACAGTGATCGCATTGGACGGACAGATAATAATTGTCTGAAAATAAAAAATTAAAATTTTCACGCGAGGGTAGATTTGAACCAAGGACCTCTCGTACTGCAGCTGCTCACGCTAACCACGGGACCACGGCGCTCGTGAGCCCACATTTTCCTTGATGTTGCATATCATATGCATAGACTATTCAGTTTGTATATTTTGCTTATTTTTTTCATACTTCCACGCAATTTCTTCCTGTTTTCTCGATTGATCTGTGTTCAGTTCTTCAAGGCCTATCCACTGTGCCAACTTATAACTAAATCTGAGGGGGGGTGCGATGGGGAGGTTCCCTTGTAAGTGTTTGTTGCAAATCATTACTTTTTCATTTTAAATCAGTAAATAACTGTTATTGACAACAGGCCAAAGAACATGTTTTGTTAACGTAGGGTATATACTGAGCGTTGCAAAGCACAAGCACTTGAAGTCAGTCGCAGTTTGGCCAATACAAGGACGCAAAGTCTGTATCAGTTGCTGTCAGTCATGTTGGTAGAAGACAATTTATGTGTGAACCTCCTTGTAAATGCTTACGAAAAATTCATCTGCAGTTAAAAGCATTTATCAGTATGTTGGAAAATATTATTTTAACATCCAAGTTTTCATCACGTCCGAAGTCCAAGTAAATCTGCAATATACATCACCTATTCCCGACATATTTTGCATACAGTGTCCACATATACCACTGAATGTACCTATAAAATTCTATCGTTCTATGGTATTTAGCGCACGAGATATGAAGTCATGAACATTGAGTCGTGTGCAAAGGTAGTTTTTCTTAAAACAGAGCGCAAATTACCCGGACTATACTCATCCTATCTTTCATAATCAGAGCACTTAGCGGCTCACACCAACCTTTAAACACGATTAAAACCTAATGATATTTTGTCTAAAAATGACATGGTGAGAGCGTGACTGTGTACAATTAATGTAGGTTTATTCTTACAAAGAAGAAGACAGCAGCCAGCCACTATTAATACTGCTATTTATTTAAATGAATAGCGCTATAACCGGTTTCGAACTGACAAGTTCATCATCAGACAGCTGTTCACAAGATTTACAAGATGCAGTTTACATAATCGCCAGTTTCCGATTTTTATTCTCCCACTGTGGAGAAATGTTCTTGGTGTGTTGGTGCCCTACGGTAGAAAACAGTGTTAGAAGCGCCATATGTGAACATAACTAATCTCCAAACAATGAAATACAGAGTAAACAAATATGTGACGTTAAGTGTTTACGGTACTTACATCGTTAATTCCACGCAATTTTGTTGCGACGTTGCAGGATTGTATTTTTCAAATATTTCAAAATATTTGCAGCAATTACATGATTTGTACATCATCATATTGTGCAACGCACCACACACACACACACACACACACACACACACACACACAACAAAAATTATTTGCCATATGTGAAGTTGACATACCATATTCAACGAGGATGCTCATAATGTAACGTTTATTCTTTGTAATATAAATTCTTGTAATGTTACCTTGATTCTTTGCGAAGAAAAGAAAAAAATAAATAAAATTTCACTGTCAAATTAAAGTAATGTAGATATTGTATTACAAGAACTTCTTTGGCCCTCCTTTACACCAAAATATAGCTACCTGCTTAGTCACACATTACTGCAACTATACTTCATTCAAAATTTCAGTGCGCCATATGATATAGTTGTTACTGTCATATTATTCATTTTATCTCACCTCTGTGTTGCTCCCTGTATATAGCACCGTATTTAGATAATACCATGCAAGTAGCATTCACACAAGCTGGTTACTACATCTGTTAACTTCATATGTAATATTATATGCTCATTATGTAAGGTTTATCTTTGTGTATTAATTTTGATTATGTTATGTCTATTCTTTAAAAACAATCATACTGTGAAATCAAAGCAATCTGTATATTGTAATATCTCTGAGAGATTACATCACTGGCACTGTAGAATTTGTAAAACTGCAGTCTTTGTGTCAACTTCCCATGTGGCAAATACTGTCTGGTGTGTGTGTGTGTGTGTGTGTGTGTGTGTGTGTGTGTGGTGCTTTGCACAATATGATGATGTGCAAATCATGCAAGTGCTGCAAATATTTTGAAATATTTTAAAAATACAATCCTGCAACTTCGCAACAAAATTGCGTGGAATTTTCAATGAAAGTACCACAAACACTTAACGTCACATATTTGTTTACTCTGTCTTTCATTGTTTGGAGGTTAGTTATGTTCACATATGGCGCTTCTAACGCAGTTTTATACCGTAGGGCACCAACACACAAGGAACATTTCACCACAGTGGGAGAATAAAAATCGAAAAGTGACGCTTATGTAAAGTGCATCTCGTAAATCTTGTGAACAGCCGTCTGATAATAAACTTGTGAGTTCGAAATCGGTTACGGCGCAATTTACTTAAATAAATAGCAGTATTAATAGTGGCCGGTTGCTGTCTTCTTCTTTGTAAGAATCAACCTACATTAACAATTCAAACCTTTTCTAAACTTTTCCATTAGCCTACTCGCTAATAATCCGAAACTAATAAATCCGAGGTAATTATGGTTTTATGTCTTCAGCCATAAGGATTTTACATGCTCAACAACAAGTATTGAACACATTAACTCATTCGGAAAGTATTCAGACGTCTGAGAGTAAGTGAGCTGGATTCTTTACAAAATGGAGTGTTGGATTCTTTACTAGTTTGCCCCTGAAGGAGACAGTCTTGGAGATGTGTCCGCTTGCACGTACCAGTAGCAAATCACCCTGCGACGGTGTCTGCATGCTCTCCAGACGTGCGCTCGTATTTTTAGCGTCCCCTGCAAAAGTGGCTCGAAAATAAACGCGTACACGTGCGTGCAGGCTCGCCCAACAAAAGGCCGAGACAGATGCACCGGATGAACCCCGTGCTTCATGCAAGTCACAAATGCAGTGCGTTCCTTACCGTCTAGACACCAAACGTTGACCGCTCCTCGCATTTTGCTCCAGAGAAACGGCAATACAACCCAGACGTTCAAGGTCACTACAGGCTTCGATTTCTGGAGAATCGTATCAAATATCAGCGTTAGACAAGTTGAGTATTATTTTGGGGAGGAAATCTCTCTTCCACTGTTTCACTCCGATAAGGATACCACTTACGTTTCGGACAACTTTGCTTACACTATCCCTTTTCTAGTTCATATCTGCATTACCTAATTTTCATATTTCCGGAGTAGGTATACTGTGTTGTACAAGCCCTCCACAATTCCGCCATTATTTTGTTTCCTCAAAGGCAAAACACTTTGCTAGTGCAGTAACCATGAAGGGGTCACAGTGATACACTCCTGGAAATTGAAATAAGAACACCGTGAATTCATTGTCCCAGGAAGGGGAAACTTTATTGACACATTCCTGGGGTCAGATACATCACATGATCACACTGACAGAACCACAGGCACATAGACACAGGCAACAGAGCATGCACAATGTCGGCACTAGTACAGTGTATATCCACCTTTCGCAGCAATGCAGGCTGCTATTCTCCCATGGAGACGATCGTAGAGATGCTGGATGTAGTCCTGTGGAACGGCTTGCCATGCCATTTCCACCTGGCGCCTCAGTTGGACCAGCGTTCGTGCTGGACGTGCAGACCGCGTGAGACGACGCTTCATCCAGTCCCAAACATGCTCAATGGGGGACAGATCCGGAGATCTTGCTGGCCAGGGTAGTTGACTTACACCTTCTAGAGCACGTTGGGTGGCACGGGATACATGCGGACGTGCATTGTCCTGTTGGAACAGCAAGTTCCCTTGCCGGTCTAGGAATGGTAGAACGATGGGTTCGATGACGGTTTGGATGTACCGTGCACTATTCAGTGTCCCCTCGACGATCACCAGTGGTGTACGGCCAGTGTAGGAGATCGCTCCCCACACCATGATGCCGGGTGTTGGCCCTGTGTGCCTCGGTCGTATGCAGTCCTGATTGTGGCGCTCACCTGCACGGCGCCAAACACGCATACGACCATCATTGGCACCAAGGCAGAAGCGACTCTCATCGCTGAAGACGACACGTCTCCATTCGTCCCTCCATTCACGCCTGTCGCGACACCACTGGAGGCGGGCTGAACGATGTTGGGGCGTGAGCGGAAGACGGCCTAACGGTGTGCGGGACCGTAGCCCAGCTTCATGGAGACGGTTGCGAATGGTCCTCGCCGATACCCCAGGAGCAACAGTGTCCCTAATTTGCTGGGAAGTGGCGGTGCGGTCCCCTACGGCACTGCGTAGGATCCTACGGTCTTGGCGTGCATCCGTGCGTCGCTGCGGTCCGGTCCCAGGTCGACGGGCACGTGCACCTTCCGCCGACCACTGGCGACAACATCGATGTACTGTGGAGGCCTCACGCCCCACGTGTTGAGCAATTCGGCGGTACGTCCACCCGGCCTCCCGCATGCCCACTATACGCCCTCGCTCAAAGTCCGTCAACTGCACATACGGTTCACGTCCACGCTGTCGCGGCATGCTACCAGTGTTAAAGACTGCGATGGAGCTCCGTATGCCACGCAAACTGGCTGACACTGACGGCGGCGGTGCACAAATGCTGCGCAGCTAGCGCCATTCGACGGCCAACACCGCGGTTCCTGGTGTGTCCGCTGTGCCGTGCGTGTGATCATTGCTTGTACAGCCCTCTCGCAGTGTCCGGAGCAAGTATGGTGGGTCTGACACACCGGTGTCAATGTGTTCTTTTTTCCATTTCCAGGAGTGTATTATCCATATTCGACAGTGCGAGTCACTGTAGGACAACAAGTGTCTGGCGCAGTTGTTAGATCGGTTACTGCTGCTACAGTGGCAGGTTACCAAGATTTAAGTGAGTTTGAACGCTTGTTATAGTCGGCGCTCGAGCGACGGGACACAGCATCTCCGAGGTAGCGATGAAGTGGGAATTTTCCCGTACGACCATTTCACGAGTGTAACATGAATATCAGGAATCCGGTAAGACATCGAATATCCGACATGCTGCGGCGGTAAAATGATCTTGCAAGAACGCGACCACCGACGACTGAAGAGAATCGTTCAATGTGACAAAAGTGCAACCCTTCCCCAAATTGCAGCAGATTTATATGCTGGCCATCAACATGTGTTAGCGCGCAAACCATTCAAATGAAACATCATCTATATGTAGTTTCAGAGTCGAAGGGCGACTCGTGTACACGTGATGACTGCACGACGCAAAGCCGTTCGCCTCGCCTGGGCCCGTCAACAACGACATTGGACTGTTGATTGGTTCAAATGGCTCTGAGCACTATGGGACTTAACATCTGAGGTCATCAGTCCCCTAGAACTTAGAACTACTTAAACCTAACTAACCTAAGGACATCACACACATCCATGCCCGAGGCAGGATTCGAACCTGCGACCGTAGCGGCCGCGCGGTTCCAGACTGAAGCGCCTAGAACCGCTCAGCCACACCGGCCGGCGGACTGTTGATGACTGGAAACATGTTGCCTTGTCGGCCGAGTCATGTCTCATATTGTATCGAGCAGATGGACGTGTAAGGGTATGGTGACAACCTCATGAATCCATGGACCCTGCATGTCAGCAGGAGACTATTCAAGGTGGTGGAGGCTCTGTCATGGTTTGGGGCGTGTGTAGTTGGAATAATATGGGACCTCTAACACGTCTAGATACGACTATGACAGGTGACATACACGTAAGTATACTGTCTGATCTTCTGCATCCATTCATGTCCATTGTGCGTCCCCACGGACTTAAGCAATTACAACAGGATAATGCGACACCCCACACGTCCAGAATTGCTACAGAGTGGCTCCAGGAACCCACTTCTGAGTTCAAACACTTTCGCTGATCGGAAAACTCCCCAGACATGAACATTATTGAGCATATCTGGTGTAAGTAGGCTGTTTAGGTTTTTATGTTGTGTAAGTAGGCTGTTCAGGTTTCTATGTTGGTAACGCGACGTAGCGCTCTTTATGAAAATCACTGGCTGTGCTGTGTGCAGTCTGTAGCTGGTTGGCATTGTTGTAATATTCGCTGTTGTAGTGTTGGGCAGTTGGCTGTTAACAGCTCGTAGCGTTGCGCAGTTGGAGGTGAGCCGCCAGCAGTTGTGGATGTGGGGAGAGAGGTGGTGGAGTTTTGAGAGCGGATGATCTGGACGTGTGTCCATCGGAGACAGTAAATTTGTAAGACTGGATGTCATGAATTGATATATATATATTTTGAATTTTGAACACTATTAACGTAAATACATTGTTTGTTCTGTATCAAAATATTTCATTTGCTTCGTATGCCTACCAGTAGGTAGTGCCTTCAGTAGTTAGAATCTTTTATTTAGCTGGCAGTAGTGGCGCTCGCTGTATTGCAGTAGTTCGAGTATCGGAGATTTTTGTGAGGTAAGTGATTCATGAAAGTTATAGGTTATTGTTAGTCAGTGCCATTCTTTTGTAGGGATTTTTGAAAGTCAGATTGCGTTGCGCTAAAAAATATTGTGTGTCCGTTTAGTGTTGATCAGAATAAGTAAAGAGCGAAATGTCTGAGTACATTCAGTTCTGCTCAGCTGTTTGAAAATCAAATAACGTAAGGCGTTTACCAGCACAGTAATTCAATAATTTTTCTAAGAGGACGTTTCATACTGGGATGCCTTGCAAGGTTCTGTTCATAAGAGATCTCCACCCCCTCGGACTCTTATGGATTTATGGACAGCCCTGCAGGATTCATGGTGTCAGTTTACTCTAGTACTACTTCAGACACTTCAGACATTAGTCGAGTTCATGCCTCGTCGTGTTGCGGCACTTCTGCGTGCTCGTGAGTGCCCTACACGATATTAGGCTGGTGTACCATTTTCTCTGGCTCTTCAGCGTATTTTCTCCCATATATATATATATCCCGTAATAATGCTCAAATATTTTGTGAAGTGATTTGTCTAAGAGAAAGGTAAAAAATAGATAAGTGAAACATTTGATTCGTGTTTGAATCATGTATAGGAAATGTGGTGCCATCTCAGAATTTAAAGCTCAATCTTTGAATTTTAGAGGGTACTAGAGGCTATTTGGCTCGTAGATTTCGACGAGTATTCAAAGGCATGTCAAATGTTTCTCTAGTCTATTGTATTTCCTACTTTTAGACAAATCATTTCACAAAGCATTCTAACTTTTTAAGTATTTTTTATTTTTGGTTTTTTCAAAAGCGTAATTACCCCGATTGTCCGCCCCGGTAGCTGAGTGGTCAGCGTGACAGACTGTCAATCCTAAGGGCCCGGGTTCGATTCCCGGCTGGGTCGGAGATTTTCTCCGCTCAGGCACTGCGTGTTGTGTTGTCCTAATCATCATCATTTCATCCCTATCGACGCGCAGGTCGCCGAAGTGGCGTCAAATCGAAAGACCTGCACCAGGCGAACGGTCTACCCGACGGGAGGCCCTAGCCACACATTTCCATTTTTACCCCGATAGGCTACATTCAAATTTTTCTTCGCAAAAGAAGGCCTCATGCTGGTCAGGTTGATACCACATTTGGCCACTTTCAGCGCATCGTTTGCCTATGAAAATTCGGCCAAAAGTCCAAGTTGTTGTTTATAGTCTCAAGCATTTGACCAAAAACCGGAAAAGAGGAGAATTGAAGCGCCTAAGATGCGGTGCTACAAACCATGTTGAAATTTAAGGGGACTAATAAGATATCAGCGCGTTCGCTGCAAAACCAGGAAGGAACCTAGGACGAGGATATTAGTGTTTAACGCTGGCTGGAGTGGCCGAGCAGTTCTAGGCGCTACAGTCTGGAGCCGCGCGACCGCTACGGTCGCAGGTTCGCATCCTGCCTCGGTCATGGATGCGTGTGATGTCCTTAGGTTAGTTAGGGTTAAATAGTAGTAAGTTCTAGGGGACTTATGACCTCAGAAGTTAAGTCCCATAGTGCTCAGAGCCATTTGAACCATTAGTGTTTAGCGTCCCGTGGCCAACGAGACCCTTAGAGGTGGAGGAAAAGCTGTTATTAGGGAAAGATGGAGAAGCAAAGCGGCTGTGCCCTTTTGAAGGAGCCATCCCGGCATTTTCCTGAAGCAATTTGGGGAAATCACAGAAGAAAAATGCTGCTCTCGGAACATAAAAAAGGTGAATATGTTCCTCTTGAAAAGGCCTGACAGAAAAGTGAGGATACAGCGGCCTCAATCCTCATTCCGCCTGCCTCACCAAAAATTTTGCGATGTGAACATATTCATGCTTATTTGTGCTGAGAGAGAGTCGCCCAGAGACAGTGCCAGAGGGAGAGAAAGAGAGAGAAGACTGTGTTGGTGGGAGATATCAAGTGGCAGTAAAGGACAAAGAGAGGTGGATGAAAATAGCAGTGGGACCCAAAGAGAGAGGAAGTACTGGTGGACAGTGATAGACAGTTCCGGAAAAAGAGTAAGAGAGATGGATGCAGACAAAAGCAGTGAGAGCAAAAGTGCGACTAATGAAAAATATAGATGATTGGAGACCATAAATACGTTTTCGAGTTCTGCAGCCTCCCAGACCAACGAAATTTAAGGCATAGCTACAGGGGAGAGCGCATTTTTCACCGATACTTTAACCGCGTTGGTATAGGGGAAAAAATAAGTTGGATCCCCAGAATCTTTGAGACGCCGAGGTATGGTGGAGACAATTTCAGTGAGAAAAAAAGGAGACAGGGTAAGTGAGAGAGTACCCGATGGCAGTGTGTTTACATGGTCTTCATGGAGCATTTCGAAGCATAGGCACTGGACTCGGCGACTTGTAAACCTAAGGTGTGGTACAGATACGTCGATGTGTGGTGCCATGGTCAAGAAGAGCTCGGTGACTTCCTAGGACACTTGAACAGACTCAACACCAACATAAAATTTACCATGGAAGTAGAAAAGGACAAAAAACTACCATTTCTAGATGTACTAGTCACAAGGGACGGCGAACACCTGGGACATAGCGTGTACCGAAAACCGACACACACGAACCGACACCTGCAAAAACTATGAAACTACCACCCGGGCCAGAAAAGAAGCGCGATTCATACGCTCGTAATGCGAGCAGGATAAATATGTGAGCCGCAGCACCCCAGACGCGAAATGCAACACTTGGAAAGCGTTCTGAGGAGCAAAGGCTACTCCACAAGTTATATTAGAAGCGTAACAGAGCCAAACACTCGGCGAAGTAGGAAATCAGGAAGAGAAATGTCGGGTACGGCGTTTCTGCCGTACATTCCCACAGTGACGGACAGAATCGGCCGTATATTGCGCAAACACGGCGTAAAGACAATTTTCAAACCGACAAGGAAGATCAAAGAATGTCTTAGATCGGCAAAGGATAAAAGGGACCCACTTGCAATGTCGGGAATATACCGCTTACCATGCACATGCGGAAAAGTTTATGTCGGAATGACTGAACGTTCAGCCAACACCAGGATCAAAGTACATAGCGACATTGCATGTTGGGGCAGGTGGAGAAATCGGCTGTGGCAGAGCAAGCGCTGAGTGAGACCGAGCACGTAATAAAATTCGCTGACACGGAAGTTCTGGCTGTAGAGAAGCACTATCACACCCGCTTGTTTCGAGAAGCTGTAGAAATACACAAACACGGGAACAGCTTCAACAAGAAAGAGGAAAGCCTTAAGGGGGGTAGGACGTCAAACGGGCCGACTTGGAGCAGGAGAGGCATCACAGGACATTTTAATTTCCAGTGTCTATACTTTTACAAATAAATTCATAAAACTTTGTCAGCATCACTAGGAAGGATTCAGGATTCACACTCATTGCAGTGGAAGTTCGAAAACATAACGAAGTAATTTTTTTTACATGTCAAATTTCATCATTTTTTCACTTACTAATGGCAGCATTTGTTGCTATAGGTACACTTTTCTTCATATGTTAGAGAGATTCTTCGCTGAATTTTGCGCAGCATACATACCATACTTACAGGTGTACGAAACTCTAGAATCTATTTAATTTATGAAAAAACGAATGAACTGTTATATTTTAAACTTCATGTTTACAAAAAAAGACAAATTTTGTAGTTAATTACCTCAATTTTTACCACAGGTTTTAATAGATTTGGAAAATTCTAGAGTTTTATAGACCTTTAAGTATGGTTTGTAT
The DNA here is from genome assembly GCF_021461385.2 of Schistocerca piceifrons. Classification (NCBI taxonomy): domain Eukaryota; kingdom Metazoa; phylum Arthropoda; class Insecta; order Orthoptera; family Acrididae; genus Schistocerca; species Schistocerca piceifrons. Next base: position 169,479,877 of record NC_060146.1, read on the forward strand.
GGTGTGCAAAATTCATCGAAGAAGCTCTCTTACTTCTGAAGAAAAGTGTACCTACAGCAACAAATACTGCCATTAGTAAGTGAAAAAGATGATGAAATTTCACATGTAAAAAAAATCATTTCGTTATGTTTTCGAACTTCCACTGCTATGAGTTCAAAATGGTTCAAATGGCCCTGAGCAGTATGCGACTTAACTTCTGAGGCCATCAGTCGCCTATAACTTAGAACTAATTAAACCTAACTAACCTAAGGTCATCACACACATCCATGCCCGAGGCAGGATTCGAATCTGCGACCGTAGCGGTCGCTCGGTTCCAGACTGTAGCGCCTAGAACACCACGGCCAATTCGGCCGGCCTGCTATGAGTGTGAATTGTGAATCCTTCCTGGTCATACTGACAAAGTTTTATGAATTTACTTGTAAAAGTATAGGCAGTGGAAATTAAAATGTCCTGTGGTGCCTCTCCTGCTCCAAGTCGGCCCGTTTGACGTCCTAGCCCCCTTAAGGTAAACGGATCCTGGCTTCCCGTACTGCAGCGAACGATAATGATGATGATTAGTGTTCTAGGGCGTACAACAACGAGGTTATCAGCGCCCATTCCCAAAATAAATATTGACGAGTGCAGCCAAGACCTGTTAAACAAAGATTCAATTCAGAGCCGATCTTTGCGAGAATTGTAAATGCTCAAATTTCAAGATTGAACACAGCACATCAAAACAGGTAGATAAAACTAAAATTAAAATACCAGAACAAAACAGGTAAAAATGCACCGTCGCATGTAGCAAGAGGAGAACCGCACCGGAAATGACCGCGGAGAAGCCCTCGGACGTTGGCGCGCCAGGTACATATAGTCTGCGGCCGCGAGCTCGGCTCCAGTTTACCACCGGCAATGGAGGGTGAAGCTTTGACAATGCCAGCCACTCGTGCTGGCGAAACGTCAGTAAAATCATTAGATGAATGTTGGCCGAAGAACCCGAGACAGAAGCGAATAGGCAGTTTGTCAAATTAGAAAATCTCCTGAATACTGTATGTGTAGAAAAAAAAAAATGCTATAAGGTAGTTCGTTCTGGAAGGTGTAACGCCGGAAATGCATATCCTCCTTTTTTCCATCTATTGTACAATTATTTTTTTTCCTTGTTTTGTTACCTCAAGATATGACATTTCTGTCTCTTTATATATTGTAATTGTTTTACTGTTTGTATATATATATTTATGCACTCATGTCGATGTATAATTGGTTTGTTTCGTAAATATTATTTGTATTTTTACGCTGGGTCTTGCCTAGGGAAAACTGCTATCGAACGATTACGTCGATAGGTCGTGTGAAGAATCAAAGTGTGTAGGATCTTTGGTAGTGTTAACTCTGCCGCGTGGAGCGCGGGCAGAACAGTCGGAGTCTGGCTGGAGTAGCGAGTGGAGCAGGTGTGTTGTGTGACGCTCCCGCGAGTTGCCGCGCTTTCGGGGTTTGGCAGCATGTAATTGCGCTCGACTCGCGATGATAGTTTCTGACATGGTGTCGCGGACGGGAAGCATTAGCTGGCGCACATCAAGAGCCCGTTTCGCCTGGTGACCGTGTCGAGAAGAAGGCGCGCCAACATCCAGCTTCTGCAACAGCGACGGCCGACAATGAGTGACTGTCGCCACCTCCTCGATCGACGGCTTCAAACCTTCAATCAACCGACAAGGAAGACTGGACGCACGTAAAGTTTTAGAGCTGTATGGCAGACCTCAGCTTTTAATCTTGTTCCATTTTCGTAACTATAATTACAGCAACTTAGCATGAACGTTTGTTGCTCATTGTCCCAATTGCATCACCAAGCAGAGTCCCTTCCTTTTCCGAAATGAACCCGAGTGTCGTTGAAATTCAAACGCCAGCATTAAAGTAATATAGCTAACTCGTTTTCACTGCTTTAATTTCAAAGTTCAATTATGGCATTAATAGCTGGCTACAATATTCAGATTACACAAGCACGAATTAAGAGTGCGAGCTTTGTTACCGTATTTTAGCTTACCTGTGACTGCAGCTCAGCTTGGTACGTACTAAATTTTACTATTGTTAATTGTTCAGAATCATTTAATTCAAGTTCAAAGTTAAATCTCTTGTTTCTAAATTGCGTAGAGTCAAGTTGCTTTTGAAATGATTGTTGAGGTAGTCCAAGACTAACTGTATTTTACTGGATTTCGATGTGCTTCAGAAAGAAAGCTCACTATTAACTTCAGTCACTAAATTAACTTTCGATTTTCCGGTTTTATTAATTCTTTTGCTAAATTAAGTCAGGGTGTAGCGAAATTTATTACTTCTGACAAACTTTCAGTTTTCACACTACACGTGTCAACCTTCAGTTGCCACGCTTCTAGTGCTAATTATATGTGTAATAACCTTTCTTTTTCAGTTACTATAGTAATTGTCCTTAGGACTGGCGACCGTGATTTCCCCAAATCTCAAATACCTAATTACCGCTAGTTAATTGTTAACGTAACGGCTGCACATTTACCTTCTTTATTAACTTTACCCCTTTTCAAAATTAATTTCCACCAGTTTCATTAGCACATTTCCTTTCATTTAGATGTAACCCTTTCCTCCCTCTTTACCGACAGGTTAACTTCGGTGACGATTGCTTTTCCAAAACTCCCATTAGGTACACGCGGTTTCATTTTTCACTGTCATTAAGGTCGGTAAGTGAGGGGGAGGTTACACGTGGCGACCGTGACAGGACAATCTTCAAATTTGAGGTTGTTCTGGACACGAATTTTGCATTGTACAAATCTCGTAACAAAGTACTGGTTACGAAATGGTCGATACGTCAGCGAGAATATTAGTGTGAGGAATCCTAATTAGAGTTGAGATTTGGCAGTTATATTGAAAATTATTAAAATGAGTGAAGGCAACAATTGCCAAAATTTGGTAGACTTGGATACGGAACAATCGGTCGAACAGTGGGAAACGCGCACCGCGGTACCCATTGTTCAAGGGCAGGCGGCTAGCATGAAAGACGCGACCGCCGAAACGCAACAAAGAGCAGAAATGGAATTCCAAACTTTAGAAAATGTTTCGGAATCGGAAGCGAAAATCAAATCTGTACCCCTTGATGATGAATACGGGGGAACATGTATAGAGGAACCAGCTACGGAAGTAAAACCGGTAGTCTCTGGGAATTTAACTGATTTATTGAATGTTTTGATTAATGAAATCAAGAGTCAATCGGCAGAAATTATAGCTCTGTCTGCCAAGCAAGAAGCTCAGTCTGAAAAAATTGAACGAAAGCTAGACAGTCAGAACAAAGCTATTAATGTTGTTAACAACAATGTTGAAGTTGTTAACACAAAAGTTGATAAAATCAAAGACGATATTGTCGTGATTAATACCGAAATCGGTAATCTTAAACAGGAAATGATAGGCGTTCAGGCGGAAATTGCGAGCATAAATACTCGTTTTGATTCCGAAATTAGCAGAATCGAGAAAAGTGTAGGAGAAGCAGTTGCTCCGATCATCGAGAATAAGGTGACGGAACAAATTCAATTAGTGAAAAAAGAGGATCAACAGAAGGTGGAAACTTTAAAGGCTTTAGTGTCCGAAGTAGACACTAAAGTGAGGGAGCAGGCTAATACCTGCGAAGAGAAAAAGAGGGAAGTGGAAACGCTTGCGACAACCACTTGCCAAGTAATTATGAGAGTGTCGGAATTAGAAAAGAAACTTGACGAAAAACAGAGCTATGTGCCAATCTGTGCACATAGTTCGGAATTGTTGACGAAAGAGGAGCGGTTCGACCCCTTGAAAAAAGGCGGTATACACGCGACGGATTTCATTAAAAATTGTGAAAGAGTTTTACCCAGATCATGGACTAATGAGAGAAAAATTAATGCGGTTATTGATGTGCTGGCTGGTGATGCCAAGCGTTGGGGCTTAAACCTCAACATTACGAACCTGACTTTTGACGAGTTTAAAAATTTGTTTCTGGCTGAATACTGGTCAGAGCAAAAACAGCAAAGTGTCTGGCGCGAATTTGTCGTATCGAGGCCTTTCGATGCGAATTCGCGCGGCTCGATGAAGGAGTTTTGTGAGGGCTGGATCCGCAAGTTGGAATATTTGCGTGATCGCCGCACGGAATCCGAAATAGTCTGGGAACTCTACAAAAAGCTTCCAGATGATACAAAACGCTACGTAGGAAGCAATTACAGGACAATAAATGATTTCCTAGAAAGAGTGGAGGACGAGGACAATTGGCGCAATAATCGCGACAGTGGTAGAGGCCGTGGTAACAACAAAGGGTACCACAGCAACCACACCAACGATAACCATGGGAATAATGCATACCGCAACCATGGCAGCAATAACAATAATCGTTCGGACCGTAATAACAATCGGTACAATGCGAATAATAACCGGAATGACGGAAACCAGTATCATACTAGCGTGATACGGGCTGCGCAGAATAGTAATAACGCCAGAGGGTGTGACCAGCCGCCTCAGCAGTATCCGGGGAGCGTATCTGCTGGGACGAGACAGGGAAACCGTTAGCCGCGCCGGTGAGGGGCCGAGCGGGCGTGGAGAAATTTTGGCGGCCCAATAACAGGAGAAAACCCAGGTGTCGTCGTTATGAAAATTCCGTATGGAATAATCAACGGCGGGAGAGTGTGCCAGTGTTAGGAGAAAGGAGTGCGCCCACAAGTAGTAGATCAGCTGTATACACGGCAGTAGAAGGTACATTCACTGTCTGTGAGAACAATTTAAGTAGTGTTCCGGAAATCGATTATAAGGTGCCAGCTGTAATACCCACAGCGGAACTGGAGATTGAGTTTAAGAATGATTCGCAATTGTTGAGAGAAGATCAGATGTCGGATAAAACGTCCGTCATCGAGCGAGGGGATGCAGAGAGGGATGAGGTCTGGTTAAGGCAGTTCGGTCGCTTATACGACGAACTAAGAGATTATAGGGGTCTGTATGGGAGAAGTGTTTATGGGGAGCGCGTGCAGTATTTGCCGCGTCTCGTCCCACAGGAAGATAGTATTTGTGAAGTGATTGAAAGTTCTGGCCCTAACCGGCAGACTTTACCAGAAATAGTTGATGTTAATGGGGAGCACGAGCAAGATTCGTCGTGTTTCGTCCCGCAGGAGTTAGATGTTGAAGGAGTAACGGAAAGTTCTGGCCCTAACCGGCAGACTTTACCGAAAGTTATAATGGTAGAAGTAGCCGACCCATCCGACGCAAACCTCCAGTTTAAACATTGCGAGAGTATTAAGGAGAAAGATTACGAAAATTTTAGTGATAGCCGGACACGATTGGTAGAAAAGCACATAGATTACAGCGTGTATGAGGTTAGAGCTGACATTATACAGTCAGACGATAGCAGTGTGGGTTGCGCAGATCCAGAGGAAGTAATTTCAGATGCTACTGGGCACATTCCTCCAGGTAGATTGGCAGATGAGATCAATCTGACCAAAGTGGAATCAACGAAGGTGACAATTAGTGAATTGATAGCAAAGCAACACTCACTAGTTGACGAGTTACAGGAAAAGGTTTCGGTATTGGAGGCGAAGCTACAGACTAAGCCTCAGGACAAACGTGTTAAAATTAAAACTGTATGTAAACAGAGGCTGAAAAAGCCGCCAGATAAATCGGATTTAGGATCAAAGCCGGATGGTTTTTTCTGGAATGACCTGGATGTAGACGAGGATTTACTGTGGGAAAATAAAGAAACAGTCGAGGACAAGTGTAGACAGATAGTGGTGTCTGTTAATATGCACGACCTACAACTAAACGTGTTGATTGACACCGGTGCAGAATTGAGTGCTGTATCTGGGAAAATATTTGAGTTACTGAAAGACAGACCCGGCATCGTAGTTATGCCAGTAACAGGAGTGGAAATTATCGGTGCTACTGGGAAGGCCAGTAAACCGGTCACAAAACAGATTTTTGGCCACTTCGAGATATGTGGGGCACGATTTGAACAAGAGTTTGTCGTCGTGCCAGACTTAACTACGGAAGTAATTATCGGGTTAGATTGGCTATTAAAGTACCGTGCAGTGATTAACTGCGAAAGCAAAACGTTGACATGTACGTCCCAAGATAAAACAATAGTAGTTAGTTTTGACGAGGCAGGAGACGATGTGCATAGGCAATACCAGCCTATACACATTGTTAACTGGCCGAATGGTATTGACGTAGGTATGAATTTGAACTACTGTAATGTGAGGAATCTCGGCATTGACAATAATGTAGAAAGTGAATTGGAAAGTATTGTAGACGGTGTGTCAAACGTAACACACGAACAAAGACGAGGCCGACTTTCCCGTACCTATTGCCATCACAACCATAGGGCATGGGGCAAATATGTAGCAGTATTTGAGAGAATTATGAACACCTTGAGACATGAATCTACGGGATTTTCTCCAGAGGAAATCCTGTTGGGTGACAGAAGTACAAGTTTAGTGGAAGAGATAATCAAATTCCCTCCACGGATTGACATTAGTATTGGTGTGAAAAAAGATCGTTTGCGAGAAGTAATGAAGCTTAAAGCCGATGCTCGCATACGTCGTCATGACGCTAAAGCGCGTTTTGCTGAGTTTGCGATCGGAGACTTAGTACTTGAAAAAGCTCATGAGAAATCGAGCGAGATAGACAATGAAATCTCTAAATTTAAGTTTGTTTATAATGGACCATTGTAGACCTGAAATTGTACCAACCAAGGATTGATTAGTACCACAGATAGGGTAATTTGTAGAGTATGTAGATATAGAGTGTAAGATTTAAGGATGTGCCATGTGGCGATGCTTTTGCCTGACCTAGAGGTCATTAAAGAAGTTGTAATTAATAAGTAATTAATTTTGACTAAATGATTTAAGACAGAGTGATTATTTATCAATTGAAAAATCCAAGCTGCTAATTTAAGTTTTCAGCTGAGTCACAGTAGATTAAGGAATGTAAATATGATTTTGTAAATAGCTGTAAGATTCCATAAAGATGTGATTTACTAGTCATTGCCGATGTACTTAGACGCTGTTTTACGTTTCAGGCTAGTACATGCGTGTGATGATGGACAGTGTTGAGTTATCCACTGTGATAGTGTTAATGGACTCCTTGAGATTACTCGGGAGTGAGTTTTTCCTAAAGAATTCAGTGAAACGGACGTTCTGGAAACGCCGTCATAAGGGCGAGTGAGATCAAGCGTGCCGCACACGCGGGCGCAACAATACTGGCGAGGCGAGCCGCTGTCGGCTCTTGTGCCGCTGTTGGCTCTTGTGCCGCTGTCGGCATCCTTTGTACTCGCGAGTACGGAATGTGGAGTTGCTTTTCTTCCCGGACAGCTGATGTGAAAGGATTCTGCTGTCAATATTTATGTTTTATTTTATCTGCTGTATATTATTTTCTTGTTTAGCGTTAATTGGACATGACGAGAATATTAATTATGAAAAGGTTACATAAATATGTGTATTCTATGTAATTAATTATTAGTTTGCGTATTTTTGATCTACCTGTTTTTATGATCATGTACTCTGATTAATTTTGTAAATAGTATTCCATTTCTTGATAGTGTTACGGATTTTGACGATTTTGGAATAGCTAAACCATTTTCTATGTTTCGTATGAATTTTAATATGTTGTCAACCTGTTTTATTTTGTGCAAGATGACAGAGTGGAAAAAGATTAGGAGTGTCTCCACTCAAGTATTATGGTCTAAAAATTGATTTATGCTTAATTAGACGAATGCTAAATTTTGTTGATGTTTTGAGCATATGCATTTCCGCTGTTTCTTTTTTGGGACATTCTCTGAGTCTGTTTACGTTACACGAACACCCTCAGACAATGTGGGGCACGTGTAACGCCGGAAATGCATATACTCCTATTTCCATCTATTGTACTATTATTTTTTTTCCTTGTTTTGTTACCTCAAGATATGACATTTCTGTCTCTTTATATATTGTAATTGTTTTACTGTTTGTATATATATATTTATGCACTCATGTCGATGTATAATTGGTTTGTTTCGTAAATATTATTTGTATTTTTACGCTGGGTCTTGCCTAGGGAAAACTGCTATCGAACGATTACGTCGATAGGTCGTGTGAAGAATCAAAGTGTGTAGGATCTTTGGTAGTGTTAACTCTGCCGCGTGGAGCGCGGGCAGAACAGTCGGAGTCTGGCTGGAGTAGCGAGTGGAGCAGGTGTGTTGTGTGACGCTCCCGCGAGTTGCCGCGCTTTCGGGGTTTGGCAGCATGTAATTGCGCTCGACTCGCGATGATAGTTTCTGACATGGTGTCGCGGACGGGAAGCATTAGCTGGCGCACATCAAGAGCCCGTTTCGCCTGGTGACCGTGTCGAGAAGAAGGCGCGCCAACATCCAGCTTCTGCAACAGCGACGGCCGACAATGAGTGACTGTCGCCACCTCCTCGATCGACGGCTTCAAACCTTCAATCAACCGACAAGGAAGACTGGACGCACGTAAAGTTTTAGAGCTGTATGGCAGACCTCAGCTTTTAATCTTGTTCCATTTTCGTAACTATAATTACAGCAACTTAGCATGAACGTTTGTTGCTCATTGTCCCAATTGCATCACCAAGCAGAGTCCCTTCCTTTTCCGAAATGAACCCGAGTGTCGTTGAAATTCAAACGCCAGCATTAAAGTAATATAGCTAACTCGTTTTCACTGCTTTAATTTCAAAGTTCAATTATGGCATTAATAGCTGGCTACAATATTCAGATTACACAAGCACGAATTAAGAGTGCGAGCTTTGTTACCGTATTTTAGCTTACCTGTGACTGCAGCTCAGCTTGGTACGTACTAAATTTTACTATTGTTAATTGTTCAGAATCATTTAATTCAAGTTCAAAGTTAAATCTCTTGTTTCTAAATTGCGTAGAGTCAAGTTGCTTTTGAAATGATTGTTGAGGTAGTCCAAGACTAACTGTATTTTACTGGATTTCGATGTGCTTCAGAAAGAAAGCTCACTATTAACTTCAGTCACTAAATTAACTTTCGATTTTCCGGTTTTATTAATTCTTTTGCTAAATTAAGTCAGGGTGTAGCGAAATTTATTACTTCTGACAAACTTTCAGTTTTCACACTACACGTGTCAACCTTCAGTTGCCACGCTTCTAGTGCTAATTATATGTGTAATAACCTTTCTTTTTCAGTTACTATAGTAATTGTCCTTAGGACTGGCGACCGTGATTTCCCCAAATCTCAAATACCTAATTACCGCTAGTTAATTGTTAACGTAACGGCTGCACATTTACCTTCTTTATTAACTTTACCCCTTTTCAAAATTAATTTCCACCAGTTTCATTAGCACATTTCCTTTCATTTAGATGTAACCCTTTCCTCCCTCTTTACCGACAGGTTAACTTCGGTGACGATTGCTTTTCCAAAACTCCCATTAGGTACACGCGGTTTCATTTTTCACTGTCATTAAGGTCGGTAAGTGAGGGGGAGGTTACAAAGGGAGTGTGTGTTGGAAGGCGGCACAGCTTTGGCGGTCCTGCCAAAGTAGGGGTTGGAAGGAGAACAAACGCTGATAGACTGCATTCGGCTTCATGAGACGGGCGCAGCATATGGTGTGGTGGGCTGCACTGCCACTTATGACACAGTACTGTCACTTCTAGTTTCAGCAGGCGCTAGTCCACACAGCAGCTGTGACATTTGCCGCCTCCTGACGACATTGCATGTGCCACATTCTCGAAGTCTCCGTGATATTATCTTTCAACAAGATAACGAACGACCTCATGTTGCTTGTCCTGTCCCTCTCAATACTGAGGGTGTTCGACTCTTAGATCTGTTTCACACGTATGCAATTCCAGTCGGTTCGGTTCGTTTTTGACTGCAACCAAAAATGAATGAAATCCTTTCACACATACACGGTTCTCACGCGGTTGATACCAATTTCGTGGTTTCTTCTGTGCATTCTGTGTATGGATTCCTGGACAGAACAAACGGAAAAGTAATTTAAAAACGTAGACAAATGTAATAAGACGAAAAAATTATGACAATTCCTGCTGAAACCACCACCGTAATACGTCACTTGATGTTTACACTTGATGCTCTCTAAAAAACAAAAAAAGGTTCAAATGCCTCTAAGCACTATGGGACTTAACATCTGATGTCATCAGTCCCCTAGACTTCGAACTACTTAAACCTAACTGACCTAAGGACATCACACACACACACACGCCCGAGGCAGGAATCGAACCTGCGACCGTAGCAGCAGCGCGGTTCCGGACTGAAGCAGCTAGAACCGCTCGGCCACAGCGGCCGGCGATGTTTTCTAAAACAGTTCTGTGACGTAATTCTACCGTACGAAAATGGTTCAAATGGCTCTGAGCACTATGGGACTTAACAGCTATGGTCATCAGTCCCCTAGAACTTAGAACTACTTAAACCTAACTAACTTAAGGACATCACACAATACCCAGTCATCACGAGGTAGAGAAAATCCCTGACCCCGCCGGGAATCGAACCTGGGCGCGGTAAGCGAGAACGCTACCGCACGGCCACGAGCTGCGGACCAGATCTACCGTACGGCTATGATGCAAATTTGCTTCTGAGGAATAATATCCAGAAAATTCAATCATTGATTCATAATCAGTTCTCATCCCCTCGATTTGTGAACATGTTTCGGTATGCGTGGTCCAAAAATGGATACATCACAAAAATTATTACGGTATATTAATAATTTTTACTTATGGACCGTCTGACAGCAACTGAATAAAACACAATTTTAGTGCCATACGCGTTTCGCCTTTATTTTCTGCAAGGCATCATCAGTGGCAGGTTGCGTGGACAATTTCCTACATATTACGCTCCTGTTGCATTTTTGGTGTTGTTCTTCTTCTTATGAACGCCAATTTGCGGTTTTTTCCCCCATTCCACACCACTATGCACTGAACGCTTGTTTTAAAACAAATTGCATACTATCGCATACTATACAAGCGTCATATGGCGGACAGAGCGTGCGTACAGCGGTATTTAGGGGTACTTGCAACTTATATCACTACTACGTCTTTTGGACGGTACTTTAGCATATATGACTGAATGTGTTGAATATGCTGTTAGATTTACTACACATAAGCTTTTGACTGTTTCCAATATTATGAGGTGAGGGTACGATTTCGAAATACATCAAAATGTTTAAAGATGTGATGCACAATTGTAAAGTACAGTAGCAACCATACAAATGATGTTTCAAAATTTTTCTTATATCTTCCACTGTTTACACAATATGTGCTCAGAAAAATAACAACCGCGTTTTCTTCGGGAGGGTTTTCACCAGTTTAACGGCCGTACCGGCACGTATAAAAAGACACGTGTCTCATATTTTGACCCAGACTTCGACGTATTCAAAGTGTATCGGGATCGGCGAATGGCACTGGGGTAGTGTTACTCGTCAGTTGGATACAATGGCTTTGGCAGTTCTCTGTACTAAAGTTTACACCTTGTAAACCCCCAGATCACGTACACGTTTAATCTCCCTGCTATACTGCACACCAACAATTTCGTTTTGTTACATCCTTCGCGGTACTGCAGTTTTAATAGCCAGTAGCGGACACACGCACCCACCCACCCACACACACACACACACACACACACACACACACACACACACACACACACACACACAAATCGAGCAACGTGTCTATTGGCACTTAGTATTTCCACTGTATCCGAAGAAATAGCTGCAATAGGAGACAACCGTTCCCAGATTTAGAACCAGAAGACCACAAACTCATACAGATCAGTCTGAGTCGCGGGGCACACTTAAAACTGTGTACTGACCAGAGTAATATACACTATGTGATCACAAGTATCCGGACACCTCCAAAAACACACGTTTTTTTTATATTAGGTGCATTTTGCTGCCATCTACTGCCATGTACTCCATATCAGCGACCTCAGTAGTCATTTGACATCGTGAGAGAGCAGAATGGAGCGCTCCGCGGAACTCACGGACTTCGAACCTGGTCAGATGATTGTGTCATACGTCTGTACGCGAGATTTCCACCCCTAAACATCCCTATGTCCACTGTTTCCGATGTGATAGTGAAGTGTAAACGTGATGGGACACGTACAGCACAAAAACGTACAGGCCGACCTCGTCTGTTGACTGACAGAGACCGCCGACAGTTGAAGAGGTTCGTACTGTGTATTGGGCAGACACGGATCCAGACCATTGACATTGGACAACTGAACTGTGGAATAACGTTGTGTGGAGTGACGAATCACGGTACACAATGTGGAGATCCGATGTCAGGGTGTGAGTTTGTCCAATGCCCGGTGAGCGCGTGTAGTGCCAACAGTAAAATTCGGAGGCGGTGGTGTTATGGCGTGGTCGTTTTTTTCCTGGAGAGGGCTTGTCCCCCTTGTTGTTGTGCATGTCACTATGACAGCACTGGCCTACACTGATATTTTAAGCACCTCCATGCTTCCCGCTGTTGAAGAGCAATTGGGGGATGGCGACTGCATCTTTCAACACGATCGAACACCTGTTCATAATGCACGGCCTGTGGCGGTGTGGTTACCCGACAATAACACTCCTGTAATGGACTGGCCTGCCCAGAGTCCTGACCTAAGTGCTATAGAACACCTTTGGGATGTTTTGGAACGCCGAATTAGTGCCAGGCCTCACCGACCGACATCGACACCTCTCCTCAGTGCAGCACTCCGTGAAAAATGAGCTGCCATTCCCCAAGAAATATTTCAACACCTAATTGAACGTATGCCTGCGAGAGTGGAAGCTGTCATCAAGGCTAAGGGTGGGTCAACATCGTATTGAATTCGAACATTACCGATGGAGGGCGCCACGAACTTGTAAGTTATTTTCAGCCAGGTGTCCAGATACTTTTGAATCACATAGTGTAGCATTGTTCGATTTAGATTTCTAGTGTGATTGCGGCAGCAACACTCAAGTTTCCTCACAGTTATCTTCGACTCCCAGAGAGATAGTGCCGTTAGTTAGTATTGCGTTCCCCCCGCTAGAACGCTCCGCATCCTAAGCTGAAGTAGTTTCCAACCATTATCACAAGAACCCACGTATTCGTGAGTCCTGAGTTGTAAGACGATTATCCGCTGCAAAAATTACGCGACAAATCACTGCATACTATGCGAGATATTAGAATTCCGATCGTTTTCAGCAGGCTCGTGGTATGCCAGCTATCCCACATGTGGGAGAATTGCTTCCTATACGTTCTGTAGAAAGCTCTGGACGTAAGACAGCCAAAGAAACGACCAGAGGTAAGCAATGCCGGTGCCGCATAGCAATAGCACGGGCTTGGAATGTGGAGGTTGCAGCGATCAGAAGCGATGTGAGGATTCATGTCGTACGTGAAGTGCGCGGTTTCTTTCTGCACTTGTCTTATAGATAACGGACTTCCTCTTAGAAATCTCACGATCAACAAAAAAATAGAAAAGTAATGTTTGAGCTTGAGAGTAGACCGCGTTCCTTGTGGAATGCTCCTGCAACTGCTGTTTAGTTTTCCTAGACATGACACGAACAGCGACATATAGTTTCCACTTTAAGAAGCTGTACTTTGTTAGATACACACCGCTTACCCCAGAGCCACGATTTAGGAATGAGATGTGACACGTTTGGAAAGACAACAAAAACTAATGTCTTTTTAAAATAAAACAATACTGAATTTCTCCTCCGCCCACATCTACATATTTGTAACAGAGAGATGTCAACAATGCGGGTAAGTCGGACAAGTAACGGGTGTTTCCAAAAGGACTTTACGACTTTGAAATTAATTCATAGTACCTACAGAGGTGCTTATAGTGTACATTTGTACCGAAATACATCAAGTTTAATCTCGCGTAGTTCGCTAGTGCCGAATCGCACCGTGAGGGACGCTAGCAGCAGTTGCGTGAAAGATTGCTGCCTTCAGAGCACCCAAGCGTGCTAGCTGTATGTTTTGGTTTGAAGAACCGAAGATCGATGAGGGTCACTAAAAACGAAATGTTTACTTCTTGTAAGATGGTGCACCACCCCACTACCTGGCTCACGGCCGGGATTTTCTCAGTGACCGCTTTCCAGGTCAATGGATTGACCGTGCTGCACCAATTGCACGGCCCCCGCATTCCCCAGACCTGACACCACGGGATATTTTTTTTACTTTCATTCCAATTGAGGTGGTCCTCCAGGATGTAGAACATGATTCATCACGGATATTTTTTGTGTTTGTACCTTGTGTGCCGGCATCTCTACCTGAACTTCGAGCAAGAATTTACGCCGTCACTGAACAAGTTACGTCTGCAATGCTACAGTGAGTTTGGGAAGAAATTGAATTCCGATGGGATGTGTGCAGGATAACCAACGGAAGCCACACACAAGATCTTTAGTTTCAGGTAAAAACACATATCTTTCCCTACAAGGTAACACTAAACACAGCTCTATATCTTCTTTCAATAAATTTATATGAATTTTTAAAGTTGTAAAGTAGTTTTTGAAACACACTGTACACATTGTCCGTTTCTTTTATTACATATCGATGGTAGGCAATTAAATATTGTAACTCCATTTTGTTAAGTTTCGCACGTAAAGCAAAACGTTTTTCTTAAGAAATAATATTAAGTGATACAGAAAATCTCTATATGTGTATAGTAGAAACCTAGTTATTGACAGATTAGAGATATTCATGCACTTTTAAATCTCTCTTTGATTATGGTGTTACTGGTTACTGGAATTATGAGTTTTCAGAGACAGATAGAGTTACAAGCTTTTCATTGCCTACCGTCGATATTTCATGTCAAAGTAGTACGGTCTTTGAGTAGTACTTACACCCAACATTCTGTTTTAATTGTTGGATATACAGAATTCCACTCTGTCTTGCCGTACCGCTATCCAGATAATTTCTAGCAGTGCCGAATATAAAAAACTCATTAAATGCTTGGATGCCGTTCCGTTCTAATATGAACGTTCTTTTCCTTATGTATGTTTGCAGGTGGTTACATTCATCCGCTAAATAATTGTTAAAATTCGTGGTGAAACCTTCAGCTGTCACTTATTTTGCTATTAGTTTCCGTATCACCATTGTCAGGCTTAGCCTAAAACGAATAAGTCAAACCATTTTACACAGTTTACAGGGAAATATGAGGTTAAACATTATTTCACTTTATGGCACAAACGGCAGGAAAGTTATACCATAATTTGAACTAAAGTAATTTGCTCTTTTAAGCCCACCATAGTACGTAAAAAAATTCTCATAGTAATAACAGTGTGCGATAATTTTCGTCAAGAAGCAAGTCCACATCGACAGCTAGTAACACACTGACAGATGTAATTAGGCCAAACAGTCAAGGATACAGTCAAAGACAACGTCATGTCAGAGATAAAACTATAGTACACACTAGCAATTGCAGTGTCAGTTTGCTGAGAGGTACATTGTAATCTTTGGTTTCAAGTAAACACTGTACATAATGAGGCAGATCGTAAAATTCCATATATACAAACGTAATACAACAAGAAGTAAATGCCGCACTGGCGACCTCCGTGATCTAAAACACGTCGTACGAAGATTTTAGGAAGCATTTTTTGAGTTGATGTTTACTGGCTAGTATATGCTATTTTAGTTTTCATTTGTTAACGTATCGCCGCGTAGCTCAGTAATATCTCCTAGCTGACTTATTTTTTGGCAGTTACCATGTTTTGTACTCGTAATACTCAAAATTTCGCCAATGTGGTTTTACCTGGTGTACTGATGGCATTAAATGGTTTTCTATGATGTAACCTGATTTATTTTCGACAGTTACGGTGTATTTTAGATTTCGAAGGTCGCGAGTGTGGCATTTCTTGGTGTATTACGTTTCTGTATATGGAATTTCACGATCCAGCTCATTAATGTACAATGGTTACTTTAAACCAAAGATTATAACCTACCTCTCAGCAAAGTGATTTTGCAATTGCTAGTGTGTACTACAGTTTTGTCTCTGACATGGCGTTGTCTTTGACTGTATCCTTGACTGTTTGGTCTCATTATTTCTGTCAGTGTGTTACTAGCTGTCGATATGGACTTGCTTCTTTACGAAAATTATCATACGCAGTTATTATTGTGATACATTTTTTACGTACTATGTTGGGCTTAAAAGAGCAAATTACTTTTGTTTAAATTATGGTATATCATTCCTGCCGCTTGTGCCAGTAAGTGAAATACTATTTAACTCATATTTCCCTGTAAACTGTGTAATCTCTGATGGTTTTATGTATTCGTTTTAGGCTGTGTCTGAAAATGGTGACTGACGGAAACGAATAGCCAATTGTGCAAAATAAATGACAGCTGTAGGTTTCGACATGAAATTTAACAATTCTTTTCTTTGTTGGAACTACATATTCAAAATGGTTCTACGTTTTAATAGTAGACAGTCACCGACTGCCATCTAAACGTTAAGGAGACCTGAATTAGGACGGATATATAAAGTGAAAGTGCCGTAAAATAATGTGATATCCTTTCATTTCTAGGAATTAATTTCGTTGTGTCTCACAGAGTGAAATTGACTCCATTCAATGGATTCCTTATACGGGCAACTGGACCCCTGGACGAGGCATTGTCAACGATACAGCAGTGTTCTGAGATGTGAATATCGTTTCTGCGCAACCCATTCACGCGTCCTCGGGTTTATACATTCACCGCCGTTCTCTGCTTCGAAATTAAAAGACTGTTCCCGCTCAGAAAGTGGGACATTTTGTTCGGTCGGAGCTATTCGTCACGAACTCTGTGTTAATCAATGTCGCACTTTTTTCCTTAGAGTTATAACAACCGTAAAAATGTCTTCTACCAACTTTTAGATGAGTTCGGTCCCTTCTCTACGTTGAACGAAGAGAGAGAGAGAGACAGAGAGAGAGACTCAGCAACAAACGGCTCAAAAGAAACTTGCTTCACCGGCAGTGAGGCCTGTAGAATAGGGTGACCAAATTATTTTCGGTGAAAACCGGGACACATTCACCCGGGTGCCAATGGACAAATCATTCCACATGTACCCATGTTTCTCAATTTTAAATATTAATGTTTTGTTGATACATTTTGTTAACCCGATTATTATAACTAATAAGAGGATACAAGGTTTGATATAATCTAGATTATCTGTATAATTAATAACATTTAATAAACGTATAGAGTAATAAAGAAATGTATTACGATTTTACAAAATTTTACAGCCATTCAACTTTTAATCAATTAATATTAACATGAGCTTTAATATTACTGAGCACTTGTAGATGGAATTGACTGTCCTTGGAGAAAAGGGTATTTTCACTGCCTCCAGCCTTCTTGATCATGTCTTTGTTCTTTGAGACACAGTGATAAAACTCGGCACAATCCTTTTTGTAGTTGTACGGGATCTGCAGGATTGCTTCAAGAGAGTCCACCTCCATTCTGTTTCTTTCATCAGTCCACTGGATATTCATGAACGAAAATATTCTTTCCACATTGGCATTATGGGCTGGGATTGCAAATAAATACCTTGCAATTATTACCAACTCAGAGTAATGCTGAAGACAGTCACAGCTTTAAAAAAAACTCACCCACTTCTCATGACATTCCAATGGTGTCTTTTTTTTTCATCATTCCACTTGTGAAGACTTTCTTCAACAAAATTTTGTCAGTATGCCGAACTGATCAAAGAGAATGGAATCATAGATTTCAATCTCTTTACTCTTCAAATAAGAAACTGCCTCTTCAACACTTTCCCATTTTGGCACTCTCTTCAGTAACATCCAATCAAACACCGGCGATGAGGGTAAATATGAGGCGCTCCACTTGCTGAGATATTCTACACAAGTGTCATAAAACTTGTTAACTTCTTCTTTAAAACTCCTTTCCGCTGCTTCTGATACTTCTGCTCTTTTAAGGACAGATTTAACATTAAAAGAAATGAACTGCTGTTCTCTCCTCTTAGTAACAGTTTCCAGAGTATTTTTCAAAACATCATTTACCTCTATTACACTTTTCGTGCTTCCCTCAATTTCCTTTATCCCATGCTGCAAAGTGCTAAGCTGACTGTGATTGAACCAAAATAGGCTTCCCTTGAAGGGTTACTGAAAAACTGAACCAATATTTTGGAGTCTTTTTCTTCACTTAAGAGAAAATCTTTTAACGGTTCAAACAAGCGGATTACTCTCTCAACTGCTGGAAACAGTGATAACCAGCGAGTTTTCGAGTGAAACATTACATTCATATATTCAGTTCCCACATAATCACAGAACTCCTTAAGACTCTCTGTTCTAACAGTATATACGTAAAAGTGTGAGTATACCTTCATGACGATAGTTTCAACATCGCAGCTTAAAATGTCAGCAGATGTCTGCACGCTATTGTGCAAAACATGTGCATGGCACCCTATGCCTTCAATGTTTTCATGCAACGTTGCATTTGCCTTGTCTTTTTAAACCACCAAAGTTTGTGTTGGTGTTGTCTCCACAAAATGCCACACATTTATTTTTCTCAAGATCAAACATTTCGATAGTATTCACACAAATTCTTGAAATTTCGTCAAATGTTTCATTAGATAGGGAACTCACCTTCAAAAGTTTGGTATGAATTCCCTGATTAATATCGAAAAACTGAACAACAAACGGAAATATTTTAGTGGCCTTATGATTGCTGGAGTCAGTGGATATCCCGTAGAAAGAAGACTTTTTGATGTATTCAAGGCTTTCCTTTACACTCTGGGGAGCAAAAACTCCTTTCACTAAGGCTGACACTTTAGTTCTCGCTGAACTAATCTTTTTTGCAATGGAAGAGTCATCAAACATAATGCTGTTAAGCTTATTAGTACAATCACTAGATCTATAAGTTTGGTGATGTTTTACCGTGTGGCAGGCTAGTGTAAGCTCGGCTGCTCGAACTTTCGTCTCTTCACTTGACTGATATTTCACAAAATAATTTTGTAGAGTTTTACTGCAGCTTGGTGCACTGTTTCTGTTTATGTGTTACTTTGACCTTATGTGATCAACTATGTCGGAACGTCCACCTTGACTTATACTAATAAAACAGTTACATACGGAACACACTGCTTCGTAATCAAAACGACCTTTCTTAATGAAATTCCATTCCTTGGAATAACAGTCACTGAACGTGCAGGCACGTTTCGGCATTGCGTTTCACAGTACTGCAGCAATAATACCACTAATATGAGAAAAAACTATTGCGGTTCGTCTGACAAAACATCAACTACTACACTATTCTGACAATGAGTGTGTGAGTAAGTGGCGCGACAATCGGACGCTTTCATAGCTCTGTTATAACAATACAACTTACTACTTGTTGGCCAAAGTACCGCTCAAAGTAAATTATTGCCTGAGTGTATCAATAGTGATACTGTGATTATTAGTATGGGACAATGGAAGTTTTAGACAAATAAGCTAAAATATATTAATTTCTTGTATTGTATTTCCTTTAATGTAGCGAAATCCCAAAAATTTGAGAAAGTTTCACGAAATGTATTTAAAATCTGAATCCCGGGACTTTTGAGCGTCCCGAAACAAATTTTCGGGACACCGGAACACAGAGATGAAAACCGGAACAATCCCGGTTTTCCGGGACGTTTGGTCACCCTACTGTAGAAGCGAAGTAGTGTAAAAATGCAATTTAGGGAATACCGCTCTCCGGGTAACCGGATGTAGAGCTATAGCGGTTCGAGTCTGCCTTCAAACAGGGCACGCGCTTTCTATGAACCGTTATTTTTTGTGTCCTACATAGAAATACATTACAAAACAAAGGATAAATAAATCAATACGAACATCAAAATACAATAAATGCGTTGCCCCAAATTCAACGGTCAGCTGTTGCCTGTATGTCCAATACTTTTTTGCACATTCTTCGAGCTAACAAGGGCATATGTGCCGACGAAAGCATTTATAAAATGTACAAGCAGCGTTTTTGAACATTAAAAAGACGCAGCTTGATTCAATGTGAAGTGGTCTACGGGTACCAGAGTCAGTATTCTCAGATTTTGTTCATATTTTCTTTGCTGGTTTCCAAAACGCGCGAAAGAAGATATATAACTCTATAGTTCACAAATTTTAATGCTTTCTTAGTGCGAAAATTTTAAGTGGAGGGAGACATAAGGTCATAGGGACATATCAGAAATTTTGGATACATCTGAAACGCTGTATTTCAGTGATTCTTGTTCATATTCTTGTACCCTTGTCCCACATCGGCGCATGGTCGGTATAATTCTCACCAGGTTTGGCAAGGTTAGTTTAAGGGGCGGCCAGATTTCCTCTCGGTCGCCATCCCTTCACCCTCTGGGACGCAACGTGTGTACCCCAATTGTCAGCGTGTGGTGCTATTCATGTGAAAGTTAAGGAAAGTTTTCTAAACGTTTGTGAATCGTGTAACTGAAGCGGAACTTGGGTACCAGCGCAGCATTCATCTAGTGGGATGTGAGAAACAGCCAAAAAACAACATCGAAGCTGGCTGGCAACCGACCCGCGTCTTTAATTCGCCGTAAAGATTCGAATCGGGACCGGCGCACTTTTCCGACTAGGGATGGTAAAAACCGACAGGTAAAAACTGATACAGTTATTTCAGTTTTGAATAACCGGTACTTTATGGTATTTGTTTGGTCTCGGTTATAATAGGTGTTTATTTTTTTCTAATAAACGAGAAAAAAACCGAAATATCAATTACCCGTAGCAGCAGTGCTAAATTTTTTTGTTCTTAAATAAATCATTTTGAAAAAGGGTATAATATTTGTTCGTAAAATTTGCATTGGTTTGAAATATTCCATTATTATAGAAAACGGAAAAAGCGATTAGTGGAATTTGGCTAACAATGCCGACAGAAAAGCACAACAAACACATCACATAGCACTGCTGAGACAATAATGTTGGTGTTGTCGTGTGGCCGGCCGCGGTGGTCTAGCGGTTCTAGGCGCTCAGTCCGGAACCGCGGGACAGCTACGGTCGCGGTTCGAATCCTGCCTCGGGCATGGATCTGTGTGATGTCCTTAGGTTAGTTAGGTTTAATTAGTTCTCAGTTCTAGGCGACTGATGACCTCAGAAGTTAAGTCGCATAGTGCTCAGAGCCATTTGAACCATTTTTGTTGTCGTGTGTACGTGCAGCGTGCAGGACTTGCTCCCACCTGGTCTATACGGCAGTTTTTCGCTGTCGTCGTCGGACATCCGTTGTATTGCAGAATGGCACCAGCCCCTTTCTGGAAATATTTTTTCTAAGTGACGTAGCAACGAAGTACAATGCTTCATTAGCTTCAAGAGAGTAAAGATTAATCTGCCATTGCTATGAAATCATAAAAGAGAAAGGGAATTGTAATAACAGCAACAAATTAAAAACTTAACAATTCACTCATAGTATACAATAAAAACAGAAAGTAGCTGATATGCTACCTGTGTCTACCAAGGGCGTATCTTATTAAATAAAACAGTAAACCAGTGAAAAACTGCTTTTAATAAACATTTAAAATACAAGAATGCACTTGCACAATCCGAGAAAACATGCAGCATTTCTTATTAAATAAAACAGAAAAACTAGTAAAAACTGCGAATATCTCCTGGGGGGGGGGGGAGGGGCGGGAGGCAGCTGCCACCCTTGGCCCTCGCCGGGTACGCCCATGGTGTCTACATAATATGCCTTTATCCGCTTGTAGCCCTTGAGAATGGACAAATTAACACAAAAAACGGACTGCTACAGCCAGAATTTTAATCCTTTGTAATGCTGAAATATTGGTACGATTCCCGACTGCTACATGATTTTTGAGCAGGGTTTTATAAAATTAAATTCAGTAGGAGAATACTGGTGACTCTTTAGTAGTGTTCAAGCCTAATTAATTTAATATTTTGATCCTATGTATCTTGAAACTGGTAGAGACCAAAGTTTCTGTTCATCGTTCGATTTCAACGTTTAATACAGGAAATAACAGGAATAAAAAAACTGAAAATCGGTTATTTCAGAAACCTGTTATTCTGAACTGTTTTAACACTCTGGTTTAACTGGCGCGGAAAAAAAAAAATACGACGTAACCGAAAAGCGGTTGTTTCAGCAATAACCGACATCCCTATTTCCGACCACCGGAAACACGTACGGCTATCCGGAGAAGGGTTGAAGAGGGGGAGAGGGCTCAATTTTCGTGAATAATAGTTGTGAAGCCGAAAAACTTGGCAATATGGTTCAATAGGCTGCATTGTGCACATTGTGTAAGTTTCATAGCATCTCTTTATGTTAGCTCTAAGAGGCATTCAGAAATTCAACGACAAATATGGTCGCGAAAAATGTTTGAACCAAGTTTCTGTTTCACACTTAGCTTGTAACGCTGTCTTTTTGTGAACTTTTCGTAGCATATGCAAGTTTTATGACTTCTAATAGTAACTTTGAAACAGACGAGACTAAAATACGCCGAAAAAATTACCCACAGAAATGAATGGAATTCCTAATCAGCATTTGCGTTAATCACCTCATGAAAGAGTATACTTTTCTTTGCAAAATACAAAAATCCAAAGATATCTTTCTTTCGCTGGAGGTATATAGTTGTCCAGTGAAGTTTCTGATGCAAATCACTACGTCCTCCGCAGCTTGTGTCAAGCCTCTATATCTCATGGTACCGGGTTCGGCAGGAACTCGAGACACTCGAACAATCCTTTCATCCTCACTCTGGGAAACTACGATCACAACCACAGGTGGAAACACAAGCGACCAAAGACACTGCTAGCTAGGGCATAACCACCTATGGTAAACTAACATACGCAAACAGCGACAAACGTCGGTAAGCCCCTGCATATCAGCAACGCTGACTGGCAACTACCAGCTGCTATTAGAGCCGACCAACAGGCCACAGCAGGGACACCGACGAGCTCGCCCACAGACGCACGAACAATCTGCCAACACTCCCTCACACTGTGCCTCCGGTATATGACCTATCGGACACAAGACCGATAACAAACCTAACTGTTGCAGGCTGCAGGACGCTGAACGAGGACTCTGTACCAGCACCCAGCGCCAGCCGCCGAGCAGCACAAACGCACAACGTCAAGGTATCGACATGCATGATACCCACTACTAACAAAGCCTATCCTTGCACAACCTATCGCAGGCAGCAAGACAACCGCTACTGCTCTTGCCGCCAGACCTAACTTTCGCAGAGGTTTTTTTCCCTTGGCTCTTGCCTTGGCACTTTTTTTCCTCTGCCCTTCAAACCGCTACCCTTCGTCAGATTTCGACCAATCTATCTCCAGATGAGCGCGTATTAATGGTTAATCCTAACCAGACGTACGCAAACATCGCAGCACCCACATCCTGCGACACCTCACTTTAGTGAATACTAACCCTTATGCAGAGATGGCAGTAGACCTTTTGTGTTGGCCATCATGCCGGTGTGGGCGTGGAGGGGCTCCACCTCTTGCAAAAAAAGGGTTCGGCACCAAGAGGGGTTAGAATTTCTTCGATGGGGGACTGGGTGTTTGTGTTGTGCGCGCCAAAGTGGGGCCCAATAGAAAGACTCGCAGCAGGTGTCCGAACAACGCGAGACAGTAAGGAAAACAAAGTCCGCGAAGGCTGCGCTGGTCGATGTGCAGTGACCAATTTTTGTATAAAGTGCTGGACGAATTCACTCGTTTTCGGCCACTCAGCGACGTGCTGCTAAAATCGAGGCGCATGCCCTGCGATGTCTCTCAAACCATTTTACAGAAACTATTCAGTAAAAAAATACATTTTTCAGTTACTTATACCATTATATATCAGCTTCATCATGACTTGCTCATAATTTTGTTAATGGTCAAAATTATTGTGACATTTGCATTCGTCAGACACGTCGCGAAAGTCGATGGAGTTTGCAATGAAATATGAGAATCACTATGATTTTGAGTTTGGTGCAAATCACATAATATGTTCATAGCTACGAAATTACTCTGAAATATTAAAGTTTTATTTAATTTGGGTGGAGGTCTTTATCTGACACCAATTTCGAGAGAGTTGATCTGATGTAGCACACTCATTTCCGACCACGCGCGCCAGCGATAAAGCCAAGATGAAATGCCCACAATTTCCTCATCAGTATATATTACAAAATTAAGTTTACAATCTGCGTGCCGCTAAAACCCAAAAATGAATCCCGGTAAGATCAAGTGAGTGATATTGTGTGGCTGGCTATATCCCCCATCCATGAAGTGGCTGGCTATATCCCCCATCCATGAAGAAGATTCCCGTTTTTACGTCACGGGCGAGCTTTCGAAAATATAAGGGCTGAAAGTTTCGCCGTCTAGAAATTTTTAGAACATTGCAGAACATTCGATAGTAGTCGAGAACATCCAAGAGAGTTCGAGAGCATTCCACAACATTCCAGAATGTTCCATATTGATCCGAGATGCTCTGGAATGTTGAGGAGTAGTTTGGAAAATTGTGGAAGATTCCACAATGTTCGGGAACATTACAGAACACTCTCGAATATTGTGGAGTGTTCTGGAACATTATGGACCATTCGAAGCCTTTTTGGTATGTTCTGGAACTCGCCACTGATGGGGCTATCCATTGATAGGGTGTATAAAACAAGACCTGTCGGAGGTTCGAACGTCAGTGTCTTATCACTGAGGAAGGGAGGAACCGAAGTAGTGCAGTGAGTGAATAAAAACAAGCAGTGACGTGTGAGTTGTCTAAGTGATATAGTGATTGAATATAAATCGAAAATAAAGTTTGAAAAGTGTCTAAAGTTTACTTAGTGTACTTGTTAATTAAAAGTTGATCTATATTTTAGACGACGCCCAAACGTAAGAAGAAGGAGATCTTGCCAGTTCTGAAACAAACAAAGGAAAACAAAAAGAACAGCGAAAAGATTAAACAAACGAAGAGCGCAGAGCACGTTTAAATTCCCAACGAACAATAACGAGCAATGTGAGAAGCAGAGAAACCGAAGAACAACGAAATGAATGGACTCAAGAATCAAGAATCGCGATACAATCTTATAATGAAAAACTGCGAACTCAAGCCAGCCATGAAAATATCACTGAGATTTTTGACAAACACTTCTAGCAGACGAGATCAATGCATGCTTAAAAATCACGTCTCTGGCCACACATACAAATGGCGCGACTAACAAAAAATTTCAGACTTGAACTATCAAAAGACGAAACAACAGCACATTTTGCTCAATAACTTTTACAAATACGCGAAGGTACATATCCTGCAAACCAGACGACCGGCCTCATTAAACTCAACAGTGATTTTGCAACATAACCACTGCTGGAAACGAACTCATCGACCAGATTTATCCAAATTTTGTTGACAACTATGCCAGTCCGGAGTGGCTATTTGAAACGGCAATTTTGGCGACTAAAAATAATATAGTCGACGAATCAACATTAATATTCAAGAGAATATTCCCGGTGAAAAGAGAATATATAAATCGATCGACAAGATGGTAAATGTTGAAGAAAGCGTGAGCTTCCCAACAGAATTTCTAAACTTTTTGCAAGTACCAGGAATGCCAACACTGCTTTCTACTTAAAATTAGATCTCCGAACACACTACGAAGAAATTACAGTTCATCAAAACTACGTAAAGGAACACGGATGATCGTCAAACAGCTATCGAAAAACATCATCGATGTTAAATTATGACTGGAAAGTACAAAGGGCACATACTATTTATCCCCAAAATACTGCTGATCTCTACTGAACTGCCACTCAGATTTAAGATAATACAATTTCCAATCAAATTAGCCACAGCCAAGCTTTAAAATATTGCGGCATTAGCCTCAAATACCCCTGCTTTTCTCACGGTCAACTATACGCAGCTTGCTCTCGTGTAGAAAATTTGAAAGAAAAGTACATATACAGGGTGGTCCATTGATCGTCATCGGGCCAAATATCTCACGAAATAAGCGTCAAACGAAAAAACTACAAAGAACGAAACTTGTCTAGCTCGAATGGGGAAACCAGATGGCGCTATGGTTAGCCCGCTAGATGGCGTTGTCGTTGGATCACGATAGCAAATATCCTTCAACTTTCCCCACAGAAAGAAATCCGGGGACGTCAGATCCGGTGACGTGCGGGCCATGGTTTGGTGCTTCGACGACCAATCCACCTGTCATGAAATATGCTATTCAATACCGCTTCAACCGCACGCGAGCTATGTGCAGGACATCCAACATGTTGGTAATACATCGCCATTCTTTCATGCAGTGAAACATCTTGTAGTAATAACGGTAGAACATTACGTAGGAAATCAGCATATATTGCACCATTTAGATTGCCATCGATAAAATGGGGGCCAATTATCCTTCCTCCCCTAATGCCGCACCAATGCCAGGTCGCTGATGTTCCACTTGTCGCAGCCATCGTGGATTTTCCGTTGCCCAATAGAGCATATTATGCCGGTTTACGTTACCGCCTGTTAGTGAATGACGCTTCTTCGCTAAATGGAACGCTTGCAAAAAGTCTGTCATCGTCCCGTAATTTCTCTTGTGCCCAATGGTAGAACTGCACACGACGTTCAAAGTCGTCGCCATGCAATTCCCGGTGCATAGAAATATGGTACGGGTGCAATCGATGTTGATGTAGCACTCTCAACACCGACGTTTTTGGGATTCCCGATTCTCGCGCAGTTTGTCTGCTACTGATGGGCGGATTAGCCGAGACAGCAGCTAAAACACCTACTTGGGCATCATCATTTGTTGCAGATCGTGGTTGACGTTACACATGTGGCTGAACGTTTTCAGTTTCCTTAAATAACGTAACTATCCGGCGGACGGTCCGCACACTTGGATGATGTCGTCCAGGATACCGAGCAGCATACATAGCACACATTTTGATCACAACAGCCATACATCAGCACGATATCAACCTTTTCCGCAATTGGTAAACGGTCAATTTTAACACGGGTAGTGTATCACGAAGGAAATACCGTCAGCACTGGCGGAATGTTACGTGATACCACGTACTTATACGTTTGTGCCGTCTATCACAAAGTGGTCTAACTAAAACATTCATATTTCTTTACGTACCACACGAATATGTTATAAAAATGGGGGCTCCTATTTAAAAAAACGCAGCTGATATCCGTTTGAAGTATGGCAGCGCCATCTAACGGGCCCATCATAGCGCCATCTGGTTTCCCCCTTCAAGCTAGACGAGTTTCGTTCCTTGTAGTTTTTTCGTTTGATGCTTATTTCGTAAGATATTTGGCCCGGTCACGATCAATGGACCACCCTGTATATCCCAGATAATAAAACGAAAAATGTTGTTTGTATACAAGTATAGCAAATAGTAGTAATATGTTATCAATTTTTTGTACCTCTTATACTTTAAAGCTAATCCTTTAATTCCAGCTACCACTCAATCTCATATCAACTTTGCAAAAACAGACATAATGTCTTATGGGATAACAGCAATCAGTGATTTTATAATGTTACTTTAAATCCGTCTTGATTGCAAATTTTTTTTTTATTATTCATATGGCCGGTTTCGGTTCATTCAGAACCATGAAGATGGTTCTGAATGAACCGAAACCGGCCATATGAATAATAAAAAAAAAAAAATTTGCAATCAAGACGGATTTAAAGTAACATTATCATATCAACTTCCTGAGTGAAGCCTGGTACCTGAGCTGGTATTTAATAAACGGTTCGAGATATCGAAACGACACTATCGAAAATGATAGCATGCAAAGAGGAGAGTATTTTCCGATACGGCTACTATGCAAAACTTCATTATCTACTGTGTTATTCGAAAAAAATAGAGACTTCTTCGATGTAAGAACGTAATTTTTAAGGACCATCGATAGCTGGTGAAACGAGAAATGCTGTTGGTTTTGGAACAACGTAAGTGAAGACATTACAAGTTTATCTTTGTACCGAGGATGTGCTTTATCATACGCCGTTGAACTTACTTTTCCTCAGTTTCTCACTTAATAAACTTAGTAAACCACTGCTTTAGCTTACAGTCACAATTGCGTCTACATAACATGTTAATGAGGAGACATCGTATAAACTTCACACTGTTTTGCCAAAGGAGCACATATTAATATGGCAACAAGAGAAATGTAAGTTTTCTCAAACTTCGACACTATGACGCTTCTCTGAAAGTTACAAATGGTTAACAAGCCAGCCAAAAAAAAAAATTGCTCCTTTTGTTACATTTTCAGCGGAACTCTTTTTAGATACTAATGCAGAGGTAACAGTAGATCTTTCTGATTGGTCACCATGCAAATGTGGGCGTGGTGGGGCCCCACTTAATATTTAGAAAAAAATGTGAGAGTAGCTCTAGAACAGCGCTTCGTCTCCATTTCTCGGCATTTCCCCTACAGAACCTGCCCGTAACCCCCACCATACCGCTGGCCACACGTCTGCCCTGCCGACTGCTTATCTATGGGCCACCAGGCCATATGGCTACCACTGCCATATGAACACTCGATTTCATGTCGCTACTGGTACCATTATCCTCTGAGATCAGGGCGCTATTTCTCGGGTAGGAATAGTAAATGTGTCGACAAGTTCGGTATGCCTCGAAGGAAAAGTGAAACATGAGGGTCAGTTAGCAATGTCTGAATATTTTGTACAGTTCTACAAATGGATGAAGTAATTGGAACTGTCCAGATTAAGCCTCCACATTGCATTCCTTTATTTCCACATTACAGCTTTCGTGCCGGCAAACTAACTTCACAAAACGTTTAAATTACACTTTGGTTCAAACTACTAACGGTTTAAGATTTATATTTGGAAAACTTCAAAATTCTTCAGAAATTAGTTACAATACAACAGTTGTACAACACAGCATTTGTTACAGTTGCAGAGTAACCTGTAGGATATGGAACTGAAAGTTCAGTGTCGTAATTAGCCACACACTACCATGCTGTGACTTTATAAAATGCTTTTCTTTTCAGCTCCTGATCGGTGCAACCGCTATAGCGCTGAAAAACGCGCTCTATCTCTACAGAGTGGACTGATGTAATTTATAAAAAAAAAAAAACGCTAATAAGCATAGCATGAAACACTGATGCGGAATTCAATAGCATTAAAACGTTTTAAAAGAACCTTATTATGCCTTATATTACTCCTGGAGGGCACTTCTGAGCTCTGTGACCTTGGCACCAGTTAGGATACTTATAAATAAATTTTAAAATTTTTCGTAAAAGTATCCTAACTGGTTCCAAGGTCACAGAGCTCAGAATTGCCCTCCATGGAGTAATATAATGCATAAAAGATCTTCCTAAATGTAACATATGGATGATAGAAAAGAGGTTATTATTATTATTAAAAACTTTAAAAGAGCTTTAAAACGTTCCAAAAATATCTTCTCCTCCTTCCAATTTGGCGCTCGTAGAGTCAGTAGCGCACAAAAGATCCCTCTACCGGCTGAAGAATATTTCATATATAGAAATGTTCCTAAGCATAACACACAAACATACACTGATGTGACAATTCAAGGGATAGCGATATCTACGTATACAGATGCTGGTGTTACCGCATACACAGGGAATAAAAGGGCAGTGAATTGGCTGAGCTGTAATTTGTACTCGGATGATACACGTCAAAAAGTTTTTGATGTGATTATGACCGCAGGACGGTAATTAACAAACTTTGGAGGCTCAACGGTAGTCGGAGAGGGATGTGACAATTCATGGGACATTCATTTGGGAAATCGTTATGGAATTCAATATTTCAATATCAACAGTGTCAAGAGTGTGCCAAAAATACCGAATTTCAGGCATTGCTTCTCACCACTGACAACTCTGTGGCTGAGAGCCTTCACTTAAGGATCGGGAGCAGCGGCCTCTACGTAGATTAGTCAGTTTTAACAGACAAGGAACACCGCCAGAAATAACCGCAGGAATCAATGTCGGACGTACGACGAACGTGCGTGCCCGTTAAGACAGTGCGACGAAATGTGGTGTTAATGGGCTACAGCAGCACACGACCGACGCTAATACCTTTTCGAACAGCAGGATATTGCTTACAGGGCCTCCCCTGTGCTTATAACCATGGCTGGACCCTAGACGACTGGAAAACCTTGCCGGCCGCAGTGGAAGAGCGGTTCTAGGCGCTCTAGTCTGGAACTGCGCGACCGCTACGGTCGCAGGTTCGAATCCTGCCTCGGTTATAGATGTGTGTGATGTCCTCCCTTAGGTTAGTTAGGTTTAAGTAGTTCTAAGTTCTAGGGGACTGATGACCTCAGATGTTAAGTCCAATAGTGCTCAGGGCCATTTCAACCATTTTTTGGAAAACCTTGGCCTGCTCACATAAGTGGCTGGCTTTGAGCACTATGGAACTTAACATCTATTGTGGTGTCACCGCCAGACACCACACTTGCTAGGTGGTAGCTTTAAATCGGCCGCGGTCCGTTAGTACATGTCGGACCCGCGTGTCGCCACTGTCAGTGATCGCAGACCGAGCGCCACCACACGGCAGGTCTCGAGAGACTTACTAGCACTCGCCCCAGTTGTACGGACGACTTCGCTAGCGATGCACACTGACGAAGCCTCGCTCATTTGCAGAGCATATAGTTAGAATAGCCTTCAGCTAAGTCAATGGCTACGATCTAGCAAGGCGCCATTAGTAACATTGCATGTATCTACAGAGTCTCACTTGTATCGTCAAGAGCGATGTACAACAATGATGGATTAAAGTTAAGTATTCCAGCAGCTACGTACTTTTCTTTATAGCATTTATTACGTATCCTGTTTCAGACCTATCTCTAGCCTGCGTGGGTTAACGCGTGCATATCGGCTTCCTCACTCAGGTAGTGTTCGTAGTGTTGGCTAACTGCTAACACTACATATATGGTCATCAGTCCCCTAGAACTTAGAACTACTTAAACCTAACTAACCTAAGGACAGCACACAACACCCAGTCATCACGAGGCAGAGAAAATTCCTGACCCCGCCGGGAATCGAACCCGGGAACTGCTCAGATAAGTCCCGATTTCAGTTGTAAGAGAGCTAATGGTAGGGTATGTGGCGCAGACCCCACAAAACCATGGACCCGAGTTGCCAACAAGGCACTGTGCAAGCTGGTCATGGCTGCATAATGGTGTGGGATGTGATTACATGAAATGGACTGGGTCCTGTGGTCCAACTGAACCGATCATTGTACGGAAATGGTTATGTTCGGCTACTTGCAGACCATTTCCTGCCATTCGTGGGATTCTTGTTGTGGATAACAATGC
Source organism: Schistocerca piceifrons (assembly GCF_021461385.2). Lineage (NCBI taxonomy): Eukaryota > Metazoa > Arthropoda > Insecta > Orthoptera > Acrididae > Schistocerca > Schistocerca piceifrons. Next base: position 169,510,969 of record NC_060146.1, read on the forward strand.
GTCATGTCCCTCGGTCACAATTGTTCATGATTGGTTCGAATAAGATTCTGGACAGTCTGAGCGAATGATTTGGTCGCTCACATCTGATGTGCATGGACCATATGGGTAGAACATCTCACACAGTTCATATCAGGTTTAGGTGTTTAGAGGTAGATGGAGGAACTGTGACTGTGCAAACAAAATAGTGACACACATATACACATATTAAATGTTCAAATGTGTGTGAAAACTTATGGAACTTAACTGCTAAGGTCATCAGTCCCTAAGCTTACACACTACTTAACCTAAACTATCCTAAGGACAAACACACACACACACACACACACACACACACACACACACACTCTTGCCCGAGGGAGGACTCGAACCTCCGCCGGGACCAGCCGCACAGTCCATGACTGCAGCGCCTCAGACCGCTCGGCTAATCCTGCGCGGCTACACATATTACCCTAACTAAAGTTGTACAGTTACTGTCAAGGCCACTGTTCAGTTGTATCAAGGAAACAGAGTTCTGAATGAAAGTACAACACTGAGCAACAAAACACTGTTTGGAACACTCAATGAACTATACAAAGGCACCTCCTCACATAAAACATAACAATCAGTCACAAATATCGGAAAACGGTTTTCTCGGTTCCCTCCCCACCACATCTTCCATCCCTCCCTCTCTCTCTCTCTCTCTCTCTCTCTCTCTCTCTCTCTCTCTCTCTCCGCGCACGCATTCCTCGCTCCCAGCAGCCACACAATATTTCTGACGAAACATTCCAAATTAGCGCCACAACAAACATAAGACCAACGATGAACAAGTGAGCAGCGACAATAACACACCACCTCTCACTGACAAGGGGAGGCCGCCAATTGTGAAATTCAGATTCGATTCATACTGCGCATAATAAAAGCTCATGGCCAGAGGTGTAATGTGGCAAAGCACCAAGACGCACTTCTCAGCCGTTGTCGAGAAAATCGACAGTTAAAAGAAACCGTTGCGGTGAAATACTCTCTACGATTTGCAATTTCCTACAGCGTCGTGGCGCAGCGGTAGGCGCTCGGGTTCGCCATCCGAAGGTCGCCGGATCGAATCTCGCGCCATGCAACTTTTTTTTAGTATTTGTTTTTTTTGTAATTCAAATGTATTATATATATATATATATATATATATATATATATATAAAAATTCCCGGTAATCAGTTGCAACAATTATGCATATAATAAGTTGTTGAAAGTCGTTTGTCATGGAAAAACTGGCGACTTCGAACATGATTATGTTTTCCGCAAACATAGTTGTATTTCACAAATGTTATTGTCTTCATAATGTTTACACGTGTAGTAAACGGAAGACGTAGAAACGATATTCCGAAACGAATACGTATAGTATAAGTCAAACGTTCGAATTATGTATTTGAATTACAAAAAACAAATACTAAAAAAAAGGGTTGCATGGCGCGAGATTCGATCCGGCGACCTTCGGATAACGAACCCGAGCGCTTACCGCTGCGCCACGACGCTGTAGGAAATTATAAATCGTAGAGAGTATTTCACCGCAACGGTTTCTTTTTGCTGTCGATTTTCTCGACAACGGCTGAGAAGTGCATCTTGGTGCTTTGCCACATTACACCTCTGGCCATGAGCTTTTATTATGAGCAGTATGAATCGAATCTGAATTTCACAATTGGCGGCCTCCCCTTGTGAGTATGGAGTCAGAACTGTCTCCTCAAACCACCTTTCGCCACATTTTGTGAAAGTACTTGTGAGGTGAACAAGTGAGAGAAAATTTTGTGGATAACTGCGCGGAAACAGCGCACTGAGTAGCAATTGATCGAGACATCAACCAGAGACACGCAACAGAACGAGAAATGTAAGTACAGAATCGCACGTTACTTGTACCCACAAAACAGTTCTTCACAAATACACAATAATTTTCTTCGTGGCTAGTTTCCAGCTTACATGCTGTCAAATAAACGACGAAAAAGGGAACAAAAACCAATGTATAAAAATGCAGTTCATTTAGCGATGTAATTTTAAGATGAGCGTCTAAACAAAACGAAGCGAAATACACACATTGTAATTATTAGGTCTACAATAGATAAACTATTATAAATTTGATATTGTACTTTACAGAACTAAAAACTGACCCTCATAAGATGACACATAGGTGTCGAAACATGTCTGGGTAAATACAAAAATAAAGTAATTGTGCTTGCATAAGGCTGATTTTATAAAACAACCCAATTTTTAAATCGTAAACACGGAAAAGCATCAAGAGGACTTTCAAACCTTAGTAAAATGAGTGACTACAAGCTCTTACTGACCTAGGGATGGCGATTATCGCTTAAAGGACCGATTTTATGTTACTTTTTTTTTCATGCCAGTTTATGCTGACAAAACTGCTCGAAAAAAAACCAGTTCCTGAAGTAACCGATATTTGGCTTCTTATTCCTGTTACTTCCTGTAATAAACGTAGAAATCGAACAAAGACTGAAAAATTTTGACTCTCTCAGTTTCAAGATATGTAAAATCAAAATACTAAATTATTCTGTCCACCGTTCGCTACTCTTCTCGAAAAGCGATAAGTGGTCGAATACTACGAAAATATCACGAGTATTCTTCTACTGATTCCAGTTTTTCAAAACACTGTTCAAATATCATGTCGCAGTTGAGGGATCATAAAACTATTTGGCATTACGAATAGTCAGTGCTAAAGGATGAAAAATAAGGTTGAAGAACTTCCGTTCGTGTTAATTTGTCCGTTTTCAAGGGCTTCAGAAAGATGAAAGCATGTTACGTAGACACAGGCAGCAGATTAGCTATTTTCTATTTTTATTATATAGGGTAAGGTCGGGTAGGAGTTCGTAGTTGCACTTTCTCTAAACTGGCAACACTGACTGACATCGAAAAACTACATTGAGTTGTTGGTTCTATAGCGACGACATCACATGTAATCTCGAAGAGCTCCGCCAGATTAACTGTTTGTAGCAGGTAAATATAAGTTTTTGTTTCAAATTATGTAATCTTCAAGCTGTACATCGTAAGCAAAAGTTCTCTCTAGGTATTCACTAAATAATAAAATTGTTTACCAAAAGAATCACCATTCTGTGAGGAACAAAGCACGGCATGACAAACAGCGGAACCAAGCAGTGACACATTTGTTATTTTTTTAACTGTTTGGCGCATCGTTTAAGAGTACGTTGTAACAGGGAAAGACTACGGGCGTACTGTTAACTCCCCCACACCCTCTACGTTCCTAGCGGTTACTAATCCATGACGAACCACTAGGCAGTAAACGTTAGTGCTTTGTTTCGAGGTGCATATTCTACAGTAGTCCCAATCCAAACAGCTGAGATATCCTTCGAGTCAACGGGAGTATTCCCGTTGAATCCGGATGTCTTCACAGCAGAAGACTTTGCTTCATCAGAAATCACTGAGAGCCGAATTTCCAACACCCGAAGAAGGAGTTTAACAGGAGCCCAAGGACAAATGATGCTCCTCAACTACATACGTTTTGTCTGTGCAGTCACCAGGAAAAAACTGGAAACAGTGACATAAATGAAGTTCAGAGAGCTGATGTACGAACAGGTGTAGTAGGCCTATCCAGTATTTATCTACTGCCAAAATATAATCAACCCACAACGAAAATGGCAAAAAATCTGAAATTTTGTCTGGACCTCAGTACAAAAAATGCATTGTTAGACAAGCAGTTTAAACGCAACAAAATTAACATGGGACGAAATAACAGTACCAACAACGCAGAATCTCTAGGGCTGATCTGGACTGAACAGCGCCTTCATCTTCAAGATCGAGGAGGGACCTGACGTTTTGAACTGCCCGGGATGTGGCGAATTCTACAAGGAGCCTATCACGGAAGAATGGATTAAGTATGATAACTGCTCCCAATGGTGGTATGAAGAATGCACAGGTTATGAAGGACAGGGTGAATCTTCATGTGATTTATGTTAGTGCGTCTTCTTTGACTACATGTCGCGTATTCTTGCCAGACGATGTGGCTGAGAGTACGAATGAGCAGTTTCATAGATGCGTTGACATTTAAGGTTTGTGTTACACATTAGGCTGCTGTAACCAGTAATAATTTGTTTTAAGAAAAGTTTGTTTTAACCTTCTCATCTGCCAGATTGATCGGTTAAATACTAAGTGAATACACTTTCCCCTACTATTAATGAATTGTTGCTAAGTTTTTGATTTATTACTGTTACCATAATTTCCTCCTTCTTTTATTATTTCATAGAAATGGCAGGCAAACCGTAGTCTTTTAAAGCAAATGAAAATTGTACAGAGCTTCAAAGCTACGTAACTTCGTAAAAATACTTTCAGACTAAGGTTGGAGACATTCTGTATTATAACGGATTTCAGGCGACAGCAAGAAACTACCACATACACCAGGTTGGCCAAGACTTGTACATTCACGTACACGTGTACCTTAGGCCACGACGACGCATGGCAGCAGGGACATTATTGAAAAAATAAAATAAACACATTTTAACACCGAAGCTGTTGGATAATAAAGGCATCAGCGATAAAATGGTTCATACAGTAACTACTTACGTGTTTGTATTTAAGATACGATTGATATGAACAGTGCTATGTGTGTCATCACACGTATATGTATCTCGTATCTGCGTTACATGATGTAACATATATATATATGGGGAACCTTTATTATCCAGCACGATGTCATCCATGTGACGACAGTATTGTTTCCACAATGGAGCAATTATTCTTATTAGATTACACTGTATGTTAGGTGGCTCATATATCGTAGGTATTACCGTAATTTTGACAGGTGTCGATGCAAAGAATTTTATTATAAAGTCTTACATAATCTCTGATATATTCGGTATTAATATCACTGACTACGTTCTGTATGAGGCAAAGTGTTCCATCATATCATAGCTGTACAATACATTTTCATTTCCTTTTCAGCACTACTTAAAAGGAAGCATATTGTTTCATTGGTGTTTCAGTGGAATCTACATACAAAATTATATCACCATAACAATATATAACGACATTATAACAGCACAACAGCATTATCGTGGAAATGGCACTGATCGCTTTTGCCATTTTCTGTAATAACACAATATGTGAAACCAATGCAAAAAAAAAATGGTTCAAATGGCTCTGAGCACTATGGGACTTAACATCTGAGGTCATCAGTCCCCTAGAACTTGGAACTACTTAAACCTAACTAACCTAAGGACATCACACACATCCATGCCCGAGGCAGGATTCGAACCTGCGACCGTAGCGTTCGCGCGGTTCCAGACTGAAGCGCCTAGAACCGATCGTCCACTCCGGCCGGCAAACCAATGCAAATTTTACTAATAAAAATTAGTAATTTCTTTCAAAAAGATTATTTAAAAACAAAAAGTTTTAGCATTATTGCTATGGCTAAATGATATTTCGGATTTTCACTCTCGGTTATTACTAAAAAATAAAAACATCTGTTACAACCAAGACCAAAAAAATACCGGCTGTTCAGAACTAAAACACCGGTAGCGGTTTTAACTGGTCCGCTTTTCCTATCCCTAAGTGGGCCCAATGTGAAAGTATCGAAACATTGTTATGGAGTAGGGAATAGCAAGAATAGAAAGCAGAGTATTAGAGTAGTACAGATGCGCGCCAGTCACGTTTTCATAGCGGCTAGGAGAGCGTCGTACGTTTCCCCAGGAATGCAGTGACCGCTGCTAGGCGTACAGCAGATGCCAGCACGAGTCTATCAAAGGTCCAGAATTCCTTTTCCATGACAGGGGCGGTCATTTCGTCCCTTGATCTTGTCGGTCGATGGGAAAAAAAAATATCCGGGGGCTTACGGGCGAAGAAATGGCGGCGCAGCACTTTCTCGGAGCGCAGAAAATATGGCGGTGCTCGTCTCTAATCGGAATTCCCGTCATCCCCAGCGGCGGGCTCTCAGACATGGCGCCGCCTCCATCCGCAGAATGAAAAATTTCTTTATTGGCGTCGCGCGCCGGGGGTACCGCACAGGCCAGAAATTCCGCGCACCTCCAAATATGGCGCCATCTTTCACCGGCGCACTGCACGTAGATGGCGGTAAGCTTCGTCGGTCTTTACGCACCTCCTAATAACGTCCACAGAAGAGACACGGCTCATAACTTGCGCGTGCGCTCGGCGGCTTTGCGCCTGGCTCCCGACGCCGCCATTATTTCCATTGAGCCGCTGTCAATTTACTGCAACCTGTCCACATACACTAAATTGCCATTAAAATCGCAGCATCAGATACGATAGCAAACAACGTAATATTGCTTACTGTAAGTATTGTAATGAATCTTGCGCCCTCAGAACTTCTGTACTTCACCTGATATTTTCGGTTCCGTATAAATTTCGGCCCGACTTGACTTAATTTTTATACTTAAATCATATATTCCACATCTAAAGAAAATTGGGCCTATATTCGATTACCAAAACACTATTTTTCTGATAATATAACTTTATTTTTCATATTGATCCATTTAGCAACATCGATCTTGAACCTTGATAATTAGTAGACTAATCACAACTGTTAACTTAAATGAGTCAAATACCTCTTCACAGTGAAAATAATAAATTTATACTTATATTTTCATGTAAACAAAATTTTTGTTTTCATCCCTATTTCTTCTAATCTTACTATCGATAATTCAACTGGCAATTATACAAAGAAAGGAAGGGGACAGTTATTATATTCTCAAAATTTGCAACAGTCGAAATTACTTATTAAGTGCATAAACCTTTAAATCAATAATTATTTCCAGAAACATTATGTAAATTATACCTGAAAAGTAATTTCTGTTGAGACAGTAGTAATAAAATTCATTTTAAAGGGAAACTACAGCCGTAATTTTTCCCGAGGGCATGCAGCTTTACTGTATGATTAAATGACGATGGCGTCCTCTTGGGTAAAATATTCCGCAAATGTTGGAACACGTGAGGCAATACTGACCCTACGACTTATCTTACAAGAAACATTAAAGAAAGGCAAACCTACGTTTCTAGCATTTGTAGATTTAGAGAAAGCTTTTGACAATGTTGACTGGAATACTCTCTTTCAAATTCTCAAGGTGGCGGGGGTAAAACACAGGGAGCGAAAGGCTATTTACAATTTGTACAGAAACCAGATGGCAGTTATAAGAGTCGAGGGACATGAAAGGGAAGCAGTGGTTGGGAAAGGAGTGAGACAGGGTTGTAGCCTATCCCCGATGTTTTCAATCTATATATTGAGCAAGCAGTAAAGGAAACAAAAGAAAAATTCGGAGTAGGTATTAAAATCCATCGAGAAGAAATAAAAACTTTGAGGTTCGCCGATGACATTGTAATTCTGTCAGAGACAGCAAAGGACTTGGAAGAGCAGTTGAACGGAATGGACAGTGTCTTGAGAGAAGGATATAAGATGAACATCAACAAAAGCAAAACGAGGATGATGGAATGTAGTCGAATTAAGTCGGGTGATGCTGCGGGAATTAGATTAGGAAATGAGACACTTAAAGTAGTAGAGGAGTTTTGCTATTTGGGGAGCAAGATAACTGATGATGGTCGAAGTAGAGAGGATATAAAATGTAGACTGGCAATGGCAAGGAATGCGTTTCTGAAGAAGAGAAATTTGTTAACATCGAGTATTGATTTAAGTGTCAGGAAGTCGTTTCTGGAAGTATTTGTATGTAGTGTAGCTATGTATTGTAGTGGGACGCGAAATTGAAGCGTCACCCATCCACCAGTGCCAGCCCAGTTTGCAGGTGAATATAAGTTTAATTTAGTTTTGTTTATGTATTTTTGTAATATTTGTAATGGTTGTGAATTGTCTAAAGTTTTGTATTTATTTTTTATGTTTCATGTACGGAGAGGGCGGCGCAACGAACGGAGACAGCATCTTCACTGCCGGGGCCAGAGAGAAAATTGCTGCCCACTATACGTCGCGGGTCGACAGCCAAAGAGTAACAGAAGATCCTGAAACTGAGTTGTTGCGTCGTGCTTCTAAAAATCAAATAATTGAGAATTTGTAATGCTTTGTACAACAATGATATCATAGGAAGTTTAATCTTATTGAAAATGTTAGTTTCGTCTCGTCAAGGCTCAGGTTCACGTCTGTATGTAGGAAGATAATAAACTAGTGGATGCTACTAAAGTTGAAATACGTGTTCCGAGGATTTATTTATGAAGAATTAAGTGAATGAATTAATAATATATTTGACAAGATCATTGAATTTTGACAGTGTTCATCGCGACTTTGAATCTCAAAAAGTTTATTCAATGTGGTTCTAATATCGATTAAATCAGATAACGTGTATCAGTATAATTTCTGAGGAGAAACAAACGACATCTAAAATTGAAAAAGTTTACGCAAACCAATTGGCCCGAGTGACGTAATTCTATGCATACGACTCAAATGATGTTTTACAGTTTCGTTCAAGAACCATTCTGAAACAATTTAAAAAGAATATAAATAAGTTTGAAGTGGGTTGTAACTGACGTAGGTGACGAAGTCTACACATGGTCATATGTCGAAAGAAAATCATTTATAAGAAACTTACGTCGTTACACTACAGTATGGAAGTGAAACATGGACGATAAATAGTTTAGACAAGAAGAGAATAGAAGCTTTCGAAATGTGGTGCTACAGAAGAATGCTGAAGTTTAGATGGGTAGATCACATAACTAATCAGGAGGTATCGAATAGAATTGGGGAGGAGTTTGTGGCACAACTTGACTAGAAGAAGGGATCGGTTGGTAGGACATGTTCTGAGGCATCAAGGGATCACCAATTTAGTATTGGAGGGCAACATGGAGGGTAAAAATCGTAGAGGGAGACCAAGAGATGAATACACTAAGCAGATTCAGAAGGATGTAGGCTGCAGTAGGTACTGGGAAATGGAGAGGCTTGCACAGGATAGAGTAGCATGGAGAGCTGCATCAAACCAGTCTCAAGACCGAAGGCCACAACAACAACATTTCTCCAGTACCCAAACTTATCTTCCCCGAGGTCGGGGGAGATTAGTCAATATAACTATCAACTTTTTTGTGTTGTGTTGATATGTTCCATAATGCGTTTACTTAACAAGTGGTGTTGTCGAAAGTGCCACGAATTTATGAATAAATACTGATGATGTCGTAAAGCAACAATATTCCAGCGACTTTTACTGAAACCTTGGACCTATTAATCAGTATATTATAAAAGTAAGTTACAATGTGCGTGCCGCTAAAATTCAGAAACAAGTCCCGGTACGATCAAGGGAGTTATATGTTGTGGTAGCCCTTATCCCCTATCCATGAAGAAGGTTCCCGTCTTTACCCGAAGGGCTTGCTCTCTAGAAATTTTTAGAACATTTCACAACATTCTAGAGTATTCGAGAGCACATCATAACATCCCGGAATGTTCCACCATGATTCGGGACGTTCTGGAGTGTTCGGGAATGGTATGGGACATTCGGGAAGATTCCAGAATGTTCGGGAACATCCATGATCATTGTGGAACATTCCAGAACACTCTCAAATGTTGTGGAATGTTCTAGAACACTGTGGATAATTCGAATCCTTTTCGTATGTTCTCGAAGTGGCTACCCATTGGTAGGGGTATATAAGGCAAGACCAGTCATGGGTTCGAACGTCAATTTCTTATCACAGACGAAGGGAAGAAGTGAAGTGTGAGTAGTCAAAGTAATACAGTGATTGAATATAAATCGAAAATAAAGTGAAAAAAGTGCGTAAAGTGTACTTAGTGTATTTGTTAACAAAAATTTGATTTGATTTATATTTTAGGCAATGCCCAAACGTAAAAGAGGAGGAAATGTTGCCAGTTCACACATCGCATTGGCACTAGCATCATCTGGCCATTCCGTCCCATAACTACCATTAAATATAGCCGAATAACAATTCATGATATGTAAAATGGCAAGAGTATCTGGACTGGTTGAACTTCTAAAGCAAGCTAAAATTATCTTCTGGGACGAATTGACACTGACACATACAAATCACTCGAAGCCATGAACAGAACATTACAAGACTTGCGAGGAAACTGTGAAGTGATGGGAAGACCTCATACTCTCAAGGGGTTTTCAATAAACGTTTCCAGTTATCTCCAAGTTAACACCAGAGGAAGATATCATAGCACATTTAAAAAAATCAAATCTCTGGCCACACATACAAATATTGCGATTAACAACAAATGTGGGACTTGAACTATCGAATGGCGAAACAACAGAACATCTCCCTCAACAACTTTTACAAATAGGCAGTCACATATCCTACTGGTCAGACGACCGGTCTCATTAAATTCAAATGTGATTTCTGCAACACAGCCACGGCTGAAAACGAACGCATCGACTACATTAATTCAAACATTATTCGCAACTATACCAATCTCAACTGGCTAGTTAAAAATGAAACTTTGGTAACTAAGAATAATATTGTAGATGATATCAGCTTTAATATTCGAAAGAAAATTCCCGTTGAAGAGAGAATATACAAATCAACCGACATGGTGGTAAACGCTGAAGAATGTGTGAACTTCTCTACAGAATTTCTAAACTCTTTGGAAGTACCAGGAATGCCAATACATTGTCTTCGACTAAAAATTGTTTCTCCGATCATACTGCTCAGAAATCTCAACTCACCAAAACCATGTAATGGAACAAGGATGATCGTCAAACAGCTATCGAATAACATCATCGAGGCCCAACTGATGACTGGAAAGTACAAAGGACACACACTATTTATCCCCAGAATACCACTGATCTCTTCTGATGATGATGATGTCGTGTGGCTAGGGCCTCCCGTCGGGTAGACCGTTCGCCGGGTGCAAGTCTTTCGATTTGACTACACTTCGGCGACGGAGGGCGTCGATGGGGATGAAATGATGATGACGATGATGATGAGGATGACAGCGCAACACCCGGAAACACTTCCAATCTGATTGCCTCACTCAAACACGTCACCAAGCAAATGAATACTACACAGCACAGCAGCAGGTAAAGACGACGAAAATACTCTGAAAGTTCGAAAAATCCCAGAAAATGCCTGCGAAACTACAAACGAAAAAAGGTCGTTATCACACACAAAGGAGACGAACACCACAACATCAAAGCCGTAAGTAACACGCAAATAACCCGATATATACTCATTTTCTATCGGAAACGCAAACTAAAAAACATGGATAAATTTAAAGAACATTTGCTGGCAGGAGACATGTTGCAGATTGCGTATCAGACTTACAGCTCCCATTATCATTAGCATTAAACAGATTTCATGTAATGCATAAATCCACCTTTTTCCAAATAAGCAATAAAATTAGAAGTGCAAGCATATTGTAATAAAAAACATACAGTGCATCAGCCCAGTAACACATATCTCAACTGTAAAGTGTAAACAAACTATGTACAATATTTGATAACAATCACTTCATTCACAATCGTAAACCTTTTGTACCAGATGTTTTCTCTAAACGTTAATATGTAATAACGATTTTACAGAAAGCAGTTTTTGTGCTGAAACATGTCTGAGTACAATAAGCTCCAATGGTGTCTTGCCTAAGGTGGAATTCCTCATCCAAAGATTACATGGGGTGACTGAAAAAAGCTATTCTCCAAATAAGCAGACAGACCTGGATAATGTGGCCACCACACGTTGTACGCTACAAATATAAACAATACATCTCTATACATCTGTATACTTCCTAATCCACATCCATTTAATTTTATGAAAAGATTATTATTGTAACTTAATTTGAAACTGACTCATTAACTAAAACTGTATATCAATGCCTAATTTAGAAAATTAGAAGGCTACCAATATTTGTTACCGTTTTCCTCTATTAGACGCTAATGTACAATAAAATAAAAATAATCGTATTCCGTCCATGATGGACCTAATTAGGAACCTGCGATCGTTTTTCAGAATGGTTCAAATGGCTCTAAGCACTATGGGACTTAACATCTGAGGTCATCAGTCCCCTAGACGTAGAACTACTGAAACCTAACTAACCTAAGGACATCACACCATGCCTGAGGCAGGATTCGAACCTGCGACCGTAGTAGCAGCGCGGTTCCGGACCGAAGGGCTTAGAACCGCTCGGCTACCGCGTCCGGCGATCGATTTTGATGACAAAGACAAAATGAAATAAATTTTTCTGTATCAGTCACATTTTTCTACTAGCACCACGCGTTTCTAGGGTTTGCACCCTCATCTTCAATGTGTACTGTTTGTAAACAATCTACCTTTGTCAAATAAAAATAAACTAATCATCAGACATTATACTTAAGTCTTCAGTAGTGTTTATCTGCAGAAAGTTGTCACTTGAAACATGGTGCAGTGTTAAACGAATATTTATTTGACATAAGTCGATTGTAGTTACTTGATAGCAGTGTGACGCCACTACCACGGCACGCTTATTTCAGGGGAGTTAAAAAAATCGACAAAGGGTTTCATAATTGCGGTGTTCTCCTTTGTAGATGCAGCAGCAGTTTTCTCAGATTTCCGGCATGTGGTGTAGGCACCCAAATTTTTTTTCTGGTCACCAACTATTGTAATGTCAGCTTTATTGCAAGGACAGTTGTGTCGCATTACTGTGGCTATTATTATTGGTGAGCACGATGTATGAGACAGGCGAAATACCCTCAGACTTCAAGAAGAATATAATAATTACAATCCCAAAGAAAGCAGGTGTTGACAGATGTGAAAATTACCGAACTATCAGTTTAATAAGTCACAGCTGCAAAATACTAACGCGAATTCTTTACAGACGAATGGAAAAACTGGTAGAAGCGGACCTCGGGGAAGATCAGTTTGGATTCCGTAGAAATGTTGGAACACGTGAGGCAATACTAACCTTACGACTTATCTTAGAAGAAAGATTAAGAAAAGGCAAACCTACGTTTCTAGCATTTGTAGACTTAGAGAAAGCTTTTGACAATGTTAACTGGAATACTCTCTTTCAAATTCTGAAGGAGGCATGGGTAAAATACAGGGAGCGAAAGGCTATTTACAATTTGTACAGAAACCAGATGGCAGTTATAAGAGTCGAGGGGCATGAAAGGGAAGCAGTGGTTGGGAAAGGAGTGAGACAGGGTTGTAGCCTCTCCCCGATGTTATTCAATCTGTATATTGAGCAAGCAGTAAAGGAAACAAAAGAAAAATTCGGAGTAGGTATTAAAATTCATGGAGAAGAAGTAAAAACTTTGAGGTTCGCCGATGACATTGTAATTCTGTCAGAGACAGCAAAGGACTTGGAAGAGCAGTTGAACGGAATGGACAGTGTCTTGAAAGGAGGATATAAGATGAACATCAACAGAAGCAAAACGAGGATAATGGAATGTAGTCTAATTAAGTCGGGTGATGCTGAGGGAATTAGATTAGGAAATGAGACACTTGAAGTAGCAATGGAGTTTTGCTATTTTGGGAAGCAAAATAACTGATGATGGTCAAAGTAGAATGGATGTAAAATGTAGATTGGCAATGGCAAGGAATGCGTTTCTGAAGAAGAGAAATTTGTTAACATCGAGTATAGATTTAAGTGTCAGGAAGTCGTTTGTGAAAGTATTTGTATGGAGTGTAGCCATGTATGGAAGTGAAACATGGACGATAACTAGCTTGGACAAGAAGAGAATAGAAGCTTTCGAAATGTGGTGCTATAGAAGAATGCTGAAGATAAGGTGGGTAGATCACATAACTAATGAGGAGGTATTGTACAGGATTGGGGAGATGAGAAGTTTGTGGCACAACTTGACTAGAAGAAGGGATCGGTTGGTAGGACATGTTTTGAGGCATCAAGGGATCACAAATTTAGCATTGGAGGGCACCGTGGAGGGTAAAAATCGTAGAGGGAGACCAAGAGATGAATACACTAAGCAGATTCAGAAGGATGTAGGTTGCAGTAGGTACTGGGAGATGAAGAAGCTTGCACAGGATAGAGTAGCATGGAGAGCTGCATCAAACCAGTCTCAGGACTGAAGACCACAACAACAACAACATTATTAATTTACGTACAATGTAAAGATTGCTGCAATGGCCGAAATTACAATCTTCACCGTTGGGGAGTATGCCAAAAGAGTTTTCAACATGTCTGTACCCACTGACACTGTATCGGTAAAGTCTCTTCTGATCGTAAAGATTTCTACGTGGATAGGGACGAATCATGCGGCGCTGCGAGGGGAAACCATCTCTCACGGTACCATATAGAACAGGGGCTCACCTTTTGGCAAAGCAAGGCTGTAGGTAGACATTATTCTCCTTAGCGCACTGTTTGAAAATGTGACGGAATCGCAATCCTTTTCGTATGATCCCACTTCTGCGGCTACAAACTTTGTAGTCAGCATCTACCAAACCCAACAACACTGAGAGGTAATAAATTTTGAAATTTTAGAAAGACGATCCAGATGAAGGTGGTGCCTTCATTCGGATGTGTTTTCCACCTATTGCCCGGATGCAGTGAGGAAAATTCCACACGTCGTGAAATCCTGCAGCAACGTTCCTTCCTAAAATCTTTAGTGGGTATTGGCATGTACACATGTACAATGGTTGTACTATACGCCAAAATGCGTCAGACACTTCGTTTACAGTCGACGATCAGTACTAATGCCAACGGTGTAGCAGTTCTGTATGAGTCTCCAGTAACGAGATTTCTAATGAATCGTTGTAGTTACAGAGGCTACTATAAAAACAGATGCTAGATGTCCATAGCAATGCCGTCAGAAGGAGAGGGAAAAAGTGGTCTTCAAAACATGGAAGCACCAGAAAAAAATGGAGTTTTCACAGTCCGCATTTGCGCCTCATGACCCGCAAGTAATAAAATTATTTTAAACAGAATATTCCGCCAGAGTACGATGGTCTTACTTTAAAGTACAATGTAGTACAGTTAATGCCCCGGTGGGACCTCTGGTTAAAGTAATTTTTGATTTGTTGAAATTAATACACTACTGGCCATTATAATTGCTACACGAAGAAGAAATGCAGATGATAAACGGGTATTCATTGGACAAATACATTATACTAGAACCGATATGTGATTACATTTTCACGCAATTTGGGTGCATATATCCTGAGAAATCAGTACCCAGAACAACCACCTCTGTCAATAATAACGGCCTTGATACGCCTGGGCATTGAGTCAAACAGAGCTTGGATGAAGTGTACAGGTACAGCTGCCCATGCAGCTTCAACACGATACCACAGTTCATCAAGAGTAGTGAATGGCGTATTGTGACGAGCCAGTTGCTCGGCTACCAGTGACCAGACGTTTTCAAATGGTTAGAGATCTGGAGAATGTGCTGGCCAGGGCAGCAGTCGAACTTTTCTGTATCCAGAAAGGCCCGTACAGGACCTGTAACATGCGGTCGTGCATTATCCTACTGAAATGTAGGGTTTCGCAGGGATCGAATGAAGGGTAGAGCCACGGGTAGTAACACATCTGAAATGTAACGTCCACTGTTCAAAGTGCCGTCAATGCGAACAAGAGGTGACCGAGACTTGTAACCAATGGCACCCCATACCATCACGCCAGGTGATACGCCAGTATAGCGATGACGAATACAAGCTTCCAATGTGCGTTCACCATGATGTCGCCAAACACGGATGCGACCATCATGATGCTGTAAACAGAACCTGGATTCATCCGAAAAAATGACGTTTTGGCATTCGTGCACCCAGGTTCGTCGTTGAGTTCACCATCGCAGGTGCTCCTGTCTGTGATGCAGCGCCGAGGGTAATCGCAGCCATGGTCTCCGAGCTGATAGTTATTGCTGCTGCAAACGTCATCGAACTGTTCGTGCAGATGGTTGTTGTCTTGCAAACGTCCCCACCTGTTGACTGAGGGATCGAGACGTGGCTGCACGATCCGTTACAGCCATGTGAATAAGATGCCTTCCATCTCAATTGCTAGTGACACGAAGCCGTTGGGATCCAGCACGGCGTTCTGTATTACCCTTCTGAACCCACCGATTCCATATTCTGCTAACAGTCATTGGAAACTTTCCTCATGTCAGCACGTTGTATATAGAGTCTGTTAACTGTAACACCTTTAAGTAGAGCTTATATTGTAAATATTTCATAAAACCGTACTGCATATACACAGCAAGCCTTACAAAGTTACACTGTATATATATATATGTACCATCTGATGATGTGCTGCTAGGAAACGCCAAACCGGTCATGGATTACTGAAATACATTTATTTAAGAATGTGACTGGTTGTGGTAATTTCTGAAAACCTTTTCGTATTGCAGTCGCAGTATTCCACATCCACAATGGATGCAAGTTTCAAATAGATTTGTTTTTCTGCAGAGTATCAATGCTGGTAAAAGAACTGCCTCGAAGGTTACAAAACAGAGTAAACAAAGTTTAGACACAGTAAACAGAGCTGAAGATGAAAATGACACAGAGCGTTTAATAACGTCGGTAGTGTGTCAAACTTGCACTCCATTGGTGTCTTGAAGTATCTCCTCTGGCAGCTCAACATGGTCAGCTAACAAGGGAACCTTCCCATCGCACCCCCTTTAGATTTAGTTATAAGTTGGCACAGTGGATAGGCCTTGAAAAACTGAACACAGATCAATCGAGGAAACAGGAAGAAACTGTGTGGAATTATGAAAAAATAAGCAAAATATACAAACTGAGTAGTCCATACGAAGATAGGCAACATCAAGGAAAATCTGAACTCAGGAGCGCCGTGGTCCCGTGGTTAGCGTGAGCAGCAGCGGAATGAGAAGTCAATGGTTCAAGTCTCCCCTCAAGTGAAAAGTTTTCCTTTATTTTCGCAAAGTTATGATCTGTCCATTCGTTCATTGACGTCTCTGTTCACTGTAATATGTTTAGTGTCTGTGTTTTGCCACCGCACCGCAAAACCGTGCGATTAGTAGACGAAAGGACGGCCTCTCCAATGGGAACCGAAAACATTTGATCGCAAGGTCATAGGTCAACCGATTCCTCCACAGGAAAACACGTCTGATATATTCTATACGACACTGGTGACGGCATGTGCGTCACATGACGGGAATATGTTGTCGACCCACCTAACTTGTACACTTGGCGAATGGGTAAAAACATTCTTCTACATTGCCCAATTTAGGTTTTCTTGTGGATGTGATAATCACTCCCATAAAAGCGATGAAAACATAAAGAGTTTGTCACATAAACTGCAACAAATGAATCCAACAGTTTCACAGTCGCACACTTTTCCCTGTGCCCCTGTCAAAACATATGTTTTTAACGTTTTAAATCTGTACATGTCCTGGAATTTTGGAGAGCGAAGTTGATTATGTGTGAGTGCCTGAACTTTGATAATTGTCTGAAAATAAAAAATAAAATTTTGCGCTCTATGGAAGACTTGAACCAAGTACCTCTCATACCGCAGCTGCTCACGCTAACCACGCGACCACAGCGCTCCTGAGCTCAGGTTATCCTTGATGTTGCCTATCTTCGCTTGGACTACTCAGTTTGTATATTTTGCTTATTTTTTTCATAGTTCCACACAACTTATTCCTGTTTTCTCGATTGATCTGTGTTCAGTTTTTCAAGGCCTATCCACTGTGCCAACTTATAACTAAATCTGAGGGGGGCTGCGATGGGGACGTTCCCTTGTAATAACTATTATAACGATTCAAGGATCCTTCACCGTAAACTTGACGGATCACTTACAGAAACTGATGCATTGCTCCGATCACTGGAGGAAGACACATATGTTGATTTGCTAGCGGAAAACTGTTCAGAAGAAACAACTGAAATCAAAATTTAAATACTTCAAAGCACAAACCTCATGAACTTTAAACTCAAACTGAAAATATTTCTCTCAAAGATTTCTTGTTGTGGTTGTGGGTTGTTAACATATGTATATAACTTTTTATATTTTGCCTTATCACGGGATTCGACAAATATACTCGTGTAATATAATACAATACAATATTGCATTGCCTGTGTTATTTTGAATTACGATGCTAAGATCCTTTCTACACGCATGAACGCATTCCATTTTCTACAATCTTATACAAATAGGCTACATTTCTATTTTGACATTGCGGGCAAGGAACTCATTACATTAGACAGATAGCTAGCCGCTCTTCAGGAGGTTGTGATTTTCTGAAATCTGTTGTTTTTTTATGTCACTGACGATGAGGGATAAAACTTGACTGAACTGTTTTTCACTAAGCCTAAAATAAGTTTTAAGTTTTTTTTTATCGCCAAGCTGTAATTCTTGCATTACGTAGTAGTATTCGCAGTGCACTGTCCTTCTAACATTTATCGGATGAACACAAACCTATTTATTTGATATTGAAACTACTAACAACTGTTCAGCGTCACTATCTCTGTTTGTACTACACTCCACCCACTGCACAGTAGAGTTGATATATGGGCACACCGAATGCTCTTTCTAATACCATCCATAAACCGCACTAAAGTTAGCACATCATCTCAACAAATGAGCAAATACAAGGTTTGTTCTAAAAATTCCGCACCAATGACATGTTGAAGCGAAACGAGGTTGCCATCCCTGCACACGCCTGTGTTTAATGTGTAACTGCCGGAAGTTCCATTGTTGTATGCCTTGTTAGTTACTGTGCAGAGCTGTATTGAGTAGAGCGTTGTGTCACACAGATCGCAAATTTCAAGGTGGCAGAGTTAGAGGAGTAACGCGTCTGCATTACATTTCGCGTGGAACTGAAGAAACACCTTTCCAGAGACTCACCAAACGATGCAAGAAGCCTACGGTGATGACTGATTAACCCGTACGCGGTATTACGAATGGGTAACACGGTTTAAAAATGGCCGGACAATAGCTGAAGATGATCCTCGTTCAGGACGCCCTCAGACTTCTACTGACGGCGGTCATGTCAGGAACATCAATGAAATTGTGCGTGCCATTCGGAGACTGACTGCCCAAGAGATTGCAGGAGAATTTCAGTTGGCTCGTGTCATGAAATCCTGAAACAGTATCTTGGAATTCATCGTGCTGCCATCAAGTTCGTCCTACGGTTCGTGAGTCAAGACCAGAAAGACCTTTGCCTCGTAATCTGTGACGAGCTTTTGGATCGCGCGAGAGAGAACCAGGCCCCCGGGAACTTTTTTTATTTCCAAAGTTGAAAACCCCGTTGAAAGGACGAATATTTGCAATGATAGATGAGATAAAAGAAAATTTGCAGACGGCGCTTCGCGCTATCCAGCAAGAGGCGTACCAAGACTGCTTCCGAAAGCGGAAACGGCGTTTGGAGAAATGAATCAGTTATGGAGTATTTCGAAGTAAGTAAAACGTAAGCGCAGAAAAAATTTATGGACGAAGTTCCGGAAGTTTTTGAACTGGTAGGTATGAAGCTGGTATAGAAAACGTAGCGCATAATACGTAGCTTTCGATTCAATGGGTACGTATCTCCCTAGTCAAGACACGTGTTACGTGCATGACTTCTTCCGAAGACGTAGCTCGAGATACACTATGCTGGTGTGAAAGGACCTTTAAGCTAACAAGAGGGCTGCACCTATTCGTTATCACCGATTTTGTCCAAATTTATGGTACAAGCACGGCTTGCCGAGAAGTGAAAGTGACAGAAGGGGGAACTTCAGATGACCAACCTGCGTTCTCGGTGTGGGTTGGGCGTGGCATGTTAAGTGTACTTTTCAAGCCGCTGTGGGCGCAGTATAAAGTGCAGCAATCCGAATGTGGTGGGATCGAGTCCCATGTGCGGAACTTCTTTTCTTAAATTTTTACGTAACTTACTCGGCAAATAATCCGAAAGAATGCTCAATGCGTTTATTATTATTTTTCTAGCAGGCATGAAAAGAAAAGGCTATGGGAAATTCAGAACTGCTTAAAAATTTCCAGGAAGGGCTTTAGGGCGTACACGAGAACTCTGCATATAAAATTAGATTCTTTTATTATTTTACAGTGCTGGGGCGATATTCATCGTAAAAACAAGGGAAACAGTAATTTTCTCGGCATCTTGAAGACGTAGCAAAAACTGCATTTTTGCAATTACATGCCAGTTTTAAAGTTTCTATAGAAAAACAAATTTGGCTTACATTCGTAAAATCGCACAGTTCTGCTGCAAACCAATTGTAAAGCGTCATTTCGCCAAATATTGGCGAAGATAGCTAGTGGTGTGCAATGCAATGTTTCTGGTGCAGTCTTCTCGGGATGCGATTTATTTTTCTCTCGATGAGATAAGAGCAGTATTGAAGCTCTTCGATGCAACTGTTTATCTGAAGACAAAAACAAACATAGCGGGGTTACACTAGCGCAGAGGTTTTGGGGGAATCACTTTAATACTAAACGACAGCAAATCTTCTTCACCTCGAAAAATCGCGACGTATAATTTTGGATTTTTCCGTCCCTCCACGAGTCAATGAAGAGAAGACATTTGTTATCCTGCAGGAACCGCTTCATTTTCAATCCAAAATTTTCCTTTGTCTTTCCATTTCATTTCTTTTATGAAAATATTAAGAAGTATTATATAAACAGCGCTATTTGTTTTTTTTTTGTCTTACAGGTCCGCAACGTAAAAATTAAAAATAAAAAAAGTTCCACATTGACTCGACCTGACGAGCCTCGGATTATGGTTCTGCACTCTTTCCACCGCGACAAACGCTACGTGGAAACTACGCTAACGTTAATGGCTCATGCCTCGAAATCTTGGCCACCTGGGGCTCCCACTTCTTTCTCGTTCATTTCTGGGCAAGACCTGCAAACGCTATACATATGGAGGAAATCGCCGATGCCGAGTAGGCCTGCCCTCCTTGTAAGAGTCGATCTTTTTTTTTTTGCCTCCAAATATTGTCTCTCTCCAACATCTTTGGGTTAGATATGGTGTCATTGGTCCAAGCCCACGGGTGGTTTCGGACACTACAGTTTATCCTCAACACGGTAACGTTGCCGTATCATTAACCAAAACATCTGTTTAGTTCGTGCTGTATGCTGTCATCGACTGGAATATGCATAAATGGTGTGGCCGAGCGGTTCTAGGCGCTACAGTCTGGAACTGCGCGACCGCTACGGTCGCAGGTTCGAATCCTGCCTCGGGCATGGATGTGTGTGATGTCCTTAGGTTAGTTAGGTTTAAGTAGTTCTAAGTTCTAGGGGATTTATGACCTCAGCAGTTGAGTCCCATAGTGCTCAGAGCCATTTGAACCATTTTTTTTGCATAAATGGTAATTAAAAGTATCACCAGAACAAAGGAGAGCAGGAAGAGCGAATCTATGAGTATTTTTCTGTAGATATCGCGTGGGTGAGAAGGCAGAGTATTCGGTCGTCGTACCAAAGATGCCGCTTTGTAACCGCACTGACCTCAGTTTTTTTTTTAACTGTTTATGCGTAAAACTGTCGTATGAGAGAACATTTTCATGGTATGTAAAAGGATTTTTGGAGTTTCTAAAAATGTTGTTTTGGTAGTCTGCTTTCGCTTCGTTATTGAGTATTGATCGTATTACTTTGTTTATTATTAATTAGTCTGCTTTCGCTTCGTTATTGAGCATTGATCGTATTACTTTGTTTATTATTAATTATTATTACTATAACTTCCTCACGTGTGGTGCCATTGTTTCTATTTTTCTGTTCCGACTGTATATTCTGTGAAACTACAAATGTACTCTACAGGTTATTACTTTCACAGAAACGAAGCGAAGGCAGACTGTCAAGAGAACATTGATATAAACTACAAACAGCTCTTTTACATATTGTAAACACGTTGTCCCATCTACCGCTCTACCAACTTCCCCACGGATGCAACATGTATTAGTTACTTACTGTTACGCTTTTGATATGTTCTGTAGTTGTGGTGTTACTTTTAATTAACGTTTACTCCCGTTCTGCTGGACCAAACATATTACGAACTAAATTGGAGTTTTAGTTGACAATCTATCGAAATACAACGCTTAACATCGATCTGAATGCCTGACATCAGGAGGTTTGTATGTCACTTCATCAGTAGTGAGTAGCATGGAAAGCCACACCACTCCATCCTCACAGCGACTCGCGCACACGTCTTACTTCCGTAAAACTCGACAGCAGTTGATGAATGTGCTGGAAGACAAGTACACGTCATTTTGTTGTCACTTCCCGGTAACCTTGGAGCACTACACACATTCGCTTACAGGTTTCCCACGGCACGGTGCGACAATCACTTCGTAACAGCTGCGGTAAACATGGGTACTGCATTGTTAGATCGCCAAGGGGACACAACATTAGTGGACAGACGTAGACCGACTTCTGCCGATCCAGAACTAGGGAGCCATGGCTCAGGACGCTGTGAACACATACAGCGTTGCCACTTCAGCCTTTTTTCCCGCCATAAGTGGCTTATTGCATTGTAGCGTTTGTGGGGAAAAAATAGCTAATTCCTCCTAGCGGGATTTTTAGCTTCTTATTTTTTTATATTAAGTGCATCATGAATTTCTGCCCACATCTAAATTTATAGTAATCAAACAATGGAAAATCCAGGATGGAATGTATTCAGTTGCCAGACTGCAGTCATGTGTGTTAAGAGTTGGGTCTGCGTGAATGTGTGTGTGCGCATCTTGTTGTCTACTTTGGCCGAATGCTTATTTGTAACAGTCGTTTTGTTGTGCCTATTTGCGTCTCAGCATCACCGCTATATGGTGCGTAGCAACTCTCCCCTAATCAATAATGAGAAGAATAAGGAGAAAAATATACTACTAAACGTGAATTATCATAATTTAATGTCATCTAGATTTCTTGCTTAACAACACATTAGCAGTGACACTACAGCGAACTTTCACCATCGACGTAGTGATGTAACACAGCTGGACAATGTAGTCCTCCCACGCACCGCTTCTTCAGGTCTCGCAGTATTCTGTCTCTAGCATAGAGTTCCAATCAACGAATATTATACGAACGATCATTCGATGCAAAAAAACTTCATATCGACATATGGTTTCCGAGATACAACACATATAATGTACAGTGTTATTTATTTTCTGTGTTATTCAGTAAACTATCGTTGTTTACAACGTATCACAATGGTGTGGAGGTGGTCATGACGAAAAATCTGATATGGAACACACCTGTTCTATCACGTCGGTAAACTTCCTCACACAGATCTACAAAAGCCATCTAAGCTACTGTGCAAGCGCCTAGCGCGAGATTTTCAATATTCTCTCGCTGTCTTCGCTCCAACTGTTAGTTTAGCGGACAATAGTGAATAAAATCTTATTTTAAGGAAATTTAAAGTAGTTTAATTTTTGTGCTACAGAACGATTTCGCTAGATGCCGTGGTTTTTCAGTTATTCAAGAAAAATATGCGAAACTGACGTCAAATTTTTTCTATCTCGGAATTGTACATATGTCCATATGATGTTTTTTTGCTTCAAATGAGCACGCCTGTCAAATCCCTGAAAATTGACCGCTCCTCCTGGGACACACCGTACAAACAGAAAATATTTGTGTGTCAGTTTAAAATGTCTCCGGAATACCAGCAGTAATCTTGCAAAGAGTGGTTAAATTATCTCCTATTTTAAGACTGACTAACTTAGGTTCTTGCTGACTAACTTAGGTTCTTGCTGAAAGAGGTAAGGTGAAGTGTAAATTTCGTAAAATCCGCTTTTCATGCCAAACACTGTGAGCTATACAACACACCAAAACAAAACAAAAGAATCGTCGTCTAGCGTATGTTCATCGTCGAGGAAGCTGCGCGAATTTGTTAGAAAAATTAAGGAAACTGTAAAGGTAGGTCAAGTTTAGGTTTTCTTGGCCCTTTATAAGGCATGCCATACATACATATACAGGGTGTTACAAAAAGGTACGGCAAAACTTTCAGGAAACATTCCTCACACACAAATAAAGAAAAGATGTTATGTGGACATGTGTCCGGAAACGCTTAATTTCCATGTTAGAGCTCATTTTAGTTTCGTCAGCATGTACTGTACTTCCTCGATTCACCACCATTGCTCTACAGTGCACATCAGTATGTAGCATCAACAAGTTAGTGTTCATCACGAACGTGGTTTTGCAGTCAGTGCAACGTTTACAAATGCGGAGTTGGCAGATGCCCATTTGATATATGGATTAGCACGGGGCAATAACGTTTGTATCGAGACAGATTTACAGAACGAAGGTGTCCCGACAGGAAGACGTTCGAAGCAATTGATCGGCGTCTTAGAGAGCACGGAACATTCCAGCCTATGATTCGCGACTGGGGAAGACCTAGAACGACGAGGACACCTGCAATGGACGAGGCAATTCTTCGTGCAGTTGACGATAACCCTAATGTCAGCGTCAGAGAAGTTGCTGCTGTACAAGGTAACGTTGACCACGTCACTGTATGGAGAGTGCTACGGGAGAACCAGTTGTTTCCGTACCATGTACAGCGTGTGCAGGCACTATCAGCAGCTGATTGGCTTCCACAGGTACACTTCTGCGAATGGTTCATCCAACAATGTTTCAATCCTCATTTCAGTGCAAATGTTCTCTTTACGGATGAGGCTTCATTCCAAAGTGATCAAATTGTAAATTTTCACAATCAACATGTGTGGGCTGACGAGAATCCGCACGCAATTGTGCAATCACGTCATCAACACAGATTTTCTGTGAACGTTTGGGCAGGCATTGTTGGTGATGTCTTGATTAGGCCCCATGTTCTTTCACCTATGCTCAATGGAGCACGTTATCATGATTTCATACGAGATACTCTACCTGTGCTGCTAGAACATGTGCCTTTACAAGTACGACACAACATTTGGTCCATGCACGATGGAGCTCCTGCACATTTCAGTCGAAGTGTTCGTACGCTTCTCAACAACAGATTCGGTGACCGATGGATTGGTAGAGGCGGACCAATTCCATGGCCTCCACGCTCTCCTGACCTCAACCCTCTTGACTTTCGTTTATGGGGGCATTTGAAAGCTCTTGTCTACGCAACCCCGGTACCAAATGTAGAGACTCTTGGTGCTCGTATTGTGGACGGCTGTGATACAATAGGCCATTCTCCAGGGCTGCATCAGCGCATCAGGGATTCCATGCGACGGAGGGTGGATGCATGTATCCTCGCTAACGGAGGACATTTTGAACATTAGCTGTAACAAAGTGTTTGAAGTCACCCTGGTACGTTCTGTTTCTGTGTGTTTCCATTCCATGACTAATGTGATTTCAAGAGAAGTAATAAAATGAGCTCTAACATGGAAAGTAAGCGTTTCCGGACACATGTCCACATAACATATTTTCTTTCTTTGTGTGTGAGGAATGTTTCCTGAAAGTTTGACTGTACCTTTTTGTAACACCCTGTATACATAGTTTTGATGATCTCCATAAACTTCGCAAACGTACGTTTAATAGCAATGGAACTGCAGCTGCAATTTGAAAGTCATAGAACGAAATGTGGTGTAGTAATGAATTGTGTCTTGGTACCTCATTTTGAGAAACTTTTTTGACAAGATTTATTCAACGGAGCTTTTAGCATTCTTATTGACGAGTCTGACACAGTTTCAAAAATATTGTGGGAATTATGATTGTGTATTTCAGTCGTAACAAAATGAATTTGAGTTTCACTTCTTTGTTATTTCCTGGGCGACGCATCTATGAAGCTGATGGTGTCACTGCATGAATAAGAGTAAATAACATCAAAGCGAACGTCAGTGTAATGACATGGATGAACAGTGGAGTTTGTGTCACTTCGAAATGAATGACAGTCTCATCACGATTCGATGTCGTTTACCACAAATGCAATTACTTCAGCTTCAGGATGTTTACCGATAAATTATAGTTGGTTTGCCCGTTCTGCTGTACAAACCTATGTATGCCACTGTAATTGATGGACACGAGCCTAGAAAAACTCTTCAGATGTGTCACGCTCGCTGGCTTTCGCTTGAAAGTGTGGCTGCTCGAATTGTAGAATAATGTTCTCCTTGAGATTGAAACTCACTCTTTGTATCAGTGTTTGCTTACAAATTCGGTTTTGAATAGGTTCCACCTTGAACAAACACATTTTTTTCTTCGTTTTGCACAGACATGTTTCGCAGAAGTTACAGTATCGTAAGTATTTTTTGGAAATTTTCTTTCCATTATGTAACAGGAAAATTGCTCTTAAGTACCTGTCGGTACATAACCTCAGTTTTAAAGAAAAGTTTTCACAAATTTGAAAAACAGAAAAAAATATTTTGTAAAGCTTGTCCCAAAAGAAACGGCCAAAATTCAGGGATATGACACGAACGACATAAACAGTCCAGTGAACATCGGTTCTAAGATGCATACGGTAAGAGCTATGAGAACTTGTTCAATAGAATAGATGAGTTTCATTGCGGCGAAGATGAAGAAGTGCTCATACTTCTGAAGCTATTCAGTTTAGAGGCCGTGTTTACTAGACTGTCTGTATCGAATGATGGTTCCTGCCATATCCCTCAACACTGACCATTCCTCACGTATAAACCATGTTAGCACATGCTGTGGTTTTCTTCGGTCTAATGTATTGTAGCTGCTTTGCGAATTTACAGCTGGGAATGTTGACATTAATTTATTCTGTGTGTGTGTGTGTGTGTGTGTGTGTGTGTGTTTGTATGTTGGTGATCTGCTTTTGTTTCTGTGGTAGGGCTCCTTTTACTTTTGTTTTTGTGATTCTGTTTGCCTATAATGTTCGTTCATATCCATATTCCATAGCAAATTGGTTATCTATGATTCATGGTCTTCAGTGAGTGGAGTTTTATTCACCCTGTGTAGCATGTCTTGGAACTGGTTCCGCTCAATGAAACATCTGTGAAAGAAATAGCTGTAATACAACAGTTCTGAGTTTTAACTGATAACATTAAGTGGTCATGTTGGATTAATTGCTGTCACTAGTTGTTAATGGAGGAAGAAAAATTTGCCTGAAATGATAGTTCACACACAGCAGTATATCTGTAAAAACAAATTGTTCACCTTTAGGACGTGAATGAAATAATAAAATAAAAATTCATACTTCTGATTTCATGTAGCATGAACTTTGCCGTATTACATCAACAATGAGAAGGTTTCTGAGATAATAGCATTGTTGCGAAATTCGTCACCTAACGGACGGCAAGGTCACCTGATGAACCGCAAGAGGTATGTGAGAGGGAGAGAGAGACTGTTAAAAGTATTTAAAGAGAAGTGACAATAGACTTTTTGTTAATTTAATGGTTTGCCTTATGTACAACTGGATGTAACGCTCTCAAATGCCTGAAACAAAGACGATTGAAAGAGACGGCTACACAGCAACTAGAATGCTAAAGAGTAGTTCTAAAAAAGTCTTTAAAACGCAGTGCGATGGGCAAATACTAAGCATTAATACAAAATGAGCCGTCCCACACATACGTATTGCTGTATTCTGCTTTGTGAATTACGTATTCCAGTTGTATTATATTTCATTAACTTCACTTGAGCAGCTAAAAGAAGTGTACCACCCAACGGGTGATGACCAAATTATTCCAAAAAATCAGTTTTTGAGTAATCAAACTATGCTCCGTAATCGGCGCTTAATACTTAGATTAAAACAAATGCAAATATGTTCAATACAAGTAATTAATATACTATGACTGTGAGAGATATTTATGTTTCTTTCAGCAAGAGTAATTTACTCGTTTGTTGGATGCAAACTACAGAAGAATAAGGGGCACTAAAGCCTCCTATTTACTGATTTCATGTATTTTTTATTCGTGCTTTAAAAATTAACGCCTTTGACTCCGAATAATATTTGTGTGCAACAAACGTTCCGTAACAACTAGATCCTGGTGAACTGCAGGAAACGCGTGGCCTTAACCACTTTCTTCGTTATGATATACTTGAAAGCATTGCCCTGAATTACCCATCTGTACAAGATAGTATTATCTTCTTCTTCTGTTATCATAGAACTACGCAAGGAAAACGTCTCGAACACTTCCGTCACTTTTCCTAGTTTCTACAAACTAACATGACTAAATGTCACTGTGGATTTGCGGAGCACCCGAAACAGATTACGCGAAATAAAATTATCGTTAATCAGCCAGTAGTTGCTGCAATTCCAGCATTAACTGGAATTATCACTTCCTCAATATTTGTTAGCGCTGTGCTGCAAGGATTAGAAATAACTACAGAACACGGTATATACGTTTATTGCACGGTAATGTAAGACAACAACAACAACAACAACAACAACGAAGCACGTTGCACAGCACATGCCCATTTTATGACAAGCGCGGGATATAAAATGTAAATACATTACTGTGCAATAAACTTATATACCGCGTTCTGTAGTTATTTCTAATCCTTGCAGCACAGCGCTAACAAATAAATTGTTACCTTTGAAAAAGTACATGTGGACTGCGGAAATAGCACATTTCACACGAATGAAGGAAACACACAAATAGAAAATACCACAAAATGTCAGTTTCTGACAGGAAAACGAAATATTTGTAACTTACAAATACGTTGTTGATATCTGCACAAGAAGTTACTGTACGTAAATCTAAACATATTCCAGGCCACTAAAAATGTTTCAGAATGAATAAAGCGAACAGAATGTACAGAATTTTAGGTAATTTCCAAAAATGTTTGCCTACCGAAGCCGCAGGCTCCAAACGATAGATATCGAATGTGCGATTCTAAGTCGATCATGCGACTGTGGTGGCGGGCATTATGGAAATGTTTATAGTGATCACTACAGCGACGACAAAAGAAGAGTTGTAATTACAAAAGAAACTACTTACCTCATTCGTCGTCGACATTGTCGTCGTGGGAAAGTCAGATTGTGTGTATACTGCGGGAAGCATTCCGTATATGCCGTAACCTATGTAGACTCTGCCAATGTAACGCAAAAATATCAGTATTATATCACATTTCCGAAAAAAATTCAATTTTCTACACTGCATAACCATTGAATTAGATTCTTCCACGTAGGGTGATCGGCCGAAGAAACGTCTACAATACCAGACATCCCACTCACTACCGTCATAAATCGTTTGGGTTTTCCTAGCATCTCACAAATAATCAATCATAACGCCCGCCATCACAGTTACGTTATTGATTTAGAATCGCACGTTCGATATCTATCGTTTGGAGCCCGCGGTTTCGATAGACAAATTACTGAATTTTAAAACATTTATGCTGTAGGGGTATCATAAATTAATAGCAACGGAGGGTTTAATATGGTGAAGAGTGATAAAGATGTTATCGTTGACTCCTGTTTATTCTCTGATCTCATATTTATCGGTTACTTTTGATGTTCTCTTGTTTTGCTCTCGAACTATTCGCGCTCTCTCGTTTATGTATTAAAGGCCAAGGACGGCAAAGACTATTTTTTAAAATTATTTTACTCTTTCGACGCATAAGTAACAGCGGTGAAATAAAAATAAAAATGGATAACAAACGGTTAACAGATGCAACACAAGTACCTGTCAAATGTTTTGAAACACAGTATCTCACAAGCTGTGCCCTAAAATAAAGAGGAAACAAATCTGCGCACGAAAATCGTGTGGCCGGCGTCTTCTCCCAGGAACGTGAGGAGTCGGGAGGCCACACCCACGGGCAGCAGATGGACGCGGGGACGGACACCCTGGTTGGCAAACTGCGTCAGCCCGCGGACCCTCCGCCCCCGCAATCGGCGCAGTAGCAGCCACTGCTCTTCGGAGTCCATCTTCTCGACCACCACGGGCGTGGGAAACGCTTCCAGCAGTTTCAGGACAACGTGCTCGTGCAGCACTGCGAAAGCCTCCAGGAAGTCCGACAGAACGAAATAAAGTTTGCCTCTAACTGTCACCAGTAACAGACTCTTCCCGCCAATAGTCACGTCTCTGTGATCGACATTTCTCCAACTGACAGGTGCGTATGCGGAGTGCGAACCAGTTTCTTCGTCTTCGGCCAGGGAATCGTCATCTTTGGATCGTGGCGACGCTTCTAATGCGATCTCTACTACATTCTTGACTTCTGCTGACCTAGCTTCACCTCTGGAATCGTCAGATTCCCTATCTCTCGTCACAGTGTCCGGAGAGTCGACGTCTTCCATTTTTGCCGCCGCCATGTTATTAGACAAAAGCTTTTCGCTGATGCTTTTCCCATTGACGTCGAACAGTTTCAGCGACACTGAATGTCTTTCGTTTTCCATGTCGACCAATTTTACCCGAAACTTTTTGCCGGACGTTTCTTCACGGAAGAACTCGCAAACACTTGTCGGCCAGTCTGCACTGTTTCTCGGCCTTACGTCGGGTAAATCTGCACGAAAACTCTGAATCGCCAAGTAGGCGAACGTTTTATGCATAAACCTCAGATTATCCGTACTCACAGTAACCGTACCCCCGCAGTCAATGAGGAAGACGTCCACTAGATCTTCATCTTTATCGGCTGTATTTACGATCTTCGCTCTGTGCCATTCATTTCTGTACATACATACACAAAACTGACCGAGCTGAACGGCATGACTGGGAAGAAGATACTTCTCATCCGCTTGCTCATAGAACCTTATCATATTAGAGCGCAGAGTAACTAGTTTCCTGGAATAATCTAAGCCGCACAAATTTATCCAAAATTCTGAAGGAGAGTTCACTTTTCTGACGTATACTTGCAATTCGCAGCCGCGCCACGTGTTCTGTGGAAGCTCCTCGTGTATGATCACGTGACGATAATTCACCACGTCGTCCGGGTATGGAAGAGGCTTGTAGTCCGAATAGATCACAGTAACTCCTGTTTTATTCCATGCTGCTGGAACATCTGATCTTCGACTACCTACGTTTAACTTCGCTAACATTTCTTGGCAGTATTTACTTAGACGCCGCACTGGAGAGAGAGAGAAAATCGAACGATTCACGGCACCAGTTCAAACGCAACAACTACGAGATTACACTGCTGTATCATTCTTGTCAAAGATATGTTGCGTCATTGTCAAAGAGCTTAAGTGCTAGAGGTGTCAATAACACTGGAACAAATTAAACTACTGAACATCGAAAGGTCCGCTTTTAATGCAGTTTTTTTATTTGAAAGCTGGTTTAATCGGGATGGTTCTTAGCTATGTTCAATGAACGTTCCTTCAGTCGCTCAAACTAATCAGCTAAATTAACTAAATATATTTTCCGCCAGAGCGCTCTCTTGATATACGCTACGTAATACATAAGAGCTACATCAAGTTACGTAGTACCAGGTTGTACAGCTCAAAAAGATCTTACTAGAGACCGCGAGGTCATACGTTTTATCTGTTACGGTTGACGACCAATGACGATCCCGTCTTTTGGAGACACCCATTTCAGCACCTACAAAGCAGAAAAAGGGAGATTTTGACTCCAATGTAAAAGATAAACATGTACATTCGCAAAATTTTTTGTAGTTCTTTTTGAGGTGTATAATTCAGTACTAAGCCAAATGACTTTGCCCTGATAGTTCACGCAGCGTATTGCAAGAGAGCGCAATGGTAGCCCATTTTCTCCCGACTTGATCTGCGGTTATCGCCACTGTTTATTACTTATATTACCTAAATTAGCTACACATATACTAAAACATAGACAATGAATATATGTGTGGATGAAAAAAGAGACACGTAAATCGCATAAATGAAAAAGATCTCGGGTTGCGATTTCGTGTTTCGTCTTGGAAAGTATTTGTGTGAGTGTGGGGGAAGAGTGTCAAGCTGTACCGTGACTACTAGTAAAATGTAAAGTAAAATGTGAAGTTCTTAAATTGGAAAATTAATGAAACGTAAAAAAATAAAATGCATTGCCCCTTTGAGTTTAATGTAAGTAGTAATATTTCGATTGAAGCGTTGTATCGTCGGGAGCGGCTAAGCACATAAAATAAGAAACAATACATCTAAAAACAATAAAGTACGAAATTTAAATACAATTAAGCTCCTTAGGCGACGTAGGTAAATATCAAAACAACAATATCTGATCGCTGAGTCTTAATTAATTTACTCCGAAAAATTCGCAAGCCACTCCAGGACAGAGGCCTTGTAGGGCAGATTAATGCATGAAACTAAGTTCTTACATAATTATGTAAAAATATGGTAGGGCGTTAGGATAATCAAAAAAGACGGATTGGTTTTCATATTTTGTGTAATAGGTAATTATAACTTCGGTAGCTATTTTGAGGTGTGGATGCGGGTCGCGCGAAACTGGAAGAGGTGACGCCGAACAGAAGAGGCTTGTACCCAGCAATAGTGAAAGTATTATGATCTAGAAATGAGACCTGCTGTTAATTTCCCAAGTTTTTTATTTACTTAGCAGTTCCAGACTGCCGGCCGGGTGGCCGAGCGGTTCTAGGCGCTACAGTCTGGAACCCCGCGACCGCTACGGTCGCAGGTTCGAATCCTGCCTCGGGCATGAATGTGTGTGGTGTTCTTAGGTTAGTTAGGTTTAAGTGGTTCTAAGTTCTAGGGGACTGATGACCTTAGAAGTTAAGTCCGATAGTGCTCAGAACAATTTGAACCATTCTGAAGTTCCAGACTCGACGACGCAGGGATCAGGTATTACTACTTAACGGCTCTACGCACTATGGGAATTAACATCTGCGGTCATCATCAGTCCCCTAGACTTCACTACTGAAACCTAACCTAAGGACATCACACACATCCATGCCCGAGGCAGGATTCGAACCTGCGACCGTAGCAGCAGCGCGGTTCCGGACTGAAGCGCCTAGAACCGCTCGGTCACAGCGGCCGGCTTATTACTACTTACATCAGACTTAAAGAAGCAGTACATATTATTATTACGAATATCGCTGCCACCTGCAAGAGACTGGTCATGTGTGAGTGAGTGAGTTGCGTTTGCATGCGTGTGTATGTGTGTATTTTCGACGAAGGCCATATTGGCTGAAAGCTCGCTTTCCGACAATCTTTTTGTTGCGCCTATCTGCGACTCAGAATCTCGGCTATATGGTGAGTAACAAAACTATCCGTTTAATAACAATGTTACAGGCCATCCTGGATATTCCCTTGTTCGATCAATACATATTACTTTTTTCGTTTCAGTGGTTTATTGTGTCGCGGTTTTATTAAATTTTTAATTTAAGCGTTTCCTTCTCTCACTCTCATTCTTGCTTTCTGCTTCTCTCGCAGACATTGAGCAAGTTAGCGCACGTATAGTGCGCGGAAAATGCCGTGCCCGCTAGATGCGCTATCGGCTGGAGAAGAGTGGGGAGAGCGGCAGTGGTGGGGGTCGTTCAGAGCGCTGCATGGGAAGTGCCGTTCTGAACTGAAGCCTACGCTCACACTTTTTGTAAATATGAAGTGGGGCTTCTCCACGCCCACACTTGCATGGTGACCATTCCAAACGATCTACTGTCACTTCTGCTTTCGTTAGTCTCTAGAAATCCGCCGAAAATGCAGCAATTTGTTTTCGCCTTGGTTGTTAACCATTTGAACTTTCAGAGAAGCGTCATGAGTGGCGAATTTTGATTACAACCTACGCATTCCTCCAGTTGCGATGTGAAAATCTGATTTTTTTGCCAAATACAGTGTAGTTTACACTGTCTCACCTCACAAACATGCTCTGTAGACACAAATTCGAGAGAATTCTAAAACAGTGGTTTATTAAGTTTATTAAGTGAGGAATAGAGGAAAAGTTAAGTCAGTAGCTTATGAAAAAGCACATCCTCGGTAGTAAAAACCGTATAATGTCTTCAGATACGTTGTCTCGTTTCTCCATTTGTCGATGACCCAAAAAAGTTACATTCTTTCACCGAAAAAGTCTATAGTTATTGGAATAGCACAGTAGATAAAGAATTTTCGCATAGTAAGCATATGGCAAAATAATCCTCTCTTTGCGCGCTATCATTTGTGAAAATGCCATTCTGCTGTCTCATACCATTTATGAAACATTAGGAATGTTGTGGATATTTCACTCTGGTTTTATTGCTGGCGCGGCGCGATCGCAGATGAATGTGCTACATCAGATCAATTTTCTTGAGATTAGAGACAGATAGAGACCTCCACCTACGTCTAAAGAAAAATTCAATATGTTAGCTAAATTTCATATGCAACAACATATTATGTAATATGCACCAATCGCAAAAATATAGCGACCTCAATTTTTCATTGCACGCCGGCCGTTGTGGCTGAGCGGTTCTAGGTGCTTGTCTGGTATCGCGCTGCTGCTACGGTCGCAGGTTCGAATCCTGCCTCGGACATGGCTGTGTATGATGTCCTTATGTTAGTTACGTTTAAGTAGTTCTAAGTCTAGGGGACTGATGACCTCAGATGTAAAGTAGATAGTGCTTAGAGCCATTTGAACCGAATTTCGCGAAATGTCTTAACTTTACGTAAATACAGGGTGTATCGAAAAGAATCATCCGATTTGGCACGTCTGTATTCCTGAAACTAAGAAACATATACAATGAAACTTCCTGACAGATTAAATCTGTGTACCTTACCGAGACTCGTACTCGGGACCTCTGCCTTCCACGGGCAAGTGCTCTACCACTGAACTATCCAAGCACGTCTCATAACCCTCCCTCAAAGCCTCACTTCTGCCAGTATCTCGTCTCCTACCTTTCAAACTTCACAGAAGCTCTTCTGCGAACGTTGCAGAACTAGCACTCCTGGAAGAAAGGATATTGCGGAGACATGGCTTAGCCACAGCCTGGGGGATGTTTCCAGAATGAGATTTTTCCCTCTGCAGCGGAGTATACGCTGATATGTACGCTGATATATACAATGAATTTTGTTTTCTGATGAACGGGAAACTCCAACGGTTTTTTTTTTCATACATTTTCATAGGTGTTCAAAATGATCCGTTGAGATGCACGGCATATGTCAATGCGGTATTAAAGTTGTTCCCACACTGCAGCGAGGGTTTCTTGCTTTACAGCTTCCACAGCTGCTGTTATGCGACGTCTCAGTTCATCCACTGTTGTTGGTAACGGAGGCACACAAGCAGAGTCTTTTATAAACCGCCACAAGAAATAATCACATACCGTCAGGTCCGGTGACCTTGGAGGCCAGTGATGTAACGCTGAATCATTTGGTCCAGTGCGACTGATCCGTCGTTCAGCAATCCTTTGATTTAAAAATTCCCGCACTTCCAGATGCCAGTGTGTCGGTGCTCCATCCTGTTGGTAAATGAAGTCATCCGAATCAGTCTCCAACTGTGGGAAAAGAAAGTTCTCAAGCTTATCGAGGTACACGCTTCCTGTAACAGTGTCAGACACTGGTGTAGACACTTCTGGCACGCAGATTTATTACCGAAAACATTGTCGAGCAACACAGCCCGACAATGTCTGCGAAGAAATAACTGCAATTCGCGTGGCCCGCAACATGCAACTTCTACGGCACTTGTAAGCATACCTGCAGACGTGTAGTGTACATTCGTAAAGAGCTGTTGCCATCCTGCACACTTACCTGACAATTTTTCTCACTGGCCAAAACGTGTTCAGGTTTTGTTGTGTCGATCGAGCATAGTGAAATGCTACAGAGTATGTCTGAAGTAGTTGTAACCGAAGATGTTCAGCCGTATATTTCTCACCTTACTTTCGCAACGGGAAATTACAAGGTAGTACACTGATGGAAAAAGATTGCAACAACAAAAAGGAGTTATGCTACATAAGTTGGTAGGCGTATTTCTACATCTGAAGGATGACGTTTATTCAAATTTAGTGTCAGTCGGAGTAGAGCTAATAGCGCCTCTTTGAGGATGCAAATTAAGTTTGCTTTACATAGACGCTGCAAGGATCGTGCGCGTTAGTTACCGTTGAGGAAGGACGAGTTGAGTTTATGTTAGTCAAGAATGCCTTAAAGGCGACGGACAACTCATACCCGCCGGCCGGAGTGGCCGCGCGGTTCTAGGCGCTACAGTCTAGAACCGCGCGACCCCTTCGGTCGCAGGTTCGAATCCTGCCTCTGGCATCGATGTGTGTGATGTCCTTAGGTTGGTTAGGTGTAAGTAGTTCTAAGTTCTAGGGGACTGATGATCACAGCAGTTACGTCCATTAGTGCTGAGAGCCATTTTTTGAGCCTCATACCCATACACGTCCATCCGCCTGATACAATTTCAAACGAGACTCTTCCGACCTTACAACATGTTTCCAGTCATCAACAGTCCTATGTCGGCACTGACGGGCCGAGACGAGTAACAAAGCTTTTCGTCGTGCAGTCATCAAGGGTGCATGAGTCGGCCTTCGGTTCCGAAAGCCCATACCGATGATGTTTCGTTGAATAGTTAGCACGCTGACACTTGTTGATGGCCCAGAGCTGAAATCTGCAGCAATTTGTAGAAGGGTTGCACTTCTGTCGCGTCGAACGATTCTCTTCAGTCTTTGGTCCCGTTCTTACAGGATCCTCTTCCGGCCTCAGCGATGTCGGAGATCTGATGTTTTACACTATTTCTGATATTCACGGTACACTCGTGAAATGGTCGTACGGTAAAATCTCCACTTAATCGCTACCTCGGATATACTGTGTCCCATCGCTTGTTCACCGGCTATGACACCACGTTCAAACTCACTTAAATGTTGATAACCTACCACTGTAGCAACAGTAACCGATGTAACAATTGCGCGAGACACTTGCCGACCGCAGCGCCGTATTCTGCCTGTATTTGAATAAGCGTGTCTATACCAGTTTCTGTGGCGCTTCAGTGTATATTATTAAAACCAACAAATAACAAGCGCAGGTAACGGAAAACAACTTACAAGGAGCACTGCAGGGCGCATAAAATGGTTCAAATGGCTCTGAGCACTATGGGAATTAACTACTGAGGTCATCAGTCCCCTAGAACGTAGAACTACTTAAACCTAACTAACCTAAGGACATCAAACACATCCATGCCCGAGGCAGGATTCGAACCTGCGACCGTAGCGGTGACGCGGTTCCAAACTGACGCGCTTAGAACCGCACGGCCACACCGGCCGGCAGGGCGCATACTAAACTACAACAAAAATGTGAGATCTTATGGGAATTAAGTGCTAAGGTCATCAGTCCGTAAGCTCACACACTACTTGACCTAAATTATCCTAAGGACAAACACACACACCCATGCCCGAGGGAGGACTCGAACCTCCGCCGGGATCAGCCGCACAGTCCATGACTGCAGCGCCTTAGACCGCTAGGCTAATCCCACCCTGCTAACCTACAACAATGAGCAAATACAAAAGTAAGAAATCTACATCTACATCTACATCCATACTCCGCACGCCACCTGACGGTGTGTGGCGGAGGGTACCTTGAGTACCTCAATCGGTTCTCCCTTCTATTCCAGTCTCTTATTGTTCGCGGAAAGAAAGATTGTCGGTATGCCTCTGTGTGGGCTCTAATCTCTATGATTTTATCCTCATGGTCTCTTCGCGAGATATACGTAGGAGGGAGCAATATACTGCTTGACTCCTCGGTGAAGGTATGTTCTCGAAACTTCAACAAAGACCCGTACCGAGCCACTGAGCATCTCTCTTGCAGAGTCTTCCACTGGAGTTTATCTATCATATCATCTCCGTAATGCTTTCGCAATTACTCATTGATCCTGTAACTATGCGCGCTGCTCTCCATTGGATCTTATCTACCTCTTCTAACAACCCTATCTGGTACGGATCCCACACCGGTGAGCAGTATTCAAGCAGTGGGCGAACAAGTGTACTGTAACCTACTTCCTTTGTTTTCGGATTGCATTTTCTTAGGATTCTTCCAATGAATCTCAGTCTAGCATCTGCTTTACCGACGATCAACTTTATATGATCATTCCATTTTAAATCACTCCTAATGCTTACTCCCAGATAATTTATGGAATTAACTGCTTCCAGTTGCTGACCTGCTATATTGTAGCTAAATGATAAGGGATCTTTCTTTCTATGTATTCGCAGCACATTACACTTGTCTACATTAAGATTCAATTCCCATTCCCTGCATCAAGCGTCAATTCGCTGCAGATCCTCCTGCATTTCAGTACAATTTTCCATTGTTACAACCTCTCGATACACCACAGCATCATCCGCAAAAAGCCTCAGTGAACTTCCGATGTCATCCAAAAGGTCATTTATGCATACTGTGAATAGCAACGGTCCTACGACACTCCCCTGCGGCACACCTGAAATCACTCTTTCTTCGGAAGACTTCTCTCCATTGAGAATGACATACTGCGTTCTGTTATCTAGGAACTCTTCAATCTAATCACACAATTGGTCTGATAGTCCATATGCTCTTACTTTGTTCATTATCTGTTACAGCCGAGACCAAACAAATACCGAAAGATACCTGTTATTCAAAACTAAAATACCGGTGGCGGTTTTAACCCGTTAGTTTCTCCCGTCCCCACCGTGTAAGCGCCGCCGCAGCCTGAAGATTGTTTCTAGGCAAATCCACTCAGCGCAATCGGCGCATGTGTCAGCGTAGCATCGCCGCTGCACTCCGTGGACGCATGCAGGATCAGGAAGCGTGTTCCCGGAGCGAGATAAGCGGCCGCTTCTGCTAATTGCACGTGACTTGTCTCCGTTTGAGAGCTGCAGATAAAGGCTATCGCAGTCACCGCGATGTAGTGGTGCACGGCAAATTAGGAGGTCGATCGACTCTTCCTGTGCAGGCGGGTACTTGCCGAGACTCGTGTCACGTGTCCCTGTCAATGACACGGAAATCTACTTACCGTGTGCCCCCCCCCCCCCCCCCCGGTGGAGGTAAGTTGTACTAGACAGTCTGAGCAAGCAGACGCCAGGTAATAAACACGCTGTTTTGCTACAGTCCAAGTTAACGTAACCAGTGGAAGGTATTTCCTGCTGGACATTAAGATTGCAGTATTGAAAACTCACTGGTGGAGAAAGCGCACTAGCAGGGAATACACGATTAAATTTTTACGTCATTATGAGAGCAACTCCTATCCTTAAATAGCTGCAATTTTCGCAAAAGTTACTTAACTGCAAATGACAGCTCCACCAATGCACAGTCATGCACCGTCTCGTTACTGCCCCTTTATCGCCTGCCAGTCAGCTACACTACTGGCCATTAAAATTGCTACACCACGAAGATGACGAGCACTGACGCGAAATTTTACCGACAGGAAGAAGATGCTGTGATACGCAAATGATTAGGTTTTCAGAGCATTCACACAAGGTTGTTGCCGGTGGCGACACCTACAACGTGCTGACATGAGGAAAGTTTCCAACCGATTTCTCATACACAAACAGCAGTTGACCGGCGTTGCCTGGTGAAACGTTGTTGTGATGCCTCGTGTAAGGAGGAGTAATGCGTACTATCACGTTTCCGACTTTGATAAAGGTCGGATTGTAGTCTATCGCGATTGCGGTTTATCGCATCGTGACATTGCAGCTCGCGTTGGTCGAGAACCAATGACTGTTAGCAGAATATGGAGTCGGTGGGTTCAGGAGGGTAATACGGAACGCCGTGCTGGATCCCAACGGCCTCGTATCACTAGCTGTCGATATGACAGGCATCTTATCCGCATGGCTGTAACGGATCGTGCAGCCACGTCTCGATCCCTGAGTCAACAGATGGGGACGTTTGCAAGACGACAACCATCTGCACGGACAGTTCGACGACGTTTGGAGCAGCATGGACTATCAGCTCGGAGACCATGGCTGTGACCACCCTTGACGTTGCGATGGTGTACTCAACGACGAACCTGGGTGCACGAATGGCAAAACATCATTTTTTCGGATTAATCCAGGTTCTGTTTACAGCATCATGATGGTCGCATCCGTGTTTGGCGACATCGCGGTGAAGGCACATTGGATGCGTGTATGCGTCATCGCCATACTGGCGTATCAGCTGGCGTGATGGTATAGGGTGCCATTGGTTATACGTCTCGGTCACCTCTTGTTCGCATTGACTGCACTTTGAACAGTGGACGTTACATTTCAGATGTATTACGACCCGTGGCTCTATCCTTCATTCGATCCCTACGAAACCCTACATTTCAGCAGGATAATGCACGACCGGTCCTGTACGGGCCTTTCTGGATACAGAAAATGTTCGGCTGCTGCTATGGCCAGCACATTCTCCAGATCTCTCACCATCTGAAGACGTCTGGTCAATGGTGGCCGACCCACTGGCTCTTCACAGTACGCCAGTCACTACTCTTGATGAACTGTGGTATCGTTTTGAAGCTGCATGGGCAGCTTTACCCGTACACGCCATCCAAGCTCTGTTTGACTCAATGCCCAGGCACATCAAGGCCGTTATTACGACCAGAGGTGGTTGTTCTGGGCACTGTTTTCTCAGGATCTGTGCACCCAAATTGCGTGAAAATGTAATCACATGTCAGTTCTAGTATAATATGCCAGTTCTAGTATAATATGCATTTCTTCTTGGTGTAGCAATTTTAATGGCCAGTAGTGTAAATTAGTCAAAATGTCATTAAATCGGTTGCAGTCAATAACGTGTATGGCCATGGCATGGTAGATCACATCTTCAGAAAGAAAATCTCTCAAAACATTTCGACGTCGTGGAACGACCTTTCCTCCCACAATAAGAAAATCACATGCATTCCCTTCTTAATAAATGTTTCTTATAGGACTGACAGTCTTCTAGTGAATAAATATAACTGTTACGTTTCTTTCTCTAGAGACAGTAGTTTGCAGAGAAAACTTTTCCATACTGTTGAAAATACTGGCTACTTATTTTCCAGTTCAGGTGTTGAGAAACTAACCTGTAATAATTGCCGATGCTATTACATTGGTCAAACAGGCAGTACTGTAAGGACAGGATACCAAGAGCATCTGTTAGGAAAGGAAGGAGCTAACATACGTAACTCCTACGTTTGGTGACCATCTACTGATTGCCAACCACACTCCGAAAAATTTGGAAGACACAGTTATTGTTCACAGAGAAATCGAAGGGGTAGGGTGGACTTCGGAAGAATTAGAGATCTTGAACGCACAGATGTGAATGTGTTAAACGGCCAGCTGCAGCTCGCCTGTAGACAATTTTCCAATGGTTTCAAACCCATACTGTTCGCAAAAATATCATTGCACGACTGCTGGGAGCCTTTGCGAATGGTTCATTTCCTCAAGACTCTATTATATAATTTTGTGCATAGAGTTTCGTTTGCCCGCAGCTCGTGGTCGTGCGGTAGCGTTCTCGCTTCCCACGATTCCCGGCGGGGTCCGGGATTTTCTCTGCCTCGTGCTGGCTGGGTGTTGTGTGATGTCCTTAGGTTAGTTAGGTTTAAGTAGTACTAACTTCTAGGGGACTGATGACCATAGGTGTTAAGTCCCATAGTGCTCAGAGCCATTTGAACCATTTTTTAGTTTCGTTTGCCTGTTTATGGTAGTAAGATCTTGATGCCACCTCACTTTTTTTACGTTTCCCGCTATTCAAAGACCTATGAATTTTTGCTATTTATTGTAATTATCCCCCCATGAACCATGGACCTTGCCGTTTGTGGGGAGGCTTGCGTGCCTCGACGATGCAATAGCCGTACGGTAGGTACAACCACAACGGAGGGGCATCTGTTTACAGGCCAGACAAACGTGTGGATCCCGAAGAGGGGCAGCCGCCTTTTCAGTAGTTGCAAAGTCAGCAGTCTGGATGATTGACTGATCTGGCCTTGTAAGAATAACCAAAACGGCCTTGCTGTGCTGGTACTGCGAACGGCTGAAAGCAAGCGGAAACTACAGCCGTACTTTTTCCCGAGGGTATGCAGCTTTACTGTATGGTTAAATGATGATGGCGTCCTCTTGGGTAAAATATTCCGGAGGTAAAATAGTCCCCCATTCGGATCTCCGGGCGGAGAATACTCAGGAGGACGTCGTTATCAGGAGAAAGAAAACTGGCGTTCTACGGATCGGAGCGTCGAATGTCAGATCCCTTAATCGGGCAGGTAGGTTAGAAAATTTAAAAAGGGAAATGGATATGTTAAAGTTAGATATAGTGGGAATAAGTGAAGTTCGGTGGCAGGAGGAACAAGACATTTGGTCAAGTGAATACAGGGTTATAAATACAAAATCAAATAGGGGTAATGCAGGTTTAATAATGAATAAAAAAATAGGAATGCGGGTAAGCTACTATAAACAGCATAGTGAATTCATTATTGTGGCCAAGATAGATACGAAACCCACGCCTACCACAGTAGTACAAGATTATATGCCGACTAGCTCCGCAGATGATGAAGAGATTGATGAAATGTATGATGAGATAAAAGAAATTATTCAGATAGAGAAGGGAGACGAAAATTTAATAGTCATGGGTGACTGGAATTCGATAGTAGGAAAAGGGAGAGAAGGAGACATAGTAGGTGAATATGGAATGGGGGTGAGGAATGGAAGAGGAAGCCTCCTGGTAGAATTTTGCACAGAGCATTACTTGATCATAGCTAACACTTGGTTCAAGAATCATAAAAGAAGGTTGTATACCTGGAAGAATCCTGGCGATACTAAAAGGTATCAGATAAATTATGTAACGGTCAGTCAGAGATTTAGGAACCAGGTTTTAAATTGTAAGACATTTCCAGGGGCAGATGTGGACTATGACCACAATCTATTGGTTATGAACTGTAGATTAAATCTAAAGATTTAATTTAAGATGGGACCTGGATAAACTGACAGAACCAGAGGTCGTAGATAGTTTCAGGTAGAGCATTGGGGAACGATTGACAAGAATGGGGGAAAGAAATACAGTAGAAGAAGAATCGGTAGCTTTGAGAGATAGTGAAGGCAACAGAGGATCAAGAAGGTAAAAAGACGAGGGCTAATAGAAATCCTTGGTTAACAGAAGAAATACTGAATTTAATTGATGA
Organism: Schistocerca piceifrons; assembly: GCF_021461385.2. Classification (NCBI taxonomy): domain Eukaryota; kingdom Metazoa; phylum Arthropoda; class Insecta; order Orthoptera; family Acrididae; genus Schistocerca; species Schistocerca piceifrons. The sequence goes on from NC_060146.1 coordinate 169,553,533, forward strand.
AAGGAGAAAATACAAAAATACGGTAAATGAAGCAGGCAAAAAGGAATACAGACGTCTAAAAAATGAGATCGACAGGAAGTGCAAAGTAGCTAAGCAGGGATGGTTAGAGGACAAATGTAAGGATGTAGAGGCGCATATCACTAGGGGTGAGATAGATACTGCCTACAGGAAAATTAAAGAGACCTTAGGAGTAAAGAGAACCACTTGCATGCATATCAAGGGCTCAGATGGAAACCCAGTTCTAAGCAAAGAAGGGAAAGCAGAAAGGTAGAAGGAGTATATAGAGGGTCTATACAAGAGCGATGTTCTAGAGGACAATATTATGAAAATGCAAGAGGATGTAGATGAAGATGAAATGGGAGATATGATATTGAGTGAAGAGTTTGACAGAGCACTGAAAGACCTGAGTCGAAACAAGGCCCCGGGAGTAGACAACATTCCATTAGAACTACTGACGGCCTTGGAAGAGCCAGTCATGACAAAACTCTACCATCTGGTAAGCAAGATGTATGAGACACTCGAAATGCCCTCACACTTCAAGAAGAATATAATAATTCCAATCCCAAAGAGAGCAGGTGTTGACAGATGTGCAAATTACCGAACTATCAGTTTAATAAGTCACAGCTGCAAAATACTAACGCGAATTCTTTACAGACGAATGGAAAAACTGGTAGAAGCAGACCTCGGGGAAGATCAGTTTGGATTCCGTAGAAATGTTGGAACACGTGAGGCAATACTAACCTTACGACTTATCTTAGAAGAAAGATTAAGAAAAGCAAACCTACGTTTCTAGAATTTGTAGACCTAGAGAAAGCTTTTGACAATGTTGACTGGAATACTCTCTTTCAAATTCTGAAGGTGGCAGGGGTAAAATACAGGGAGCGAAAGGCTATTTACAATTTGTACAGAAACCAGATGGCAGTTATAAGAGTCGAGGGGCATGGAAGGGAAGCAGTGCTTGGGACGGGATTGAGACATGTTTGTAGCCTATACCCGATGTTATTCAATAAAATGGTTCAAATGGCTCTGAGCACTATGGGACTCAACTTCTGAGGTCATTAGTCCCATAGAACTTAGAACTACTTAAACCTAACTAACCTAAGGACATCACAAACATCCATGGCCGAGGCAGGATTCGAACCTGCGACCGTAGCGGTCTTGCGGTTCCAGACTGCAGCGCCTTTAACCGCACGGCCACTTCGGCCGGCGATGTTATTCAATCTGTATATTGAGCAACAAGTAAAGGAAACAAAAGAAAATATTGGAGTAGTAATTAAAATCCATGGAGAAGAAATTAAAATTTTGAAGTTCGCCGATGACATTGTAATTCTGTCAGAGGCAGCAAAGGACGTGGAAGAGCAGCTGAACGGAATGGACAGTGTCTTGAAAAGAGGATATAACACGAACGCCAACAAAAGCAAAACGAGGATAATGGAATGTAGTCGAATTAAGACGGGTGATGCTGAGGGAATTAGATTAGGAAATGAGACACTTAAAGTAGTAATGGAGTTTTGCTATTTGGGGAGCAAAATAACTGATGATGGTCGAAGTAGAGAGGATATAAAATGTAGAATGGTAATGGCAAGTAAAGCGTTTCTGAAGAAGAAAAATTTGTTAACATCGAGTATAGATTTAAATGTCAGGAAGTCGTTTCTGAAAGTATTTGTATGGAGTGTAGCCATGCATGGAAGTGAAACGTGGACGATAAATAGTTTAGACAAGAAGAAAATTGAAGCTTTCGAAATGTGGTGCTACAGAAAAATGCTGAAGATTAGATGGGTAGATCACATAACTAATGAGGAGGTATTGAATAGAATTGGGGAGAAGAGGAGTTTGTAGCACAACTTGACTAGAAGAAGGGATCGGTTGGTAGGACATATTCTGAGGCGTCTAGGGATCACCAGTTTAGTATTGGAGGGCAACGCGGAGGGTAAAAATCGTAGAGGGAGACCAAGAGATGAATACACTAAGCAGATTCAGAAGGATGTAGGTTGCAGTAAGTACCGGGAGATGAAGGAACTTGCACAGGATAGAGTAGCACGAAGAGCTGCATCAAACCAGTCTCCGGACTGAAGACCACAACAACAAACAACTGTAATCATGTTTAACCCTCGTATGGTAACACCTCCGGAAAAACGTACTGTATGCCTGAGGTCTTTTTGGACCCTAAAGTGATTCAAGTATTGTCTAGCAGTCTTATCAACTGTATCAACTCCTGACTTCGTTGAATTGTAGAACATTATTATTTCAGGTTTTTCGTCCTCATGCTCACTTACATCAACTGTTTGATGCAGAGGACACGAACAAAATGACTGATTTATTTTGTGTAGGAACATACGAAGCTAAAACATTATTCTGTGTTTACCCAAAAGTGGCCCATAACGGACGTCTCTGTTTTGATGGCAACATTTCTTTACGTATCTCTTTCCGGTTGTGTTCCCACGAGTGTCAATTTACTAGCAAGAAGTTCTTGTTCCAAATCAAGACATATAAAAAGTTTTTCAGTGGTAATTTTCCTACCACTTCCCTTCAGGTGATCAGCTAAACCATGTACCACCCGTTTCCCTTATTTCCCTTCCTTCAGAATATTTCCCTGTATAAACTTGTGCATTTATGACATAATTGGTCTCACAATCTACAGCAGCCCACACTTTTATCCCATAATTTTCCACGTTTCGAAGGAATGTACACCTTGAATGGACACCGTCCCCTGAAAGTACACAGATGTTCATCAACTGTAATATAAGGTCCAGGGACATAAGACAAAATTCATGCATCAATGAACATTTCAAACACAGCACTTACAGGTTCAGCTTTTAATCCAGAAGCAGCTTTTCTTTCTTCCCTCGAAAGTTTATCATCCAACCGGAGGCACAACTAAATATCACGAAATCTGGTAAAGCTCAATGTGGCTCGAAAAATAGATAAGCCATACTCTTCTGACCAAAATTCACTCAGAGGCTTCCCACGTGCCTTATCAGGCCACCTATTAGTAGTAGACCAAAGAACGCCTGCAGCTCTGTAGAATCAAGTTCAGTCTCCAGTGCTCAAGAGTTGGCTACAGAATTTTATTATCTTTTGCATGATTATTAGTATGCACTACTATTACAATTTGCATGTGATTGGTGATTAAAAAAAACCTGAAATATCTGCCCTTCTCTGTAATTGTGGTATAAGGTGATGTGGAATATGCGCAGTTTCACGAATTACATTCCTTGAAAACTGCTTGTGCACATCAGGTGGTACTGTGTTACATGTTATCCGTCCATTTCTAGACAAAACAGTAGATGCTCTCGTTACCTGAACACCATTACCATCTTCTTCACAGTTATATCCACTTCATCTCTGATCTATACAGGGTGTTACAAAAAGGTACGGCCAGACTTTCAGGAAACATTCCTCACACACAAATAAAGAAAAGATGTTATGTGGACATGTGTCCGGAAACGCTTAATTTCCATGTTAGAGCTCATTTTAGTTTCGTCAGTATAAACTGTACTTCCTCGATTCACCGCCAGTTGGCCCAACTGAAGGAAGGTAATGTTGACTTCGGTGCTTGTGTTGACATGCGACTCATTGCTCTACATCAAGCACGTCAGTACGTAGCATCAACAGGTTAGTGTTCATCACGAACGTGGTTTTGCAGTCAGTGCAATGTTTACAAATGCGGAGTTGGCAGATGCCCATTTGATGTATGGATTAGCACGGGGCAATAGCCGTGGCGCGGTACGTTTGTATCGAGACAGATTTCCAGAACGAAGGTGTCCCGACAGGAAGACATTCGAAGCAATTGATCGGCGTTTTAGGGATCACGGAACATTCCAGCCTATGACTCGCGACTGGGGAAGACCTTGAACGACGAGGACACCTGCAATGGACGAGGCAATTCTTCGTGCAGTTGACGATAAACCGAATGTCAGCGTCAGAGAAGTTGCTGCTGTACAAGGTAACGTTGACCACGTCACTGTGTGGAGAGTGCTACAGGAGAACCAGTTGTTTTCCGTACCATGTACAGCGTGTACAGGCACTATCAGCACCTGATTGGCCTCCACGGGTACACTTCTGCGAATGGTTCATCCAACAATGTGTCAATCCTCATTTCAGCCCAAATGTTCTCTTTACGGATGAGGCTTCATTCCAACGTGATCAAATTGTAAATTTTCACAATCAACATGTCCACACGAGAATCCGCACGCAATTGTGCAATCACGTCATCAACACAGATTTTCTGTGAACGTTTGGGCAGGCATTGTTGGTGATGTCTTGATTGGGCCCCATGTTCTTCCACCTACGCTCAATGGAGCACGTTATCATGATTTCATACGGGATACTCTACCTGTGCCGCTACAACATGTGCCTTTACAAGTACGACACAACATGTGGTTCACGAACGATGGAGCTCCTGCACATTTTTAGTCGAAGTGTTCGTACGCTTCTCAACAACTGATTCGGTGACCGATGGATTGGTAGAGGCGGACCAATTCCATGGCCTCCACGCTCTCCTGTCCTCAACCCTCTTGACTTTCATTTATGGGGGCATTTGAAAGCTCTTGTTTATGCAACCCCGGTACCAGATGTAGAGACTCTTCGTGCTCGTATCGTGGACGGGTGTGATACAATACGCCGTTCTCCAGGGCTGCATCAGCGCATCAGGGATTTCATGCGACGGAGGGTGGATGCATGTATCCTCGCTAACGGAGGACATTTTGAACATTTCCTGTAACAAAGTGTTTGAAGTCACGCTGGTACGATCTGTTGCTATGTGTTTCCAGTCCATGATTAATGTGATTTGAAGAGAAGTAATAAAATGAGCTCTAACATGGAAAGTAAGCGTTTCCGGACACATGTCTACATAACATATTTTCTTTCTTTGTGTGTGAGGAACGTTTGCTGAAAATTTGGCCGTACCTTTTTGTACACCCTGTATATCTTCCTCTATCATATCTCCATCAGCTTCGCTGTCATCCTCGCCCTAAAATTGATTATCACTACCACTCTTCTGTAAATCTGCCTGCTAGAGACTGTAGCTCGTTGCAAAACGTATATCACCATCCATGACGAATAAAACTGTAACACCACTTCTTCCTCCCACAAAACTCAATTCCAAACTTTGAATTTATTGTGACAATGGACGTGACTGTATTTTCTGTTCATTGTTCACAATAATGTACAAATGAAGTTTATTTATAAGGTCCATTGTTACTAAGATTTATTTTCTTAACAAAACTTATATATATAGCACTGGAAGTAACATATTGTATCTCTTAGGTATTTTCTGACCCCACAGCAAAAGTTTCAAATTGTTGTATTACAAACTGTGATATGATCATAAATATTTTACCCGGTTGTACCGTAAGGTCTGTGAATAGCATATCTGGAGGATGAGTAAACTCACATTAAAACTGTTTTTCGTAGTTAAACAAGCCTTGGGGTCTAAGGTGACCTCATACATCTTGCGAGGGTTAATAGCGTGCTTATGCATTGGCGTTTTTACCTCTCACACGATGATGTGCTGGAGGTGATATTAATTTCATTGCTATCATTATGCTTGTAATAATGTACTTACACACACACATCACTATTTCTATACTACACTCCTGGAAATGGAAAAAAGAACACATTGACACCGGTGTGTCAGACCCACCATACTTGCTCCGGACACTGCGAGAGGGCTGTACAAGCAATGATCACACGCACGGCACAGCGGACACACCAGGAACCGCGGTGTTGGCCGTCGAATGGCGCTAGCTGCGCAGCATTTGTGCACCGCCGCCGTCAGTGTCAGCCAGTTTGCCGTGGCATACGGAGCTCCATCGCAGTCTTTAACACTGGTAGCATGCCGCGACAGCGTGGACGTGAACCGTATGTGCAGTTGACGGACTTTGAGCGAGGGCGTATAGTGGGCATGCGGGAGGCCGGGTGGACGTACCGCCGAATTGCTCAACACGTGGGGCGTGAGGTCTCCACAGTACATCGATGTTGTCGCCAGTGGTCGGCGGAAGGTGCACGTGCCCGTCGACCTGGGACCGGACCGCAGCGACGCACGGATGCACGCCAAGACCGTAGGATCCTACGCAGTGCCGTAGGGGACCGCACCGCCACTTCCCAGCAAATTAGGGACACTGTTGCTCCTGGGGTATCGGCGAGGACCATTCGCAACCGTCTCCATGAAGCTGGGCTACGGTCCCGCACACCGTTAGGCCGTCTTCCGCTCACGCCCCAACATCGTGCAGCCCGCCTCCAGTGGTGTCGCGACAGGCGTGAATGGAGGGACGAATGGAGACGTGTCGTCTTCAGCGATGAGAGTCGCTTCTGCCTTGGTGCCAATGATGGTCGTATGCGTGTTTGGCGCCGTGCAGGTGAGCGCCACAATCAGGACTGCATACGACCGAGGCACACAGGGCCAACACCCGGCATCATGGTGTGGGGAGCGATCTCCTACACTGGCCGTACACCACTGGTGATCGTCGAGGGGACACTGAATAGTGCACGGTACATCTAAACCGTCATCGAACCCATCGTTCTACCATTCCTAGACCGGCAAGGGAACTTGCTGTTCCAACAGGACAATGCACGTCCGCATGTATCCCGTGCCACCCAACGTGCTCTAGAAGGTGTAAGTCAACTACCCTGGCCAGCAAGATCTCCGGATCTGTCCCCCATTGAGCATGTTTGGGACTGGATGAAGCGTCGTCTCACGCGGTCTGCACGTCCAGCACGAACGCTGGTCCAACTGAGGCGCCAGGTGGAAATGGCATGGCAAGCCGTTCCACAGGACTACATCCAGCATCTCTACGATCGTCTCCATGGGAGAATAGCAGCCTGCATTGCTGCGAAAGGTTGATATACACTGTACTAGTGCCGACATTGTGCATGCTCTGTTGCCTGTGTCTATGTGCCTGTGGTTCTGTCAGTGTGATCATGTGATGTATGACCCCAGGAATGTGTCAATAAAGTTTCCCCTTCCTGGGACAATGAATTCACGGTGTTCTTATTTCAATTTCCGGGAGTGTATCTTTGTGTACACTGTACCACGGACGTTACAGTGCTGTTAATCTTTGCCGCTGCCAGTATCATCAATTAATACATAAAACGTAAGTTTAAGTATTATAGCACATCCAGATTAATCTTTAGAGCTGTCAGCCAACTGCAAACGCAATCTTTAACGCTGTCAGCCAATTTTAAACTAAATCACCATACTGGAAACACAATATGTACGTTACGTGACGTCAATGTAACTTTTCCGTATTATCTCAATTTGTATCTTTTACAGAGTATATTTTGATTATGCCCTTTATCATTTGAAGAGCGAAATCGGTAAAAAATACTAAATGAAAGTTGTGGCCGTTTTCAAAAATGTGATTTCTATTCCGTCCGCTAGCAGGCAGACACATTTTCTTGTTAGTAAAGGGAACCCACAAATGTAATTAAGAGCGCATACAGACCTTAGGAGTGAGGCAGTCGCCACAGCAGATTCGTCTGAGGCAAGGCGGCACGTCTGCCCTAGTCCTCCGGGGCTTACCTGAAAGAGAACAAAAACAAGAGTGGCGTACAACAAGTAACAGCGCAGAGGAGAAAGGTTGCGGTCAAGTTACTTTGCGTCCGCAGTTTTCTGTCGCTTTTATAAAGCTTGTAGCAAAAAGGGTACAAAGAGAACTAATTAGCTGCCTCGCAACGTGAATAAAATACGTACCACAAATAAAAGAAAGCGTTTACATTCAGCTGTGAACAGTACCAGAGTTTAATTTTTCACCATAACATAGTGGCTACCTTCAGACAACCATAAATGTTCTAAGAAGGTTGATGGCTACATTCAGCGTCCCATTTCTAACATCTCATCTCGCTGGTTTTAATTTTCTTTTCTTTCCCCTGTTTTCCCGCAGCCCACGATTAACCAGCATACAGTGCTGTGCCCACACTTCTTTCTCATAAGCTACTTCCTCAATTTTAGACCGTTGTTTGAGACTAGTTGGTATTTTCTGCTACTCTGCTATCCGTGTCCCTACTGCTTCGTCCATCACGTGCAGGCTTAACTCAGTTTATATCTTCCTCCCTACACACAAAAACACTGCACCATTAAATGGAGCAAGTGTTTACAAATCTCTACGAAATGTACAAAGTTATAATTTAATACAGCTTTTTACAACCTAATGTGCGTTCCATCTTCAACACCGAGAAAAAGCATTGGGAAATAGTATCCAACTGCTCTGAAACCATTAGACCTGAACGAGATCGTATTATAGTATCCCCTACCCCCAACAGGAATTAATATATAAATAAACTTTAAGACAGTAAATTTTTTTTTGAGAATTCCTGTTTCCAAAAATACGGTAAACTGCGTAATATTTCTTTCAAGTAAAACAACACTCACTTTGTTTTATAGGATTTATATTATAGCAAAAAATAATGAATTTCAATGAGGTGGTTGTTAATGCTTAGTTCTAACGATCTTTCGCAGTCGGTTTCGTCTCAGCCAATCAACATGGTAAATCTTCCACCAAGTTCAATCTAGTCTTTGTTTTCTGTTTGATCGTCAGCATAATAGTAAACACACTTTCACACCTATAAGCTGTGACGGTTCGAATCAGTACTCTAAAGAATTTCTGTGATAATAATGGATACTCGTTATCATCGGTGCGGTTTCTTCACGTAGTTCAAGAAATCCTGCTTTGACTTAAGCTTTACCCTCTGAAAATGACCCCAGATGTACTGAAAACGGTATGTACTTGTCGATTCCCCAGTTCAGGAAAACATTGTTGATAGAAATTACTAACGACGGTAAGTGCTCACTTACAATGAATACAATGAAGAGCCAAAGAAACTGGTACACGTGCTTAATATCGTGTAGTGCCCCCGCGAGCACGCAGAAGTGTCGCAACACTACGTGGCGTGGACTCGACTAATGTCTGAAGTAGTGCTGGAGGGAACTGACACCATGAATCCTGCAGGGCTGTCCGTAAGTCCGTAAGAGTACGAGGGGTGGAGGTCTCTTCTGAACTGCACGTTGCAACGCATCCCAGATATGCTCAGTGATGTTCATGTCTGCGGAGTATGGTGGCAAGCGGGAGTGTTTAAGCTCAGAAAAGTAGCTCACAGCAACAAAATGTTTCAAATACTCAAAACCTGGGGCCGCTCTGTGGCAATTCTGGACGTTTAGGGTGTCGAATTGTCCTACTGAAATTACCCAAGTCCACTGGAATACACAATGGACATTAATGGATTCAGGTGATCAGACTGGATGCTTACGTACTTGTCACGTCCCATATCATTCCAACTGCACACGCTCTGCACCATTACAGAGCCTCCATTAGCTTGAACAGTCCCGTTCTGACGTGCAGGGTCCATGGATTCATGAGGTTGTCTCTATATCTGTACACGTCCATCCGCTCAACACAATTTGAAACGAGACTCGTCCGGCCAAGAAACACGTTTCCAGTCATCAACAGTCCAATATCGGTGTTGATGGGCCCAGGCGGGGTGTAAAGCTTTGTGTCGTACAGTCATCAAGGGTACAAGAGTGGGCCCTCGGCTTGGAAAGCCAATGTCGATGATGTTTCGTTGAATGTTTCGCACGCTGACACTTGTTGATGGCCCAGCACCGAAATCAGCAGCAATTTACGGAAGGTTGCACTTCTGTCACGTTGAACGATTTTCTTCAGTCGTCGTTGGTCTCGTAATTGCAGGTTCTTTTTCTGACCGCAGCGATCTCGGAGATCTCATGTTCTACCGGCTTCCTGATATTCGCGGTACACTCATGAAACGGTCGTACGGGAAAATCCCCGCTTCATCGCAACCTCGGAGATACTTGTCCTATCGTTGGTGCGCCGACTACAACACCACGTTCAAACTAACTTAAATCTTGATATCCTGCCATTGTAGCATTAGTAACCGATCTAACAACTGCTCCAGACACTTGTCTTATGTAGGCGTTGCCGACCGCAGCTGCGTATTCTGCCTGTTTCCATATCTCTGTATTTGAACACGTATGCCTATACCACTTTCTTTGGCGCTTCAGTGTATTTTGCTATTCATTTTGAGCGTCACCATCAGTCCTTGGAACACAGAAAAGCCCTGAACTTGAGGCCTACACTGGGAAAGTTCCAATCTGTGAAGCAAATTGGCGAGTTTATCCTTTGCAAATATAATGTACTACATTTTCTTGCAAGCCGGGCTTAAAAGTATTTATTTCAACATAAAAATTTAAAGACATGTCATTTAGGAAATAAAAAACACTATTTGTTATTTTCGCATGTAAGTCTCGGTCCTTTTTCGTACTCGCCCTTTCCAGAAACAAAACTGTTACTTGTGGTCACTCGAGCACCATAGGCAGCACGACGCTAGGTCATGAACATTGCACATTTGTGTGGGACAAGAGCAGATCGAATTTGGCTCCAGCCACTTTGCATGACTCTTTCTGAAAACTTATGTCTTGTGCACTAACTCGGATGTGGTTTACACTCTTTACAATCTGAGTGAGTGCATTCAGCAAAGTAGGTGGAAGTGACTTCAATGCCAAAGCACAGCGATTGTATCTTGCAGTGAATCAAAGTTGCATTTGGAGCAGTTTCTTTCACCAGTATGTAGAATGAAGAGCAAACGGCCACGACCAACGGGTCTGCCGGCCGGAGTGGCCGAGCGGTTCTAGGCGCTACAGTCTGGAGCCGCGTGACCGCTACGGTCGCAGGTTCGAATCTTGCCTTGGGCATGGGTGTGTGTGATGTCCTTAGGTTAGTTAGGTTTAAGTAGTTCTAAGTTCTATGGGAGTGATGACCTCAGCAGTTAAGTCCCATGGTGCTCAGAGCCATTTTTTGAACCAACGTTTCTCATTTCCTCAACAAAATTCTTCACTGATCGGAAAACATCTTCGCCACATGTAGTAATGTACAGTGATATCAAGATCAAGTATTCTTTTTTTCTTTTTTCAGGCCCTTATGTTTTACATGCTGAATAACGACTGAAACGTAATAGAACCTTTTCTGTTGCTACCCCCACAGAAAATTTCATTTTAACCCTCGTGGGGTAATAACTCCTAGGTTGGGAATCACTATGCTAAACGAATCAAGCGTATCAGCAGTTATGAATCGGTAAAATTTCTCGTCATTTCGGCATTTTATCCTCATATTTTCTTTGGAAGGCCCGATAAGGATGACTTTTAATCGTTTACCACGTAACATTGTGACCATGGGCCACAGGACGTAGAAATGGCGACAAGTTAAGGCTTCCTCTGATTTACTGAAACCCTTAGTGATATTGAGAAGCTAAACATGAAGTAAGATCACTGCAATATTACGGGTTCAGAGTCCCTTCGAAGTTGCATGCCCATACTGCAATTGTTTCGTTACACAAAAACCTCAAAAATACATCCATCGGAGCATGTTACAACGAAGTGAAAGGACAGGACATCTCAAATTTGATTTGAAGCTCTTAAAATCGCATCTTTAAACGGCTTTTAAGTAATCTCGTTACCGCAGATACAGGAGGTGAAGTAGCAGGCAGCTGTAAGGCCAGGCGAGACATCTCGCGTGCAACAGCGGAACTAGCTGCAGTGAATCCTGCAGACTCTGCGGATACTGACCCGCTAAACAAACCTGTACGTTGTGCTGCCGCTGCACTGGGGCACCCCACGCGTTAAGAAACGAAACACTGTAAATTCGAATGCTGAACCACTGAATTGTTTTCGCTGTAAGAGGCGTTTATACTGCTGTACTCCAATACAGTAGCTACCTTAAACTGACTATTATGACTCGTATTCTACAGCTGAAAACAGCGTTTGATTATGTCGAACATAATAAATTATGGTAAGTACTTAAAAACATGGAAGTACTAGAGCACGTTATTTTCTTCGCACAGAATTCATACTGTGACCAAGAATTCACTGTGAGTACCATATACGGAGCAAATAAATGGGTGAGGATTCAGAAAGTACTACGGCAAGGTTGGATATTTCACCTTTTTTATTCATTCTGTATGGGGAACACACTGTGACGAATGCCGGGTTCGACGAAGAACAAACCGGAATTCAAACAGCTGGAATCAATATATGTAACTTTAAATAATAAGACGATGTCATACAGATGGCAGAAAGTTCAGATGTTCAATTATTCGGCTCCCAGACGTCTGCTGATCGTGACTGCAAACCACAAAATCAAGAGACGCTTGTTACTTGGCAGTAAGGCAATGTCGAATCTAGACAATGATTTAAGTAGTCCGTATAGTATGCATCCTGAGGTTTCCAGCGGTGATGACGGCGTAAGACCTGGACCATAGGAAAGGTTGAACGACGTAGAATTGACACTTTTGAATTGTGGTTTTGGGAAGTCGGATACTGGAACATTTACTGAGCAGCTTTGGCCACACTATGAGAAAACATGAGCTGGAAAACTCGTTATCGGAGAGAAGACCGAAGGCACAAGGAAAAAAGGGTGGCAAAGGTGAGATGAGTCTACTGTTTCAGATTGCACAAGAATAACTACATTGTATCTCATTACCTACAATATTGTACAATTTTATCTAATCGTAAAACATTTGCATCTACTGAAGGGACAATGAAACTGGTACACCTGCCTAATATCGTGTAGGGCCCCCGCGAGCACGCAGAAGTGCCGCAACACGAAGTGGCATGGAATCGCCTAATGTCTGAAGTAGTGCCAGGAGGAACTGACTCAATGAATCCTACAGGTCTGTCCATAAATCCGTAAGAGTACGAGGGGGTGGAGATCTTTTTCTGAAGAGCACTTTACGAGGTATCCAAGATATGCTCAATAATGTTCACGTCTTGGTAGTTTGCTGGTCAGCTGAAGTGTTTAAAACTCAGAAAAGTGTCCCCGGAGCCACTCCGTAGCACTACTGATCATGTGGGGTGTCGCATTGTCCTTCTGCAATTGTCCAAATCCGTCGGAATGCACAATGGACATGAATGGATGCTTACGTACGCCTCACCAGTCAGAGTGATATCTAGACGTATCAGCGGTCCCATATCACTCCAACTGCACACGCCTCACACCATTACAGAGCCTCCACCAGCTTGACATGCAGGGTCCATTGATTCAAGAGGATGTCTCCATACCCGTACACGTCTATCCGCTCGATACAGTTTGAAACGAGACTCGTCCGACCAGGCAACATGTTTCCAGTCATCAACAGTTCAACGTCGGTGTTGAGGGGCCCGGGCCGGGCGTAAAGCTTTGTGTCGTGCAGTCATCAGACGTGCATGATTGGTACCTTGATAATCTGCCACCGCAGCAGCAGTAATCGATCTGACAACTGCGTCAGACACTTTTTGTCTTATATAAGCGTTGCCAACCGCAGCGCCGTATTCTGCCTGTTTACATATCTCTGTATGTGAATGCGCACGCCTATAATAGTTTCTTTGGCGCTTCGGCGTACTTCGCATTTCAAGAAGTAACTTACGGTAGAGTCCAGAATATTTGGAACAAGATACCACTGAAGGAGTCTGTGGACATTGTCATCAGAGAATGGACGCATAACGTTGGAAGTCAGCCGTCTTAAATTTCTTTTTTCTCTATAGTTGGATGGTCTGGCAAGTAAGTTTGCGATGAAGTTATTACGAAAAAATGGTCTTCCAAACACAGTAGTTGAAACGTCTTAGCCGGCCGATGTGGCCGAGCGGCTCTAGGCGCTTCAGTCCGGAACCCCGCTGCTGCTATTGACGCAGGTTCGAATCCTGCGCCGGGCATGGATGTGTGTGATGTCTTTAGGTATGTTAAGTTTAAGTAGTTCTGAGTTTAGGGGACTGATGACCTAAGATTTTAAGTTGGTTGGTTGGTTGTTTCGGGGAAGGAGACCAGACAGCGAGGTCATCGGTCTCATCGGATTAGGGAAGGACGGGGAAGGAAGTCGGCCGTGCCCTTTGAAAGGAACCATCCCGGCATTAGCCTGGAGCGATTTAGGGAAATCACGGAAAACCTAAATCAGGATGGCCGGACGCAGGATTGAACCGTCGTCCTCCCGATTGCGAGATTTTAAGTCCCACAGTGCTTAGAGCCATTTGATTTTGAAACGTCTTGGCACAATAAAAGTGTGTGCTGCATCGAGACACGAACCCGGAACCTCTGTCATGTCAGCACCTTTGGTAGGTAGGAGAATAGTTAGTGGCGGCAGTTCAGCTGTAAGGAGGGGTCGTGACTCGTGTTCGGATAGCTCAGTAGGTAGAGGACTTGCCCGAAAAAGGAAAAGGACCATGGCTAGAGTCGTAGTTTGCCACACATTTTTGATTTGCCAGGAAGTTCCACACTGAAAGCTTCTTATAAGAACTGCCCCTCATTAAGCATTGGCTACAGTACATTCCGTATTAACACTCACGTGCATAGCTCACATAAAAGGTTCGTAAAAGAGATGGTCCCTAAAAACTAGGCATCCAGATTTTATGGCCTACCGTCCTCTGACAACTTGTTGGTGAATTCTTGAAATACAGCGTACAACACGAGAGTATGCTTCAGAAAATTGCGAAATGGTCGCGAATCGAACAGTGATTCAGAAACTGTAGAATAAATTTCTTTATTTCCGTCTCTAATAGCAAATATTAGGGTCTCAGACTACCGGTTTCGGTCATATTTGTTTTAAAAACATGTCCTGACTTAGCGCGGCAACAGTGGCATCGTCAAAGGATGCCACTGTGGCTCCATTACATTAGAGCATGTTTTTAAAACAGATCTGAAGATGGCAGTGACGCTGACTGAAACCAGTTGTCTGAGGGCCTAACATTTGTGATCGTACAAAGAAATAAAGGAATTTATTCTACGACGATATGCCCGCGTCAGTTTATAAAATTTCGAACTGGTTTAACAAAAACAGAGCACATTCAAGAAAGCGGTTTTAACGGGCGGTTTGAACGCTTGTACTCCACGCAGTCTCCCCAACTTGAGTACAAGACACGGAACGTTCATACTTCTGTGCGAAACTGTCAGAAAACTCCTTCCTTGGGACATTGCTTAACTCGTACGTCACATTCGCACCTTCTTGGTTCTTGCTGAGCCATCAGAAATGAATTCTGCACTTTGTCGTATGTTCGTAGCGCTCCGACAGCCGTGATGATTTTGGCAGAACAGAGCTGTCCACGTTTATCACTTTAGACAGGCCGCTGCAGCCTTCCACGTGTCGTAGTTTTCGTTCGGCCGATAAGGTGTATTGCAGACGCTTTCGTCTTCTTCAAAATACTCTAGAGGATGTCTTGAACGATTAATTCAGGGAAGTTGCTCCACTGCGATTTGTGACCCAGCGACTTAACGCTTCCGGCTCTCAACTAGCTGCTTGAATGCACAAGAGAACACAGTGATCGGTGGAAGTCAGATGTTAAGTCGAAATACTTTCGTAAAACACCGAAAATCTGACATCCTGGATACGCAAACCACCTAAGTCCAAAACGGCACGTAATGATTAATAAGACCACAAATCGCCACTAAAGATCCTTCACAAATAAAAAGAATCGAAAGGCCCAATAAAAACAGCCGTCTATTCAGTTCTTCCCAAACGTTGGATAGGCCGCAAGGGGCCCAATGACAGGGCTTGCTTTGCATTGCCTCCACGTTCACCCAACCTAACGCCATGAGATTTTTTTCCTTTGGAGCTTCATCAAGGATCGTGTGTACCTCGCTCCGCTACCAGCAGACCTCCCTGAATTAAGAAACCGGACTGAAGCAGCTGTTGCTACAATCACTGAAGACACACTTATCAACGTTTGGGAAGAACTCGGCTATAGACTTGATGTGTGTCGTGTGAAAAATGGTGCTCACATTGAACATTTATAAAGTTCTTGGTACAACGGTTTGAGTTGCTCTTTCATTTGACATATCATTTATAACTGTAAGATTACTATAATAAATATTATAAAGCGCCGGCCGGAGTGGCCGAGCGGTTCTAGGCGCTACAATCTGAAACCGCGCGACCACTACGATCGCAGGTTCGAACCCTGCCTCGGGCATGGATGTGTGTGATGTCCTTAGGTTAGTTAGGTTTAAGTAGCTCTAAGTTCTAGCTCACTGATGACCACAGCAGTTAAGTCACATAGTGCCCAGAGCCATTTGAACCATATTATAAAGCGTTAAAACCCCGATATTCATTTATGAACACCCTGTATATCCTCATGGTTTACCGCGGTGATACTTCCCCTTGATTTCATTGATGTGCCCATGCCCAGTTTCGACCGTTGGGAATAACTATCGACTTTCGTGCTCGCACCCATACCAAATAACATCTAGTGCTTTGGTTGTGTGCAGACGTAATTGTTTTATAAATATCTCTACTCAGCATGCAGTTCTGTTTCTTTAACATTTCAGTACTCGTTCACTTTCCTGACATGCACAAGATGTGGTAGCATCCCTTGGTCCATGCCTCATTCCACACGTTCGTGGGCTAACGAAGAAGATCTAGGCAAGTTTTTTTGCGAACGTGAACATTAAAAATGTTGTGCGTACGAGCTGAAAGCTGAAAATGTAACGGACAAGAAGCGACACCAGTAAGCAAACAAGCACTGGTTTCGGAGTTCCAGCTTCATTTGCTATCGTCACAAAACTGGAATTACGTGGCTTGCAAAAAAACCTCTTTTTCACATCACAACCCTGTCTTCTTGGTTATTGGAAATACTCGTATATCAAGAAAAACAAGTTACATTAACGAGGCCAAACATGTCGTATTACTAGAGCAAGTACGCATTCAAAAACAGAAAAACGTTCGAAATTACCTTCCTGACACTATGTTATTCACATACGCATTGTAATTTTTAGTCTTTAAGAGAGCTGTTACATGGACACGACATAAATAACGAACAACAAGCAATCATATACAGTAGTTCAAAATGGTACAAATGGCTCTGAGCACTATGGGACTCAACTTCTCAGGTCATTAGTCCCCTAGAACTTAGAACTAGGTAAACCTAACTAACCTAAGGACATCACACACATCCATGCCCGAGGCAGGATTCGAACCTGCGACCGTAGCGGTCTCGCGGTTCCAGACTGCAGCGCCTAGAACCGCACGGCCACTTCGGCCGGCTATACAGTAGTCTGCTGATGTTCAGGCTATTTAAGATGGCAGGAGGCCGCGCCCACTCTGGCTTCAAAACGACGTACAGCGTAAGTCTATACCGCCATCTCTCTCCTTTCTTTTGCCTCCATGATCTAAGCGGTGCAAGCAGAGGTGAGGCCGGGACAAAGGCAAACATTCTACAGCAGTGCTTGCCGAACTGTGGGTCGCGCAGACAAGACTCTTCGGTATTGCAAAAAAAAAAAAAAGTTTCAATCAAATGGCCCCAACAACTACTGGACTTAACATCTGAGGTCATCAGTACCCTAGATTTAGAACTACTTAAACCTAACTAACATAAGGTCATCGCACACGTCCATGCCCGAGGCAGGATTCGAACCTGCGACTGTTGCAGCAGTGCGGTTCCGGTGCGATAATGCAGCACCGCTTTCCCTTCCACTTCCGGCAATGTGACTCATGACTGTGAGAGCGCCGGCCGCTGTGGCCGAGCGGTTGTAAGCGCTTCAGTTTGGAAACGCGTGACCGCTACGGTCGCAGGTTCGAATCCTGCCTCGAGCATGGATGTGTGTGATGTCCTTAAGTTAGCTAGGTTTAAGTAGTTCTAAGTTCTAGGGGACTGATGACCTCAGTAGTTTAGTCCCATAGTGCTCAGAGCCATTTGAACCATTTAACTGTGAGAGCGTCCTTCGTTTGTTTATTTGTTAGTATAGTGTGTGCATGCGTGTTTATTGTGACGGCTTGTTACATTTTATATCACTATGGACGCGTGAATTAAAGCAGGATCGTGCCGCTGAAGACAGACTTCATATAATTACGACGAACCTTCCGCATCCGGTACCAGTGTACCATATATTACACCCGAAGGTGACAGTGAAGTTAGGGAACTGAACTCCTTCCAGAAGAAGGCAACATTTTCCTTTGTAAATGCAGTGATGATTATTGGATATATGGGTTTGTGTTTTCTGGCACAGATTAAGAGCCGTTTCCAGTGTGTTTTGTGCTTTGAAGTACTTGCTAACGGGAGTATGAAACCTTCAAAATTGAAAAGACAATTATCAAAGAAACATCCAGAATACTAGAATTTTTAAAGTAAAAATCAGTGACGACAAAATCGACTTCTGCGGAACAAAATAAGCAAGCTACAATAGCTTCATATCGACTCTCATTATTGATAGCCAAAAAGCGGGCAGCTCCAACCGTAGGAGAGAATATTATTTTACAATCGGCCAAAATAATACCTGATGCTTTATTTAGCGAAAAGCACACAAGACTAATTGACGAAATACCCCTATCAAACAGAACGGTAAAAAGAAGGATCGATGAATTCTCAGAGTTTTTTAAAACAGTCCATGATCTCAGTTTTCAAACAATGTGACTACTTTTCACTTCATCTTGATAAAAGCACAGATATAGCCGGCAAGGCCATTCTTTTACCTTTTCTTAGATTTGAATTTGATGGGAGTAGAGAAGAAGGAAAAAAGCATTCGTAAATGTTTCCCAATGACAACAACAGGGAAGAAATTTTTAGTGTCTTGATGGCTTTATGGTAGAGAATGAAATAGAGTAGACAAAATGTATTGCACTAACGACTGTTGCTGCCCGTGCTATGTCTGGCTTTTACTCAGCTCTGATTGCCAAAGTGACCGCTGTTGGCCCTTCTGTTCAGTGGAGTCGCTGTAGCCTGCACCGAGGGTCCCTTGTATGTAAAGGTCTGTCTGTAAGCCTAAAGTAAATCATTAAAGACGCAATGAAAATTGTAAATTTCATTAAATTTAGACCAAAAAATTCAAGACTGTTTGCCATACTTTGTGATGAAATGGGCAGTGAGCACAAAGCACTTGCCGGCCGGAGTGGCCGTGCGGTTCTAGGTGCTACAGTCTGGAACCGGGCGACCGATACGGTAGCAGGTTCGAATCCTGCCTCGGGCATAGATGTGTGTGATGTCCTTAGGTTAGTTAGGTTTAATTAGTTGTTCTAGGCGACTGATGAAGTGGCTCTGAGCACTATGGGACTTAACATCTCAGGTCATCAGTCCCCTAGAACGTAGAACTACTTAAACCTAACTAACCTAAGGACATCACACACATCCATGCCCGAGGCAGGATTCGAACCTGCGACCGTAGCGGTAGCGCGGTTCCAGCGACTGATGACCTCAGAAGTTAAGTCGCATAGTGCTCAGAGCCATTTGAACCATTTTGAACAAAACACTTCTCCTGCCCAGTCAAGTACACTGGTTGTCAAGAGGGAAAGTGCTGTCAAGTTTATTTGAGCTTCGAGATGAGCTAAGAATCTTTCTGTTGGAGGGCAAAAGTGATGCGAAATCTGTGAGCAATTTCTTGGACATGTTAAATGACGAAACTGGCTAATACACCTTTCATATTTGGGTGACATATTCAGTGCTCGTAATAGCCTCAATTTATCGCTGCGAACGAAGGATGTCCATGAGTCCTACGTACAAGATAAAATACAACAACTATTAAAAAACTTGAAAGGTGGTCCAGTAAAGTGAAAGATAGCTGTTTTGATGCACTTCTTAGAAACATACGGAATCAAAGTTAACGAGGAAACAGCAGCTGCCATGAAGGAACATCTTGAAGCACTGGCTTCTAGTTTCAGGTACTTATTTTGAAATAATTTTACTAGTAATCACTTAGATTTGAAGTATTCCTTATTAAACATGTTTATAGTTTTGATGTTATTGTTTTTCACCGAATACAGAAAAGTAACAATTAAGTTCAACCACCTCCATTTTCAAAATGATAGGCCGCCTCTACATAGCGAACTGAAAAGAATCTGATAGCATCACGTTAATCCTACTGACAATTGTTTGCTTATCCAAGAGTGTCACTTAATATAGATTTTTTGTTGTAGGTATTACTTTCCAAGAATTCCTGATGAACTGCTTTGGATAAGTAATCCTTTTGAAGAGAACAATCGTAAAAAGTTAAAACTGTCGGCATCTAAGGGAGACTCCCTGATAGGACTATCATGTGATTCTTCTTAGAAACCTTTGTTTCAAGAATTAAGCCTGATCCCATTTTGGATCAAATTAAGGGGAGAGTATCGAGTGCTTGCAAACATAGCTTTTAAGCAACTAATGGGATTCACACCTACTTACTTATGTGAACGTGCTTTTTCTACCTTGGTTTTTTTCAAAAAAAAAATATAGAAACAAACTTTGCTTGCAAAACGACTTACAACTATAACTAACAAGCTTCAGTCCAGATATAGAAAGTGTCATTAACACCAAGACTAAACAATACCACAAATCTCATTAAGTTCGCCATTTAATTTGCATGAAATAAAATTGTTATCGGACAAAATATTGTTTCTTTTCTTTATCCATGTTTCCTTTGCCATTTTCAAAATTATCCCTCAGCAAATCATTTTTTCATACAATTCTAAGTTCAGTCTCATGTATAATATTTATATTACTATTAACTACTGCGTATTAACTGTAGTGGTGGAGTATACTTATGTATATACTGGGTCGCGAAAATGTTTCCAGAAACATAGTGGGTCGCCTTACAAAAATGTTAAGAAACCACTGTTTTAGAGTGACGATTACAAAAAACAGATCTTTTATTGGGAGAAATGTGTTCGCCGCCAGGGTGACTGTCTTGAGGAATAAATATGTAGACATTGTAAGGTGTCGGATTTTATGAACTTCTAATATGAAGTAATTAGAACAGCGCTTGTATTTTAATTGCGGTAAGAGATCAAGTTATTTTGAACACGGACATCTCTGGGCAATCAGGATGACGTTACTAATCGCCGGTATTGCGTGCTCAAGGGATGACTGGAAGTCAGAAAACGGCTCTCTAAACAGAATGAAATTATGAAGTCTTAACAGCAGTTGTACAGTAGAAGTCCCCTTTATTCTCGTGCTCTCTCTCAATCTGGCCAGTGCGCAAGCAGCCAATCTCACTCGGACACGGTACTGTACCAGAGCAGATCACACAGAGGAGTATTACTGAGTAGGCAGGTATCAGAGCTGAAGCGAGCGTCTAGCTACGGTGCGGCAGTCGCAATCAGACAGTCAGCTGCAGTCGCTTTCACTGTCGTTTTGCATATTGCTCATGAAAACCACACATTGCATGTTGTACCACCGTACTGCGAGAGCTTCAGACGTGCTGCTCCACATTGCTGTACACTCCGGTACCTCTAATACCCAGTAGCACGTCCTCTTGCATTGATGCATGCCTGTATTCGTCGTGGCATACTACCCACAAGTTCATCAAGGCACTATTGGTCCAAATTGTCCCACTCCTCAACGGAGATTCGGCGTAGATCCCTCAGAGTGGTTGGCGGGTCACGTCGTCCATAAACATCCCCTTTTCAATCTATCCCAGCCATGTTCGAGGGGATTCATGTCTGGAGAACATGCTGGCCACTCTAGTCGAGCTATGTCGTTATGGCGAAGGAAGTAATTCACAAGACGTGCGCGATGGGGGCGCGAATTGTTTCCATGAAGACGAATGCGTCGCCAATATGCTGCCGATATGGTTACGCTAACGGTCGGAGGATAGCATTCACGTATCATACAGCCCTTACGGCGCCTTCCATGACCACCAGCGGCATACATCGGCGCCACGCAATACCATCCCGAAAGATCAGGGAACCTCCACCTTGCTGCACTCGCTGGACAGTGTGTCTAAGGCGTGCAGCCTGACCGGGTTGCGTCTAAACACGTCTCCGACGATTGTCTGGTTGAAGGCATATGCGACACTCATCGGTGAAGGGAACGTGATGCCAATCCCGACCGGACGATTCGGCATGTTGTTGGGCCTATATGTACCGTGCTGCATGGTGTCGTCGTGGGTGCAAAGGTGGACCTCGCCATGGACGTCGGGAGTGAAGTTGCGCGTCTCGCAGCCTACTGCGCACAGTTTGAGTCGTAACACGGCGTCCTGTGGCTGCACGAAAAGCATCATTCAATATGGTGGCGTTGCTGTCAGGGTTTCCCCGAGTCATAATCCGTAGGTAGCGGTCATCCACTGCAGTAGTCTTGGGCGGCCTGAGCGAGGCATGTCATTGACAGTTCCTGTCTCTCTGTATCCCCTACATGTCCGAACAACATTGTTTTAGTTCACTCCGAGACGCCTGGACACTTCCCTTGTTGAGAGTCCTTCCTGGCACAAAGCGCGGACGCGATCGAACCACGGTATTGACCGTTTAGGCGTGGTTGAACTACGTACAACACCAACCGTGTACCGCCTTCCTGGTGGATTGACTGTAAGAGATCGGCTGTAGGACCCCCTCCGTCTAATAGGCTCTGATCATGCATGGTTGTTTACATCTGTGCCGGCCGCGGTGGCCGTGCGGTTCTAGGCGCTGCAGTCCGGAACCGCGGGACTGCTACGGTTGCAGGTTCGAATCCTGCCTCGGGCATGGATGTGTGTGATGTCCTTAGGTTAGTTAGGTTTAAGTAGTTCTAGGGGACTGATGACCTAAGATGTTAAGTCCCATAGTGCTCAGAGCCATTTTTGTTTACATCTTTGAGCGGGTTTAGTGACATCTCTGAACAGTCTGTGATACAATATCCACAGTCATCGTTTCTCTTCAGGAGTTCTGGGTACCGTGGTGATGCAAAACTGTTTTTGATGTGTGTATCTCTTCCCCTTTTTATAATCCCCCTCTCTCCAACAAAGTAAAGAATAAAGATGCAGAATGTTTACCCAGTCTGTTTTACTTACAAGCCTGAAGAGTTTTCACATAAAAATTTAGGAAGCATTACTTTTTACTTTTCAGCGGGACCTCGCGTTTGACACGAGACCAATGAATACGTCTTGTAACAAAAAATATCGACAGAGCTCAATACTTTCCGGTTATTGCTCTGAAATATTGGAGCGGACGACACGAACGTTACCGATTCACTAACACGGAAAACGATGACGCGTTTCTCGAACAGAGAAGCGATAAAACAGCGCTCGTCGGCGAATAGCTTTACAGCAGCAGGGTCGATCCACTGCCAGCTGATTCGATAGATCGCCACTCCCGGCGGTAATCGCATTAGCGAGCTAAATGGAGTCGATACGAGCCTTTGTACCTCGCTGTGAACGGGTCACAACGCCACAAATGCGTCGCGGCGGTTCAGGCTTAAAACGATTGTAAATGTGCTGCGCGTATTTTCAGATACACGTCTCGTTGTCCACTTTGCAGTATTAAACCTCTGTTCCGACTCTCTGAGTGCCCATACTTCTCTGCAACAGTTTTATTCAGCACGTAAAGTAGTCCGGGGCGCGCTCCTGCAACTACAACGGCCGGGGAAGGATGTGTCTTTCTGCCTCACGCCAGTGCATTCCCAACCCCCCCCCCCCCCTCCCCATCAGCCGCCGTGTCGCCTCTACAGTGCTTTTATAAGTGAGTGTCCAGTGCTGTGCTTACCCTGTCAGTGTTTCAGCGTTGCGAACAGCCACCATACTGTCGCTAGCTGTGTTTTTATCTCATGCGAACAGAAACCAGACTGTCGCCATGTTTTTTAATAGTGCATGTCCACTTCCTGTGTGTATTCATCCGCATCGTCGACGCCGTGTTTTTGTATTTTACGTTCCGCCACTTTCCGCCGTTTTACTGTTCTTAACGAAGGTATCAGATATATTATATAATTGTATGACAGAGATTTAGGAACCAGGTTTTAAATTGTAAGACATTTCCAGGGGCAGATGTGGACTCTGACCACAATCTATTGGCTATGAACTGTAGATTAAAACTGAAGAAACTGCAAAAAGGTGGGAATTTAAGGAGATGGGACCGGGATAAACTGAAAGAACCAACGATTGTACAGAGTTTCAGGGAGAGCATAAGGGAACAATTGACAGGAATGGGGGAAAGAAATACAGTAGAAAAAGAATGGGTATGAGGGATGAAATAGTGAAGGCAGCAGAGGATCAAATAGGTAAAAAGAGGAGGGCTAGTAGAAACCCTTGGGTAACAGAAGAAATATAGAATTTAACTGATGAAAAGACAAAGTATAAGAATGCAGTAAATGAAGCAGGCAAAAAGGAATACAAACGTCTCAAAAGTGATATCGACAGGAAGTGCAGAATGGCTAAGCAGGGATGGCTAGAGGACAAATGTAAGGATGTAGGGGCTTACCTCACTAGGTGTAAGATAGATACTGCCTACAGGAAAATTAAAGAGACCTTTGGAGAAAAGAGAACCACTTGCATGAATATCAATAGCTTTGACGGAAACCCGGTTCTAAGCAAAGAAGAGAAGGCAGAAAGGTGGAAGGAGTATATAGAGGGTTTATACAAGGGCGATGTACTTGAGGACAATATTATGGAAATGGAAGAGAATGTAGATGAAGATGAAATGGGAGATGCAATACTGCGTGAAGAGTTTGACAGAGCACTGAAAGACCTGAGTCGAAACAAGGCCCCGGGAATAGACAACATTCCATTGGAACTACTGACGGCCTTCGGAGAGCCAGTCATGACAAAACTCTACTATCTGGTGAGCACGATGTATGAGACAGGCGAAATACCCTCAGACTTCAAGAAGAATATAATAATTCCAATCCCAAAGAAAGCAGATGTTGACAGATGTGAAAATTACCGAACAATCAGTTTAATTAGCCACAGCTGCAAAATACTAACGCGAATTCTTTACAGACGAATGGAAAAACTGATAGATGCCGACCTCGGGGAAGATCAGTTTGGATTCCGCAGAAATGTTGGATTGAGGCAATACTGACCCTACGACTTATCTTACAAGAAAGATTAAGAAAAAGGCAAACCTATGTTTCTAGCATTTGTAGACTTAGAGAAGGCTTTTGACAATGTTGATTGGAATACTCTCCTTCAAATTCTAAAGGTGGCAGGAGTAAAATACAGAGAGCGAAAGGCTATTTACAATTTGTACAGAAACCAGATGGCAGTTATTAAGAGTAGTGGGTTATGAAAGGGAAGCAGTGGTTGGGAAGGAGTGAGACAGGGTTGTAGCCTATCCCCGACGTTATTCAATCTGTATATTGAGCAACCAGTGAAGGAAACAAAAGAAAAGTTCGGAGTAGGTATTCAAATCCATGGAGAAGAAATAAAAACTTTGAGGTACGCCGATGACATTGTAATTCTATCAGAGACAGCAAAGGACTTGGCAGAGCAGTTGAACGGAATGGACAGTGTCTTGAAAGGAGGGTATAAGATGAACATCAACAAAAGCAAAACGAGGATAATGGAATGTAGTCGAATTAAATCGGATGATGCTGAGAGAATTAGATTAGGAAATGAGACACTTAAAGTAGTAAAGGAGTTTTGCTATTTGGGGATCAAAATAACTGATGATGGTCGAAGTAGAGAGGATATAAAATGTAGACGGGCAATGGCAAGGAAAGCGTTTCTGAAGAAGAGAAATTTGTTAACATGGAGTATAGATTTAAATGCCAGGAAGTCATTTCTGAAAGTGTTTGTATGGAGTATAGCAATGTAAGGAAGTGAAACGTGGACGATAAATAGCTTAGACAAAAAGAGAATAGAAGCTTTCGAAATGTGGTGATACAGAAGAATGCTGAAGATTAGATGGGTTGATCACATAACTAATGAGAAGGTATTGACTAGGATTGGGGAGAAGAGGAGTTTGTGGCACAACTTGACTAGAAGAAGGGATCGGTTGGTAGGACATTTAGCATTGAAGGGCAGCGTGGAGAGTAAAAATCATAGAGGGAGACCAATAGATGAATACACTAAGCAGATTCAAAAGGATGTAGGTTGCAGTAGGTACGGGGAGATGAAGAAGCTTGCACAGGATAGAGTAGCATGGAGAGCTGCATCAAACCAGTCTCAAGACTGAAGGCCACAACAACAACAACAACGAAATCACCGTTTTATCGCCTTTTTAGATATTGTTTTTTTCTCTCCATTGTTTGTTTACGTTCTCTGTTGGCTGTAGAGCAGCGTATTATGCTGCTGTGAGCGCGCCCCTCTCCAGGAGGGGGAATCGAAAATCAATAAAGGATAAAAAACAGTGCATGGTTATGAAGGAACTTTTATTCTATTTTATTTTATTATCTGCTATTTTCAGATATCTGCGTCCAAGATTTTAAGACAGGTGTGTTTTACACATGCACTTACAGAATAAACAAATGGATTGAAAACATCATGTTACCAGTAACACAAAAAATGCCAATTAACAGCTGCAAAACTGAAACACTACAAAACAGTCACACAGCCGCAAATAACGTATGCTAGCGAAATTATATTTAAAACAACCAAAAATGTATCAATAGGCAGATTACTCAGAAAGAAGGACACTTAGAAAATGTTGTTGTGGTCTTCAGTCCTGAGACTGGTTTGATGCAGCTCTCCATGCTACTCTATCCTGTGCAAGCTTCTTCATCTCCCAGTAACTACTGCAACCTACATCCTTCTGAATCTGCTTAGTGTATTCATCTCTTGGTCTCCCTTTACGATTATTACCCTCCACGCTGACCTCCAATGCTAAATTTGTGACCCCCTGATGCCTCAGAACATGTCCTACCAACCGATCTCTTCTTCTAGTCAAGTTGTGCCACAAATTTCTCTTCTCCCCAATCCTATTCAATACCTCCTTATTAGATATGTGATCTACCCATATAATCTTCAGCATTCTTCTGTAGCACCACATTTCGAAAGCTTCTATTCTTGTCCAAACTAGTTATCGTCCATGTTTCACTTCCATACATGGCTACACTCCCTACAAATATTTTCAGAAACGACTTCCTGACACTTAAATCTATACTCGATGTTAACAAATTTCTCTTCTTCAGAAACGCATTCCTTGCCATTGCCAATCTACATTTTACATCCATTCTACTTTGACCATCATCAGTTATTTTGCTCCCCAAAATAGCAAAACTCCATTGCTACTTCAAGTGTCTCATTTCCTAATCTAATTCCCTCAGCATCACCTGATTTAATTTGACTACATTCCATTATCCTCGTTTTGCTTTTGTTGATGTTCATCTTATATACTCCTTTCAGGACACTATCCATTCAGTTCAACTGTTCTTCCAAGTCCTTTGCTGTCTCTGACAGAATTACGATGTCATCGGCAAACCTCAAAGTTTTTATTTCTTCTCCGTGGATTTTAATACCTACTCCGAATTTTTCTTTTGTTTCCTTCACTGCTTGCTCAAATGTATAAATAAAAAATTCAAAAAACACAGAGTTTGGAGAAAAACTTCAAATGAGACAGTTTATAAAGAAATAGAACCGGTGACAAGTATGAGGTTCATTCAAATGAATCCCGGTCAGTGCATCTACCTTTGCCTTACACGTAAGGTGGCACCAATTAACTGCGGGTTGGTGGCGCCATCTATTGGTAGAGAGACTATCGCGTGCGCACCGTTTGATGTTGCACAGCACTAGTCTGGTAACAGAAGAGAAGGTAACCGCACAAGTTATCGTCCACTACCGAACATGCAGGCGGTAAGCAGGAACAACGCGGAGTGATTCGATTTTTGGCGGCGGAGAGAGTTGGAGGCCGTGAAATGTATCGACAGGGTGAAGGCTGTGAACGGTCACTACAGTCTCAGTCGTTCAAGTGTTGTGGAAGGCGCAAACGATTCCTGGAGGGGTGCGAGTCACTGGAATACGATGCTCGTACTGGACAGGCTCATCTTGTCATCACGCTGGAAATGGTTATGGAAGTGAATGCTTTAGTCTTGGACAACCACATAATCACCGTGGGCGAGATCCATCGGTTACTGGGTATCAGCGTGGGCACCGACCACACCATAATGTATCAGCACTTGAACTTTCGAAAAATTTATGCGCAGTGGGTTCCCCACCAACTGACCACCGAATAGCGCAATACTCGAATGCCGCTCTCTTTGGGTCATCTGCAACGTTATCATGAGGAGGAAGACGGCTTTCTGTCGCGTATTGTTACACGTGACGAAACATGGTGTCACCATTTCGAACCGGACAGCAAGCGTGAGAGCAATCAGTGGAAACGTGCGGCTTCACCACCTCCGAAGAAATAAAAGGCCTTACACACCATTTTTGGTAAGGTCATGATGTCCTTTTATGACCACAAGGGCCCACTGATTGTCGAGTTCGTGGAACGGTGAATCACCATCAATGCCCAGCGTTATAAATCCGCTTTACAGAACCTTGGATAAGCCATCAAGTCTAAACGCCGTTGCATGTTATCCAATGGCGTTATCCTCCTGTATGATAGTGGCCGCCCACACACTGCCAATGCGGTGAAGACGACATTGCAGCAGTGTCGGTGGGAACATCCACCGTACAGTCCCGCGTGTGACTTTCATGTGTTTGGACCTCTAAAACAAGCTATTCTCGGATATCGATTCGCAACAGACGACGCAGTATATGACTCGGTCCAGGCCTGGATCCGACAGCAGCCTACTAGCTTTAAGGATGGAATCCACCAGCTAGTGTCGCAGTTTAGGCGACTTAACTACTGGCCATTAAAATTGCTACAACAAAAAGTGATGCAGATGATAAACGGGTATTCATTGGACAAACATGTGATACTAGAACTGACATGTGATTAAATTTTCACTCAAATTGGGTGCATAGATCCTGAGAACAACCCAGAACAACCACCCCTGGCCGTAACAACAGAGCTTGGATGGCGTGTACAGGTACAGATGCTAATGCAGCTTCAACACGATACCACAGTTCACCAACAGTAGTAACTGGTGTATTGGGACGAGCGAGTTGCTCGGCCACCATTGACCAGACGTGTTCAATTGGTGAGAGACCTGGAGAATGTGCTGGCCAGGGCAGCAGTAGAACATTTTCTGTATCCAGAGAGGTCCGTACAGGACGTGCAACATGCAGTCGTGCATTATCCTGCCGAAATGTAGGGTTTCGCAGGGATCGAGTGAAGGGTAGAGCCACGGGTCGTAACACATCTGAAATGTAACGTCCACTGTTCAAAGTGCCGTCAGTGCGAACAAGAGGTGACCGAGACGTGTAACCAATGGCACCCCATACCATCACGCCGGGTGATGCGCCAGCATGGCGATGACGAATACACGCTTCCAATGTGCGTTCACCGCGAAGTCGCCAAACACGGATGCGACCATCATGACGCTGTAAACAGAACCTGGATTCATCCGAAAAAATGACGTTTTGCCATTCGTGCACCGAGGTTCGTCGTCGAGTACACCATCGCAGGCGCTCCTGTGACGTTTTGCCATTCGTGCACCGAGGTTCGTCGTCGAGTACACCATCGCAGGCGCTCCTGTCTGTGATGCAGCGTCGAGGCTAACCGCAGCCATGGTCTCCGAGCTGATAGTCCATGCTGCTGCAAACGTCGTCGAACTGTTCGTGCAGATGGTTGTTGTCTTGCAATTGTCCCCATCTGTTGACTCAGGGATCGAGACGTGGCTGCACGATCCGTTACAGCCATGCGGATAAGATTCCTGTCATCTCGACTGCTAGTGATACGAGGCCGTTGGGATCCAGCACGGCGTTCCGTATTACCCTCCTGAACCTACCGATTCCATATTCTGCTGACAGTCATTGGATCTCGACCAACGAGAGCGGCAATGTCGCGATACGATAAACCGCAATCTCGATAGGCTACAGTCCGACCTTTATCAAAGTCGGAAACGTGATGGTACGCATTTCTCCTCCTTACACGAGGCATCACAACAACGTTTCACCAGGCAACGGCGGTGAACTGCTGTTTTTTGTATGAGAAATCGGTTGGAAACTTTCCTCATGTCAGCACGTTGTAGGTGTCGCCCCCGGCGCCAACCTTGTGTGAATGCTCTGAAAAGCTAATAATTTGCATATCACAGCATCTTCTTTCTGTCGGTTAAATTTCGCGTCTGTAGCACGTCATCTTCGTGGTGTAGCAATTTTAATGGCCAGTAGTGTAGTAGCATGTCATTCTATCTGGGACCTGCGCCCGCTTCTGGGAGGGGGAAGTGCACCGGCTCCTGTTAGGATTCGCCCAGCTGATAAACGACGAGGGTAGGTGTGATGTCCAGCCTGGATGTTGTTTTCAGATGGTATCCCACATACGACTAGGTGAATAGGGTGGAACTCACCCGCCACCTTAGATACACATTACACAAATGTTTAGAAAATTTTCTCGCATGTGCACATGGATTTTACATGTAGACAGGTGGGTTACAGTGGTTCTGTCCTGTGAGGAATGATGATATCAGATCCTCATTCTCCCTAAACCCTTAGTCAGCACCAGCAATGGCCCAATCTGTGGGTGTTATATTCCGTAGCCACCTTAAGATGCGTTAAGACGCTAAGGACACTTCGTGACAAATAATATGTTGAAGACATCACAACGCAGTCTCCTGTGTACGACTTCTTCTTTTAATATGTATCGAGTGCTCTTCCTTGCGCCAGTAATAGTTCAAGTACTGAAAATGGTGTATATGGGGTGCCTAATGACTAATAGTCAATATGACTGGAACGATCATTCGAAGTAAAAAGGTGTAGTAAAAGTGATATCTGAAATCTATACCTGCCGGCCGCAGTGAGTGAGCGGTTCTAGGCGCTTCAGTCTGGAACAGCGCGACCGCAACGGTCACAGGTTCGGATCCTGCCTCGGGCACGGATGTGTGTTACATCCTTAGGTTAGTTAGGTTTAAGTTGTTCTAAGTTCTACTTTTGAAATCCATACCCTCAGAGCTAACAGCATTTGTTGATCTTCGGTACTGTGAAACATCTCTTCTTCTGAACAAGTGCCTGTAACTGTTAAGGTATGCGTGTTAGAGGCCAAGTTTAGTAGAAAATTTCTTCTCGGTTTGATCCATACTATCACATCTGAAAATCTGGAAAGCAAGGAGCTTGCAGTGTTTCACAGTATCGAATATGAATAGACGCTCTTAGCTCTTAAGATGTGCATTTCAGAGCTGGTGTTTTCTAGAACGTTTTTCTTCGAATGATCGTTTGTGTCATACCCCCTGAGTACTGACAATACCTCTTGGGATACGGCTGCGGTCCGTTAGTATACGTCGGACCCGCGTGTCGCCACTATCAGTGATTGCAGACCCAGCGCCGCCACACGGCAGGTCTAGAGAGACTTCCTAGCACTCGCCCCAGTTGTACAGCCGACTTTGCTAGCGATGGTTCACTGACAAAATACGCTCTCATTTGCCGAGACGATAGTTAGCATAGCCTTCAGCTACGTCATTTGCTACGACCTAGCAAGGCGCCATTACCAGTTACTATTGATGCTGTAAAACATGTACCGTCAAGAGCGATGTTATCCAATGATGGATTAAAGTTAAGTACTCCACCAAGTACCACCTTTTTTCTGAAGTCTGAATTCCTTGTCCTGTTCCAGACCTCACGCCAGCCTGCGTGAGCTTAAACGCGTGCCTTTCGGCTTCCTCCTAACTCCGTGGGTTGGCTCCTGCCAATCCACAACAACCACCAAGTTCGGTGAATACATCGTATCTACGCAGTAATTTCGTATAAACTCCATCCATTTTGCGTGATGTATGGTTAATCGCTTCTGCCACATCCAGTATCCGTAAAGGAGATCTCTCCACCGCCTGGAGACGAGTCTCGTAAACAACGCTCTTCATGTGGTCCCACAAGGAGAAGTCCAAAGGAGTTAAATCTAGGGATCTTCGTGGCCAAGCAGGTGGTCCACCTCGACCGATCCACTTGTCCTCGTAGATTAGGTCCAGATGGTTTCGGACGCGAATTGCAGAATGTACTGCCGCACCATCATGATGGAACCACAATTCGTGGCTAACGTCCAGTGGCATATCTTCCGAACTCCACCAGCTCTTGCTTCAGCAAGTACCGCTCGGCCAGGAATATCAAGTACCGCCGGCCGTTGTGGCCGAGCAGTTCTAGGCGCTACGGTCGCAGGTTCGAATCGTGCCTCGGGCATGGATGTGTGTGATGTCCTTAGGTTGGTTAGGTTTAAGTAGTGTTAAGTTCTAGGGGACTGATGAACTCAGATATTAAGTCTCATAGTGCTCAGAGGCATTTGAACTATTTTTTAGATATTACACATTCAATGCTTCATAAACCGATTCGCATGTTTCTATAACTATTTTTGGTTGATGTTCATTGTGGTTTTCGAGGTCTGCTGGAGTAGTTCTCTCCTGTATGAAGAAATCGTAGTGTCACATTTCCTGTCTTCTGCACGTGCATTTTAAGCGCCACGTCAAAGACTTTTGTAAAGGAAATCTGACGCATATTTGATCATATTTCTTTGTCAAAGAAATATGATAGCGTAATAGCGGCCGAAGTGGCCTTGCCTTATAGAGCTGTGTAGGCAAGCGGCGTACAGATGGGAGTGTAGCCAACTGGCGGCTACCTGCGCCACTAGCGGATGACGCCATCCCGCCCCGTCCCGCTCTCGAAACTGGAGTCCCGAGCGAACATGGCGACTGGTCGCGCAATATCCGCGGGCAGGTCGGCGCAAACGGAACCCAGCCTCAGCTGCAGCTCTAGCGGGGGCAGTCAGCACACAGCTGCACCCTGAGGTCTCACTCACCTCATGCTGGAGGCGCTGTGGTAGCAGGGGATACTCCTCGGGCCAATGTACAGAGCAGCGCGAAGTAGTATTCCACATGATGGTCGCATCCGTGTTTGGCGACATCGCGGTGAACGCACATTCGAAGCGTGTATTCGTCATCGCCATACTGGCGTACTACCCGGCGTGATGGTATGGGGTGCCATTGGTTACACGTCTCGGTCACCACTGACAGAGAGAAATATGTGCTTTCATACTGTGTACGTGCAGTAATCTCTACCAATCTTTTTCCACCCCCATGCAACAGTTCAGCACATCCGCCGTCCTTCCCCTTCCCCAAACTATTGCACTACTGGCCACTAAAATTGCTACACCACGAAGATGACGTGCTACAGACGCGAAATTTAACCGACAGGAAGAAGATGCTGTGATATGCAACTGATTAGCTTTTCAGAGCATTCACACAAGGTTGGCGCCGGTGGCGACACCTACAACGTGCTGACATGAGGAAAGTTTCCAACCGATTTCTCAATACACAAACGGCAGTTGACCGGCGTTGCCTGGTGAAACGTTGTGGTGATGCCTCGTGTAAGGGGAAGAAATGCGTACCATCACGTTTCCGACTTTGATAAAGGTCGGATTGTAGGCTATCGCGATTGCGGTTTATCGTATCGCGACACTGCTGCTCGCGTTGGTCGAGATCCAATGACTGTTAGCAAAATATGGAATCGGTGGGTTCAGGACGGTAATACGGAGCGCCGTGCTGGATCCCAACGGCCTCGTATCACTAGCAGTCGAGATGACAGCCATCTTATCCGCATGGCTGTAACGCATCGTGCAGCCACGTCTCGATCCCTGAGTTAACAGATGGGGACGTTTGCAAGACAACAACCATCTGCACGAACCGTTCCACGACGTTTGCAGCAGCGTGGACTATCAGCTCGGAGACCGTGGCTGCGGTTACCCTTGACGCTGCATCACAGACAGGAGCGCCTGCGATAGTGTACTCGACGACCAACCTGGGTGCACGAATGGCAAAACGTAATTTTTTCCGATGAATTCAGGTTCTGTTTACAGCATCATGATGGTCGCATCCGTGATTGGCGACATCGCGGTGAAAATGGTTCAAATGGCTCTGAGCACTATGGAACTCAACTGCTGTGGTCATAAGTCCCCTAGAACTTAGAATTACTTAAACCTAACTAACCTAAGGACATCACACACATCCATGCCCGAGGCAGGATTCGAACCTACGACCGTAGCGGTCGTGCGTTTCCAGACTGTAGCGCCTTTAACCGCTCGGCCACTCCGGCCGGCCGACATCGCGGTGAACGCGCACTGGAAGCGTGTATTCGTCATCGCCATACTGGCGTATCACACGGCGTGATGGTATGGGGTGCCATTGGTTACACGTCTCTGTCACCTCTTGTTCGCATTGACGGCACTTTGAACAGTGGACGTTACATTTCAGATGTGTTACGACCCGTGGGTCTACCGTTCATTCGATCCCTGCGCAACCCCCACATTTCAGCAGGATAATGCACGACCGCATGTTGCAGGTCCTGTACGGGCCTTTCAGGGTACAGAAAATGATCGACTGCTGCCCTGGCCAACACATTCTCCAGATCTCTCACCAACTGAAAACGTCTGGTCAATGGTGGCCGAGTAACAGGCTCGTCAAAATACGCCAGTCACCACTCTTGATGTATCGTGTTGAAGCTGCATGGGCAGCTGTACCTGTACACGCCATCCAAGCTCTGTTTGACTCAATTCCCAGGCCTATCAAGTCCGTTATTACGGCCGGAGGTCGTTGTTCTGGGTACTGATTTCTCAGGATCTATGGACCCAAATTGCGTGAAAATGTAATCACATGTCAGTTCTAGTATAATATATTTGTCCAATGAATACCCGTTTATCATCTGCGTTTCTTCTTGGTGTAGCAATTTTAATGGCCAGTAGTGTAAATCCTTCCTCCTCCCCCTTCCCCAAACTTTTAATTCCAAACGAAAACTTAGGATAATGTACGACATTCGTTGGCTGAGTGATTGGTGTAATGAATCGTATGTCCTCAGAACTTTCCTATTTCATCTGAAATGTTCAATTCCGTATAAATTTCGGCCTTACTTAATTTTATACTTACATTTCTATATTGCACATCTAAAGATAAGTTCACGCATTTTAATCATCAAAACAAAACTTTCCTATAATACGGGGTGTTCAAAAAGTCTCTGCGCAGTGCCGTGTGATTGTTAACCGCACGTGCCACCGTTCGCCTGCCTGGTTTGCTTCCCTTCAAGTGGACTCTCCCAACATTCCTCTGTTTCGTTTATCTCAGCCAGCGTCAGTAATATCGTTTGTACGTATTCGTTACGTGTTGACATGAACGTTTAAGTTTAGTTCCTTTGTTCGTTTGTTTCGTTTTTGTCACTGTTAAAATGCTAACCATTGAAGAACGTGTGTTTTTAGTCGAACAAGTGTTCAAAGGTGGCGGTAAATACACAGTTTCGGTTCTTCAAACTCTGAATTCAGCTTTTCCGGAGACAACACTCCAAATTTGCTATACTGTGCGGGCCGGCCGGTGTGGCCGTGCGGTTCTGGGCGCTTCAGTCTGGAACGTGTACGCTACGGTCGCAGGTTCGAATCCTGCCTCGGGCATGGATGTGTGTGATGTCCTTAGGTTAGTTAGTTTTAAGTAGTTCTAAGTTCTAGGGAACTGATGACCTCAG
The DNA here is from genome assembly GCF_021461385.2 of Schistocerca piceifrons. NCBI lineage: Eukaryota > Metazoa > Arthropoda > Insecta > Orthoptera > Acrididae > Schistocerca > Schistocerca piceifrons. Next base: position 169,588,677 of record NC_060146.1, read on the forward strand.
CAGTTAAGTCCCATAATGCTCAGAGTCATTGGAACCATTTTTGCAAGACGGTTGCTTTCGTAAAATGCGCGTGGTGGTGCTAAAATTTGTGCTTCGGTTGTTTCTATGATAAGTATCACCCACAATATTGTTCTGGCGCATCAAACAATGTGGACGGCGAAAAATAAGATTTTGTAATATTGCACGACAGAAAAATTAATAACTGGATATATCTTTATAATTTCGCAGACTTTACACTGTTTGTTGATATTCTTTGAAATAAACTTGAAAAATTCGATCGATTTTGGAAAGACAAACAAAAGCAGACGAACAGGATTCGAAAACGGTACCTCCAGCGCGATATCCGTGAACTCTTATCGCTGCGCTACGCTGACTTGCTCGGAGTATATATAATGTTACAGGTATACAAAGCACCTAATGAACTTCAAAATCGATTTTCTCAACAACCAAGGCCCATCGCTAAAAAGAAAACTGATAGCCAGGTACCCAGGGTGAATGCCTCTACGACATATTTGAAGTGCATCAAAATCCGTGATTTGAAGTATGGAGGCTCCCCTTGTAAGTCCCCCCTACAACCTGTAGAAGTGTGTAATACGAATTGTGAAACAACCTGTGCAATTGAAAACCTGAAGTCAAAGGATATGGGGAAATGGAAAGAGGAACTAAACCTGTACCGACTGTAGGTGGTTTGTAATCACCAACTGCTTCGACCTTTATTTGCTTTGCCCTCTGAATTCGTCAGGAGCTCCAGGGCTGCACGTCTGATCCGCGCCCCTTATGCCGCCTTTAATCGAGACGTGATTACTCTCGTCTGCCGCTCTCGTCGTTCATGACTCGCCAGAGAAATCCATTACTGCGACGGGAGCGGAAACAAATTGGAACGCGCCTCCATCTCCGCAGAGTAATACGTCCACATACACGGAATTTCCTTTCGCCTCCGAAGGGACGTAAAGAAGCGCGACGCGGATATTAAAACTTGAGGACTTTCTGCATTTTGCCGGCAGCGCCCGGGGGCGAGGGGCGGGGTGTCTCGTATAAGGCGGAGTTTTCTGAGCAGAGCAAACAGCATCCAATATCAGCAGCCGCGCGCAGCACCGCCTATCGGGCAGTGCCAGGATTTCTCTCAAAGGTCACGGGGTCACACCAGGCGTTGCGGTGGAGGGCCGCTTTCCGTTCGTCTCCTCCGCTACCTCTTCTTGTACCTTCTCTTTTCTACTCCTACGTACCCAAGGCAATTTGCTCTGTGTTATAATTACAGTGAATTTTCACCACTTTCCATCAATACAAGGTGGATTACTTGAGACACAAAGCATATCAAAATGTTTCTCTCGCGCAACGTAACAGATTCATTCGGCTACAACGACGTAGACTCACTGAGGTTTGACTGAGCAGTGGCAAAATGTGAACAACTTGTTGTCTGGGTCATCAGAAATGACAGCAACAACGCCGAAACGTGGCCTTCGATGTACTAGTCCCTTTTGCGATTCGCGGCAGTCCAACGTAATCGCAAGGTGATTCAAGGAGAGATCGTGTTCCCCCGAGGTAAATAAGCCGTGGCAACCACGGTACATACGTTTGATTAGATCATGAAAAATGAAATTTCATTTGTTAAAGGGTTTGGATTGAAAAACTTTAGTTTGATACGCTATGTGATCAAAAGTATGCGGACACCCCCAAAAACATACGGTTTTCATATTAGCTGCGTTGTGCTGTCACCTACTCCCAGGTAATCCATATCAGCGTTCTCAGTAGTCATTAGACATCGTGAGAGAACAGAATGGGGCGCTGCCCGGAACTCATTGTCTTCGAACGTGGACTGGGTGTCACTTGTGTCATAAATCTGTACGCGAGATTTCCAGACTCCTAAGCATCCCTAGGTCCACTGTTTCCGATGTGATAGTGAAGTGGAAACGTGAAGGGATACGTGCAGCGCAAAAGCGTACAGGCCGACCTCGTCTGTTGACTGAGAGAGACAGCCGACAGTTGAAGAGGGTCGTAATGTGTACTAGGCAGACATCTATCCAGACCATCACACAGGAATTCCAAACTGCATCAGGATCCACTGCAAGTACTGTGACAGTTAGGCGGGAGGTAAGAAAACTTGGATTTCATGCTCGAGTGGCTGCTCATAAGCCACACATCACGCCGGTGAATGCCAAACGACGCCTCGCTGGGTGTAAGGAGCGTAAACATTGGGAGATTGTCCGGTGGGAAAACGTTATGTGGAGTGACGAATCACGATACACAACGTGGCGATCCGATGGCAGGATGTGGATATGTCAAATCCCCGCTGAACGTCATCTGCCAGCGTGAATGTAGTGCCAGCAGTAAAATTCGGAGGCAGTGGTGTTGCGGTGTGGTCGTGTTTTTCGTGGAGGGAGCTCGTACCTCTTGTTGTTTTGCGTGGCACTATCACAGCACAGGCCTACATTGATGTTTTAAGCACCTTCTTGCTTCTCACAATTGAAGAGCAATTCGGGGATGGTGAATGGATCTACCAACAAGATCGAGCACCTGTTCATAATGCACGGCCTGTGGCGGAGTGGTTGCGCGACAATAACATTCCTGTAATGGACTTACCTGCACAGAGTCCTGACCTGAATCCTATACAACACCTTTGGGATGTTTTGGAACGCCGACTTCGTGCCAGGCCTCACCGACCGACATCGATACTTCTCCCCAGTGCAGCACTCCGTGAAAAATGGGCTGCCATTCCCCAAGAAACCTTCCAGCGCCTGACTGAACGTATGCCTACGAGACCGGAAGCTGCCGTGAAGGCTAAGGGTGGGCCAACACCATATTGAATTCCAGCATTACCGCTGGAGGGCGCTACTAATTGCCAGGTGTCCGGATACTTTTGATCACATAGTGTATTTGTACATGTACTGAATACATACAGGGTTTTTCCTCAAGAGCGTGCTAAAATTAAGCAGGACATAGAGGATGCTGCACTGAATAATTTGAGGCATGGAACCTGGCGTCTGAGAAGCCAGCTTACGGAGATAATAGGATTAAAATCACATTACTGTGTACTTTTTTATTTACATTAGTCAACTGCAAATACGATCGTTGACACTATGAACGTACCATTTCCACTTTATCTTGCAATATGTGCTGAAACTGACGTCCATCAACCTCAATGCAAGCATGATATCGGCGAACCAGATTCTGACGTAGCCTGACAAGTATCCCTGTTGTGTTCGAATCACATCAAAGGTAGCTACAATTCTGGCAACTAATTTCGTCTCCGTATTCTCTGAGGTCTCATACACAAGTGACTTCAAATATCCCCACAGGATAGAATCAAGGGGATTGAGGTGACCTCGCAGGCCATGGAATAGGATTCCCCCTCCAAATCCAGCGACCAGGAAATACCGCACTGATAATGTTGGAAACATCCACACTGAAGTGAGGCGATGCGCCGTCATGTTGTTGATTCATAGCGCGTTCTGCCAGGGGACAATTTAAATAAGATACAACAGAGCCACCTTATGGACAATTAAAGTAAATAAAACCTGCATCGTGACTTGCTTATTCCCACGCAGGAAACAGAGAATGTACATGTAAATAAACAGCACAGTACGTGTAAACTTGTACGCATGTTAATTGTAAATACCCAGGGAAACAGCAATGCTAGACAAAGCGGTAGACAGTTTTACTTCAATATCTCCTTAAACTACCTTCTCCGATCCCAGGTTCACTGTCTAAAATTGTTGAGTGGACCATTCTCTGTGTCCTGTTACATTTTGGCACGCCCTTACGGAAACACCCCGTATTCGATGTGCACTATACTTAGGATTACTATGAATGTAACCAAGACATATACTAGGGGTAATTTCACTAACAAACACAGTAATGTAAACTGTAAGCGTATTTAATGGGGTCTAGTTAAGCCCGAACTACACTATCTCATCAAAAGCATCCCGACACCTATCAGTGGACATTAATACGGTTTCGCCTCTATGGCGGCTTGGTCTCTACTGGAGACACTTACAGTAAGCACGAATGGCGTCCCATTCTTCCTCAAGAGCCGAAACCAGAGAACATAGCTATGTTGGAGGTTGGGGGTCTGAAGCGAAGTCGATGTTCTAACTCATCCATAGGTGTATATCTCTGAGTGTGTAGGACAGAACAGACACCAGTCAAAGGTATTCATTTCTGTAAATTCGCGACGACCCTTGACATCTGTTTCAGTGTCGATGCACTGACATCGTCCTAACTCCTAGGAGATTCAGCCGGCCGCTGTGGCCGAGCGGTTCTAGGCGCTTAAGTCCAGAACCGCGCTGCTGCTACTGTCGCAGGTTCGAATCCTGCCTTGGGCATGGATGTGTGTGATGTCCTTAGGTTAGTTAGGTTTAAGTAGTTCTAAGTCAAAGGGGACTGATGACCTCAGACGTTAAGTTCCATAGTACTTAGAGCTATTTGAACCATCCTAGGGGATTCAATAAGTTGCGAGAAAGACGTTAATGGACGAGGAACGATGTATTGCAGCTTGCGGTAAGTTAGAAGTTTCAATCGGTCAGGGTCCGTGATAGGATGGCCGAAGCGGTTAAGGAAACCGCTCATGAAAGTGGTAAATCGGGGTTCGAGTCCCGCTCAGACAAGGATTTTCAACTTCCGCCACTGCATTACCACAGTGCCCTATTCTGCTCACGAATTCCCAGCCTTCCTTTTCCTTTCTTTCCCAATCCCTATTTCATATAAATTATCGACAGGTGCTCCATACAGTTCAGGTAAGCACTGCGGGGAGGCCTGTCCATTTCATGTATTTTGTTGTCCACAGGTCACTGTAACACAGATGCTACTTTACGACAGGGTGAATTATCAAGCTGATACAAACAGTTCCCGTCTCCAGACTTTTCCTCTTCTGTAAGCAGGTCACAGTGTCCCATTTAGCATAGTAAGAACACCACACCCTAACTCCTGGATCAGCACCACCTGTGTGCATCCTTATTTGCAGTACACATGACGGCGATTGGCATTTTCCAGGCATTGGCCACTTGCATCTGGATGCCACAAGGTACAGAATGATTCATCACTCCAAATCGCTCTTTACAGTCATCCACTGCCCAGTGGCATCGCTCTCTACATACCTCAAACGTCGCCCAGCACTGCCTGCAGAAAACTGTGGCTTGTGACGGACTGCTCGACCAATGAACCGTCTCTTTTTAACTCGCTACGCACAACTGAGTGGACTGCTGGTAGCACTCTGGCACTCACGAGTGATTCCTTCTGCTGACTTTTATGCTGTTTTGTACAGCCACCCTCCACAGTGCTCGATGCTCCCTATCCGCCACAACATCAGTACGTCACTTCAGGTATTAGAGTCGACTTTAGGTCAAAGTACCCCGAATCTGATAACTATCTTCACATGAAAGAAGACATTTAATTTAAACCTACACTCATGCTCATAAATTAAGGATAATGCTGATACATGGTGAAACAACGCTCTGGTTGGCGGTTTGCGGGTTTAAATCACTTCTGGGTATGACCATGCTGTGCATTCGGCCCGCGGTCGTCGCACGGTGGCGCTGGCAGCAGTCCACATACACAGAGGTGTGTTGGTGTATGTCAGAGTACGGTGCAGCGAGTAAGTGTGCAGACGTTTTCAGAGGTGCTAATGGTGACTGTATGTAGAAAATGGCTCAAAGAACACATATTGACGACGTTATGAGGGGTAGAATACTAGGGCGACTGGAGGCTGCTCAAACACAGCAGGTCGTAGCACGGGCCCTCCGTGTGCCACAAAGTGTGATCTCAAGATTATGGCAACGATTCCAGCAGACAGCAAACGTGTCCAGGAGCTACAGTACGGGACGTCCACGGTGTACAATACCACAAGAAGACCGATATCTCAACATTAGTGCCCGCAGACGGCCACAGAGTACTGCAGGTAGCCTTGCTCGGGACCTTACCGCAGCCACAGACGACTGAACAGACTTGGTTTATTCGCCCGAGACATACAATGTGCATTCGACTGACCCCTGGTCACAGGAGAGCCCGTAAAGCCTGGTGTCAAGTACACAGAACATGGTCATTGGAACAGTAGTCTCAGGTTATGTTCACGGGCGAGTCCAGGTATAGTCTGCACAGTGCTTCTTGCCGGGTCTACATCTGGCATGAACCAGGTACCAGATACCAACCCCTAATGTCCTTGAAAGGGACCTGTATGGAGGTCGTGGTTTGATGGTGTGGGGTGGGATTATGATTGGTGCACGTACACGCCTGCATGTCTTTGACAGGGGAACTGTAAGTGGTCAGGTGTATCGGGACGTCATTTTGCACGCCTTCTCAGGGGTGCAGTGGGTCCCACCTTGCTCCAGATGGATGATAACGCACGGCCCTACCGAGCTGCCATAGTGGAAGAGTATCTAGAAACAGAAGATATCAAGCGAATGGAGTGGCCTGCCTCTTCTCCAGACCTAAACGCCATCGAGCACGTCTGGGATGCTCTCGGTCGACGTATCGCTGCACGTCTTCAAACCCCTACGACACTGCAGGAACTCAGACAGGCACTCGTGCAAGAATGGGAGGCTATACCCCAGCAGCTGCTCGACCACCTGATCCACAGTATACCAACCAATTGTGCGGCCTGTGTACGTGTGCATGGTGATCATATCCCATACTGATGTCGGGGTACATGCGCAGGAAACAGTCGCGTTTTGTAGCACATGTGTTTCGGGACGGTTTTCTGAACTTATCACCAATACCGTGGACTTACAGATCTGTGTCGTGTGTGTTCCCTATGTGCCTATGCTATTAGCGCCAGTTTTGTGTAGTGCCACGTTGTGTGGCACCACATTCTGCAATTATCCTTAATTTATGAACATGAGTGTATAAAAATGTATCGATAACTTTCGAAATAGCTTTTGGCATAATCCGATTGCAGAATTGCATGCTGCCGATCAAAAGCAATCATTTGATATTCATACCAGTCACACTGGGTTAACTTCTTTTTTTTTCAAATTTCACAGAACCTCTCGTTTGTGCGTTGTTTTAGCCGTTCCATCCCGTATCAAACTCGGTCGTTCCGTATACACTATCGCCCGTGAGCTCCACGCAGAAAACAAGAGGGATTTCGTGATCTGTGCGCAGAGATCTGGCGTCAAATATCTCCGGAAATCCGCCAAGCACTTGTAGAATCTATGCCGTACTAAATCGCGGCTATATTCCTCTCCGAAGGTTGACCGGGACGCTGTTCAGACGGTTTTTCACCTGATCAGTAACTGTAAAAACGAGTGTTATGCGAACGGAAACGGAAGTCTGACAGGGTCCTAGAATTCTGTTTTGATGCACTGATTGCTTAAATTTAGGTTTCTAAAACTGACGTATTCGCAAATGGTCGTAGCCGACTTTCACGAACTTTAATTGACATTTTATTACTTACGATGGCGTGTAAATGCAATTTACTAGATAAATCGCATCTGAAGATTTCAGTTTGGTGTCGACTTTGGCAGCAGGAATGAGACTGATGTGAAAAAATATGTTGCTTACCGTTTTAGTCAAGTCTAGTGTTGCCTTCTTTAAAGTAGTTCCCTTTTGGCTGCACACACTTTTTCCAGCGCTTCTGCCATCGATGGTAACATTTCTGGAACTCATCTTCTGTAATATCCTCCAACACCCTCGTCATAGCTTTTTGGATATATTGTGTTGTTTGAAAATGGTGTCCCTTGACCGTCATTTTGACTCTTGGAAACAGAAGAAAGTCGCACGGAGCGATATGCGGTGAATAAGGTGGCTGTGGTAGTACTGAAACTTGTTTTGAGGTTAAAAATTGCTGTACTGACAGAGCAGTATGGGATGGCGCATTATCGTGATGCAGAATCTAATTATCAGCAATGTTGGCACAGAAACTAAGAACTCTTCTACGAAGTCTTTGTAAAATTTCTTTGTGGTAATATTAGTTAACTGTTTGTCCAGGAGGCACCCACTCTTTATGAACAATTCCCTTGGAATCAAAGAAGCACACAAGCATGCATTTCACTTTTGACTTGAACATTCGTTCTGCCTTCACTAAACATTTTATGTCAACAGAAAACTTGAGCTCTCGTCATAACCTCCTCTCCAAAAGCCTTCTGAAGGTTACCGTAAGTTTTCACCCAATTTACCACAAAAACAAATGGCATACCGTTGCGCAATGTTATGTGGTTCCATTTCCGTGACAAGAGTCACTAACACGTGTTAACCTCTTACAGCACAACTCACGACTTGGAATAGAAGCAGTTTATAGACTAAAGTCAAAGATATTGTGCCTACGCAAGCCTGCAGGGTTACCACATCTTGCAAAGAAAATCAGTCTCATTACTTTATTGTCGCACCTTGTATAAGCGATCGTGACGTAATACAGTATTAATACACTGAAACGTCCCCTTAGAAAAAATTATACATGACTGTATTTAAACTGACACACAATATTTTTAGCGCAACGGAATCTGACTTTCAATAATCCCTACAAAAGAATGGCCCTGACTAACACTTTCACAGATCACTTACCTCACAAAAATCTTCGTTACTCGAACTACTGCAATACAGCGAGCGCCACTACTGCCACCCAAATAAAAGATTCAAACTACTGAAGGCACTAACTACTGATAGGCATAGTTAGCAAATGAAAGATTTTGATAGAGAACAAACAATGTATCTACCTTAATAGTGTTAAAAGTCATAACATATATAGCAGTTCATGACATCCATTCTTACAAATGTACTGTTTCTGATGGACACACGTCCAGATCGTCCGCTCTCAAAAATCCGCCATCTCACTTCCCCACATCCACCACTGCTGGCGGCTCATCTCCAACTGCCCAACGCTACGCGCTGTTAACATCTAGCTGCCCAACACTACAATGGCAGACAACAATGCAAACTAGCTACAGACTGCACACAGCACAGCCAGTGATTTTCATACAGAGCACTACGTGGCGTTACCAATAAGAAAACCTAAACAGCCTACTTACAACACTTAAAGTTGGTCTTAGTTGAAAATCTACAAGTTATACTTTTAGGCAGAAGACACTGTGTATTCCGGTTTGGTTTGACAGCTTCAGGCGACACTGTGTTTTCGTTTCTGAATAGTGCCACGGCGGCAACAGTGGTAGTTGTCATATTGAAGCGGGGCAACATGTTTTTTTTTTTTTTTGTACTGAATAAGAACAAGAACAAGCATAATGTAAAGATTTTGTTCGTTACTTCAACCATTTCGAATCTCCTCAGACATCATATGATCATATGAAGCCATGAAAGGGGCAACAACAAAGTAAGCATGTCGACAGTGGTTTGGGACTTGAAAAACTATTGAATGGGGATTCGAATTTTATGCCAAGAACTAAACATTGGTACGTCGCAACGACACTCGGTGTGTCTCTGACGTTTTTCCGTCTCCTTTTCGAGTCTCGGCAACTGTCTCTCGTAACCCTCTGAATAAAACCAGTTTGCTCTGGGTCTACAAGCACACTAATTTCTGGTTTATACGGAGCGTTTCTGAAAGGTTCATACAGGACGACAAAAGCATGCCTTATACATGAATGAAGACAGAAACGTGGGGTGTAATTTACCTTACAAATTGCAACTAAGGGTTTACCTCGGCGTCCGTCGTTAAGTTGGCGGTCCGTGTGATAGTAGACAGGGGTCCCCTGGCGCAGATAGCTCGCTCGCTCATTACGCTGTTGTTAGAAAGCCTTCATGACGGTGGTAACAGTATGGTGAGTTCTGTAAATAGATTTTGGGTGTGGAGGCGGAAGATAAGAATTTTCAGTGTCTACGTTGCATGAGAATGGAAAATTAAACCGCCACAGTGAAAGAATTTGGGCATCACAGTAGGCACAGACCGTAATCGAGCCCGAGAAAGACTGCACTAACGTAGCCAACGCAGCCTTTTTTCAAAATTTCATTCACCTGCTTTCCAATTTAAAGTAAAAGAAAAAACAATGAAATGTCCACTGTTGTAATATTTATATATACACATCCATCCCAAACCATTTACTGTGCTTTCAATGTATGTCATAATATGTCCATAGTTTTAGTATTTATTTATGCACATCTGGTCCTTATCATTTATTTTGGTTCCAATGTATACCATAATATTTACATAATAACACTGCAGCAACACGTTATAACTGCAGTATTTGTTTATCTTAATTTTAATCATTTCTCTTTCAATGTACATAGTCAGTAATGTAACATTAGCAATTTGTAAATTTCTACTGGCACGCACATGTACATAACGAAACATCTCTGAGAGTGGAAGTTTTTGGCATTGTTATGGTTGTAATGTCGCCATCTTTGTATACATACCTCTATGTGATGAAACTTCTTAATGTGCGAGTGCTGCTTTACATTATGTGCATACATATACGTAAAGAAGTGCATTATGCAGTTTTCGCTGCTGCAAGATCATAAGCAGTCTGCACAGGAACACTATGGCGTGGATTCTTCATCGTAAGTAACCGAAACGTCATACCTTTAATAATTTATTTACAGCACTCAAAATCGTTGTGAGGCACAATTACAGTTAAAAAGACATTGTCTCACGTTTTGGTTATGGGACACCACAACCCCAAGGAAATTTCGTCAGTTGGGGAAACAAAAGGCGAAAGGTAATGTAAAACATGAAATAGTCGTCTGAAGATGAACCTGCTGGTTCTAAACCGGTAACGGCGCTGTTTAAATAAATGAATAGCATTGTAGAAAGTGGCTGGTTGCTGTAATCTTTTATGTAAGAGTCAACCTATGTTTGTGCACAGCCACGGGCTCAAAATGTCAGTTTTTGACAAAATAGCATCTTTATTCTATTAGACGACTAGTTTCCACGGCATGTTACCCCCATCCTCAGACCCCACCACTGCCAAGATAGTATTTGACTTACTGCAGGAGTCTTGTCTGGGCGCTGGAGACACCACGGTGTCGAGCATAGATTCCTGATGAAACCCAGCCCACGTGTGCTAGTAACAAGGATCCCACAGTAAATGTGTTACTGTTTTGGCAGTGGCGGGGCCTCAGGATGGCGGTAATGTGCCGCCGAAACTAGTCGTCTGGTAGAATAAAGAAGTTCTCAACATACAGCTGTGGTGGTAATTTTTCTCATATACATTATCAATTAAAGTCCCTAGTCTACGCAGTAAGATGGATATCCATAAATTTTAGCATGTACTTAATTTTAATTGACGTTGGGAATTCCGGTCGTGTGCTAAGAAATGTTGGCCGTTGGATTAAGTAGTGCAGCTACTGCGGGGTTAGAGGATGTGAGAGGTGGGATGTTTTATTGCTTGTCTTTTAGTACTGACAACTCAGGAACGTGTGCGAGTCTTATCAATAAGATGTTATGGTTTAAATTTCGATACGGAAATAATACGGATTCTTGAATCCGCATTATAGAGACGGTCGTGTTCAAATGCAATACATAGGAGGTCTGTTTATAAAATTCCGAAACATTCATAATTTCGAGCCATTGGTGTGTTGGAGATAAATGCGGTTGGTATCCCTGCAACCGATTGGGTTTAATGAATAACTGCCTGAATTTCATAACTGTATGTCTGTTATTGTTCAGTGCTGTACGGAGTAGACTGTTGTGCCGCACAGTTTGCGACTTTCGAGATGGCAGAGATAGCGGAGCAACGCTTCAGCATTACATTTTGCTTCAAACTCAAGAAAACCTTTACAGAGAGACACCAAATGATGCAGGAAGCCTATGGTGATAAGTGCTTAAATGGTCCTCTGTGTTAAGAATTTTTCAGACGGCTTAAAAATGGCCCTCTGTCACTACGCCCTTTGACGTCTGGCGACGACGCTTTTGTCAGGAACTTCAAGGAAACTGTGCGTGCCAGTCGAAGATTGACAGTCCGATAGATTTCAGAAGAATAAAACATTTCAGTTGGATCATGTCATAAAATCCTGACGCAACGTCTTGGATTGCATCGTGTTGCCACCAAGTTCGTCCCACGACTCACGAGTCAAGACTAGAAAGACCTTACAATAAACATGAAATTCAAAATAGAACATGAGGACAACAAAAGCATAAATTTCCTGGACCATAAAATCACAAACCATTAACAAAAACATAAGTTCAGCATACAAAGAAAACACACATACACAGACATAACACTGGACAACTCATCATGTCATCCCACCACACAGAAACATGCTGCATTTAGGTCCATGCTACAAAGAATAGACTCTCTTGATCTAGAAGGAAGCACCCTCAAGAATGAGATCGATACAATAAAGAGCATTGCCATAAGAAATGGCTACACAGCCTAAACAATTGAAAATTTAGACAGAAAAACACACAAAGGCAAGACAAAGAATGACAACATATGAAAGAAGAGAAAATATTCGCCAGTATCCCACACCTGGATACCATATCACAAAATATAGCTAACCTTTCAAAAACAAAACAAAAAACAAAAAAAAATCTAACAGTTTCATTCTCAACTAAAAATAAATTATAAAACTTACTCATCCACAACATAAAATTAAATACGTAAACATACAACAACAGTGTACAACGTATCATGCCCCAGTTGTCCTGCCTACTATGTAGGGAAAACAGGCAGAAACTTCAAAACCCGTTTTCAAGAACATACAAATGCTTTCAGGGTCAATCACTCTGAAAAATCAGTCATTGCACAACATACACTCCTGGAAATTGAAATAAGAACACCGTGAATTCATTGTCCCAGGAAGGGGAAACTTTATTGACACATTCCTGGGGTCAGATACATCACATGATCACACTGACAGAACCACAGGCACATAGACACAGGCAACAGAGCATGCACAATGTCGGCACTAGTACAGTGTATATCCACCTTTCGCAGCAATGCAGGCTGCTATTCTCCCATGGAGACGATCGTAGAGATGCTGGATGTAGTCCTGTGGAACGGCTTGCCATGCCATTTCCACCTGGCGCCTCAGTTGGACCATCGTTCGTGCTGGATGTGCAGACCGCGTGAGACGACGCTTCATCCACTCCCAAACATGCTCAATGGGGGACAGATCCGGAGATCTTGCTGGCCAGGGTAGTTGACTTACACCTTCTAGAGCACGTTGGGTGGCACGGGATACATGCGGACGTGCATTGTCCTGTTGGAACAGCAAGTTCCCTTGCCGGTCTAGGAATGGTAGAACGATGGGTTCGATGACGGTTTGGATGTACCGTGCACTATTCAGTGTCCCCTCGACGATCACCAGTGGTGTACGGCCAGTGTAGGAGATCGCTCCCCACACCATGATGCCGGGTGTTGGCCCTGTGTGCCTCGGTCGTATGCAGTCCTGATTGTGGCGCTCACCTGCACGGCGCCAAACACGCATACGACCATCATTGGCACCAAGGCAGAAGCGACTCTCATCGCTGAAGACGACACGTCTCCATTCGTCCCTCCATTCACGCCTGTCGCGACACCACTGGAGGCGGGCTGCACGATGTTGGGGCGTGAGCGGAAGACGGCCTAACGGTGTGCGGGACCGTAGCCCAGCTTCATGGAGACAGTTGCGAATGGTCCTCGCCGATACCCCAGGAGCAACAGTGTCCCTAATTTGCTGGGAAGTGGCGGTGCGGTCCCCTACGGCACTGCGTAGGATCCTACGGTCTTGGCGTGCATTCGTGCGTCGCTGCGGTCCGGTCCCAGGTCGACGGGCACGTGCACCTTCCGCCGACCACTGGCGACAACATCGATGTACTGTGGAGACCTCACGCCCCACGTGTTGAGCAATTCGGCGGTACGTCCACCCGGCCTCCCGCATGCCCACTATACACCCTCGCTCAAAGTCCGTCAACTGCACATACGGTTCACGTCCACGCTGTCGCAGCATGCTACCAGTGTTAAAGACTGCGATGGAGCTCCGTATGCCACGGCAAACTGGCTGACACTGACGGCGGCGGTGCACAAATGCTGCACAGCTAGCGCCATTCGACGGCCAACACCGCGGTTCCTGGTGTGTCCGCAGTGTCCGGAGCAAGTATGGTGGGTCTGACACACCGGTGTCAATGTGTTCTTTTTTCCATTTCCAGGAGTGTATGTTGGAAACGAAACATGTCATCAACGATCCAGAAAACAATTTTGTAGTATCATATAATGAAGCCAATGGTAAGACCCTAAATCTGTTAGAACAACTGGAGATATACCTCCACAAAATCAAAAAACCAGAATCGATGTTAAATGAACAAACAGATTTCGCAAGCCATAGCTATTTCAGTAATTTTCTGTTCTGGTCTTAAGTTATTTCCTGCATATGTCAGTTGTTTCCTGCATTTATCAATTGTTTAATAATTATATCTTTAGCACTATGAAAAATTCATCTTTGACCACACAGTGTACAAAAACATCTGTCAAGTGTTTACAAACATGTTCTTGCGAATGTGCCTCTTGAATGAACTGAGCCGCGCGGGATTAGCCGAACGGTTTAAATCGCTGCCGTCATGGACTGTGCGGCTGGTCCCGGTGGAGGTTCGAGTCCTCCCTCGGGCATGATTGTGTGTGTTTGTTCTTAGCATAATTTAGGTTAAGTAGTGTATAAGCTTAGGGACTGATGACCTTAACAGTTAAGTCCCATAAGATTTCACGCACATTCGATTTTTTTAAATGAAATGATATGCTTGAAAACGATGCAGGAAAAAATTTATGCTGTTACTAAAACGTTAAAAACGCTTTTCTTGGATTATGTGGTAAGTTTACACTATTCATCTTTTCCACTATTTCACACATATTTTCCCCGTCTGACACGATGTTCGTAACCTTAAATCAAACCTTTTCGTGACAGGAATACGCATTAAATCTCCTTCAAGAGAACAAATAAGTCATGTATTAAAGCGAATTACACCTGAACATGAACCCACACGATCCGAAAAGCATCGTGTACTGAATAAAACACGAAACATTGTGACTGAAGGCGTTTTTTAATTCATACTTCGAGTGTATTGAGTACAGTCACGTGTGAAGCTGCAAAAATATGGATAAAATTAAAAAGAAAGACCTTCGCCTCGAAATCTGTGAAGAGCTTTTGGATTACGGAAATGAGAACGAGATGTTCCTTAAGAGAATCATAACCGGTGATGAGACGTGGGTCTACAGTTATGATGTTGAGACCAAGGTTCAATGTTCACAACGGGTCGGGAAAGATTCTCCAAGACCAAAAAAAAGTTCGTCAGGTCAGATCAAATGTCAAAGCCATGCTGATATTTTTCTTTGCTTTTGAAGGATTAGTTCACCATGAAGCCGTGCGACAGGGACAACCCTTTTAATCGATGGTACTATCCGGACGTGTTGTGACGCCTGCCAGAAAACGTGAGAAGGAAACGACTTGAAATGTGGCGAAACAATTCATGGCTCGTGCTTTACGATGACGCGCCCGCACATTCATCCCTGCGGGTGGCTGACCATTGCACAAAAAACGAAATCGCTGTGCTGCCTCATCCTCCGCATTCTCCAGAACTGCCTCCTGCGGACCTTTTTTTTATTTCCAAAGTTGAAAACCCCGTCGAAAGGACGAAATTTTGCAACGATAGACGAGATAAAAGAAAATTTGCAGACGGCGCTTCTCGCGATCCAGCAAGATGTGTACAAAGAATACTTCTGGAAGTGGAGACGGCGTTGGGAGTGGTGTGTCAAGGGTGTAGAGGAGAGTATTTCGAAGGAGACGATGCACAATTAGTAAGAGCTGTGTGTCGAAACATTTTGTGGTCGAGGTTCTGGAATTGTTTGAAAAGGCCTCGTACTTCTACTTGGGAACATGTTTACAAATTGAGGCTGCTGTAATTCAACACAATGAGTTGAAAAAAAAGACATTTAGAATACTTAGTAAACATTTGTGATTAGCCTCATATGCATAATACATTCGAGTATAAGTACAATTACTGTTATAAACCAATTAATAATCCGCCTACGCAAACAAAAATTCGTCTGCCACTTACACTTAAAGTGTCACATCTTTGGGCCGCTGAGGATGGCAGCAGCCTGAAAGCGAGAACAGCCAACTCAAGTGTTCCGAATAGTACCGAATTTTAACGACCAATACTTGGAAGAGCAGTTGAACGAATTGATAGTGTCTTGAACATCAACAAAAGCAAAACGAGGATAATGGAATGTAGTCGAATTAAGTCGGGTGATGCTGAGGGAATTAGAATAGGAAATGAGACACTTAAAGTGTTAAAGGAGTTTGGTTATTTGGGGAGCAAAATAACTGATGATGGTCGAAGTACAGAGGATACAAAATGTAGACTGGGGATATAAAATGTAGACTGGCAATGGCAAGGAAAGCGTTTCTGAAGAAGAGAAATTTGTTAACATCGAGTATAGATTTAAGAGTCGGGAAGTCGTTTCTGAAAGCATTTGTATGGAGTGTAGCCATGTATGGAAGTGAAACATGGTCGATAAATAGTTTAGAGAAGAAGAGAATAGAAATGTGGTGTTGAAGAAGAATGCTGAAGATTAGATGGGTAGATCACGTAACTAATGAGGAGGTATTGAATAGGATTGGAGAGAAGAGCACAACTTGACCAGAAGAAGGGATCGGTTGGTAGGACATGTTCTGAGGCATCAAGGGATCACCATTTTAGTATTGGAGGGCAGTGTGGAGGGTAAAAATCGTAGAGGGAGACCAAGAGATGAATACACTAAGCAGATTCAGAAGGATGTAGGTTGCAGCAGCTACTGGGAGATGAAGAAGCTTGCACATGATAGAGTAGCATGGAGAGCTGCATCAAATCAGTCTCAGGACTGAAGACCACAACAACAACAACAACAACAACAACTCGTACATGTGCGTCTTACTATAGCTAATCTACTGGAAGCGCATAACACACTAATGTACTTAGGTTACGTAACCAATTAATAATAAGAGCGATACATATGCGGCCCGAGATCCTACCCCACAATGGCAGTATTGACTCCTGAGCAAAAAAGTTTGACAACCACCGTTCTAGATCTTATTGTCACAATCCAGTTCTGTTAGGAGGACTATTATTGCCTGTTCTGTGGTATAACTATAGGCTAATGGTAAGATCGTCGTACATATGGTATAGTGCTTCATGGTCACATTCATGGTTACAGTCCAGTGGCTACCAAACTCTGCGGCTTACCTCATTACTCTCCAATCCGTCGGGGCGAAATCGGCGTTGCCCCTTCTACTTATGTTACCAACTTAGCAGTCGCGCCGTTCGTGTTGCAGACAACTCGGGCAACTTTTACGCACGGAGTCTGCTAACCGCTGTCAAGTACTTGGCAGAGGGTACTTAACATTACTAAATCTCATTGATTCCTCTGTGCTCGCCCTAATTAGTCTGGTACGGTCTTCACGGTCTCCAAACCAGCAATAATTCTTCAATTAATATTGGTTGTTGAGGCTTTAGAAGATTTTATAGTTGGCGGTACCAGAGCCGTCATCCACCATGAGAGGTAGGCCAGACGTTTGCCTCCATTTTTGCCAGTTTTCAAGATTTACAAGAACCAACTGTGAGCGAGAAGTCGCTGTCTGTGCGTCGCTGAATTAAAAGTACGGACAAGTAAAATTATGCTATCCTATGGCTACAACATCAGTGGGTCTGATCCGTCATCTCGAACAAATACCTGGGTGTGACAGTTCGTCGGGATATGATACGGAATTATCACACAGTTTCATTTGTAAGGGAGGTGATGTGGAACTTTTTGTATCCTTGGCAGTACACCGGGAAAGTACAGTCAGTCTACAAAAGAGACTCCTCACAAATAACTTCTTGATCCCAAAAAGAAATAGCGTACAGAAAGTGGATCACCTAAAACTTCCACCGCAAGAATTGCGGAAATGGAAAGGTCTATTGATGTGCAATTTCCACAAAATGGTCCCATAATCAGAAATCGCATGGGATGAGATCTGGTGAACGAGCAGGCCATGCAACTGGAACCCCTTCGTCCGCTTCATCGACCATGGAAGATACGATAGAGATACGTCCGGACGTTAACGACGAAGTGGGCTGGAGCACCACTATGTAGCAGCCACGTAACCCTTCGAATCATCAATGGCACTTCTTCCAGCAGGGGAGGCAAAGTCACCCCAGGAAGCGTCGATAATTCCGGCCTATTAGGCGACGTGGAAGGGAGACTGGACCCAAAATACGGTCGCCAATTATCTAGGTCAACACATTCCGGCTGCACCGATGATGATTCGCTGTAACCGTATTATGAGGGTTCTGCATACTATCCCACAGATGACTTTACGAGAGTTGACGATAGCACTCTGCGTAAGGATGGCCTCATTTGTGAATAGGATAGATCACACAAATCATGGAATCGTGGTTGCCTGGTGAAGAAACCAGTGATAAAACTCATCTCGATGTGGAACGTCTGTTGCTAGTAAGCCCTTCACTCGCTGTAGATGAAAAGGACAATAAAAATTGCCATGCAGAATGCCCCACACTGGTGTCTGGCTTACCCTGCCCTAGCGAACCAGCTGCCCAGTACTGACACGGCGGTCGCCTTCCACAACGTTAATCACATTTTCCTCCAAGTCTGGCCTCCGAACATTTCGAGTAGGTCCTTCATAATTTCCTGCTTCCTGAAATGACGCTATCAACACAAACGTCGAAACACTGTGGCAAACATCGAATGGTGTGGATGTTGTCGGCGGGGATAGGTCTGCTCATACAAACTTGTACCCCTCTCCCGTTGCCATTTGCCTTTCCGTAAGTAAACACCATGTCAGCAAGCTCTCGATTCGAATACGGAGCCATTGTGTACAACGCTGGATCACATCCACCACAAGGTGATCCAGCAAGAGAAGTGAATCTGACACAACATTACCAGTTACTATTGCAGGTGATGGTTCTAGGGCATGACAAAAATCAAATGGCTCTAAGCACTATGGGACTTAACATCTGAGGTCATCAGTCCCCTAGACTTAGAACTACTTAAACCTAACTAACCTAAGGACATCACACACATCCACGCCCGAGGCAGGATTCGAATCTGCGACCGTAGCAGCCGCGTGGTTCAGGACTGCAGCGCCTAGAACCGCTCGGCCACAGCGGCCGGCTAGGGCATGGCATATGAGGAATATCATCACCCTCTTGGGGATGAAACTTTGTGTACTGTAATTGTGGTTGCATGGTATGGCGGTTATTATACCGCAGTCTCTGTAACGCAGTATGACTGAATAAAAGGTCTCTACCATGAAAACAATCAATTTCCTAACTTAAGTTCATTCAACCTTTTTTTTGTTCTGTATCCGCTCATCTAGCAATCCCTAGAGATTGTACATGGTGGAAAAAATCACCCTGTATACACTAAAAAAATCGTGGCTCTACAGCACACCCCCATACTCCACAAACTACCTCCATATCTGTGGATTTGACCCTGTTAGGAATAGCGTGTTGATTTCTATCTCTTAGGAAGTCCTGAATCCATTCACATATTTGGTCCGATGCTCCGTAAGGTTGTAATATGTTCACTCGACGGCAGTTCGGGACTGTATAGAATGCTTTACGCGATTCAGAGAACTAGCTAGGGCGGTGTTTGAACAGGAATAGAAGTGTTCGGCATTTTATGTCACAGTTCGGGGAATCTCTGGTTCTGTTCGATCTTCCGATGGGTCTGCGATCTAGTGACTTTTCCTGGTAGTATCACAACGACCTATCCTATCGTTTTTAAAGCGTCGTGGATTTTAATAATAAAAATAGCTGCTAAATACAGTCGGAAACATCCTCTAGGCGCAACTAATAAATAAATAAAATACTGAAATCCAGATTCTCTCCAATTCTCGAGCTTTGCCTCGTCCCTCGTTCTAGTACTATGTCCAAGACATAGTACATTAATTCTCGTGATAAAAATTACTATCACTTTATTTTGATATATTTTCATTTTTCGGCTTTTAATTTTTGATTAACTGCCTCGATTGTTTCATATGAATGTCTCCGTCTTGTTTTCAAACTGATTAAAATCTGGTAATGTACCGCTTGGGGTAGCCGCACGGTTCTGGGCGCCTTGCCATGGTTCGCGCGGCTTCCCCCGTCGGAGGTTCGAGTCCTCCCTTGGGCATACGTGTGTGTGTGTGTGTGTGTGTGTGTGTGTGTGTGTGTGTGTTGTCCTTAGCGTAAGCTAGTTTAAGTTAGATTAAGTAGTGTGTAAGCCTAGGGACCGATGACCTCAGCAGTTTGGTCCCATAGGAACCTACCACAAATTTCCAAAATTTCTGGTAATGTTTTTATCTGTTATTATAATATATGAACAGGGATAGAACTGCTCATTTGCAACTTACTTGGTAAATCATTACCGTCTCCCATACGCAAATGGAATGTAATACCGGGTTCAGTCAATTACGAGTTTTTGGAGGACAACATTTTCGTCTTCGTTACCTTTATTGGAAAAAAACATAAACTATTGTATATCCATACATAACAGCACTCTACGAAAACTCTTATTGACATTTGTTCAAACACGCTAGGAGTTCGTGCAGTGTTTTAAGAAATTTTTAAATCTTAAGTAGCGCAATAGCTCACAGCCAGCTGCCTTGCCGCAGTGGTAACACCGGTTCCCGTCAGATCACCGAAGTTAAGTGCTGTCGGGCTGGGCTAGCAATTGGAAGGGTGACCATCCGGTCTGCCGAGCGCTGTTGGCAAGTGGGGTACACTCAGCTCTTGTGGCGCAAACTGAAGAGCTACTTGATTTTTGGAAATAGCGGCTCCGGTCTCGGAAACTGACATACGGTGGCGAGAACGGTGCGCTGACCACGTGCCCCTCCATATCCGCATCCAGTGACGCCTGTGGGCTGTGGATGACACGGCGGCCGGTCGGTGCCTTTGGGCCTTCTCAGGCCTGTTCTGACAGAGTTCTGTTTGATTTTGTATGTAGATGTAAAAACAGATACATAAAAAATCAATTACTTCATGTAATTATTGGGAAACTCTTGTTAACAACATGTTTACTTCGACATTCAATAAATCAATTCTCATCAAGACACGACTTTGGATTTGAAGCAGCAGCTTCATATGAGAAGTTAATGAAAGAAGATTTAAAAAAGAAATTACCAGTCAGACAAAATAATAAGACTAAGATTAATTTAATGACACAGTCTTTTGTATAAATGCATTGATTATTTTGTTAGTGGAGTGAATACAATCTATATAAATAAAAATGTAAATGTTGGTTTGTACAAAACTGTAAATCTGCGAAGGTTCTTCGCCGATTTTTTCGAAAATGTGACACAACGTAGCGCTTGAATACATGCAGCTATATAGACACTGGTGGCCATTAAAATTGCTACACCATGAAGATGACATGTTACAGACGCCAAATTTAACCGACAGGAACAAGATGCTGTGATATGCAAATCATTAGCTTTTCAGAGCATTCACACAAGGTTGGAGCCGGTGGCGACACCTACAACGTGCTCACATGAGGAAAGTTTGCAACTGATTTCTAATACACAAACAGCAGTTGACCGGCGTTGCCTGGTGAAACGTTGTTGTGATGCCTCGTTTAAGGAGGAGAAATGCGTACCATCGCGTTTACGACATTGATAAAGGTCGGATTGTAGGCTATCGCGATTGCGGTTTATCGTATCGTGACATTGCTGCTCACGTTGGTCGAGACCCAATGACTGGTAGCAGAATATGGAATCGGTGGGTTCAGAAGGGTAATACGGAACGCCGTGCTGGATCCTAACGGCAGTAGAGATGACAGGCATCTTATCCGCATGGCTGTAACGGATCATGCAGCCACGTCTGGAACCCAGAGTCAACAGATGGGGACGTTTGCAAGACAACAACCATCTGCACGAACAGTTCGACGGCATTTGCAGCAGCATGGACTATCAGCTCGGAGACAGTGGCTGCGGTTACCCTTGATGCTTGATCACAGACAGGAGCGCCTGCGATGTTGTACTCAACGACGAACCTGAATGGCAAAACGTCATTTTTTCACATGAATCCAGGTTCTGTTTACAGCATCATGATGGTCGCATCCGTGTTTGTCGACATCGCGGTGAAAGCACATTGGAAGCGTGTATTCGTCATTGCCATACTGGCGTTTCACCCGGCGTTATGGTATGGGTTGCCATTGGTTACACGTCTCGGTCACCTCTTGTTCACATGACGGCACTTTGAACAGTGGACGTTACATTTCAGATGTGTTACGACCCGTCGATCTACCCTTCGTTCGATCCCTACGAAACCCTACATTTCAGCAGGATAATGCAGGATCGCATGTTGCAGGTCCTGTACGGGCCCTTCTGATTACAGAAAATGTTCGACTGCTGCCCTGGCCAGCACATTCTCCAGATATGTCCCCAACTGAAAAGGTCTGGTCAATGGTGTCTGAGCAACTGGCTCGTCACAATACGCCAGTCACTACTCTTGATGAACTGTGGTATCATGTTGAAGCTGCATGGGCAGCTGTACCTGTACACGCTATCCAAGCTCTGTTTGACTCAATTCCCTGACGTATCAAGGCCGTTATTGCGGCCAGAAGAGTTGTTCTGGATACTGATTTCTCAGGATCTATGCACCTAAATTGCGTGAAAATGTAATCACATGTCAGTTCTAGTATAATATATTTGTCCAATGAATACCCGTCTATCATCTGTGTTTCTTGTTGGTGTAGCAATTTTAACTGCCAGTAGTGTATATATATCATATGGCGCTCCAGGGACGGTTGATAGACCCGCAACCGGGCGCCTCCCGAGGTGGCGGGGGGATGCCTCCTAGATACAGGTGGTACCGAGTAAATGAAATACTCGGGGTGGACCAAAACTATCAGTAGCGTCGGTACCACAATGGGCGGCTACAAAAGAAGTCTGTATCACATGTTAGCTGCGGCCTCGACCAACCTCCTAATCCGGAAAACACGCCACAAATCCAACCACTAAACGTCATGATGTAACAACGAGAAAAATCTCACTACTCTCAATAGATTGGAACAGTGATTCCGGGGGCTCAAGTACATCACGAGAAGATGGTCAGCATCGGGTTTCGGAGGCTCAAGGACATCATGAGAAGAATAGGAGCTTCTCAAACTCCTTCAAGACAAAACAGAAAACACTACATTGCAACACTCAGCGTGAACACACTACTCAAGACGGGCAAGATGAAACAGCTCACAGATACTTCAGACAGGTTCAAGATCAAAATTTGCGCAGTACATGAAACAAGATTCCCAGATGACCATTTGAACACAGGAAACTATAGAATATACAAGTGAAAACCATCGATACTCGGGAAGAGGCTCTGGCTCTATGGCACAGAATTCGCAGTACACAGGACAATCACAGACGCAGGATGGACTTCGCATCACCTAACGAAAGAATTAGCACATTGACAATAAAGTCGCCAAACAGGGCTTACACGATCATAAACGCACACGCACTAGCAAGTGACCACAACGAGAAGGATCCAGACGCCATCGAGGATTTTTGGACAGTAATGGAGAAGGCAATCAAGAAAATACCTACACCCCGAACAAAAATTGTTTAGGAGACTTCAACTCAAAACTAGGAAAAGAACAAAAATGTTGTGGGTTGGAAGGAGAGCCAACACCGGGTATGAGAGGAAGACGAAAGGCACGCGTTTTAGCTCACGCAGGCTGGCGTGAGGTCTGGAACAGGACAAGGAAATTAGACTTTAGAAAAACGGACGTAGCTGGTGGAATACTTAACTTTAATCCGTTAATGATGAGCGTCGCTCTTGACTGTACATGATTCACAATATCAATAGTAACTGGTAATGGCGCCTTGCTAGGTCGTAGCAAATGACGTAGCTGAAGGCTATGCTAACTATCGTCTCGGCAAATGAGAACGTATTTGTCAGTGTAGCATCGCTAGCAAAGTCGGTTGTACAACTGGGGCGAGTGCTAGGAAGTCTCTCTAGACCTGCCGTGTGCCGGCGCTCGGTCTGCAATCACTGATAGTGGTGACACGCGGGTCCGACGTATACTAAAGGACCACGGCCGATTTAAAGGCTACCACCTAGGAAGTGTGATGTCTGGTGTAGATACCACACAAAAATACAGACACATTACAGGAAGATACACACACACACTGTGACATAAAGCTAAACGGGAGACACCTGATAGAATTCTGCGAGATCCATGGCAAGAGAGAATGACAGATCGACCACGCCGTAATACAAAGAGAGGCACAAAGGGAAATCCACACACGAACGGGATTCTTTGACTCCGATCACCACATACTGCACATAAAGACACGCCTAATCCCTAAGAGGAAACAACAGAAAACTAAGATCATTAGACCAGACCCAGACCATCTAACACTCAACCAAGAGAAAATACTGGAGAAAAGTAAGATAAGAACAACGCAAAACTGGGAACAGCGATCAGGAAAGTTTCAGGAAACCATGAAATGAGCAGTAGCACCGAGAACCAGGAAACACCGCTGGAACCACGCATGTGACCTAGGAATCGAAAGACGAATCAACACATGGAAGAAGTTCAATAGCAACAAGATACCAGAAAACTGGCAAGAATTTCCGAAAACACAGAGACAGACCTTAAAATTCTCCGTAAAGAAAAACGAAACCACGACAAAGAAACTTGACTTCACGAGAAACAACACGAGGAATTTCTACAGGACGTTCAGACAAAACATGATGAAACACCAAGCACCGAACGTCTACTTTAGGAGACCGGACGGTACACTAGAGAACAATACCAAGAACAACTGTAACCTCCTAGAGAAGTACTTCGAGAAACTGCTTAACGTAGAACTACCAACAGACAAACTGGACACAGAGGAACCCGGAACCGCCATTGATAGAAGAAGTAAGAGAAATCATCAAGATCCTCAAGAACAATAGAGCACCAGGGAGGATGGAGTCATCCGCGGAATTTTGCAGCTACAAAACCTGGATGTCACAAAGCAGAATCATCGTGAAACAGATATGTAAAACAGAAGAGATACCGAAAGAATGGCGCACAGCACTGATACACCCTCCTACACGAGAAGGGGGATAAGTCGGACTCAAACAACTACAGGGGCATCTCACTGCTACCTGTCACATATAAGATACTTTCGAAAGCACTGCTTAATGGATTAGAGAAGCAAACAAACCGTCTGACTGCCGAATATCAGGCTGGGTTTCGTAAACACAAGTCGTGCGCTGAACAGATATGGAACCTTAAGATGCTACTGCAACACAAACAGAACATAACCATCACCTTCGTCGACTTCAATAAGGCTTAAAACTCAATACACAGAGAAACGTTCTTTAAAATCCCGAAAGAATACAGAGCAGATAGGAAGATACTACGCATAAACACCAACAAACACGACATCTAAAGTGAAGTTCTGTGGAGAGCTCTCAGAACAATTCGAAATCAGAACGGCAGTCAGGGAGCGCGGCGGCCTCTCACCACTGCTGTTCAACGCAGTACTGGACAAAATAGTGAAGGAATGGGAAAAGGACACAGAATGGAGCCCTGTTAGGGAAAGTAAGAGTTACGTGCCTAGCGTTCGCAGACGATTTAGTCATCGTAATGGTACGAGAAACAAAACAATAAGATCCGTAGAGGAACTACACGAAATCACAGCCAAGACCGGACTACAGATATCATACGAGAAAACACCGTTCATGAGCACCCAAAAACGCCCATCACTACACAGAACAGAAAATTTAAAAAGTACTTAGGAGAACAATACAGATTACAGGAAGATAGAAGGTGTCTAATGAAGAGAGAAGAGCGCAAATATAGAAGGCCTACAAACTGACTTGGAATCACTACGAGGTGCATTCAAGTTCTAAGGCCTCTGATTTTTTTTTTCTAATTAACTACTCACCCGAAATCGATGAAACTGGCGTTACTTCTCAACGTAATCGCCCTGCAGACGTACACATTTTTCACAACGCTGACGCCATGATTCCATGGCAGCGGCGAAGGCTTCTACAGGAGTCTGTTTTGACCACTGGAAAATCGCTGAGGCAATAGCAGCACTGCTGGTGAATTTGCGGCCACGGAGAGTGTCTTTCACTGTTGGAAAAAGCCAAAAGTCACTAGGAGCCAGGTCAGGTGAGTAGGGAGCATGAGGAATCACTTCAAAGTTGTTATCACGAAGAAACTTTTGCGTAACGTTAGCTCGTTGCTTGCGTTGTCTTGGTGAAACTGCACACGGTGTGCGCAGCCCTTCCCGGACGTTTTTGTTGCAGTGCAGGAAGGAATTTGTTCTTCAAAACATTTTCGTAGGATGCACCTGTTACCGTAGTGCCCTTTGGAACGCAATGGGTAAGGATTACGCCCTAGCTGTCCCAGAACGTGGACACCATTTTTTCAGCACTGGCGGTTACCCGAAATTTTTTTGGTGGCGGTGAATCTGTGTGCGATGTGATTGACATGTGTAATCACACCTCTATACTTATCAAGAGGTCCGAAACGAATAATACGGTCTGCTGCGATTACGGGCAGCATGGGGTTCACGCCTGAGCCTCAGGACGTGCGCTAGCAGCGCATGTCGGGTGTTTCAAGCGTCAACTTCGCGTCTTAATATCTCGGGATGTAATGGGAATATTGCGATGCAATCAACGCCATTGTGTATGTGCTTTGTCATGCTATGGATTGCTGAAGAAAAAATATAGGAGGTTCATTTAAAAAAACATAGCTTTGTGTTAAAAAACATATGCTTTCGTTTTAGAATGTTTCCAAATATGTACATTCATGGGCCCCAGCCCTACATTGATACCGGTGAAAGTCGTTTTCCAATAGCTGTTATTGTTCCAGAGATATTTTGGGTGGACAAGGTAGCTGGGACACCCTGTATAAAGGGAAAAAGTTATTACAAATATCGCTTAAAGTTCTTGACCGATTTATTTCATACTTTTAGAGAACACTCTGACGAACACGCGGGTCGACATAGGCTATGAAAAGTTACTAGGAAGCAGGAAAGTTCTATTTATGACTTACCAGTTTATGATTTGAATAATACTACACAACTTGATTTTGCAATAATAATAAACAAAGTTGAAGATCAGGATGAGGAGATGGACAGAGGGGTTGGAGGAAATGGATATAGATAGCTGAAAAGAGGAGATGGACAGAGAGAGGGAGCAGGAGGAGATCGAGGGAGGGAGGGAGGGAGGGAGGGAGGGAGGGAGGGAGGGAGGGAGGGAGGGAGAGAGAGAGAGAGAGAGAGAGAGAGAGAGAGAGAGAGAGAGAGAGTAGAGACGGGAGGAGAAAGAAAGGGCAGGAGGGAGGGGGGGAGAAGAAGATAGCGAGGGGGAGGAGGTGACGGAGAGAGAGGAGGGAAGGAGGAGAAGATGGACAAAGAGAGGGGGAATAGGAGAAGGACAGAGACAGGAGAGAGAAGGAGATTGAACGTATATCCAGTTCACGTTCATATTAAAAATGTCTGCTTTCTCTTTCCTTGCTTTTCAATTTAACTAGACGGAGCCACAGTATTGCGCCGCCGGGAACAGCAAATAACGAATAAATAGGTTCGTGAACACTTTCGAACGGAGCCTATGTGTCGAGCGTCGTTCAGGAGCCCGTCTCGACGAAAACTGATCAACTTTGACCTGACATCAAAGACGGACCACCCACTCACATCGGCGTCCTGCTTGCGCTTGCCGAATGTCGCACGTCCGCCGCCGCCTGAGTTGTCTGCAACACCAAAACCACTACTGATCTGCGGCTAACATAAGCGGAAGGCGAAAAGCCGATTCTGTCCTGACGGACTTCGGCGCAACCTCGAACGCCGTGGCGTCTGGTAGCAACTGCACAGTTACTGGAACGAGGGTGAACCTGGTGCACTAAACCGAATCACTAGCGTATCATTTATCGGTGGACAGGTAACGGAAAAGGTGATAAGAGTTCTCTTAGCGGAAGTGCATTGTGGCAATACGATGAGGAATGTTAGGATGTAATCCAGATAGAAGTGTCAAGACACGTCGTTTCCTTCAGTAAAATAATCTGAAAACATAAAATGGAAAATTCTATATAACTGCAAATGAATGTATTGAACACATAAGCGGAACAGGAGTGAAAGTAGTATAAAAAGAGAAAATATTTGCAAATATGTTTGGCTATGAAAAAGCGTTTGATAGAAGAAATTAGATTCACTTTAATCTTTTTAAATTACTTAAAGTATTATTGAAGGTGCCTGGGAAGTAAGTTCCGTGAGACAGGTAACAACTATGAGAAATCGCAAATGTAATTTCCACACCAAATTGTTACGCGTATTACGGTTCTTCTGAAACGGGTTTACGAGACAGCTTCGTGACCGTCATAGCGTCCAATGGAAAAACCTTTTAGCTGTGGCAAATGGCGTGTCGTCATGCCAAGTTGGAGGCCCGAAACGGTAATACTGTTACCCTTCAGAACTGCCGTTGAAATTGTCCTCCTGAAAATGGCCACTTCTACATACAGGGTGTTTCACAATTCATGTTACACACTTCTAGAGGTTGTGGAGGAGACGTAGTAGATCAGGTTTTGCATAGGAACCCCTTGTCCGGAAACGTCATCCAGCGACGCTACAAAGTGTCAAAAAAAATGTAGGTGCCTACGCTGTAAATGAATGTATACACAGGGTGAACCATTCTGGGATAAATGTTTCTCGAATTCCTCACCGCGTCAGAGTTGTCCGTAGATTCAAACTTTTGACCAGTTGCTCTCTCCTCATCCTCACGATTTGCCATATGAGTATAGCCTGTGGCACCATAGTGAACGAAGTGCTAAGTCAGCCACATATAAGAAACACAGATACCCAGTCATCTCAAGATCGTCAGTCCATAGCACCCCTTCTTTATTCGGATTTACAACGAAGAGAGTAGGCGTGGTCCTAGACAAAGTATTCAGTCCATTTACCGACCATCGGAGTGAAAGTCAACCCTGTTCCCAGTGTTCCTGGAATTTATAACATTCGTTATGAATGCTATAGAAATTACTTCGGTCATAGCAATTACTTCAGTCAATTTTTGTTTTTTGTTTTTTGTGTCATCAGTCTTCTGACTGGTTTAATGCGGCCCGCCAGGAATTCTTCTCCTGTGTCAACCTCTTCATCTTAGAGAAGCACTTGCAACCTAAGTTCTGAATTATTTGCTGGATATATTCCAGTCTTTGTCTTCCTCTACAGTTTTTACCCTCTACGGCTCCCTCTACCACAGAAGTCATTCCCCGATGTCCTAACAGATGCCCTAACATCCTATCCCTCCTTCTTTTCAGTGTTTTCAATACATTCCTTTTACATCTAATTTTAAACATTTTTCTGTAGCCCACATCTCAAATGCTTCGATTCTTTTCTGTTCCGGTTTTCCCACAGCCCATGTTTCACTGCCATACAATACTGTGCTCAAACACATATTCTCAGAAATTTCCTCCTCAAATTAAGGCCTATGTTTGATACTAATGGTCTTCTCTTGGTCAGGAACGCCCTTTTTGCCATTGCTAGTCCGCTTTTGATGACCTCCTTATTCCGTCCGTCATGGGTTATTTTGCTGCCTCGGTAGCAGAATTCCTTAAGTTCTACTTTGTGATCACCAAATCTGATTTTACGTTTCTCGATGTTCTGATTTCTGCTACTTCGCATTACTTTCCTCTGTCTTCGATTTACTCTGGATCCATATTCTGTACCCATTAGACTTTTCATTTCATTCAACGAATCCTGTAATTCTTTTTCACTTTCCCTGAGGGTATCAGTGTCATCACCGAATCTTATTATTGGTATCTTTTCATCTTGAATTGTAATTTCACTCTTGAAACTTTATTTTATTTCCGTCATTGCTTCTTCGATGCACATATTGAAGAGCAGGGGGCGAAAGATTACATCCCTGTCATCCCTTAATTCGAGCACTCCGTTCCTCTATTCTTATTATTCCTCCTTGATTCTTTTACGTATTGTATACTACCCGTCTTTCTTTATAGCAGTCTAGACAGCAATTTCGACAAATCTGCTGTTGAGGAACAAAGCCTCACAAACAAACATACGACTACGTTTTAGGAAACGAACGTCTTGCCCTATGCTTCTAGCTACTGGAATTCTATAGGAAAGAAGCTGTTGAGGACAGAATGTCTAGCGGTAGCTTTTACCAGTACAGCGACGATACTGTTAGTGGAGTATGGAAACAGGAGCTCGGTACAGAGAAGCTGCAGCGAAATTAGACATGTTAAGTGGTCCACCGTCTGCCGGAATCAGAATCTAACTTGTCCCTCCATCACAGACATCTATACATGATAGCACACGCAAGTTTCGTCACCTGGTGATGTCTCCATTATATAGTTCAGCCACCTAAATACAAGTGTACCACATGGTGTATTAGCACGACAGTTAACTCGTGATGATGACGAGTGCTCAAATCGTCAAAAGCTTGAGTTTACAACGAAAAGTGAGACGACGACAAAGGCTAGACACATTTATCCAAGACTGTGAAAGAGAGCACAGTCGGAAGATCTTTGGGTACTACTTCTTCCTTCGATGTCGATCATCTACGGACCACGTGAACTAACTTCCACATGATTTTGTTTTTTTCCCTGATTTCCGGTCTTCCCAGTATTTCTTAATTCTTTTACTGTGTCCTTGTTTTCTTTCATCTGCTCATACAGGCGTTCCCCAGGATTCGGTACTGAGTCCTATTCTCTTCTGACTGTACGTCAACGTTCTCATCAGTTTTGTCGTACTGCAAATCCCACATATACGCTGATGACCTCTCGTTGTATCTAAGTGCAAGACTAATAAACCTGAAGACATCTATCGAGAATCTCAATACCGACCTGTGTGCACTATCAAAAGGGGCGCAGGATATAAAGTTAAAAAGTCAGCCCACCCAAAACTCAAGTGGCACAGGTCGGTCATTCTAGGCTCATTAGCCCGAAATATCGGGAATCCCTACTACCTTTAACAAAGCACTCCGTCATAAGGTCACAAGTGGCCCATCAGGACCGTCCGACCGCCGTGTCATCCTCAAGTGAGGATGCGGATAGGAGGGGAGTGTGGTCAGCACACCGCTGTCCCGGTCGTTACGATGGTTTTCTTTGACCGGAGCCGCTACTATTCGGTCGAGTAGCTCCTCAATTGGCATCACGAGGCTGAGTGCACCCCGAAAAATGGCAACAGCGCATGACGGCCTGGATGGTCACCCATCCAAGTGCCAACCACGCCCGACAGCGCTTAACTTCTGTGATCTCACGGGAACCGGTGTATCCACTGCGGCAAGGCCGTTGCCACTACCTTTAACACTAAATGGAGAAATACAAATTCCTCTCGTTCATTAAAGAGTCTAGAAGTAATAATGGATGAAAATCTAAATTGCAGAGTACGTAACTGCAATGTGCAAGATCCCATCAACATCTTTCCATGCCCAACAAAAATATAAAAAGAAGTCTTCCTTCTTGGACTGAAAAGGAAACTTTTACAAGTACTTAGAGTTATTGACTACTGCGACGTTATCTTGCAAGGTCACCCCAGGAAAGATACGGCGTCTGGAACTGGTTATCAATGCCTGTGTTGGTTTTATCTGTGATGTTCGACTCTTTGAATAAAATGCATCATCAGACTCACGGCTATCCTGGCTGCGTGCAGACAAGTGCAAAGATTGCCATAATCCTCTGTTTTCCCCACTGTCTTCTCAACGTACACTGTCCACCATGTCTGTCCCCGACCTTAACGCTCTTATTTGAACAACACGGCAGAAACACCCGTTCCCACCAGAGCAGAATCCTTTCTGTCCCACTCCATCATTCAGCCACTATCTCGAAATCCTTCGCAGTAGCACGAACCCGACTCTGGAATTACCTCAAGCATTATATGAGAGAAACGAATAACATCTCCAGCTTCAGGTGACGGTTAATAACATCTCTACTGCCGGCCGGTGTGGCCGATCGATTCTAGGCGCTTCAGTCTGGAACCGCGCGACCGCTACGGTCGCAGGTTCGAATCCTGCCTCGGGCATGGATGTGTGTGATGTGCTTAGGTTAGGTTTAAGTAGTTCTAAGTTCTAGGGGACTGATGACCTCAGATGTTAAGTCCCATCGTGCTCAGAGCCATTTGAACGTCTCTACTAAAGAACAATAATGATTATCAATGTCTCTGTACGCACTCGTTACCCTCGCACACACTTCTTTCCAACCATATCTTCCTCATTTCCCTGTATTCTTAGGTCAAGCAGTCTCCTTAAATTTCCTTCGTCGAGAACTCGCTACATAAGGAAATATCTATTTTGTACACCTAAAACTTTTTTAAATATCTGCCACTGTCATTACTGATATTGTTATTATCATCATCACTATTAGTGGCAACAGCGGTAGTAGTAGTAGTAAAAGTACTGTCACTATAAACTTTCTTAGTCCGTAGTAAGTATTACTTACTCACACTGTCACTGTAGACACACAAATCATTTTAATACTATTTCTCATATTGAAATTGTTAGCCGCGCGGTCTCAGGCGCTGAGTCATGGACTTTGCGGCTGGTCCCGGCAGAGGTTCGAGTCCTCCTTCGGGCATGAATGTGTGTGTTTGTCCTTAGGATAATTTAGGTTAAGTAGTGTGTAAGCTTAGGGACTGATGACCTTAGCAGTTAAGTCCCATAAGATTTCACAAACATTTGAACATTGAAATTGTTATTTCTTGGGTAACTGTAACGTAAAAATATTACTGTGTGTATGCGTGCGCACGCTTGTGTGTGTGTGTGTGTGTGTGTGTGTGTGTGTGTGTGTGTGTGAGAGAGAGAGAGAGAGAGAGAGAGAAAGAGAGAGAGAGAGAAACACTAGTCCGATGTAGGAGAGGGCATGATGGCCCTAATCTAATCAGGTAGCAAAAATATAAGAGTAAATACAGTGATGCGGTTTCTGACCATTTCCTGAAAGTCACGAGCTTTCTAATCTTGTTTCTTGTCTAGGATTTCCGCTTTCGAAAAGTTATTTTCTGCTACGTCCTGTTTCACTTCCCTGAGCCAAGTGGATTGCGTTTTGAGATTCTTGTCGAGAACGTCAAACATTTTTTAGTCCGTCTTTCTAGGTTTATTCGAACTAAGTGACCATGAAACGAAATTCTTGTTTTCCTGACAGCACGAGACAGTTTATTTTTTCGGGTGGACACTTCTTCATCACGTCTCATCCAGGTACTCCCAGTTTTCCTCGGACCGATTATTTCCATGGTACTTTCCTTTGAGTTTTTCCCCAGATCTTCAAAAATGGTTCAAATGGCTCTGAGCACTATGGGACTTAACATCTATGGTCATCAGTCGCCTAGAACTTAGAACTACTTAAACCTAACTAACCTAAGGACATCACACACATCCATGCCCGAGGCAGGATTCGAACCTGCGACCGTAGCAGTCGCGCGGCTCCGGAGTGAGCGCCTAGAACCGCTAGACCACCGCGGCGGGCCCCAGCTCTTCAATTTGAGTAAACACTCCGCCGGATACAGAAATTCCGGCTATATGACAGTGATGCAGCGCTACATTTTCCTTTTTACTGGGTGTCATTTTTTATTGTAAATGTCGTTCATTAACTTATAATAACTTATAAGCGGTTTACATTTTATTCCTTATTTGTACGAGGTAATCACCTAAAATTTGGAACGCAAATATCGCGGAAATGGAAAGTGCTTTTGATGTCTGGTTTTCATAGAGTGGGTTGATTGTCACCGGCTCCTATTATGAACGGATAAAAACACTGTAATAATAATATTATGAAAAGTAGTCGGCCTGCTTAGCTGGGCGGTAAGGTGCGCATCTTCTGTGCAAGCGGGCCCGGGTTCGATTCCTGGCCTGGTTGAAGATTTTCTCCGCTCGGGGACTGGGTGTTGTGTTGTCCTCTTCATCATTTCATCCTCACCACTGGCACGCAAGTCGCCCAATGTGGTGTCGAATGAAATAAGACTTGCACTTGGCAGCCGAACTTCCCCGAATAGGGGCCTGCCGGCCGACGATGCCATACGCTCATTTCCATTATGAAAAGTATCGTTGCCACTGACTCTATGGCGGTGACACTAAGCCGCGCATACGGACCTTGTTTTAGACTGTAATAATAGTTACAAAATATATTTTTGTGCAAAGATACACTTTTAAAATGGAACAATTCCTGTTTACATTAACAAGTTTGAAGTAGAGTAAACTAGAATGTCAGTGGTATTTGCTGCAGGCTTCTACTGCGAGTCGTTTACGAGATTTCGTAGTTTAAAAAGTTCCCACGGCGACGCTTGTACAAACCTGTGGTGGCACACACTAGAGAACAACGTAAGTGAATACACTAGTTACATGGATGTTGCCCATTAACGAGACAATTGAACATCGCAAGTTGTGCTCAAACTGACCACTTACAACGGCATTACATCCTTCCAGTTTGGTATGGAACGACTGCTGCACACGTGAAAGCATTTTAGTGAAGATGTCCGAGCAGGCTGCACTAATACACGGTGCATTCAAGTTCTAAGGCCTCCGATTTTTTTCTAATTAACTACTCACCTGAAATCGATGAAACTGGCGTTACTTCTCGACGTAATCACCCTGCAGACGTACACATTTTTCACAACGCTGACGCCATGATTCCATGGCAGTGACGAAGGCTTCTTTAGGAGTCTGTTTTGACCACTGGAAAATCGCTGAGGCAATAGCAGCACGGCTGGTGAATGAGCGGCCACGGAGAGTGTCTTTCGTTGTTGGAAAAAGCCAAAAGTCACTATGAGTCAGGTCAGGTGAGTAGGGAACATGAGGAATCACTTCAAAGTTGTTATCACGAAGAAACTTTTGCGTAACGTTAGCTCGATGTGCGGGTGCGTTGCCTTGGTGAAACAGCACACGCGCAGCCCTTCCCGGACGTTTTTGTTGCAGTGCAGGAAGGAATTTGTTCCTCAAAACATTTTCGTAGGATTCACCTGTTACCGTAGTGCCCTTTGGAACGCAATAGGTAAGGATTACGCCCTCGCTGTCCCAGAACATGGACACCATCATTTCTCCAGCACTGGCGGTTACCCGAAATTTTTTTGGTGGCGGTGAATCTGTGTGCTTCCATTGAGCTGACTGGCGGTATGTTTCTGGATTGAAAAATGGCATCCACGTCTCATCCATTGCCACAACCGACGAAAAGAAAGTCCCATTCATGCTGTCGTTGCGCGTCAACATTGCTTGGCAACATGTCACACGGGCAGCCGTGTGGTCGTCCGTCAGCATTCGTGGCACCCACCTGGATGACACTTTTCGCATTTTCAGGTCGTCATGCAGGATTGTGTGCACAGAACCCACAGAAATGCCAACTCTCGAGGCGATCTGTTCAACAGTCATTCGGCGATCCTTCATAACAATTCTCTCCACTTTCTCGATCGTGTCGTCAGACCGGCTTGTGCGAGCCCGAGGTTGTTTCGGTTTGTTGTCACACGATGTTCTGCCTTCATTGAACTGTCGCACCCACGAACGCACTTTCGACACATCCATAACTCCATAACCACATGTCTCCTTCAACCGTTGATGAATTTCAATTGGTTTCACACCACGCAAATTCAGAAAACGAATGATTGCATGCTGTTCAAGTAAGGAAAACGTCGCCATTTTAAGTATTTAAAACAGTCCTCATTCTCGCCGCTGGCGGTAAAATTCCATCTGCCGCACGGTGCTGCCATCTCTGGGACGTATTGACAATGAACGAGGCCTCATTTTAAAACAATCCGCATGTTTCTTTCTAGTCCGGAGAAAAAAAAATCGGCGGCCTTAGAACTTGAATGCACCTCGTACTTCCATGCATATCATCGGGTGTAGTTCAGAATGAGATTTTCACTCTGCAGCGCTGATATGAAACTTCCTGGCAGATTAAACCTGTTTGGCGGACCGAGACTCGAACTCGGGACCTTTGCCTTTCGCGGGCAAGTACTCTACCAACTTAGCTATCCAAGCACGACTGACGCCCCGTAATCACAGCTTTACTTCTGCCAGTACCCCGTCTCCTACTTTCCAAACAGTACAGAAACTCTCCTGCGAACCTTGCAGAACTAGCTCTCCTGAAAGAAAGGATATTGCGGAGACATGGCTTAGCCACAGCCTGGAGGATGTTTCCAGAATGAGATTTTAACTCTGCAGCGGAGTGTGCGCTAATACGAAACTTCCAGGCAGATTAAAACTGTGTGCCGGTCCCGAGTTCGAGCCTCGGTCCGGCACACAATCTGCCAGGAAGTTTTATCGGGTGTAGTTCATATGACCTTGTAGACAACGTCTTTCAGCTTTCCCTACTGAAGAAAGTCTCTTTCTGGAAACATCCTCCAGGCTGTGGCTAAGCCATGTCTCCGCAATATCCTTTCTTTCAGGAGAGCTAGTTCTGCAAGGTTCACAGGAGAGTTTCTGTACAGGCCTGCCATGGTACAGGTCCTGTGTCTCCGACCCAACGATTTGAGAACAGTCCGTGAAGACATGCTGTAGTACTCCGTGCACTGCAGGCTGCACAGTCATCATTTTGGTACCACAGGTCCCTCCTAGTCTGCAGAGGAAGTTCTCCTGGCATCTGTAGAAGTGGTTTTTTTTTTTTTTAGGAGGCTGCGATACTTGTGCGGATTCAGTGTACTGACTATGAAAAACGGACGTACGAGCTGACGGTTCAGTATCCCACACTACACGTTTACACTTACACTCCATGGACACCGCCGTTCGACCTGGCGCAGCGTACGGGGACTGGTAACAGACCAATGGTGCATGTGTCGCCGGTTTACGTGGCCATGACTGGTAAATGTGGCTTCATCAGTACAGAAGATACGTGATACATCTGTGGCTGTCTTAATGCCCATTTACGGAAGTTAACACGATTCTCGTATTCGTTTCCAGGCAGCTCTTGATGGAGAGAGATGTGATAGAGCTGGAACCTACACTACTGGCCATTAAAACTGCTACACCACGAAGATGACGTGCTACAGACGGGAAATTTATCCGACAGGAAGAAGATGCTGTGATATGCAAATGATTAGCTTCTCAGAGCATTCACACAAGGCTGGCGCCGGTGGCGACACCTACAACGTGCTGACATGAGGAAAGTTTCCAACCGATTTCTCATACACAAACGGCAGTTGACCGGCGTTGCCTGGTGAAACGTTGTTGTGATGCCTCGTGTAAGGAGGAGAAATGCGTAACATCCGAGTTTGCTAAAGATCGGATTGTAGCCTATCACGATTGCGGTTTATGGTATCGCGACATTGCTGCTCGCGTTGGTCGAGATCCAATGACTGTTACCAGAATATGGATTCGGTGGGTTTAGGAGGGTAATACGGAACGCCCTGCTAGATCCGAATGGCCTCGTATCACTAGCAGTCGAGATGAAAGGAATCTTATCCGCATGGCTGTAACGGATCGTGCAGCCACGTCTCGATCCGTGAGTCAACAGATGGGGACGTTTGCTAGACAACAACCATCAGCACGAACAGTTCGACGACGTTTGCAGGAGCAAGGACTATCAGCTCGGAGACCATGGCTGCGGTTATCCTTGACGCTGCATCCCAGACAGGAGTGCCTGCGATGGTGTACTCAACGACGAACCTGGGTGCACGAATGGCAAAACGTCATTTTGTCGGATAAATCCAGGTTTTGTTTACTGCATCATGATGGCCGCATCCGTGTTTGGCGACATCGCGGTGAACGCACATTGGAAGCGTGTATTCGTCATCGCCATACTGGCGTATCACCCGCCGTGATGGTATGGGGTGCCACTGGTTACACGTCTCGGTCACCTGTTGTTCGCATTGACGGCACTTTGAACAGTGGACGTTACATTTCAGATGTGTTACGACCTGTGCCTCTACCTTGCACTCGATCCCTGCGAAATCCTACACTTCAGCCGGATAATGCACGACGCATGTTGCAGATCCTGTACGGGACTTTCTGGATACGGAAAATGTTCGACTGCTGCCCTGGTCAGCACATTCTCCAGATCTCTCACCAACTGAAAACGTCTGGTCAATGGTGGCCGAGCAACTGGCTCGTCACAAAACGCCAGTCACTGCTCTTGATGAACTGTGGTATCGTGTTGAAGCTGCATGGGCAGCTGTACCTGTACACGCCATCCAAGCTCTGTTTGACTCAATGCCCAGGCGTGTCAAGGCCGTTATTACGGCCAGAGGAGGTTGTTCTGGGTACTGATTTCTCAGCATCTATGCACCGAAACTGCGTGAAAATGTAATCACATGTCAGTTCTAGTATAATATATTTGTCCAATGAATTCCCGTTTATCATTTGCTCATGCCAGTTTGTCGTGCAATTAGACGGAAGCTAACGTGAGGATCGCCTGAAACAGCAGCAATAACGTTAATCTCCTCCTCTTCTCCCGCCACTAATTTTTTTCCGTTACGATGTCTAGGTGTTACAATACCACTTTCAGGTAACTGAATGAGGAGGCTGACGTATAACGGTCGAGATGGTAGTTATATGTTGGGACATCTAGCCGCATTCTTCCTCCACTCTCCACACGTCATGAGCATGTCGGTTTTCTCTGCATTGGAAAATCACGACCTATTGCTTGGACTGTCACACATCAACTGACTAGCAAGTTGCAGTGCACTAAAGGAACACACGAGGACACTGTAGGCAAATATAACAACATCGTATGTAGCAACCATGCATGTTCAATGGCACTAACAAAAGTCAGTGTGAGAAATTTCCAAATACGATGGTCCGTCAACGACTCGAACTAGAATTTTGCAACAAACACCACTGCCATTGTGATTTACCCTACGTTTAGTTTGCTAATTTCAATAGTCGTTGTTCTATTTAAAAAAATATATGGTACCATAAAAAATACTCTTTCTAAGTATTATTACATTCCGTTTATTGGCTAACAGTATGAGCTCCTGACTACCAATCTGTGAAAACGGTACATGAATAACACTTCCCATTTCAGCAATATTTGGAGTTCAGGTTTTACGTGATTCCCCCTTTATAAACCGCTTCAATGTATTCAGCCTGTTGTGTATTTGAAACATTTTAAATGTTAATTACGAATTCTGTCTTTTCGGAAGAAATATTTAATGTAGCCCTCTCCGACGTCTCTTACGACTAGCTGATGTCCCCAATCGCTGTAACGATATTTCGGAAAAGACTGCTAAATGATGTGCAAAGGTTGCACTGTTTGGGCGCTACCGAGACACAATTCCAAAGCTCACCTTTCGTCTTACGCTTATAGCTATAGTCTGTCGGTAAACTGAAGAGCGAGCGAGTCCCCACTCTGCCTACCCTGCTACGTCACAGGGCCCTTCTACAGGCTGTTTCACAACGTAGTTCCGGTCCTGCCGCGGCGCGCGCTTTAAATCTGTGGCGACGCCGCATACAGATACGTCGCGGCTGCGTATATTTTTAGACAAATGCATTAAGACCATAAGGAATACAAAAAACGATAGCTTCTTTCGAAACACAACATTATAGAGTAAATAACATTAACATAAGAACGGAGTCAGGATTCTACTACAAACATAGGACCGAATTGCTGTTCATGTGAATGTACAGGGCTATTACAAATGATTGAAGCGATTTCATAATTTCACTGTAGCTCCATTCATTGACATATGGTCACGACACACTACAGATACGTAGAAATACTCATAAAGTTTTGTTCGGCTGAAGCCGCACTTCAGGTTTCTACCGCCAGAGCGCTCGAGAGCGCAGTGAGACAAAATGGCGACAGGAGCCGAGAAACCGTTTGTCGTGCTTGAAATGCACTCACATCAGTCAGTCATAACAGTGCAACGTCACTTCAGGACGAAGTTCAACAAAGATCCACCAACTGCTAACTCCATTCGGCGATGGTATGCGCAGTTTAAAGCTTCTGGATGCCCCTGTAAGGGGAAATCAACGGGTCGGCCTGCAGTGAGCGAAGAAACGGTTGAACGCGTGCGGGCAAGTTTCACGCGTAGCCCGCGGAAGTCGACGAATAAAGCAAGCAGGGAGCTATTTTCGTCTTTCAACAGGATGGTACTCCACCGCACTTCCATCATGATATTCGGCATTTCTTAAACAGGAGATTGGAAAATTGATGGATCGGTCGTGGTGGAGATCAGCAATTCATGTCATGGCCTCCACGCTCTCCCGACTTAACCCCATGCGATTTCTTTCTGTGGGGTTATGTGAAAGATCAGTGTTTAAACCTCCTCTACCAAGAAACGTGCCAGAACTGCGAGCTCGCATCAACGATGCTTTCGAACTCATTGACGGGGACATGCTGCGCCGAGTGTGGGAGGAACTTGATTATCGGCTTGATGTCTGCCGAATCACTAAAGGGGCACATATCGAACATTTGTGAATGCCTAAAAAAACTTTTTGAGTTTTTGTATATGTGTGCAAAGCATTGTGAAAATATCTCAAATAATAAAATTATTGTAGAGCTGTGAAATCGCTTCAGTCATTTGTAATAACCCTGTATATTCCTCTATTGCTATTCGTAAAATGAACCCCATATAATGCAATAAATATGTAGAACTTAAGGCTTGTTCCTACTTTGTGTTCCTACTAAAAGGTAGAAGTTTTCTTTGAAGGACGGCATTGAAACGGAGCGAGGTGGCGCAGTGGCTAGCACACTGGACTCGCATTCGGGAGGACGACGGTTCAATCCCGCGTGTGATCGTCCTGATTTAGGTTTTCCGTGATTTCCCTAAATCGCTCCAGGCAAATTCCGGGATGGTTCGTCCTTCCCTAACCCCATGAGACCGATGACCTCTCTGTCTGGTCTCCTCCACCAAACAACCCAACCCCAACCCAGCTACATTCAAACCTAACAATTCTTGCAACACGAAGAGTGTTTAAAAAGTAAGCAGAAATTTATAATTTTGTGTGTTATATTAGTCCGATCTGGACTACTTTTTTTATCACTGTCTTCGTAAACCTGTCTCAAAAGTATGTTCACAATGTTATGCATATTGAGTATTTACTTTGTTGTCAGCTGTCAAAAAGGTTACATGTGTTGTGGTAGCATCAACGAATATTTGTTTTGTATAAAAATAGATTAGAGAACGTGCATTAAATTTTGTTATAAGAATGGAATAAATTGTATGAAATTTTTAGAAATGTTAAATATTGCTTTTGGTGAACCTGTTATGAGTAAACCAAGGGCTTACAAGGGATACAAAAATTTCAAAGCAGGCCTTAAAGGACAACGGTTTTACAAGCATGGATGAGATTAAAATGCACAGTTAAGAGACCTAAAAACTATCCCGAAGACATAGTTCGTAAAGTGTTTCGGGAATTGGAAAAAGCACTGGCATAAGTGTACAGTATGTGGGTCTGAGCACTTTGGGACTTAACATCTGAGGTCATCAGTCTCCTAGAACTTAGAACTACTTAAACCTAACTAACCTAATCACATCACACACATCCATGCCCGAGGCAGGATTAGAACCTGCGACTGCAGCAGTCGCGCGGTTCCAGACTGAAGCGCCTAGAACAGCTCGGCCACAACGGCCGGCCTGTACAGTATGTAAGGAGGAATATTTTGAAGAGGATGACATTGCTGTAGATTAACAAAGCTCTTACCAAAAAATAAAAATTAATATGTGAACGCACCTCGTA
The DNA here is from genome assembly GCF_021461385.2 of Schistocerca piceifrons. Lineage (NCBI taxonomy): Eukaryota > Metazoa > Arthropoda > Insecta > Orthoptera > Acrididae > Schistocerca > Schistocerca piceifrons. The sequence continues at coordinate 169,630,099 of NC_060146.1, forward strand.
GGTCAAGCTTTTTGGTTAGAAGTCCAGAATCTACATGTTTCGAAGAAAATTTATTCAGCGTTTGGAATAGCTATTGGGCACATGTTTTAAGCAATTTGCCTTAGAATCAGGTGAATAGTGACCGAGATAGAGATTTGATGTTCCATAAGCATCAAAGGTTTTACATGATTTTGAAACTGTGTATAACGATTGGTTTTCTCCCAAAGTTATTACTTTTCCTTCGTGGCGATTCCAGTAAACCATGCGGCTCATTTTCGCGTTCCTTCCTTACAGACTACAGAGGTAAGTGAACCGCTACCTTTTGTGGCAATTATTTTGTATGCGTCCTGTGAAAATTCATTCATGGGTGACAAGAAGCACTCGAGTGGACCGACTCAGTCGTGTCGAAATTGCCGAACTGCAGAAGCCTGCCATCCGTTCAGCGGACGCCACAGGTCGCAACGTCCGCGGGCCGCAGTGCCGGACAGGACGTGACGTCAGTGATGACGTAGCAGGCCGGACGCACGCGGCAGCGGGCCCCACACACACACGCACACGTACAGGCCAGCTGCTGCTCCTCTGTTTTCCTTCCCCGAGGCCTCCCCTCCTGTTTACCCTTAGCGGCGCTGACGCCTTTCACCCCGACCTACCCTCCGCGCCGGAGCATTGAGGCCGCCACGAACACGACCCACGAGCGAGTGGAGCCTCGCAGCGATCGCTTTGCTAATCGCTGCTGCTCCTCCTCGTACAGGAAGCCTGCAGTCTTACTCCACACCTCTGATCCAGCCATAGGCCACATTTTTGTGTGTGTCTGGATCACGCGATCTACAACAAGGTTCATATTAAGAGTTTTGTCTTAGCTGTTCTTTGTGTCTGTATCCATTCTCTCAGAAAGGGAGTCTTTTCCTCTCTCGGCTTTTTGATCAAATGTGTGTGAAATCTCATGAGACTTAATTGCTAAGGTCATCAGTCCCTAAACTTACACACAACTTAACGTAAATTATCCTAAGGACACACACACACACTCATGCCCCAGGGAGGACTCGAACCTCCGACGAGACCAGCCGCACAGTCCATGACTGTAGCGTCCTACACCGCTCGGCTAATCCCGCGCGGCTCTCTCGGATTTTTCTGTCAGGACAAGAATTCTCGACAGGACTGTTTGCCTGGCTGAAAAACCCGAGAGTACTGCAATAACTCCGTGCGACTACCGCTAAACATCCCCTTCTGAGACAACGAAAGTAGCGTGGGACTGCACATATATACACTACTGGCCATTACAATTGCTACACCACGTGCTACAGACGCGAAATTTAACCGACAGGAAGAAGATGCTGTGATGTGCAAATGATTAGCTTTTCAGAGCGTTCACACAAAATTGGTGCCGGTGGCGACACCTACAACGTGCTCACATAAGGAATGTTTCCAACCATTTCTCATACACAAACAGCAGTCGACCGGCGTTGCCTGGTGAAACGTTGTGATGCCTCGTGTAAGGAGGAGAAATGCGTACCATACGTTTCCACCTTGATAAAGGTCGGATTGTAGCCTATCGCGATTGCGGTTTATCGTATCGCGACATTGCTGCTCGCGTTGGTCGAGATCCAATGACTGTTAGCAGAATATGGAATCAGTGGGTTCAGGAGGATAATACGGAACGCCGTGATGGATCCCAACGGCCTCGTATCACTAGCAGTCGAGATGACAGGCATCTTATCCGCATGGCTGTAACGGATCGTGCAGCCACGTCTCGATCCCTGAGTCAACAGATGGGGACGTTTGCAAGACAACAACCATCTGCACGAACAGTTCGACGTTTGCAGCAGCATGGACCATCAGCTCGGAGACCACGGCGGCGGTTACCCTTGACGCTGCATCACAGACAGGAGCGCCTGCGATGGTGTACTCAACGACGAACCTGGGTGCACGAATGGCAAAACGTCAATTTTTCGGATGAATCCAGGTTCTGTTTACAGCATCATGATGGTCGCATCCGTGTTTGGCGACATCGCGGTGAACGAGCGTTGGAAGCGTGTATTCGTCATCGCCATACTGACATATCACTCGGCGTGATGGTATGGGGTGCCATTGGTTACACGTCTCGGTCACTGTTGTTCGCATTGAACGGCGCTTTGAACAGTGGATGTTACATTTCAGATGTGCTATGACCCGTGGTTCTATCCTTAATTCGATCTCTGCGAAACCTTACATTTGATCAGGATAATGCACGACCGCATGTTGCAGGTCCTTTACGGGCCTTTCTGGATACGGAAAATGTTCGACTGCTGCCCTGGCCAGCAAATTCTCCAGATCTCTCACCAATTGAAAACGTCTGGTCAATGGTGGCCGAGCAACTGGCTCGTCACAATACGCCAGTCACTACTCTTGATGAACTGTGGTATCGTGTTGAAGCTGCATGGGCAGCTGTACCTGTACACGCCATCCAAGCTCTGTTGGACTCAATGTCGAGGCGTATGGAGGCCGTTATTACGGCCGGATGTGGTTGTTCTGGGTACTGATTTCTCAGTATCTATGCACCCAAATTGCATGAAAATATAATCATATGTCAGTTCTAGTATAATACATTTGTCCAATGAATACCCGTTTATCATCTGCCTTTCTTCTTGGTGTAGCAATTATAATGGCCAATCGTGTACTTTACGTTTTCGATGGTATTGTTGCTCCTACTTTTGAAAATTTTCACAACCTGTCTACTTAATCTGGTTTGTCCCATTCCTTTAATATTAATGTATAATATAATAATAATCTGAATTGTACCTTCGTTGTTTCATGTTGTTGTTGTGGCCTTCAGTCCGCTCTATCCCCGAGTCCGTACCCACCATACACGCTACTGAATCTCCTTACTGTATTCGTCTCTTGGTCTTCCTCTACGATATTTACTCTCCACACTTCCCTCCAATACTAAATTGGTGATCCCTTGATGTCTCGGATTGCGTCCTACCAACCGACCCCTTCTGCCATTCAGTTTGTGCCACAAATTTATCTTCTCCGCAACTCTATTCCGGTACCTCGTCATTAGTTACGTGATCTACCAATCCAATCTTCAGCATTCTTATGTAGCATCACATTTCAAAAGCTTCTGTTCCGTCTAAACTGTTCATCGTCTATGTTTCACTTCCATGCATGGCCACACTCCATACAAATACTTACAGGAAACACTTCCTGACACTTATAGCTACACTCGATGTTAACTGCTTCAGAAACTTTCTTTTCTTTCTTTTTCTTTTTTTACCCTTTCTGCTTCGCCCTTAATCAGATATTTTGCAGCCCAAATAAAAAAACTCATGTGCTACTTTAAAAGTCTCAGTTCCTAATCCAGTTCCCTCAGCGTCGCCTGATTTAATTCTACTATGCTCCATTTTCCTCGTTCTACTTTTTTTATGTTCATCTTAATGCTCCTTTCGAGACACTGTCCATTCCATTCAAACCGAGCGACGTGGAGCTGTGTTAGCACACTGGACGACGGTTCAAACCCGCGATCGGTCATGTAGATTCAGGTTTTCCGTAATGTCCCTAAAACACTCCAGGCAAATTCCGGGATGGTTACGTTGAAAGACAACGCCCGATTTTCTTCCCCGTACTTGACACTATCCAAGCCTGTTATAAGTCCCAATGATCCCAATGTCGAAGGGACATTAAACCCAGTTTTCCTTCCCTCCATTCCGTTGAAATGCTCTTCCAATTCCTCAGCTGTCTTGACAGAATTATAATGTCATCGGCAGAATCAAAGTTTTAAATCCTCTCCCTTGACTTTAATGCCTACTCCAAACTTTTTTGTTTCCTTTACTGCTTATTCAATGTTCATATTGAATAACATAGGGAGTAGGCTACGACCCTATCTAGCTCCCTTTTCCACCACGGGTTGACTTACATGTCGCTCGATTCTTACTTGCTGCCTCGTTTCTGTACAAATCACAAATAGCTTTTCGCTCCCTGTATTTTACCCCTACTACCTTCAGAATTTCAAAGAAAGATTCCAGTCAACATTGTCAAAAGCTTTCCCTAAGTCTCCAAAAGCTATAAACGCTCTTTCGTTAGAGAATAAATTTTGGCATACTTTTCTGTATCTTCATTTCATTTTAATCTGTATATCACCCTTCAGAATAATTTATACGTAAATTATCTCTCATTACGTTTCGGTCTCTTTGTTTAAAATGCACTTCTTAGCCCCATAAAGTCACTTTACTATGTTGTAGTCTCTCCAGTTTTGTGTATTTTAAGATATGTATTTCGTTACAGACGTCTGTTCTAAGCCTTTTAGCTGTTTCCGTTTGGTGGCTAAGAACTTCATAACCAGTCTTTTCCAGGCCATTTCCCTCCTTCTATCGTTTCGTATAAGTATTTGAGTTGAGGTACTCTCTAGATTTTCCCTGGTTTTTAGAATTTTGCATACCAGGTTACGTTGGAAATATATTTTGGTTTTGGACTGCTGTTTCTTTAAAAACGGCTGTTTGTTTTTTCGCTGTGTCATTCTCTTCAAACACAATGGCCGAGTCCAGATTTAGGTGCAACACGTGTAATTTTATAATTATTAGTAAAAGCCGGATTTGATGATATTTTCCCCTCAGTATTTTGAGATATATAATGACGGCTCCAGAACCACGGTGGGTTATACCTTGTCGGCCTGGGTGGCCAAGCGGTTCTAGGCGCTACAGTCTGGAACCGTGCGACCGTTACGGTCGCAGGTTCGAATCCTGCCTCGGGCATGGATGTGTGTGATGTCCTTAGGTTAGTTAGATTTAAGTAGGTCTAAGTTCTAGGGGACTGATGATCTTAGATGTTAAGTCCCATAGTGCTCAGAGCCATTTGAACCATTTGGTTATACCTTCCTGTGTCCAAACGCAGGTCACAGTTAATTGCCATCGGTTCCCATTCAAACTTTAGCTATCTTGCAGTTTTACATTATTTGCAGAACATCACTGCAAATGTTGTTGTTGATGTTGTTGTGGCCTTCAGTCCAGAGACTGGTTTGATGCAGCTCTCCATGCTACTCTATCCTGTGCAAGCTTCTTTATCTCCCAGTACCTACTGCAACCTACATCCTTCTGAATCTGCTTAGTGTATTCATCTCTTGGTCTCCCTCTACGATTTTTACCCTCCACACTGCCCTCCAATACTAAAATGGTGATCCCTTGATGCCTCAGAACAACCGATCCCTTCTTCTGGTCAAGTTGTGCTCTTCTCTCCAATCCTATTCACTACTTCCTCATTAGTTATGTGATCTACCCATCTAATCTTCAGCATTCTTCTGTAGCACCACATTTCGAAAGCTTCTATTCTCTTCTTCTCCAAACTATTTATAGTCCATGTTTCACTTCCATACAAGGCTACACTCCATACAAATACTTTCAGAAATGACTTCCTGACACTTAAATCTATACTTGATGTTAACAAATTTCTCTTCTTCAGAAACGCTTTCCTTGCCATTGCCAGTCTACATTTTATATCCTCTCTACTTCGACCATCATCAGTTATTTTGCTCCCCAAATAGCAAAACTCCTTTACTACCTTAAGTGTCTCATTTCCTAATCTAATTCCTTCAGCATCACCCAACATAATTCGACTACATTGCATTATCCTCGTTTTGCATTTGTTGATGTTCATCATATATCCTCCTTTCAAGGCAATGTCCATTCCATTCAACTGCTCTTCAAAGTCCTTTGCTGTCTCTGATAGAATTACAATGTCATCGGCGAACCTCAAAGTTTTTATTTCTTCTCCATGGATTTTAATACCTACTCCGAATTTTTCTTTTGTTTCCTTTACTGCTTGCTCAATATACAGATTGAATAACATCGGGGAGAGGCTACAAACCTGTCTTACTCCCTTCCCAACAACTGCTTCACTTTCATGTCCCTCGACTCTTATAACTGCCATCTGGTTTCTGTACAAATTGTAAATAGCCTTTCGCTCCCTGTATTTTACCCCTGCCACCTTTAGAATTTGAAAGAGAGTATTCCAGTCAACATTGTCAAAAGCTTTCTCTAAGTCTACAAATGCTAGAAACGTAGGTTTGCCTTTCCTTAATCTTTCTTCTAAGATAAGTCGTAAGGTCAGTATTGCCTCACGCGTTCCAGTGTTTCTACGGAATCCAAACTGATCTTCCCCGAGGTTGGCTTCTACTAGTGTTTCCATTCGTCTGTAAAGAATTCGTGTTAGTATTTTGCAGTTGTGGCTTATTAAACTGATTGTTCGCTAATTTTCACATCTGTCAACACCTGCTTTCTTTGGGATTGGAATTATTATATTCTTCTTGAAGTCTGAGGGTATTTCGCCTGTTTCATACATCATGCTCACCAGATGGTAGAGTTTTGTCAGGACTGGCTCTCCCAAGGCTGTCAGTAGTTCCAATGGAATGTTGTCTACTCCCGGGGCCTTGTTTCGACTCAGGTCTTTCAGTGCTCTGTCAAACTCTTCACGCTGTATCGTATCTCCCATTTCATCTTCATCTACATCCTCTTCCATTTCCATAATATTGTCCTCAAGTACATCGCCCTTGTATAGACCCCCTATATACTCCTTCCACCTTTCTGCTTTCCCTTCTTTGCTTAGAACTGGGTTTCCATCTGAGCTCTTGATATTCATACAATTGGCTCTCTTTTCTCCAAAGGTCTCTTTAATTTTCCTGTAGGCAGTATCTATCTTACCCCTAGTGAGATAAGCCTCTACATCCTTACATTTGTCCTCTAGTCATCCCTGCTTAGCCATTTTGCACTTCCTGTCGACCTCATTTTTGAGACGTTTGTATTCCTTTTTGTCTGCTTCATTTACTACATTTTTATATTTTCTCCTTTCATCAATTAAATTCAATATTTCTTCTGTTACCCAAGGATTTCTACTAGCCCTCGTCTTTTTACCTACTTGATCCTCTGCTGCCTTCACTACTTCATCCCTCAAAGCTACCCATTCTTCTTCTACTGTATTTCTTTCCCCCATTCCTGTCAATTGTTCCCTTATGCTCTCCCTGAAACTCTGTACAACCTCTGGTTCTTTCAGTTTATCCAGGTCCCATCTCCTTGAATTCCCACCTTTTTGCAGTTTCTTCAGTTTTAATCTACAGTTCATAACCAATAGATTGTGGTCAGAGTCCACATCTGCCCCTGGAAATGTCTTACAATTTAAAATCTGGTTCCTAAATCTCTGTCTTACCATTATATAATCTATCTGATACCTTTTAGTATCTCCAGGGTTCTTCCATGTATACAACGTTCTTTCATGATTCTTAAACCAAGTGTTAGCTATGATTATGTTGTGCTCTGTGCAAAATTCTACCAGGCGGCTTCCTCTTTCATTTCTTAGTCCCAATCCATATTCACCTACTACGTTTCCTTCTCTCCCTTTTCCTACACTCGAATTCCAGTCACCCATGACTATTAAATTTTCGTCTCCCCCTTCACTATCTGAATAATTCCTTTTATTTCATCATACATTTCTTCAATTTCTTCGTCATCTGCAGAGCTAGTTGGCATATAAACTTGTACTACTGTAGTAGGTGTGGGCTTCGTATCTATCTTGGCCACAATAATGCGTTTACCATGCTGTTTGCAGTAGCTTACCCGCATTCCTATTTTCCTATTCATTATTAAACCTACTCCTGCATTACCCCTGTTTGATTTGGTGTTTATAACCCTGTAGTCACCTGACCAGAAGTCTTGTTCCTCCTGCCACCGAACTTCACTAATTCCCACTATCACTGCAAATATCATTTTGATTTCAACGATTTGTAGAAACTTGTTCAAGAAAACTAATCCTCTAGTAATGGATGTTATGTAAGCCACCAACGAAATCGGAAATCTCTGGAGGAAAGTGAATGGAAACAGGCGATAACTTGGACAAGATTGCAGCACAAAACTACACAGCTGTTTCAGAAGCACTAGTACCGCCTTCAGACGTGAAGACTACACTATACACAAGAGCGAGGCGGTAACGGGAAGACGAATATCAATCATCGCTATGCAGTGACGGGAAATATTATGGGGAAATACAGGGTGAGTCACTAAATATTACCACCAAGAATAGTTCTGAAAGTATAATAGGAGCTGAAAAGTTTGTGGGACAAAAGTTCCATGGGACACCGCAGACCATAATATGACGTCGGTCTGTTGTTGCTAGATGGAGGTCGCTTCAGAGATAAGAAGGTCAACTTTTTTTTTTAATTAAATGGGATGCTAGAGTTTCTGATAGCGGCTATCGAGAAGAAAGATGTGTAACAGTAAGGATTTGGATTGTTTGGGGGAAGAGACCAAACAGCGAGGACATCGGTCTCATCGGAATAGGAAAGGACAGGGAAGGAAGTCGGCCGTGCGCTTTCAAAGGAACCATCCCGGCATTTGCCTGGAGTGATCTAGGGAAATCACGGAAAACCTAAATCAGGATGGCCGGACGTGGGATTGAACCGTCGTCCTCCCGAATGCGAGTCCAGTGTGCTAACCACTGCGCCACTTCGCTCGGTGTAACAGTAAGGTCTTTGAAGGTCAACGAAGGTCACAGAGGTGACATGAACTTCCACTTACAGAAGGCGTTCGAAGTGATGACCATTGGTATCAATGCAGTGCTCCAATCTTCTTATCATGGATTGAGTGGTGTTCCTTATCACATCGGCACTTATCGAAGCACATGCTGTGACAATTCTCTCTCGCATATCTTCAGGTGTGGCTGGAACGTCTTTATAAACAACGTCTTCTACGATTCCCCACAACAAAAAATCCAGAGTAGTCAAGTCTAGCGAACGAGCCGGCCACAACACATCTCCTCCACGTCCAATCCAACGATTTAGGTATGTGCCGGACACCCATAGTGTTGATATCACATTCTGTTCCTTGTTCCTAAAGGTATTCCTTCCCATAACAGACCCAATGTTTTTTGCGGGAATGTGGTGTACTTCCTAATGTTAAGATTTCCTTCGATGAAATAGGGGCCTGTATTTCTGTCCTCCAGAATCCAACACCATACATTCACCGACCACGGTATTTGGTGTGTAACTTGCCGCACCCAACTTGGATTTTCAGTTGCCCAATAATGCATGTTCTGCAGATTAACATTTCTATGGTTCGTGAATGTAGCCTCGTCAGCAAATAAAATCAAATTAATAAATGTGTCATCCCTCTGAATCGAGCCCATCGGCAGAATTCACTGCGACGCATACACATCCGTACCAGTTAATTCTTGGTGGAAACTGATGTGGTAAGGATGATATTTATGACGTTGGAGAACACGAACAACACTATTCTGGCTCATGCCAGATTCCCTTGCGATTTGACGAGAACTAACACTAGGATCTCGAACCACAGTGGCAAGAGTACCAATTTGCGTTAAAGATCCAGTTGTTCTCAATTTATCATACACATATTTACATTTACGACGTTTAGGGTGAGAACGTTGAGGATATCTTTCAGCGTGTAAGACTCTAGCTCTCACTGAATTTCCTTGGCATTCTCCGTAAATGAGAAGCATATCGACCTGTTCTTCGAAGATTACATCATTCACATTCGCTTGATTCAATGATACTAGTCTTATCGTTCCTGTTAATGTTGTATTGCGAAACCGTCGAATGGTGTTTACATGTCAATGGCACGTTAGATGGATACGCCGTATTCGGCGAATATAACTATTTGCACGATATACGAGAGAGACTTGTCAGAGCATGTGCTTTGATAAGTGCCGAAGTGATGAGGAATACCACTCAATGCATGATAAGAAGATTGCAGCACTGCATTGATACCAATGGTCATCACTTCGAACACCTTCTGTAAATGGACGTTCATGCCACCTTTCTGACCTTCGTTGACCTTCAAAGACTTTACTGTGACACGTCATTGGATTCGTCTCGATAGCCGCTATCAGAAAATAAGTACCAAACTATAGCACCCCATTTAAAAAAAACAAAGTTGACGTTCATATATCTGATGCGACCCCACCTAGCACCCAAAAACCATCGTCATATTATGGCCCCATTGTCCCATGCAACATTTGTCCCACAAATTTTTCAGCTCCTATCATACTTTCGGAGTTATTCTAGGTGACAATTGTTAGTGACTCACCCTGTATAGCCAATCCTTCCCTCCAAGCCCTGGTTCCATATAGGTGATTTGAATTAGAAGTTTATTAGTTCCATAATTCACCGAATACAGCTTCGAAGCAAATGTAAGGGAAGGAATGTAAGGGGATACGTTGTAAATGTAAGAAGATCTTTTCTAGATGGACGCGAGAGGCACCAAGATCTGCATAACGCGTTCCCGTTCACAGGAGCGAGTAACAGAGTAAGATGGGGGCTCAGGTAATACATACGTTCAGGTAATCCATACGATCATTTCATTTTCACCGCAGAATTGCCTTCTATTGCAGCCACATTGCACTGATGTTGACGGCAACGCTATGGGGCGAAATGTTGCAGTAAAATTTAACGTTTAATGTTGTTAAAGTGGTTTGTACGCAGGGGCAGTTTTGACTCGACGTTACAGAATTGCAGGCCAGTGTATGGCATCAAGGGAGTACCCCGATATAAATAATTATAATAAAAAAAAAGAATCTATTCTTCGCAGACAACATACGAGGAGGTTGGCGGCCAAGGGAAAAAAAGGAAAGATGTCCGTAGTCGTAAAAACGATGAGATATGCGCGCGCGTCTCCACTGTGTGACGTGTGAAGCGAGATGACTGATTTGATACAACTATTCAGATATCATCAACCGTTACCAACGACTGTAGCAACTTACCTTCAACAAAGTGATGTATTAATTTTAAAATAAGTTATGAAATCCTTAAATAAACATAACCTTAACTTATAAAATTCTAGAATATTCCCACAACACGTAAAATGGCTGTACGGTTAAAGGAAAAAATTTCGAAATTGAAAGTACACATTTTGTAATTGTTGCTCCCCACACTATATTCTCAAACCACAGTATTCGTAGATATGTTAAAACTTATATTCTTCTGGAAGAATAAACTTTGCCAAAATGGTAGCAATGCTTTTTATTACTATAACTGGTTTCGGCAAATCATCGCTGTCTCCATCGGATCTTGTAACATTATCAGATGCACATGCTTGCTATAATAATGAAAGTCACATAGTGATGTTGCGTCAAATAAAATAATGGCAGGGAACATCAGCACGTCCTAAAACATACAATACGTTGCACTGATGTCCCAGCATATACTAAGCGCTTAACACCACATATTCGTCAGTTTGGTTTGTGCAGTCATCAACGCTACTCGAGTGAACCTTCGGCTCCGAAAATCCAAATCGACACACACACACACACACACACACACACACACACACACACATATATATATATATATATATATATATATATATATATATATATTTAATGGTTCGCACGCTGACACTTACTGATGGACCAGCACTGAAATCTGCAGCAATAGCAATTTGCGGAATGTTTGCTCTTCTGTCACGTTGAACGATTCTCTTCAGTCGTTGTTCCCTTTCTTGCAGGATGTTTTTTCGGGCGCAGCGATGTCGGAAATTTGCTGTTTTACCGGATTCCTTATATTCATGATACACACCTGAAATGGTCCTACGGGAAAATCCCCACTTCATCGCTAACTCGGAGATGCTGTGTCCCATCGCTCATGCACAGATTATAACACCACGTTCAAACTCACTTAAATCTTGATAAGATGCCATTGCAGCAGCAGTAGCCGATCTAAGAACTGCGCCAGACGCTTGTTGTCTTATATAGGTGTTGCCGACCGCGGCGCCCTATTCTGCCTGTTAACATATCTCTGTATTCGAAAACGCATGCCTATACCAGTTTCTTTGTCGCTTCGTTGTATGTGCCTACAACCTATTAAAGTTTTACTACCATGGGACAAATGCATTTCGGGCTACATGGTTTTGAAGCACAGGACAATCAGCCTCATTTCACATGCAGCCAAAGTGATGTTAAGAATAATTAATAAAAGACTTGAAAAAGTAATAGAGGAGAATCTCGACGGAATACGGGCACCAGAGATGCAATAGGGCTCCTACGAATCTTGGGAGAAAGGTTTATTGAAAAAGGAAGAGACCTACATACGTGCTTCATTGATTTAGAAAAGGCATTTGACAATGTGGTTTGGGACAAGCTGGCGACTATTATGAGGGAAAAGAGAATGGACTGGAAAACCAGAAGACTTATAAACTCATTGTACCTTAATCAAAAAGTTTCAGTTAAAGTGAGAGGAGAAAGTACAAACTGGATCAGACTAGGAAAAGGAGTAAGACAAGGATGCTTTTTATCACCTACTCTTTTCAACCTGTACTTGGAAAATATAATTGACCAATGCTCATTAGATGACAAAGGAGTAGAAATTGGAGGAAGAAGAGTAGGGTGCTTGAGATTTGCTGATGACATGGTCCTTCTAGCCACAGGGGAAAAAGAATTACAGGATTTGGTGGACACCATTGCAACTAATGGAAAAAAATATGGAATGAAAATCAACACAAATAAAACAAAAGTATTGGCAATAGGAGGAAATAAGGAAATAAAAATTGTGCTGAATGGAGAAACACTAGAACAGGAGCAAAATCTTAAGTATCTTGGAAGCAGGATAGACACCGACTGGAAGTGCACCACAGAAATTAAAACAAGGATAGCAATGGCAAAACAGGCGTTTTATAAGAAAAGGAGAATCTTCTGCAGCGGTATGGACAGAGAACTCAGAAAGAGACTCATAAAATGTCTTGTATGGAGTGTTCTTCTATATGGCGCTGAAACATGGACTATGAGGAAAAAAGACAGAGAAAGGCTGGAGGCTTTTGAGATCTGGACATGGCGGAAGATGGAAAGAATAAGTTGGATGGACAGAGTAAAAAATGAAGAGGTACTGAGAAGAGTGGGAGAGAAAAGGCAGTTACTAGATGTAATAAAGAGAAGAAAAAGAAATTGGATTGGGCATATATCAAGAAAGAATGACGGACTGATAAAAACAGTTTTAGAAGGTTATGTAGAAGGGAAAAGGAAGCGAGGAAGGAAGAGATTCCAGATATTGGATGACATGATGGACGGTACAACATACAGCAGCCTTAAGAAGGAAGCAATGGAACGCAGAAAATGGAGAGGCAAAGGACCTCCTAATATAGCAGATAACTGATGATGATGAGTTTTGAAGTGAGCAGTGCGAGGCGAAGAGTCTGAAAAGCGGAAATCCTTACTGTGGTGTCACCGCCAGACACCACACTTGCTAGGTGGTAGCTTTAAATCGGCCGCGGTCCATTAGTACATGTCGGACCCGCGTGTCGCCACTGTCAGTGATCGCAGACCGAGCGCCACCACACGGCAGGTCTAGAGAGACTTACTAGCACTCGCCCCAGTTGTACGGACGACGTAGCTAGCGATGCACACTGACGAAGCCTCGCTCATTTGCAGAGCAGATAGTTAGAATAGCCTTCAGCTAAGTCAATGGCTACGACCTAGCAAGGCGCCATTAGCAGTATATTGTCTGAAACTATAGAGTCTCACTTGTATCGTCAATAGCGATGTACCAAGGATGGATTAAAGTTAAGTATTCCAGAAGCTACGTACTTTTCTTTATAGCATTCATTACGTATCCTGTTTCAGACCTCACGCCCATCTGCTTGAGCTTAGCGCGTGCCTTTCGGCTACTTCAGAGTGGCGTGGCTGTCTTGCTACGCTACAACAGTTGGCGACGAGTCTCGAAAGAGGATTTAGCGTTCGTATTGCCCTAATTTACTTGTGTCATGGCTTCGTCACAATCTCCAGATGTACTGTCCGAATTTTATCGCTTGCAGAATCAGCAGACGCTGGCCTTATTGGATGCCCTTGGACAGCTCGTCCAGGGTCAACGTGCACTGCAAAACGATGCGGCCGCCGCCGCTTCATCGCTACCGCAGCCACAACACGCAGTTGCACCCCCATTCCGTAATTTTCAAGCGGACGTGGAAACATGGACGGAGTGGTCACGCCAATTTGGATTCCATCTCGCCGCCTACAGAATTCAAGGTAACGAGCGGCAGCCTTTTTTATTGCCCTGTGTAGGTGTGTCCACCTACCGTGTGATAGTGACATTGTTTCCCCGACGCGACGTAGCCACTCTGTCCTACGAAGAAATTTTGTCGGCGTTAGATGCCTATTTCAAAGAAACAGTACATGTCGTTGCAAAATGGTATACGTTCTTTCGTACAAAACGTACGGCCGGTCAGACTAATAGGGAGTGGGTTGCAACATTGCAAGGCCTTACTAGGGATTGTGCTTTTCAGTGTGAATGTGGACTCCCTTATTCAGATACAATGGGACGTGATGCAATTGCACAGAACGTTTCTGATGTTCGTATACGGGAGCAAATTTTGAAACTAGTCAATTCCTCCCTTCAACAGGTGATAGACATATTAGATAGGCAAGACACACTTGACTTTGCACAGGAATCATTTGAACCTTCGCCAGCCGTGTGTCACATTAACCGGCCCGCCGGGCGCGCTGCACGGAACGATAAACAGCCCTCGCGCTCGTCCGCGCAGCTGCCGCCTCGCTCTCCACGTGTGCCGCGTAAGCGAGCAAATGCAGTGAAATCATGCCCACGGTGTGCGACTAGACATTCGCGTGAACATTGCCCATCACGCCAAGCTATTTGCTTTTACTGTAATAAGAAAGGACATGTTCAAAGTGTTTGCCAGAAAAAGCTCCGATCGGCCAATCACAACCATTTCAGGCCCTTTGCTTCGCGCCAGAATCGAACCATGGACAATCAGGCTCGTGAACCTTCGCCCATGGACATTCGTGTAATTAATTCCACTCCATCCAGTGTCACTTTCTCTAACAGTGACTGTGTTCGTCCCACAAAACGTGTGCGTCGACGTCGACGGAAATCCCGTCAGGTCGCAAGTGCTTCTGTACCAGTGTCTGTTCACACTGCACGAGACAGTCGCTCTTGTCGTCAGCAGGACAATAAACTTTTTGTAGACTTGGACTTTGAAGGCAAGGTGATACCATTCCAGCTCGATACCGGAGCTGCAGTTTCATTGCTCAATCACGACACGTACAAACAACTGGGCAAACCTCCGTTGCATGCCGCAAATGTTCAGCTCACTAGTTATTCAGGACAGCCTATCCCTGTGTTAGGACAGTGCAGCCTTCTTGCAACATACAAGGGACAAACAAAACTGGTGTCATTTTACGTTCTTCGTTCTTCTACTGCGGTAAACTTGTTTGGTTTAGATTTATTTCAATTGTTTAACATATCTATAGTCAATCAGGTACTATCAGTGAACGAGACTGTGCCTTCAGCCAGTGTTTCTCGTCTATGTGAAGAATTTGCAGACATTTTTGCACCGGGCCTTTGTTGCGCTAAGAACTATGAAGCACATTTGGAACTGAAAGTAAACGTGCAACCGAAATTTTTCAGAGCGCGCAATGTTCCCCACGCATTGTGTGATGAGATCGCAAGAACATTACACGATTCAGAATCACAAGGTGTAATTGAACGTGTGCAGGCTTCTCTCTGGGCCTCACCCTTAGTAATTTTGCCAAAACCTTCCGGAAAACATAGACTTTGTGTGGACTTCAAGGCCACTGTGAATCCACAACTAGTGATTGCAACTTTTCCATTACCCCGCCCGGAAGATCTTTTTGATAGACTGTGCCCAGGTAAATACTTTTCGAAGTTGGACCTAGCAGATGCATACTTGCAAATACCAGTGGACGAGGAATCTCAGCGCGTCTTGGTGGTTAACACGCATCTTGGTTTGTACTGATTCAAAAGACTATCATTCGGGTGTGTCTCCGCCCCTGCATTGCTTCAGCAATATTTACAAACTGTTTGTGCGTTGGTCCCTACTGCTGCGAACTATCTGGACGATATTGTGAACTCCGGAAAGACGGCAGACGAACATTTGGCAAATCTAAGAACATTATTTCAGGTACTGCGACAAAATGGTCTTCGCTTGAGGAAGGACAAATGTGTGTTTTTTGCTCGGGACTTACCATATCTGGGACATGTAATAAATGCACAAGGCATACATCCGAGTCCAGGGCACCTCCGTGCCATACAAGACTTGCCTTCGCCGCCGAATTTGAAGCAGCTACAGAGTGTGTTGGGAAAAATTAACTATTATCATAACTTTCTCCCACATGCCTCTTCCATTTCAGCTCCGCTTCATCGCTTACGCCGTAAAGGTGTTCCGTTCGTCTGGACGACGGAATGCGAACGCGCCTTTCGCCAGTTGAAATCGGCGTTGCTTTCTAATACTTGCCTTACGCCATTCGATCCCCAGAAACCCCTTTTGTTGATGGTAGATGCATCGGATTTCGGGATCGGTGCTGTGCTTGCGCACAAAGATGGATCGCATGATCGCCCTATTGCCTTTGCGTCCAAATTGCTCTCGTCTGCGCAACGCAATTATTCACAGATCGAGAAAGAAGCTTTGGCTCTCGTGTTTGGTGTTACTAAGTTCCATGATTTCTTGTATGGTCGTCACTTTACCATCATCACGGACCACAAACTTTTGACATAGCTTTGTCATCCGAACAAGCCTGTACCTCCACGTACAGCGCAGAAATTCATTCGCTGGTCTATTTTCCTCTCGCAGTACCGCTACGATATCTTGTGTCGGTCCACTGCTAAGCACGGAAACGCTGCGCAGTGGACGCATCGCTGCAACCGCCGGGCGCCTCCCTGGGTTACGCGCCGCCGATCGCTTCCCGTGACCAGATGTCCTCCGCTATGGAACTCTTGCCCGCTCCGGACCAGACGTCGTCTTCGCCCGCCGGGTGCCCCGACCACATGGAGGTCGACCCTTCGGCCCCTCCTGTATCTCTAAGGGCGCATACACCGCATGTTGACGTGCACCCTGGACTAGGTTTTCAGGCGTTTCCTAGCTCCCCTCAGACCGAATGGCCGGGTGCGGGTGGCACAGCCTCGCCTGTTGTTAGGCTCCCCACCTCATCGCATACGTCAACATGGGGTCCTCCCCACGGTGGGCGGAAGCCTTATCACACGACCGTTCGCCGATTTGCGGGGGAGGAATGTGGTGTCACCGCCAGACACCACACTTGCTAGGTGGTAGCTTTAAATCGGCCGCGGTCCATTAGTACATGTCGGACCCGCGTGTCGCCACTGTCAGTGACCGCAGACCGAGCGCCACCACACGGCAGGTCTAGAGAGACGTACTAGCACTCGCCCCAGTTGTACGGACGACGTAGCTAGCGATGCACACTGACGAAGCCTCGCTCATTTGCAGAGCAGATAGTTAGAATAGCCTTCAGCTAAGTCAATGGCTACGACCTAGCAAGGCGCCATTAGCAGTATATTGTCTGAAACTATAGAGTCTCACTTGTATCGTCAATAGCGATGTACCAAGGATGGATTAAAGTTAAGTATTCCAGAAGCTACGTACTTTTCTTTATAGCATTCATTACGTATCCTGTTTCAGACCTCACGCCCATCTGCTTGAGCTTAGCGCGTGCCTTTCGGCTACTTCAGAGTGGCGTGGCTGTCTTGCTACGCCACAACAATTACTACAATCAAATAAAAAAAATACTGATCTTTATAACTAAAGTGCTCCAAATAGCCCCAGGCAGAATGAAACAAGAAGAACGTTGGTGTAAATCACTTCGTGATAGGCCTGTGCCACCGTTAGCAATTAAAGCTTAAACTGAATAATGAAAAATCCGTTGGTAGAAAGGGTGCTTCCCGATCCATTCGCGATCCACTCGGAGAGCCGTGCGCGCTAACGGATCTTTCCCGGGACACGGGGAGGTAAGCCAGCCGCGAATGGAATAAGACGTGACGAATAGTGAGGACTAATCAAAGCCGACCAGCTTGGATATGGTTTTCCGCGGTTTTCCGCATCCCAGTAGATAAATACTGGGCTAGTACCCACTTCATGCCTCAGATACACTTTATGCGAAGCACTTGGAAAACGTTTGCACACCTGTACTAGACATAGACAGAGGGGTATAGAGATTCCTCCATGGAGTGAATCGTTGCGTCTGGAAGTGTATCCGATCAGCAGATGCCACTAACATTGAGAAAATATTATTAGAATGCCGACCCCATAGGGAAACGGGAAAAGGCGACAGCAAAAAGAAAAAAGTATTTACGTTGGGAACGTGGGAAGAATAATTACGTAAACGGGTCCGCGCGCAGCGTAATTAGTGTAATCTTATCTTCACAATCCCTGCCGTAGTCATATCTAGCACCTCCTAGTTATTTTCAGATTCATCACTTGAAGCTATTCTTTAAACTTCGTAATTGGTGTCTATGTTCAGTTGTCTGCGAAGTAAGTTTCGTCAGCAAAAAAAAATGGTTCAAATGGCTCTGAGCACTATGGGACTTAACATCTGAGGTCATCAGGCCCCTAGAACTTAGAACTACTTAAACCTAACTAACCGAAGGACAGCACACACATCCATGCCCGAGGCAGGATTCGATCCTGCGTCCGTAGCAGCAGCGCGATTCCGGACTGAAGCGCTTACAACCGCTCGGCCACAGCGGCCGTGTTTCATCAGCATTTCCGTGACATTCTGCCGTGAGGCAAACGAGCATGTGACCATTCGTGCTGTCCTTCTCTGCATCCACACAATATTCCTTGTTAGTTCTGTTTGGAACGGATCTCTCACACATGAGCAATACTCTAGGATGCGTTGCAAGAATGATTCGAAAGCAGACTGACCCGATTTTCGAAATGTGCTACCAATAAACCGAGCTCTCCCACCTGCTTACCCACGATTGAGCGTGTGCGATTGATCATACCTCTACCAACTGTTACACCCAAGTATTTATATGAGTTAACCGATTCCAACTGTGGCGCTCTGATATGACAGTCACAGGATACCACGTTTTTCTCGTTTCCTGATCAGCGATATTTGATATTTCTGTACGTTTAAGGGAAGTCGCCAAGCTAGTGCGACTCATTCACTAGATATCGTATCTTTGGTAACACACAATAACGAACAACTGCATAGACTAGGTACGTGGATTCTGACCAGTAACGAGGCAACTGGCCATCACAAGTTGTGTTCAGTATGATCACCAGCAGCGGAAACACACGCTTACAGTTTTGTATGGAACGACTGCTTTGCACCTGCTAGTATTTCAGCGGAGATGTCCGAGCAGGCAGCAGTAATACGTCGTTGCATTTCATCGGGTGTAGTTGGTATGTCCTTATACAGTAGATGCGTCTTTCAGCCTTCGCCACAGGCACCAAATCTCAGGAATGGGCCAGCCGAGGTAAAGCTCCTTTGCGTCCAAAACAAAGATATGGATACAATTCTTGAAGACACGCTGTAGCGCTTCGTGCACTATGGGCTGGACAGTCACCAAGACAGTACGACAGTTATCTCCTAGGCTACAGAGGAAAGTTTTCTGGCATCCGTGGAATATGGTCTGTTAGTAGGCTGCGATACTTGTGCGCATTCAGTGTTCCGCCTACGAAAAACTGGCCTATGAGCTGACGGTTTGTGACATTACTGTTCATATTTTTTAAAAAATTTTTGTAAATATTTTATCGAAACTGGTAAAGCAGAAGTAGAGACATCTTGTTTCAAGCGAAATCGATACTGAAACTCTTTGATAAGATTAAAATGAATGTACATATTAAGAAAAATGATGTAATATTTACTTTTAAATATTGTAAAGATATCTATTTGTTATAATTGTTAAATGTAAGAAGGTGCTGTAATGTAATTATGTATGTAATAGTCACTGGCACTCACTTAGGGCTGTATGAGATATGTGTAGTATTAAAGATGGCGTAGTTCCGTCAGGAACGGAAAGCTATGTAAGCGTAGGAAAAGGTGGGAGCGGAAACGCTTGGCGCGCTTTGGCGGGCGCGAACAAAGTCAGGCGGTGGCCAGTGATCCTAGAGGCCGCTCACGTACAGCGCCAGCATAGTGTGGAGTGCGCCGTATTGTTGCATCTTGCCTCGGTTGGAAACTGCAGTTTATCACGGCCTGGTATGGGGAGAAAAACGGGCTATTGATTATAAGATGGATCATTGCTATGAAGAGGAAATAAGTCCGACATGGATAACTGCTCTTGGTCGTTCTGATATAGATGTAGTTGTTGCCACCAACGCCACCGTCGCTGATCACAGCTTACGACATTTTAGCTATGTATTATAGTGTGTGCCAGGAAGTTGAAATGTGGTTTAAGAATAATAACCAGCATCCAAATTAACAATTGTGTCCACCTTGTAATTTATCCCGCTCATAAACCAAGCAGGATCCTAACCTGGTAAATGAAAATTCCGAGTGACCTGTATTCAGTCAAGACTGTGAAATCTTAAATATATTGTTGGCAAATCAGTGAAATAATTGATGGAAAGAATAACTGAGAATTTCATAATGAACATTGCTATTAGTTTCTGTGTTAAAATGATTACGTAAGGTTATGCCAGATTCAGAGACCACATTAGATAAATTGTTTGCTGCTTTCACATTACGTATTAATGAAAGGAAATACTAAGTTGATGATTAATGGTGATAAATAGTAACGTTAAACAGTTTGCAGTGAATCAATGAAATGAAACTTCCTGGCAGATTAAAACTGTGTGCCCGACCGAGACTCGAACTCGGGACCTTTGCCTTTCGCGGGCAAGTGCTCTACCATCTGAGCTACCGAAGCACACCGAGCGAGGTGGCGCAGTGGTTAGCACACTGGACTCGCATTCGGGAGGACGACGGTTCAATCCCGTCTCCGGCCATCCTGATTTAGGTTTTCCGTGATTTCCCTAAATCGTTTCAGGCAAATGCCGGGATGGTTCCTTTGAAAGGGCACGGCCGATTTCCTTCCCAATCCTTCCCTAACCCGAGCTTGCGCTCCGTCTCTAATGACCTCGTTGTCGACGGGACGTTAAACACTAACCACCACCACCTACCGAAGCACGACACACGCCCGGTCCTCACAGCTTTACTTCTGCCAGTATCTCGTCTCCTACCTTCCAAACTTTACAGAAGCTCTCCTGCGAACCTTGCAGAACTAGCACTCCTGAAAGAAAGGGTACTGCGGGGACATGGCTTAGCCATAGCCTGGGGGATGTTTCCAGAATGAGATTTTCACTCTGCAGCGGAGTGTGCGCTGATATGAAACTTCCTGGCAGATTAAAACTGTGTGCGCAACCAGGCGCGAGTCGTGCTTGGGTAGCTCAGATGGTAGAGCACTTGCCCGCGAAAGGCAAAGGTCCCGAGTTCGAGTCTCGGTCGGGCACACAGTTTTAATCTGCCAGGAAGTTCCATATCAGCGCACACTCCGCTGCAGAGTGAAAACCTCATTCTGGAATCAATGAAATGTTGAGTACCAAATATGTTGATGTAGAAATCACCCCTGCCCCCCCCCCCCCCCCTGTCCAAATTTCCTTTTACTTTCATGAAATCAGTCTGTCTGCTTAAGCAATTTGGTACTGTAGTTTAGTTTCGAGCTGCTAAACTTTTCTTGTATTGCTGAACCATCTTTCATCTATATCTGAAGTGAAGTCTGTTAGGTAAGTAGGGAGTTGCAATCTTTTCTGCTGTCCTACTCAGCTTCATTGCGTGTGCCTAATTAGACTGGCGAATAATAGTGTACCACCAACCACATATATTGCTATCGATGCAGATTGGTAGTCTAACTACTGTTCTACCTCTGAACTAATGACTTATTTGAAGAAACGAGTTAAAATCTGATGCTTATTCCTTAGGTTCACACACACGGTTATTAGACTTGTTTTTGTGGTTTTGCTGTCGGGATAGGTAACTGTATTTCTGTTTGTTACATTGCTTATTATTAACAGTATAGTATAAGAAAATTACAGTTGGCGTTGCATGACAGTATGTTTTGTAAACCAATTCAGAGAATACAAAATACACTCAAGTATTACATCTGGTTTTACATATCAGGATAGCAAATAACACACACAAGTCAAAAGGAGGAATATTACAGGTTCACTATCCCAAATCACACGTTCACACTTAATGGACGCTGACGGTCCACCTGACGAAGCTAACGGCGATTCTCAGCAGACCAATAGGGCGCGTTTCGGCTGTTTAGCTGATAATTATTGATAACTGTGGCTCATCACTAAACAAGGCAAATGATTCGTTTGGAGTATCCTGTCTTAATGTGCATGTACAGAAGTTAACAAGATCCTCACAATTGATTCCGTGCAGCACTTGATGTAAGGGTGGACCCTATGTAGATAGAGAATGCGTAGTACATTTGCCTTACTCATGCCTCCACCTTGTGCGATTGCGCGGGAACTAACGTGCAGATCAACTGCAACAGCAACAAGAACATAAATTTTCCCCTCTTCTGCCGTCACTTGCATCCTTCTGTTACGTTGGCTGTCTACATGTTTCACTACCACTTTCACGTATATGGTTGAAGAGGTTGATAAATAATCGCCGAGATGGTTGACGCCTATTGGGATATCTTACCGCGTACACTACACAAGTACGAACTGCTTTATTCCTCAGTCTCCGTACATCACAAGCATGTGGATTTTTTCTGCACTGGTATATTCCATAGACCTACTGTTTGGACTGTCGCACACTAACTGACCAGCAAGTCGCAATGCGCTCAAGGAACACACACGCGTACTGTAAACAAACACAACAACATTGTACCTTGATTGAATGGCACAGGCAAGTAACAGTATGTAAGCTTTTCAAGATAGGTATCTCGTAAACGCCTCGCACTACAATCCTGCAGCAAACACCACTGAGAGCCTAATTTATCCTACTTTTAGTTTGTTAAGGTTAATAGGTATTGTGCCATTCAAAAAGAGTATGTTTGCACAAAAAATACACTTTTAAAGTAATATTACAATCCATTTATTGACTAACAACACGAGTCACTGACTACTATTCCAATATGTGAAAATCGCATATCAATAGCACTTTCCGTTTCCGCAGTATTTGCGATGGAAGTTTTAGGTGATTTACACTGTACGTAGAACCAATGTTAACAGTGTTTGGTGCATTTTACTATTGACGACACAACGTGTTTTACTGCTTCACAGCAATGATTTACGGCGCATGCTATGTTTCTTTTTTTTACACCACATTTTTATAGCTCTATGTAAGCCATTTCAGATGTCTTACGGTACATGATGCTTGTCGGAAGACTGACACTGGCTATAACAAAGAAATATTTATTACTGCTCTTGGCGGTTAACTGGGACGTTTCTTAAAGAACAAAAACTGTTTTGGCAAAATCTGGAAATATAAAGGAAAGCCGGCCGCGGTGGCCGAGCGGTTCTAGGCGCTTCAGTCCGGAACCCCGCGACTGCTACGGTCGCAGGTTCGAATCCTGCCTCGGGCATGGATGTGTGTGATGTCCTTAGCTTAGCTAGGTTTAAGTAGTTCTAAGTTGTAGGGGACTGATGGCCTTAGATGTTAGGTCCCATAGTGCTCAGAGCCATTTGAACCATTTTTATAGAGGAAATCTACTGATGGAACTGTAAATGTAAAGGAAATACTCTGATGAAACAAACTCGTCAGCCGGAGGATGGAGGCTGGTTAATGTCGGCACTAAGCCCTCGCTGTTCTGGTCCGCACAGCACAACGCGGACGGGGCAGAGACCTGGAACAGTTGGCACGGAACCTGCTGCAAACAGGCGCGCCGTCGTCGAAAAACCACCAGAAGAGCGGTCGGTACAGTAGCAGATTCGCTTTTAAGGTTGGATCCCGCGAAAGGAGACTGTAGAGTTTGGTGTCTGTCAGGTTGTCACCCCTGGCGCGGCGGAGACAACACCTGGCACCGGGAACGAGCTGTCAGCGACGGCGAGGGGGAAGCGATAGCACAGCCGTCAACGGATACCCCACCCCCACCCGTCACTGCTGCTGAATCGCTCTCCCTACAGGTCCACCAGGCACTGGGCGTCCCAACACAGAATCCACTATACTTCCTTTATCCTGTTCCACTTCGCTCACGATACACACCACACGTTGTTTTATCACCACCGCATCCACACACGTTTCCTGACTTTTCTTGTTCCTGGCAGCGTCAGCGGACAATCCCTCCTTACCATTAACCAGTGTATTTCTATTTGTACCAATAGTCAAGACGTTGTTTTAATACCGTTGAACTTATTGGCGAGAAACAATTCTTGTAATGTTAATCGTACACGATAAACCAATGTTTACACATGGTTACGTATTTCATCCGAGTCTCTGTGTGTAGAACATCAGCCAGGATGTGGAAACATTGTCCGTGTCCATTTGGCTGCCCTGACCGCCGCCTAAAGCCCCAAAATCTTCTTCTTCGGCAGGCGTAATTCGTCTTGGCGCGCTGTTGATCACAGTGATGGCAATCGAGCACAAATTCTTCTTGTTGAACACCCAGACATGCTTCGCTGCAATTTCACCATGGTCAGTGGATTCATTTAATCTCTGACAAGTAACATGTACACTACTGGCAATTAAAATAGTTACACCACCAAGATGACGTGCTATAGACGCGAAATTTAACCGACAGGAAGAAGATGCTGTGACACGCAAATGATTAGCTTTTCAGAGCATTTACACAAGGTTGGCGCCGGTGGCGACACCTATAACGTGCTGACATGAGGAAAGTTTCCAACCATTTCTCATACACAAAAAGCAGTTGACCGGCGTTGCCTGGTGAAACGTTGTTGTGATGCCTCGTGTAAGGAGGAGAAATGCGTACCGTCACGTTTCCTACTTTGACAAAGATCGGATTGTAGCTTATCGCGATTGCGGTTTATCGTATCGCGACATTGCTGCTCGCGTTGGTCGAGATCCAATGAATGTTACCAGACTATGGAATCTGTGGGTTCAGGAGGGTAATACGGAACGCCGTTCTGGACCCCAACGGCCTCTTATCACTGCCAGTCGAGATTACAGGCGTCTTATCCGCATGGATGTAACGGATCGTGCAGCCACGTCTCGATCCCAGAGTCAACAGATGAGGACGTTTGCAAGACAACAACCATCCGCACCAACAGTTCGACGACGTTTGCAGCAGCACGGACTATCAGCTCGGAGACCGTGGCTGCAGATACCCTTGACGCTGCATCAAAGAGAGGAGCGCCTGCGATGGTGTACTCAACGACGAACTTGGGTGCACGAATGGTAAAACGTCATTTTTTCGGATGAATCCACGTTCTGTTTACAGCATCATGATGGTCGCATCCGTGTTTGGTGACATCGCGGTGAAAGCATATTGGAAGTGTGTATTCGTCATCGCGATACTGACGTATCACCCGGCGTGATGGTATGGGACGCCATTGGTTACACGTCTCTGTCCCCTCTTGTTCGCATTGACGGCACTTTAAACAGTGGACGCTACATTTCAGATGTGTTACGACCCGTGGATCTACCCTTCATTCGATCCCTGCGGAACCCTACATTTCAGCAGGATAATGCACGACCGTATGTTGCAGGTCCTTTACGGGCCTTTCTGGATACAGAAAATGTTCGACTGCTGCCCTGGCCAGCACATTCTCCAGATCGCTCACCAATTGAAAACGTCTGGTCAATGGTGGCCGAGCAACTGGCTAGTCACAATACGCCAGTCACTACTCTTGATGAAATGTGGTATTCTGTTGAAGCTGCATGGGCTGCTGTACACTTACACGCCATCCGAGCTCTGTTTGACTCAATGCCCAGGCGTATCAAGGCCGTTATGACGCCCAGAGGTGGTTGTTCTGGGTGCTGATTTCTCAGGATCTATGCACCCAAATTGCGTGAAAATGTAATCACATGCCAGTTCTAGTACAATATATTTGTCCAATGAATACCTGTTTATCGTCTGCATTTCTTCTTGGTGTAGCAATTTTAATGGCCAGCATTGTAAATAAATTTTGTACGATATAGCGTAAGCTTTGAAATTATGGTATTCGCACTTGTAAACTAGTAAAATGAATAGCTTAGATCACATACTACTATTTCTCTTACGAGTGAGGTGAACACACAGAATTGCCGAGTGTGGGGATCTTCACCTCCACTCACTGTGCATGAAGTTCCTTGTTATGGCGAACGTGTCATCGTACAGTGTTGCTTAATGGCTACGTCCATCTTTGGCCCATTCTTTTGAACAGGTTGGCGCTCAAGGACCAAAGACGTGCAGTGTGACTGGCCAGCGTTACTGCGAAATGCTTCGCCAGCATGTCATACACCGCCATACAGGAGAGAGACGCTTTGAACTCAACAGTTTTCATGCAAGATGGGGCCCCACTCCATATCGCTCGTGGAGTTCACCTGCGTCTCCGAAACACGTTGGGAAACGATGGAATTACCAACCGTTGCTTGACCAGCACGATCAACTGATCTCATTCCCTGTGATTTCTGGCTGTGAGGCTACCTGAAGGACAGGGTTTACCAGGGGAACATTCACGTATGTGCCGATCCGAAGAGCAGCATATCAAGAGGCGTAGCCAGCATACCTGCGGACATGCTTCGATCTGCTGTGCAGAATGCAATACCGCGCTTTGAGACTCTTCTGGACACTGACTAGCGTCATATTGAGCCCCTTTTGTAGCAGTAATGGTACAGGTATGTAATGGTATGATGTACTGTAGCAGCACATTAAAAGTATTTCAACTGAGGTGATCTGTATTATTCCTCTTCCCCATGTCCTTGACACTAATCCTACCAAGTTCGGTAATTAGTTTCCGTGTTATAAAGTGTTAAACAGGGAAAGAACTTAGAACTACTTAAACCACATGACACACATCCATGCCCGAGGCGAGATTCGAACCTGCGACCGTAGCGGTCACGCGGTTCCAGGCTGTAGCGGCTAGAACCTCACGGCCACTACGGCCGGTCAGGATTTATGTTGGCGCAATAGAATCGTTCGGCAGTGTAATATCAATGACACTATGTTCTAGCCAAAAGATGTTAAAATGAAACAAGTGTACAAACTTCAACAAATATTATTGATACTACGTATAAAAAAGACTGTATCGTGTAAAAATGACGATAATTATTTCATTATTTTGTAATAATTTAATTTCTGTGTGAATTAAAACTATTAGCAAAGAACTACATTCATAGACAACGACAATTATAATCTTTTTTTGTTATCTGTGATAATTGTGGTTCAGTTGTTCTTCCTGTGCTAACCGATGATCTGTTCGGACGTGAGACGTGTGAAGTCTGAAAAGAGAAAACCTGTAACTATATATTGTTAATTATTATTTGAAAAATAGAGTCGCTATTGTCTAGACGCGGATTTGTATTTATTTCAATTGTAATCCAATCTAACTAATGTTTTTAAGTGTTAATTTTCAGCTCCGCAATTAGGAGCGCAGCCATTAGCGCTAGTAACTTATAGCGGAGTTTACTAGTAGCTGGTATAAAAAATATGACGGTTATTATCATCGAAATTGATTTTAAATGCGATAGAGTAGAGATGAAAGGCTTACGGAGTTTTATCTAAATATATTAACTTGATATAAAAGAAATCGAAAATAACAATAGACAAATTGACTATCATCTGTCTGCCGCCATCTTAGCAAAAATATCTCCGCGGCAGTTTTGAATCGATAATTTTAACAAACATAAATGTTGTTAGATATAAATGAATGGAAATAAATGTGCACCGGTGGTCCCGAATCTACTTTAAAAGACAGAATGTATCTTTAAAAAGAGTGCTCACAGCATGTTACGTAATATCAATTTCTTATTTGTTGATTTTGAAGCCTAATTGTTCCGGTCGATTTACATGAAATATTTTAATAGGAGACATACGTCAGTGTTGTGCGCGGGTAGTATTTTGTGACTAAATGTTTCCTTTGCTAGAGAAAAGTGCTTCCATCCTAAGTAACAGTTGTGTAAAATCTGATAAATGATATGCAATTTAGTGCCACTCACACGAATTTACAGACAACATTTCTACACAATGTCAAGTGGAGATTTCTTTAGCACAGAGACGAATATTAGCCGGGATAATCATTTTTGAGATCAAACGAATTGTTACTCTGACAATAGGTAACTGGTATTATATTTTTTCGATCTACCTGAAATATCATTTGTAAGTAATTAATGTCACGAAATACTATAAACCGGTTCCGCCACAGCAGCCAGCTCCAAATGCCGGTTCTCTAAATTTTCTCAACAGCGTTTTCTCGAAAAGAACGTCGACTTCCCTCCAGGATTTCCATTTGAGTTCCACAAGAGTCTCCATAACATTCGCGTGTTGTTCGAACCTACCGGTAACAAATCTAGCAATCCGCCTCTGAATTGCTTCGACGTCTTCCTTCAATCCGACCTGGTACGGAGCCCAAACACTCGAACAGTACTCAAGAATAGGTCGCGCCAGCGTCCTATAAGCGGTCTCCTTTACAGGTGAACCACTCTTTCCGAAAATTCTCCCAATAAGCCGAAGTCGACCATTCGCCTTCCCTACGACACTAGTCACATGCTAGTTCCACCTCGTAACACTTTACACGTTACGCCCAGATATTTAAACGACTCGACTGTATCAGACAGGGCACTAGTAATACAGTATCCGAAGGTGACGCGTTTGATCTTTATGCTCATTCACATTCACTTACATTTTTCTACATTTAGGGCTACCTGCCATTCATTGCACCAACTAGAAATTTTGTCAAGTCGGCTGGTATCTTCGTACAGTCACTCAACTTCGACACCGTACCGAACACCACGGCATCATCGGCAAACAACCGCAGATTGCTGCCTGTCAGCCGGATCATTTATGTACACAGAGAGCAACAGCGGTCCTGTCACACCTCCGTGGGGCACTTCTGACGATACCCCTGTCTCTGAAGAACACTCGCCGTTGAAAGCAACATACTGGGTTCTGTAACTTAAGAAGTCTTCGAGCCACTCACGTATCGGTGAACTTATTCCGTATGCTCGTACCTTCATTAACAGCCTGCAATGAGGCACCGTGTCAAACGCTTTCCGGAAATCTATAGATATGGTATCTGCCTGTTGCCCTTCATCCGTAGTTATCAGTATGTTGTTGTTGTTATGGTCTTCACTCCAGAGACTGATCTGATGCACCTCTCCATGCTACTCAGTCCTGTGCAAGCTCCTTCATCTCCCAGTACCTACTGCAACCTACATCCTTCTGAATCTGCTTAGTGTATTCATCTCTTGGTCTCCCTCTACAATTTTTACCCTCCACGCTGCCCTCCAATACTAAATTGGTGATCCCTTGATGCCTCAGAACATGTCCTACCAACCAATCCCTTCTTCTAGTCAAGTTGTGCCACAAATTTCTCTTCTCCCCAATTCTGTTCAATACCTCCTCACTAGTTATGTGATCTACCCATCTAATCTTCAGCATTCTTCTGTAGCACCACATTTCGAAAGCTTCTATTCTCTTCTTATCCAAACTACTTATCGTGCATGTTTCACTTCCATACATGGCTACACTCCATACAAATACTTTCAGAAACGACTTCCTGACAAAAATCTACACTCGATGTTAACTAATTTCTCTTCTTCAGAAACGCTTTCCTTGCCATTGCCAGTCTACATTTTATATCCTCTCTACTTCGACCATCATTAGTTACTGTGCTCCCCAAATAACAAAACTCATTTACTACTGTAAGTGTCTCATTTCCTAATGTAATTCCCTCAGCATCAACTGATTTAATTACACTACATCCCATTATCCTCGTTTTCGCAGTATATCATGTGAGAAAAGGGCAAGCTGGGTTTCGCACGAGCGATGCTTTCTAAAACCATGCTGATTCGTGAACATAAGCTTCTCAGTGCCAAGAAAATTTATTATTTTCGAACTGAGAACATGTTAGAGGATTCTGCAGCAAACAGAAGTCAGCAATTTTGGGGGTCTGTTCGTTGACCCTTCCTGTATACTGGAGTTACCTACGCTTTTTTCCACTCGCTTGGTATTTTGTGCTGGGCGAGGGATTCGTGATAAATGCAAGTTAATTCCGTCCTTTGGTTTGCGCACTCTTCCTCTTCATCGGCGTTATCTCAAAGAGTTAGCCTAAAGGGAAAGAGGGTGAGACAGTAAGGGTGCGCAGCTGCAAATTAGATCGTAATTTAGGCTGGGAGCAGGCAGGCCGCGAAGACGAGCAGCGAGCTGAAGGAACTTGTTTAATTCCGGGCACGCGGCGTTGCGAAAACGAACTTACTCGGGAAATTACTCTCCCTCGCACAAGAGCAGGCAGAGTTTTAATTAGCACGTACCCCTGAAGAGGATCAGCAGCTACAGCCGCCGCCTTTGTCACATAGAGGCGCCACTTCCGCAGGTGGTACGCCGTACCGAATGTGCACAGTGGCTGCCTTCTTACCTGAAACACAAGAGCAAGAAGTCACACTCCATTGTACGCGGCACATACCACTTTCAAGAACGCGGAAGGAACTAAAATACGCAGGTTTTAAGTAGTTCAGTAGAGTACAGCGACAGAGTTGTGACATCATTACATAATAACAGTGTTAATCTGTGTGCATAAGCGGGTCAGGCAAGGTTGCGCAGCATCTGCATTTCTGCGAACGAGTGTGTCCTTAGATTCGAAAGAAGCACGGAATGAGAGAAAAGAATTACTATGAACGAAAAGCAGTTATAACTAGAAAAAGGCTGTCGGTCCAAAAGAGAAAATTTTTGAATTCTGTAAGTTGTCAGGCAAATCCAACACCTTCCATGAAAACCCTGACATGATAAGCAAATCCAGTAGTATGTCACATAGCTCCGAATAAATCGTGACATTAAATTAACCAAAGTAATACAAGTAACGAGAGAGCAAATGGAATACCACAGACTAACACAAGAATGCCTAAATGCATGTCATACCTTCCCACCGTGAGACAGACGCAGTTCCGAGGGGAGAAACGAGAACAGAAGCCGAGAGCAGAACTGTGTTAAGCTAGAAGGCCCTACGATAAGGGACAGACACCCACGTCGCCAGCTAACCGATAGGACCACCCCACAGCCCATGTTAAAAGATAGAGCCCTCCAGAAGAACAGTATAGATCTTACGATAACGCTACGAGGGCCGCCCCAGCTGCAAGTTTTAGCGTGAGACTTTTTCGCATCTCTGTTACGTTGCAAACTTTAAAAACATTGCCCCACCACGAAAAGTATAACGTTTCTCATTGGATGGACAGAATTGTTGTAGGCGGAGCTTCAGGTTAACATTGAGATCCTGATTGGTCAGATGAAAACACAGCCAGATAGTTTTTTAAACCAACTTCGGTAAATTGTAGTAAGGAGAAGTTAGGGGAGAGTTGCTTCCGAGATGGTGAGGTGAGCGTAGCTGTGCTGTCCACCGCCCCCTGACGAACACTGACAAGGTAATGAACGCACCCGATGCCGCGTAACAGCGCATAAAGCTTCACTCAGAACTGCAGAAGACTCATCTGTTACACCCCCTTTTTGCGTAATACTAGTGTCGATCGTCAATTAAAGCTCATGGTGTTCACATTTGCCACTTGAAGTAAAAATCTGAAACGCGATGATTTTTCTGTTATATAGTTATTGAGAAGCCACATCAGCCACTGTAATTTACGACAAGTTAGATAAGTAATTAAAGATAATTGAGGGTCACTGTAGACCATTTTGATAGTTTCCTCTTTTGTGAAACTTAATTTAAACCTAGATGTGATATGGCATAGGTCATCCTTCGATCCATTGTAGAACTTGGAAACCCACTCAGGGAATTTTCGTTCACATTTTTGTTGAATGCAGTTGGTTTTTTCCATCCTGTATTAAAACATTTCCTTTTATCAATAGTGCAATTTATAAACAATGTTTTGTGAGTAGAATAAAATTTCCCATGGTAAACTTAACTGCTTTTTCGACATTATTTTACCAGCTAACTAAAAATTGGAAAGCCTTGAACCCCTTCCACTAAATTCTTTTACAGGGAGTGCAGTGGAGCTGACGCTGAAATCATTAAGTATTTGGTTATATCATCGCTAGTCTCACTGAACTCTTCTGAACTCTACATGTCATGTGTAGTCTGGCGTCCTCTTACCAGCAACAGGTCCCAGGTTCAAACTAGTCAATTCCCTAAAAAACATGCTCAGAGCGTCGTTGCGCGAAAGTGGTAGGGAGACACGATGTAGAACAGACAGACATCACGCAGAATGTTAGAAAATAGCGACCCTGCCAGGATGGTAAAATACCATGATTGAAGGTCGACCACATGCCTAACTAGGTCAGAAAAATATCCTGTTAAAAAATTTTCGTAATAAAAAAAAATTCTTTTGAAAGGCATAAATAGTTGAAAACAGTAGCTGCAGCGATAGATAGTGAAACATTCTAGCAGAAACAGTAGCATAATTAAGTTATGAATTTTAAAAATTGTTAGAATTAAGTTTTCTCCTCAATGCAAGCGCACAGGTGGCGGATACATCGTTGACAAGTTGGTTCTGACCCAACAAGTAAGTGAATGGATTGTCAGTCTTGGGTATAATAAGTGTCAAGTCGTGTGAACAAAATGTTTATGAAACGCGTGAGATCGTATGAGTGCATGTCTATCCAATGAGAAACGTTATACTTTTCGTGGTGGGGCAATGTTTTTAAAGTTTGCAACGTAACAGAGACGCGAAAAAGTGAATTGCTTTTAAAACAGAAAATAAGGGATTCGGAAAGATTAGCAATGGCAGATCGAGACCTTGACCGAATTGAGGTAGAGACCCAGCATGAAAATGGACAGAGAATAGAGGACAGTACAACAGACGATGCAGTATCGCGAGAAGTAGGACATATGACGCACCATAACGAGGATAATGCACGCCAAGGCACAGAAAACATAAATCAGCAAACGGCAGACGAGCAGGAAAGTAGAGAGACAGTCGATGAGGATTCTAACTTGCGTCTTGAATACGTAGAAGCCATAGTACAAGTAATCAGAGCTCTCTCACCACAGAGTACAAGGAATGCGAGCAGAAACGTGTCACAGCACAGTTCAATGCAATCGGTTGCGAACCAACACTTGGGCGAAAACACAGAGCGTAGGACGTCGGAAGAAAACGCAATAGGACCCACCAATCTGGCAGAATGATTACAACAAATTACGGAAACCATGTCAAGGCAAAATAAAGACATAGCGAACCAAATTCAAATTCAGAATGCAGAAACCACGAGACAAATGCGTGAGATTAATGAACAAAACAAAAAAATTCAGTTACACCTAAGTCATATTGAAGACGAGGCAAAAGAATCTCGAGAAGTGATAGGAAACTTAATAACAGGTCACAATCAATTGAGAACAGACATTGACAAGGTACAAGCGGACGTACAAACATTGCGTAATGACATTCAGGACGAGATCAAAACATTACGTAACAACACCCAGGGAGAAGTCAAGAAACTAGAGAAACAGATAAACGAAATTACTAGACAAGCAGGTACAGCGCGTGAAGTTGCTGAAAACAGTGTGTAACACAAACGTATCACAAAAGCAGCGCTGAAAAGATATGATAACCGCATAGTCAAAATAGAAGTGCAAACGAAGCGACAATTTCAGAAATTGCGAACAGAGTTTTTGCAAACCATTGAAGAGCGTAGTGAACAGGATCGAACAAGCACATAGTCTGCAACCACATCCGTATCTGTAACAGCACCGGAAAAACATGCAATTAACGAAGATATTACTCATTTGCGATTCCAATCACAGGCGGAAAGTAACATACGTGAAATCAGACAGCATGCACAGCAACAAACACATTTCGAAATTCTTGATGAACAAACGTCATCACAAAGACATACGGAACCACAAATGTATGTTTCAAGACAGTTTGGATCGTGCAATGAAGCAGCAAGGTTAGCCAGACAAGATACCGAACCAATACCTGACAATGGAAAGCCAGGTCGCGAAGAGTGCAGTGCAATGCATTCAGCTACACGTTCACAACCGATGGAGGAAAATTATTGCGTGCCACTCAAACGATATTACGCAAGGGTAGGCGAAAGTTACAGTGGACAATATCCAATGGATCTACCACAACCGGAAAGAACGACGGGAGAAACGATCAGAAACAAAAGTGGCGAAGAATCGCGAATTTCATATGGAACTATGACGAAGTACGACAACGATCATTTCCTCACAGTCAGAAAATTTCAACACTTTCGAGAAGGAAACTCATTACATCCACGAACTTTTATTGATCAATTCCGATTAGGATTACCAGTACACTGAACGCTAGCACACAAATTAGACTTTATATGTGCACACATGTCAGGAACAGTCGCAGAAACCATGCAGAATGTTGCAGCGACATGCCGATCGTACGAAGATTTCAGAGAGACGTTTCTATCACGATATTGGTCCAGCGAAGAACAGAAGAGAGTGAAGTACGAATTATTACAGAACCCATATTTTGAAAATTCAGGAGAGAAGAGTCCCGTGAAATTTTTCGAATTAATGGCAAAGAAAAACCAATGCTTAGATGTACCATACAGTGACGGAGAGTTGATTAAATTATGCGCGATGAAGCTGCCATTGAAATACCAGCAATCATTAGTAGGCCGCGGAGGCAATGACGTCGAAGCATTTAAAGGTATTCTAAGGGAACTAGAGTTCATATTTTCGGAAGATGACGCAAGAAAAAGACGAAGCGCACGTGAAAACGAAAGCAAAAAGCAGTGGAATCCAAGACACAGTACGAAGAAACTATAATTACGAACCATGTGATAACTTCGCACCAAGAAACGACAATAGATTTCAACAAAGAACCGGTATGGATTTAGAAGAGAATATGGCAATAACTATAATCCACCCAGGAACGGCAACAACTATTACAGAGGGAGTAACGACAACTGGAACGGGTACTGGAGAACCAATAGACCGACAAATTATCAACAAAGAAACCACTATCAACAAGCTGAACAAGAAAAGAGAATACACATAGAAGAGGTGGAGGTAAGACCACCAAATCCCGATAAACGTTCAAATTGACAGTTAAGCGCCCATGACAAAGAGAATGACGCACCGACCCAGGACAATTGCAGCACCTTGAACAGAGAAGTAAAAATCTTATCACGAGAAGAGAAGAAGGAAGAATCAAATCAGCACGGACCAGATGAAAACTAAGACAAGAAAATAACAATATCGTGTTGGGACGAATTTAATTGGGAGAATACTGACGAGGATGATGAATTACCTGAGGCATGCACAACGAATGTAGGAGGAAAGGACGAAGTAATGAGTATTGCAGAGCTATTTGAGATGGAAACCAGGGAAAGCGAATTCAATGAGGATAATGCGCAGTCAACAGAAGTTGAAAATAAGTTACGAGTGGGCACACAACCCAACGTATGTAATGAAGGAAGTTATGAAGCGATAATTAGAGCATTTAGATGCGATTATGTGGAAGTAGCAACGAAGTAGGAGAAGATAGACGAGGATGAGGAAAAAGTAGAGGATGTTGAAGAAAGCGTAAATGAAGGAAGAAATAGAGAAGAGGAAATAAAAGAGAGAGAAGTAGCAGTCGAAGCTTATCCTACAGAATGTTCGAATTCACAAGGGAAATTCCTAAAAAGACTCATGTATGATTCAGTGGAGGATTCGTTGATGCAAGAAGAAGAAGAACAGAACCAACCCTTTCAAATGCAACCAATTGTGAAGGCATTGGTAAAGCATATTCTAGTCAATATTGTAATTGATAGCGGAAGTGAACTGACTGCGATCTCAGAAAATTTATTCATGCAGTGTAATGCCAATGAGGAATTGGCAGTTCTGAAAACACGTAAGATTAAAGTAAGAGGTCCTATTAGAAACAATGCTGCGGAAGTTACGAGACAAACAAGGTTAACTCTTTCGTGCCAAGGTCAAAAGATCGAAGCCAACTTCGTGATTATACCTAAACGAACTGTAGATTTGATTATAGGTGCAGATTTTTTAAATGAGAGACGAGCGATAATAGATATGGGGAAAGGTAGCGTAACATTCGGGAATGTCACTCTTCTCTTTGAGCAAAAGCTAAAATTAGAAGAAATACCAGTTATAAACAAACAATTAAGAATGACGCGAGATAAAGAGGATGAAGAATTAGAATGGTATGCACAAAAGGGGGAATCGCCTCAACTCATGTTAGAAGTCCATAAAGAAATCGACGAAAAATTGCAAGAAGTTCAAGGTATTTTGAAAGACAGTAAAAGAGAATTAGAGGGCATTTTACGAGATAAAGCAGATGTATTTTTACCTAAGTCTGGCAGTATTAAACACTTTCAGTACAAGTTTGAAGTAAAACGGCACAAACCATTTAGAGTGCCACCCTATACAATCCCTTTAAGCTACAGGAATAAAGTATTCCAGGAGATATCTAAGATGTTAGATGATATTATTGAGCCAGCTACCTCCACATATAACAGCCCGCTCCATATTGTACAAAAACGAGATGGGAGCATCAGGTTAGTGCTTGATTCCAGACAGATCAACACAATCATAATCACTGAGACAGATCGCCCAGAAAAATTAGAGGAATTGATACAAAACTTCCATGGTGCTAAGATATTTTCATCAATTGATTTACGGAGTAGTTTCTGGCAAATAGAATTGGCCTCAGAATGTAGAAAATTTACAGCATTTATCGTATTCGGTAGATGTTACCAGTTTAAACGATTGCCATTTGGTATAAACATTTCATCAGCAGCGTTTATTAGGGGATTTAATACTATACTCAGTCCTGAAATTTTACAAAAAATTACTTGTTATGTTGATGATGTGATTATAGCAGAACCCTCTTGGGAATATCACAACGACACATTAAACCAGTTTTTACAGATCATGAAAGAGCATGGGGTCACAGTAAATATAACAAAATCCAAATTTGGAAGGCGAGAGGTCATATTTCTAGGACACTTAATTTCCGAGAAAGGGGTAATGCCTGACCCAGAAAAACTAACGGCAATCAAAGAATTCTGTACTCCATATAATAAGAAAACTCTCAGAGGATTTCTAGGTCTCACCGGATTCTATAAAAAAATTATTTGGATCGACTCTCTCGCAACACCACGCCTATATGCATTGACTGGAAAAAACACGCCATGGGTATGGGATCAACAAGCCAATGAAGAATTTTTAAAAGTGAAAAAACGCACTAACAACAGCACTGATTTTAGCACATCCTGATCTAACACAAAATTTTTGTATGGCCACTGATAGCGCGAAAACAGGTTTAGGAGTTGTTTTATTCCAAGAATACGAACAGGCAGGGCTTAGATCATATAGAACAATTGCATTTGCCAGTCGGGTACTCACAAAAAGCGAGAAAAACTATTCAGTCACGGAGCTGGAAGCATTGGCCATTATATGGGGCATCCAATGTTTTCGATACTTCCTATTCGGAAGAAAAACAAAAGTATACACTGACCACAAAGCATTAGAATCTCTGTTATCCGCCAAACTAACTCATGGGGGGTAAGCCAGATGGATGTTAATACTACAAGAATTTGACTTCACTATTACACACATACCAGGACCAGCGCATGTATTAGCAGATGCTTTATCACGATGTCCACAGGATGCATCCAATAACATAGGTTTGGAAGCAGCAGAAGACCAGTTTACAATGTACTATATGAAACAAGTACCTTTCGAAAACTACGTTACGACAGCATTGAAAAACATAGGCAAAGAACAGGACAAGGATCCCGAAATACTAGGAATCAAACACAAGTGGAGAAGTAAGGATTTTCCAGACATTCGACAGCACTATCTCGTAAAAAACAATGTTTTATTTTTTAGACGAAATGTTGCAACGAATGAATGGTTAATTTATATCCCAGATGAACTAATTGATAAGTACATATGGTATACACATTTAAGTAATGGCCACTTTGGACCAAAGAAATGCTTTTTAAAAATAAAACAAACAAGCCATTTTCCTAATATGGAAAGACGAATTAGAACAGTATTAGTCGAATGCAAAAAATGTGTGAGGGCTAAACACGTCACTTTCCAAACCAAACCATCTATGTTTCCAATAAAGCCTAAAAGATTAAAACAAATAGCTGCAACAGATTTGATGGGGCCTTTCCCACGCACAAAAAATGGATATATTTTCATATTTGTCATTTTGGAACTTACTTCTAATTATTTTACCTTGGCACCATTAAAACGGGCAACAGGTCTTACTATAGGTAAAGCCTTTAGACAAGATTTTCTCAGACAAGTAGGTCGAGTGGAACGAATAATTTTGGATAATGGCCCACAATACAAATCAGTGCAATGGCAGAGCACGTTAAAACAACACAAAATAGAACCCATCTACATATCTAAGTACAAACCTAGAGTAAATCCAGCAGAACGATCTACGAAGGACATAGGCACTTTATGCCGATTATATGCAGGCAAAAGACACAACACTTGGGATATATACCTTAAAGATTTTCAAGAAGTAATAAATGAAATGCCACATAGCACTACACTACTACCTCCAGTTACTGTACTTAAAAATAGTGAACCCCCTAACATAACCAGAGAAAATGTTAGATTTCCTATTGTACCACGTTGACAGGACAAACAAGTCATAGCAACAGCACTCTCTAACATCAGAAAGGCAGCCATTAAAAGAAAAGAAACAGGAGATAGAACAGCAATTAAAAGAACATTCTCAGTAGGCCAGAAAGTATTTGTAAAAACACACTATCTCTCCAGTAAACAGAAACACAAAATACGTAAGTTTTACACTGCATACAAAGAACCTGTCACAATTAGCCGAATTGCTCATGATAATGCTGTTGAACTAATGAACCCAAAAACAGGCAAAACCTTAGGACTTCACCATGTGAGCCATATCAAAAAATTTGAAGATTAATTTTATTAATGGTAAATAATCAGCACAATATTTCAAGATTATGTTGCAGATAAGATCGTCAGGAGAAAGAAGAATGAAGAGAGAGGAAGGTGGGAAAAAGAAAGTAGTTTCAATAAAAACAAAAACAAAAATAACACCAATAGTACCATAGATTAAGGTGAAGGGATAAATCATAGATAGTCTAACAGTATGAAATACTAATAAAATGCTATACATCACAACACTACTCAAAAATAAAAAACGAATTTGAGGATTCTTGTAGATGTTAAGACTCAAAGTATCTTAGAATTGTAACATGGAAAGGGCGCCAAAATTTGTAAAGCTTTTAAGAAGGTGTAAAACAATGTAGGTATTAGACAGATGATTATAAGCAAAACTTTTTGTAAGAACCATTGTAAAAACTCCAGCAAGGACGAGATGCAACGACCCACAAGTTGCAACGCGAGAAGTATCAAGAAAGGAAAGGACGTAATTAGCAAGACACGATTCCTACAAGGCAGAAGTGTTGAGAGAAGGGAAAGGACAGCGAGACCAACAGAAGGCCCTTGTAGCCGAAGTGGGCAGTAAATAAATCTGCTGCCAAGCTGAACCACAGGGTGGTGGAACCCTGCTGGGACAGAACACAGAACCACACACTGGCAGAACCCTGCAGAGACACAACAGGACACCGATCGCCAGAAGGGTCTCCGAACACCCCGACTCAGCGGAGCGAGCAAAAAACGGCCCGATGAGAAGACCGCTTGGGCAAGCCACCACTGGCAAAAAAAAAAAAAAAAAAAAAAAAAAAAAAAAATGTGTAAAAGTCACACTACTGCTATTAAACAGCACGCTGATGCACAAAACTGAAGAAAACTTCCACAAAGTAAAAATGACACCCCCAAACAATTTATCAAACTATTACTAAGAGGAGAACTTCAAAGCGACTAGTTATCAATAAATATTTCCATATCCTGCTCAGAGAAGAACCAAGAAGCAAGTAAGAAGCAGAGAAAAAGCAGGAAGAACAGAAGTTGAAGATTCGCAAGATTGAGACCAAGAAAGAAGATGGGTGAAGAATAGACGACTTACCTTCCCAAATCCCTATCTTATTGTAAACTAGTCGTCTGCGAAGTATGGCAACGAAAAACGACCGCTTTCAGCGACACATAACGATGACTTTCACGCATACAAAGCCAGTAAACCATGAGATTCTGCACTCACAGCTCCATTCCATTATGGGACCTCCACAAAAGCAACACACACTTGCAAAGCCAACAAGGAACGACGAACGAAGCTGTACATCAAATACTTGCCCACATCCATCTAACTCAAGTCCATCACCTTCATGCAAAAAACATTCGCCAACCTCATGCTTAAACATTCATAGGATTGTGTGAATGTGTGAAATCAAATTATGTGATGTAGGAATTGTGCAAAAGAAACATGTGAAAAACTAAATAAGTTAAGCACACCAGACAGCTAATAAACTACAAAATAACTGTCATTGACTATGGACTTAAGTAAAAAATAGACTATCGATAAAAATAAGTCATTAGTTCTGAAATGGACAGTATATAAAGAACAAAAGTAATGCATAATAAACACTAAAACTATATGCCACTTATTTTCTCCTCATAAAAATAAAAGAATAACTATATTTTACTTATTTTCTCCTTATAAAAACAAAGAATAAAAAATTATCTTGTTGGATGTTTTCCCTTTTTTTTAAATATTTGTACCATTTGTTAGGATAATATCTCAATACTTGTGTATGTATATTTCTTTGTCAAAGCAATTCCTGGAAATAATTCTTATTTGTTAGTGTAACAATGTTGAAATGAGTGTCTAGAAACAAAAACATTTTACTTGTACATGATATTTAGAAAATATGTTAGGAATAGATTTTACTTAATTACTACATTTATAAAAACAATATTTCTAAGTCAATCGATGTGAAAGACTCCTCACTTTCGATAAACTTCTTAAAAAACAAACTTCACAATTAAATAAAGAAAGAAAATAATTAAAAAATAATAATAATAGAATAAAAATATTGTTCCCTTGTCAATATAAACATATTTTTGATAATAATGTGGAAGAATAAAAAATATAAATTAGTAATACAAACTAGCATAGAACAGAATAACGTGGCTGAACAGTAGGCAACAAATTTTAGATAACGGAATAATTTTTGACTGGCTTAGACAACGATTCAATCATTGCCTAACTTCAGTGCAAAAATTAAGTGGTGGTGATAGGTAAGGTGCCAGACAAATCCAACATCTTCCATGAAAACCCTGACATGATAAGCAAATCCAGTAGTGTGTCATATAGCTCCGAATAAATCGTGACATTAAATTAACCAAAGTAACGAGTGAGCAAATGGAATACCACAGACTAACACAAGAATGCCTAAATGCATGTCATACCTTCCCACTGTGAGACAGACTCAGTTCAGAGGGGAGAAACGAGAACAGAAGCCAAGAGCAGAACCGTGTTAAGCTAGAAGGCCCTACGATAAGGGATGGACACCCACGGCGCCAGCTAACCGATAGGACCACCCCACAGACCATGTTAAAAGTTACAGCCCTCCAGAAGAACAGTATAGATCTTACGATAACACTAAAAGGGCCGCCCCAGCCGCAAGTTTTTAGCGTGAGACTTTTTCGCGTCTCTGTTACGTCAGGACCACCGCCCAGCCCATGTTAAAAGATAGAGCCCTCCAGAAGAACAGTATAGATCTTACGATAACACTAAATGGACCACACCAGCTGCAAGTTTTAGCGTGAGACTTTTTCGCATCTCTGTTACGTTGCAAACTTTAAAAACATTGCCCCACCACGAAAAGTATAACGTTTCTCATTGGATGGACAGAATTGTTGTAGGCGGAGCTGCAGGTTAACATTGAGATCCTGATTGGTCAGATGAAAACACAGCCGGATAGTTTTTTTAAACCAACTTCGGTAAATTGTAGTAAGGAGAAGTTAGGGGAGAGTTGCTTCCGAGATGGCGAGGTGAGCGGAGCTGTGCTGTCCACCGCCCCCTGACGAACACCGACAAGGTAATGAACGCATGCGATGCCGCATAACAGCGCATAAAGCTTCACTCAGAACTGCAGAAGTCTCATCTGTTACACCCCCTTTTTGCGTAATACTAGTGTCGATCGTCAATTAAAGCTCATGGTGTTCACATTTGCCACTTGAAGTAAAAATCTGAAACGCGATGATTTTTCTGTTATATAGTTATTGAGAAGCCACATCAGCCACTGTAATTTACGACAAGTTAGATAAGTAATTAAAGATAATTGAGGGTCACTGTAGACCATTTTGATAGTTTTCTCTTTTGTGAAACTTAATTTAAACCTAGATGTGATATGGCATAGGTCATCCTTCGATCCATTGTAGAACTTGTAAACCCACTCAGGGAATATTCGTTCACATTTTTGTTGAACGCAGTTGGTTTTTTCCATCCTGTATTAAAACATTTCCTTTTATCAATAGTGCAATTTATAAACAATGTTTTGTGAGTAGAATAAAATTTCCCATGGTAAACTTAACTGCTTTTTCGACGTTATTTTACCAGCTAACTAAAAATTGGAAAGCCTTGAACCCCTTCCACTAAATTTAGTTAGTATTAAGATTCTTTTACAGGGAGTGCAGTGGAGCTGACGCTGAAATCATTAAGTATTTGGTTATATCATCGCTAGTCTCATTGAACTCTACATGTCATGTGTGGTCTGGCGTCTCCTTACTAGCAACAGGTCCCAGGTTCAAACTAGTCAATTCCCTAAAAAAAACACGCTCAGAGCGTCGTTGCGCGAAAGTGGTAGGGAGACACGATATAGAACAAACAGACACCACGCAGAATGTTAGAACTCTACGGCTTACGAACAATCAATACCATATCGCTGCTACTCTTGGACTAAATGGTAATAAGGAGAAACATAGAAAGGGAGTCAAAATTCAGAGAGAAGAAGTAATAAAACTTTGAGGTATACCTGCGATGCAGCTCTCTCACAGATGGATAAGGACTTTGTGAGGGCATTTGAATAGATTCGATAGTTGTATGGGTAGACGAGTGGCAAGAAATACATATACACGGAGATAACACACTGGTTGCACAACGAGATTTTCACTCTGCAGCGGAGTGTACGCTGGTATGAAACTTCCTGGCAGATTAAAACTGTGTGTCGGACCGAGAATCGAAATCGGGACATTTGCCTTCCGCGGGCAAGTGCTCCCCCATCTGAGCTACCCAAGAACGACTCATGAACCGTCCTCACAGCATCAATTCTGCCAATTCCCAATTCTCCTACCTTACAAACTTCACAAAGATTCTTCTTTGTCTGCGAAAGGCAAAGGTCCCTAGTTAGAGTCTCGGTCCGGCACACAGTTTTTATCTGCCATGAAGTTATAATACGTTGGTTGGTTGATTTGGGGGAAGGGAACCAAACAGCATAGTCATCGGTCCCATCGGATTAGGGAAAGATGAAGTAGGAAGTTGGCCGAGCCGTTTTGAAGGAAATCTCCCGGAATTTATCTGAAGCGATTTAGTAAAATCGCGGAAAACCT
The DNA here is from genome assembly GCF_021461385.2 of Schistocerca piceifrons. Lineage (NCBI taxonomy): Eukaryota > Metazoa > Arthropoda > Insecta > Orthoptera > Acrididae > Schistocerca > Schistocerca piceifrons. The sequence goes on from NC_060146.1 coordinate 169,673,310, forward strand.
AAATCAGGATGGCCGGACGTAGTACGGCCGCGCGGGATTAGCCGTGCGTTCTAAGGCGCTGCAGTCATGGACTGTGCGGCTGGTCCCGGCGGAGGTTCGAGTCCTCCCTCGGGCATGGGTGTGTGCGTGTTTGTCTTTAGGATAATTTAGGTTAAGTAGTGTGTAAGCTTAGGGAATGATGACCTTAGCAGTTCAGTCCCATAAGATTTCACACACACTTGAACATTTTGAACGTAGTAGGTTTGAACCGTCGCCCACCCGAATACGAGTCCAGTGTGCTAGTCACTCTGCCACCTCGCCCGGTGGTAACACACTAATAAGTTTATCGACACTACATATAAGTAACAATTGAGTAATACATAACTCTGAATGTTGTAGGGTTTAGTGCGGTGTTGAATTATATACAGGGTGAGTCCCCTAACGTTTCAGCTGGATATATTTCGTAAACCACATCGAATACTGACGAACCGATTCCACAGGCCGAACGTGAGGAGAGGGGCTAGTGTAATTGTTTAATACAAACCATACAAAAATGCACGGAAGTATGTTTTTTAACACAAACCTACGTTTTTTAAAATGGAAACACGTTAGTTTTGTTAGCACATCTGAACACATAAACAAATACGTAATCAGTGCCGTTTTCTGGATTGTAAAATGTTAATTACATCCGGAGATGATGTAACCTAAAGTTGACGCTTGAAACCTCCGAAACAGCTACAACATACATCACGTTTCTACAGAATGATCTGCCAACGTTGCTCGAAAATGTCCCACTGGAAACGCGTCGACGTATGTGGTATCATCATGATGGTGCACCTGCACATTCCGCAATTAACACTAGGCTGACCCTTGACAGGATGTTCGACGGGGGTTTCATAGGAGATGGAGGACGCATAAATTGGCCAGCCCGTTCTCCTGATCTTACACCTCTGGACTTCTTTCTGTGGGGTACGTTAAAGGTGAATGTGTACCGTGACGTGCCTACAACCCCAGAGGATATGAAACAACGTATTGTGGCAGCCTGCGGCGACATTACACCAGATGTACTGCGGCGTGTACGACATTCATTACGCCAGAGATTGCAATTGTGTGCAGCAAATGATGGCCACCACATTGAACATCTATTGGCCCGACATGTCGGAACACGCTCTATTCCACTCCGTAATTGAAAACGGAAACCACGTGTGTACGTGTAGCTCACCCCTCATGGTAATGTACATGTGCGTCAGTGAAAAAGACCAATAAAAAGGTGTTAGAATGTGGACGTAATGTGCTGTTCCAGTCTCTTCTGTACCTAAGGTCCATCACCGTTCCCTTTGGATCCCTACGTAATTCGGTGCTCCCCGATACACACGATCGAACAGTGGAGGAGTGGTACACAAGCGTCAACTTTAGGTTACAATATCTCCGGATGTAATTAACATTTTACAATGCAACAAACGGCACTGATTACGTATTTGTTTATATGTTCAGATGTGCTAACAAAACTAACGGGGTTCCATTAAAAAAACGTAGGTTTGTGTTAAAAAACATACTACCGTGCATTTTTGTATGGTTTGTATTAACCAGTTACACTAGCCGCTCTCCTCACGTTCGGTCTGTGGAATCGATTCGTCAGTATTTGATGTGGTTTACGAAATATATCCAGCGGTAATGTTAGGTGACTCACCCTGTATCAATGACGGTAACGTTTTGAGTAGAACCAAATAGTCTTGAATGCTGATGGAGTCATATAAGTCATTGAATATCAATAACGCTTGGCAGAGCCGTGCTACTTAAATGTATTGTTCGTCATTGCAGCCTTCCACACTCATGAAACTTCCTGGCAAACTCGAACTCGAGACCTTTGTCTTTCGCGGGTAAACACGACTCATGACACGTCCTCACAGCTTCAATTCTGCCAGTACTTTGTCTCCTACCATCCACACTTCACACAGGCTCTTCTGCGAACCTTGCAGAACTAGCACTCCTGGAAGAAAGGATATTACAGAGACCTGGCTTAGCCACAGCCAGGGGGATGTGATGCACAAAGTTTTAATCTGCCAGGAAGTTTCACATCGGCGCACACTATGCTGCAGAGTGAAAGTCTCATTCTGGTTCCGCACTAACGTTGCAAAGTCTATAGACGCACTGTAGCTGCGGTAGGGATGGCGGACATTGCTAAAACACAGGTTTTCGTTTATTCGTTTATATTCGTTGTTTCAACGCCAGTTTAACAGAAATATTAAAACCAATCAAAATAAGTGGTTTATGAGAGCCGATTTTCTGTCTTTTGATCCTATTATTTCAAGTAATAAACGTAGAAGGCGAACAAAGATTGAAAACTTACCATTCCCTCAGTTCAAGATATGTAGAATCAAAGTATTAAGCTATTAAAGAAAATACAAGTAAACAACAATGAAGAAGAACAATAGGTAAATTACTACAAAAAATTATAATATGATGATACGGCACAGGAAACTGAAATTGCAACAATGCATGAGAAGGGGGTTAGATGAAATACAGCATGACGACATAAAATTTGGCTCAACGTCATTTAATAACAGAAAAGCGACAGGAAGAGAGAGTATTAATGCCGGAATGCTAAAATGTGGAGGAATGATGCTACAGTTACGATCGCTATACCTCTTAAGCGAATGTTGGAAGATTGCTGCAGTGATATCATGTTTAACAAAGGAGACAAAATCCGATGCAGTAACTACAGAGGAATAAGTCTACTAGACCCAGCATACAACATATATGCTAAGATTTTAAACGTAAGACTTAAAAACATAACTGAAATAGTACTGCATGAGGAACACAAATGAGTTTTAGGAAAGGACGCTCTATGATAGATGCAGATTTATTTTACAATAGGAAAACGAAAACGCAGAGGTAAAGAAACAGACATTGCTTTTACTGATTTTATCTTTTGACAATGTCAATGGACGGAAGCAGATATGATCACGTAATGCTTGCAGAGTAATCATGGGGCCCACGGAATATCACGTCATGGCCGCCTATATCATCACCGAAAGCCGCCGTGTTCACAGAACAAGGTGGCGCAGTGATTTGCACACCGGACCAGCATTCGGGAGGAGGACGGTTCAAACCCGCGTCCGGCCATCCTGATTTAGGTTTCCCGTGATTTCCCTAAATCGCTTCAGGCAAATGCTGGGATGGTTCCCTTCAAAGGGCCCGGCCCGGCCGACTTCCTTGCCCATCCTTCCCTAATCTGATAGGACCGATGACCTCATTGTTTGGTCCGCTCCCTCAAATCAACCAACCAACCGCAATGTTCCACTCGTGTGATGTAAATTTGGCCAGAAGTTGGAAACAGTGTGAAGCAAGACTCACTCGACAGAATGCAACGTATCGAGGATATTGCGTAAGTTCCGTTCGTGGTCAAATGCAACAGCGCAACCTGTAGCTTTGGCTAGCACCTTCGTCTATATTCAAGCACGCATTTCTCGCTCTGATACCACATTTTTCTCGAGCCCCTGCATATAAGACCAATCTTGGGACTGAAGACAACAACAACGGCGCTAGAAGTGGAACGTCAGATATGAGGAGTTGGTGTTAAGAAGGGTATGAACACAGTTTATCGCTAGTGTTGTACAACTTGTGTGTCGAAGAAACAAAGAAGGAAGTAGTTTGGGTTTAAACCCTTCGGGTTGACACAGTCTATTTACAGCTGATTACAGACTCGTATTGGCTAGGCAAAATTCTGTCGTCATATGAATACGAGGTCTGTTTAAAAAATTTTGCAACATTCGTAATTTCGTGTCAATGGTGTGCCGGAGTGAAATGTGGTTAGCATCCCTACACACGCCGGTGTTTAATGTGCAACTACCGGAAGTTTCATTCATCTATGCCTGTTAGTTTCTGTTGGGTACTAAGTAGAACGTTTGCGAATTTCGAGAGGAGCAAAGCGTCTGCTTTAATTTTGCGTGAAACTCAAGAAAATCTTCACAGAGACACACCGAATGATGCATGAAGCCCACGGTGATGAGTGTTTAAGCCGTACTCGGTGTTACGAATGGTTCAGATGGTTTAAAAATGGCCGGACGGAAGTTAAAGATGACCGTCTTCGACGTCAACCGACGTCAGGAGCGTCAACGAAACTGTACGTGCCAATCGAAGACTGACTGTCCGAGAGATTGCAGAAGAGTGTGACATTTCAGTTGAATCGCATCATGAAATGCATCGCATTGACGCCAACGTCGTCCCTCACCTCATGAGTCAATACCAGGAAGGTCTTCGCCTCGCAATATATGGAGAGCTTTTGGATCGCGCAAGTCAGAACGATATGTTCCTTAAGAGAATCACAGTTGGTGATGAGACGTAGGTCTACGGTTATGATGGTGAGACCAAGGATCAATCTTCACAATGGGTCGGGGAAAGTTCTCCAACACCAAAGAAAGCTCGTAAGGTCAGATGTCAAATCCATACTGATATTTTTCTTTGACTTCGAAGGATTAGTTCATCACGGATTGGTGCCACGCGGATAAAACTTTAATCGGGAGTACTATCGGGACGTGGTACGACGCCTGCGAGAAAATGTGAGAAGGAAAAGACCTGAAATGTGGCGAGGCGATTTATAGTTCCTGCATCATGATAACGCATCCGCACGTCCATTCCTGTTAGTGCATGACTACTGAAAAAAAAGAAAACGAGATCACTGTTTTGTCTCATTCTCCATACACTCCAGATATCTGGCCCCTGCGAAAACCCCATTAAAAGACTGAAGATTTGAAGTGGTAGATGAGATAGCAGAAAAATTGTGCGATACAGCAAGAGATGTGCCAAGACTGCATCTGGAAGTGGATATACGAGGTGCATTCAAGTTCTAAGGCCTCCGATTTTTTTTCTAATTAACTACTCACCCGAAATCGATGAAACTGGCGTTACTTCTCGACGTAATCACCCTGCAGACGTACACATTTTTCACAACGCTGACGCCATGATTCCATGGCAGCGGCGAAGGCTTCTTTAGGAGTCTGTTTTGACCACTGGAAAATCGCTGAGGCAATAGCAGCACGGCTGGTGAATGTGCGGACACGGAGAGTGTCTTTCATTGTCGGAAAAAGCCAAAAGTCACTAGGAGCCAGGTCAGGTGAGTAGGGAGCATGAGGAATCACTTCAAAGTTATCACGAAGAAACTTTTGCGTAACGTTAGCTCGATGTGCGGGTGCGTTGTCTTGGTGAAACAGCACACGGTGTGCGCAGCCCTTCCCGGACGTTTTTGTTGCAGTGCAGGAAGGAATTTGTTCTTCAAAACATTTTCGTAGGATGCACCGGTTACCGTAGTGCCCTTTGGAACGCAATGGGTAAGGATTACGCCCTCGCTGTCCCAGAACATGGACACCATCATTTCTCCAGCACTGGCGGTTACCCGAAATTTTTTTGGTGGCGGTGAATCTGTGCCATGTGGTCGTCCGTCAGCATTCGTGGCACCCACCTGGATGACACTTTTCGCATTTTCAGGTCGTCATGCAGGATTGTATGCACAGAACCCACAGAAATGCCAACTCTGGAGGCGATCTGTTCAACAGTCTTTCGACGATCCCCCAAAACAATTCTCTCCACTTTCTCGATCGTGTCGTCAGTCCGGCTTGTGCGAGCCCGAGGTTGTTTCGGTTTGTTGTCACACGATGTTCTGCCTTCATTAAACTGTCGCACCCACGAACGCACTTTCGACACATCCATAACTCCATCACCACATGTCTCCTTCAACTGTCGATGAATTTCAATTGGTTTCACACCACGCAAATTCAGAAAACGAATGATTGCAAGCTGTTCAAGTAAGGAAAACGTCGCCATTTTAAGTATTTAAAACAGTTCTCATTCTCGCCGCTGACGGTAAAATTCCATCTGCCGTACGGTGCTGCTATCTCTGGGACGTATTGACAATGAACGTGGCCTCATTTTAAAACAATCCGCATGTTTCTATCTCTTTCCAGTCCGGAGAAAAAAAAATCGGAGGCCTTAGAACTTGAATGCACCTCGTATAAAGGCGTTCAACCACTATCTTCATCATGAGTCTTTGGCTATGACTGCATCTATGTAATCGTTCCACCTCATATGAATACAAACTGTTAGTCACAGCCATTTGTATGAGTTGACTGATTCCATTTTCCAGGCGTGAGACTCACTGACATTGTAGTCACAGGAAAGAATGAAATGAAGTGCCTTGTAGCTAGGGCCTCCAATCAGATGGACCGGTCGCCTCGTGCAAGTCTTTTGAGTTGACGCCACTTCGGCGACTTGAGCGACCATGGGGATGAGATGATGATGATGAAGACAACACGACACCCAGTCCCTGAACGAAGAAAATCTCCGACCCAGCGGGGAATCGAATCTGGGCCCGTAGCATGGCATTCCGTCGAGTTGACTACTCAGCTATCGAGGCGGACGTAGTCACGGGGAACTACGAATTTACGTTTAGCGAAGTGCACAGTTTCACATCTGTGAATATTTAAAGCAATCCTAGCACCACTACGAAATTTGATCAAGATCCGACTGAGTAATTGTGCAGCTTTTTTTTCTGACAGTAATTCATCTATATGCTACACAGGATGTCCAAGTAGGAACAGTCGATATTCATGGGATACGGCAGGGACGATCATTCGAAGCAAAACAGTCCAGTCAACATGGACTTTATAATGAGTACGTTTCGAGCCATGAGCACTTGTTCACTAGTACAGGAGCGTTTCACACTTGCGAAAATGAAAAAGTAGTTACAGCACTTACGGTATGCCTTCTACAGCCCATGTTCGTTAGCCTTTTTTTTTCTTTTCTCTCGTATCCCATAAATACTGACCCTTTCTTGTGGAACGCCCTGTATGCAGACCTAACGTTGTTAATCGCTGTCACGAAGAATCTCGAAAATTTCTTGCCCAATAGCTTCTAAAATATAAACTGTAACCCAACAAGGACGTCGTTAAGCATTATCTCCAATAGACTTGGCCACTGTTTCCTTGTTTCGATACAGTGTATCGATACGTGGAACTGTTCCAGTGTTTCGGAACGGCTGCGGTTCACTGTTTCGAAACAGTGGTGTTTCATTCCGCCCCTGTCTCGGATAACCGGACCAGATTAGATCTCGAGCCAGACACAGAAACTGTATCGTTGTTTCAAAATAAGGCTGTTTCAGTCCACCTGTGCTTGGAACGGACTAATTGTATCGAAACAGTGATGTTTCATTCCGCTCTGTGTCGGACGAGATTCGGGCTCGGCGCAGATACTGAAACACAACATACCATTTCATGAAACACTTTCAAGAGTGTCGAAATCTTTTTGACAAGCAATCTCCTACCTTCCAAACTTTACAGAAGCTCTCCTGCGAACCTTGCAGAACTAGCACTCCTGAAAGAAAGGATACTGCGGAGACATGGCTTAGCCACGGCCTGGGGGATGTTTCCAGAATGAGATTTTCACTCTGCAGCGGAGTGTGTGAAAATCTCATTCTGGAAACATCCCCCAAGCTGTGGCTAAGCCATGTATCCGCAGTATCCTTTCTTTCAGGAGTGCTAGTTCTGCAAGGTTCGCAGGCAGGAGAGCTTCTGTAAAGTTTGGAAGGTAGGAGACGAGATACTGAAAGAAGTAAAGCTGTGAGACCGGGCTTGAGTCGTGTTTCGGTAGCTCAGATGGTAGAGCACTTGCCCGCGAAAGGCAAAGGTCCCGAGTTCGAGTCCCGGTCGGGTACACAGTTTTAATCTGCCAGGAAGTTTCATATCAGCGCACACTCCGCTGCAGAGTGAAAATCTCATTCTGGAAGCATATCCGTTGTTTCTCCAGTTTGCTCCCACTTCCAGTTTCGTTCGTGGTGGTTCTTCTGTCTTCGGCTATGGCTGTCCTCAGCCAATTGAAAAGTATGAAAGTCACACGACACGAAAGCAGCGCATTTGCTGCACGAAATACGAAACTGCCAGGATGCCTAAGTGATAGTTTGATACTTTCTGCGACGTGATTAGCGCTTTCGTACCTCATTTGTGTTTATATGGACATACTTATACAATAAACATTCAAGATGATAAAACGTGTCGGTTTATTAGATTACAAAACACAAACTGTTTCACTGTTTCGAAACATTACATTGTACTCTTTCATTTGTTTCGAAACAATTACGTGTTTCAGTCTGCCCATCTCTAACAATCTCGAAATGTTACTGACTTATTATTTCTTGTTTAGACCACGTCAGTCCATCAAACACTCCCATCAACGCACGCGATAAGTTATTGTAAAAAGTATTATACACGTTTTCAGTTAACAATGACTGCGAGAGAGAGATTGCTATGCTGTGCTGCGAAAATATGCGGTTTCATTTTCTGTATTGCAGTCAGTTTTATCTACGATTGCAGGGAATTTAAAGCATTAGACAAATTGTTCCTCCCATAAATATTCTTTGTCATTACGTATAATTTTAAAGAAAGATTGCACACACACGAATGTGAGGTTTAGTTTTCTTAATCGCAGTTGGTTTGAAAAGAATGGGAAGCTTTATTTCCTGTCCTTACAAAACACAGCAGCTGGAAGAAACTTTCTATTAATGTGTAAATAAATCCAAGTCTCAAAACTAAAATAATTTAATTTACGTAAGAAACGCTGTATTTTTGTATTAATTTCATGTATTGTCGTTAAACTGTCTCATAATGTAAAATTGCAGTTAATTCTTAAATGTGAGAGAGCATACAGATGTTAAAGATAGCAACTGTATTTCTTAATTGGCAAATGATGAGTCAGACGCAGCGCAAGCGGCGACAACAATAAAATTTTATGCCATCAGGCGCGCCGGGAAGGAGCACAGCGAAGTCTCTCGAACATTTTTCCACGCAAGAGGCTTCCAGAACAGGAAGAGACAGGAAAAAATGACAAAGTTGCCTTCAGTTGTCTACTTGCATATAAACACGAGCCGTATCTGGCTCACTTTCTCTCGATATCTCTTTCTTAATTATTGTTATCTCGAATGTAGCAGGCAGCTGTACTTGAAAGATATTTCCTAGGTGTGTGAAGTATGGTACTTATCTATGTAAAAGTATCGTCAATATATGAATAATTGTTATTGTTTTTCATTGTTCCATTTCAACAACATTAACCTCGCCTGCCGACTTTTCTATGCTTCAGCTAGGAGAACTGTAAGACTGCCGAATATAGTTTGCTGGCCGCTGCCGAACATCACCGATGTTCGAATTTGTAGCGGCCAGTCGTGGGTCCCTGAGATTGCTAAGCCGATCTGTAAACGTAGTTTTCGGGCAGCACTTCCTTGCATAACGCGTAAAGTTAATGATCGGCATACGGCCAACAAACGATGTGCGCGGGCAGTCCACTCCACGGTATCAAAGCAAGTTAGACACAATCTTGAATTATTAATTTTTTTCTCTCTTGGTGGTAAATTTCTCTCTGCCGTGTGATAATTTAAACTTATCGTTTTTTTTACTTGGCTGCTTCTTTTAACTAACGGCACTCCTGTTAAATTCCTCTTATCAAAATTTATTGATCAGTTACGAATAAAGTGCACCACACAAAATAGACAAAAACTTTTCTTTGTTGACAATAATAATTCATGGAGAAGTGTCTCTCTCATCCCGCGTACCGATGATCCAAACCGATTCACCCTCTGAATTAAGCGACTTCAATTCTTAATGAAGGTTTCTTTTGGAATAATAATGAATAAGGGTAAGAGAGATGGGAAAGGAGGGGATGGTCAAAGGGTGTGCGGAAATGAGCGTAGACAGAAGGTAGAAGGAGATGGACCGAGAGTTGTGGGCAGAAGGAGAATAGGATGTATACCCAATTCCCATACACATTTAGCAATTTCGAAGCATTCCAACCCCTTCCATGAGTCTCATGTTACTACAAATGTTTTCTGTGAGGTCTTAACACACAGTATGAACAACAGGGATCCTAAAACAAGTCGCTTGGGGTGGCTTGATGTTATTTCTAATTGCGTCACCGACTCTACACCCGATATAAAACGCTCTGTCGTCCCTATTACGAAATGCTCAGTCCAGACACAAATTTCATTTGATACTGCACGATAATTCTAAGTGCGGCTCTGAGTTAAATTTTTCTTGGGAAGCCAGGAAACACTGAAGAGCCAAAGAAAATGGTACACCTGCCTAACATCATGTAGTGACCCGGCGACCACCCAGAACTGGCGCGACGTGGCATGGACTTGACCTATGTCTGAAGTAGTGATCGAGGGAACTGACACCATGAATCCTGCAGGGCTGTCCACAAATCCGTAAGAGTACGAGGGGATGGAGATCTCGTCTGAACAGCACGTTGCATTGCATCCCAGATATGCTCAGTAATGTTCGTGTCTGGGGAGCTTGGTGACCAGCAGAAGTGTTTAAACTCAGAAGAGTGCTCCTGGAGCCACTCTGTAGCAATTGTATACATATGGCGTGTCGCATTGTCCAGCTGGAATTGCCCACGTCCGTCGGATTCCACAATGGACATCAATGGATGCAGGTCATCAGACAGGATGCGTCCGTACGTCGCCTGTCAGAGTCGTATCTAGACGTATCAGAGATCCCATATCACTCCAACTGCACACGCCTCATACCATTACAAAGCCCCCACCAGCCTTAACAGTCCCCTGCTGACATGTTGGGTTCATGGATTCATGACGCTGTCTCCATATCCGTACACGTCCATCCGCTCGATACAACTTCAAGTGAGACTCGTCCGACCAGGCAGCATGTTTCCAGTCACCAACAGCCCAGGCGGGACGTAAAGCTTTGCGTGGTGCAGTGATCAAGTGTACACTAAATGGGCCTTCGGTTCCAGAAGCCTATATCAATGATGATTCGTTGAACACTTCCCACGCTGATACTCGTTGATGACCCAGCACTGAAATCTGCAGAAGTTTGCGGAAGGGTTGCACTTCTGTCACGTTGAACGATTCTCTTCAGTCGTCGTTGGTCCCGTTCGTACACAATCTTTTTCCAGCCATAGCGAAGTCGGAGATTTGACGTTTTACCCGACTCCTCATATTGACAGTACACTCCTGATATTGACGGGAAAATCCCCACTTCATCGCTACCTCGGAGATGTTTTGTCCCATCGCTCGTGCAACGACTATAACACCACGTTCCAACTCACTTAAATCTTGATAACCTGCCATTGTAAGCAGCAGTAAACGATCTAACAACAACGCCAGGCACTTGTTGCCTTATATAGTGGTTGCGACCGCAGCTCCGTGTTCTGTCTGTTTACGTGTCTCCGTATTTGAATACGCGCGCCTATACCAGTTTCTTTGGCACTTCAGTGTAAAATCCTGTGTCGTCCGTACCAGCACAGTCACAAATTTCGTTTGACACCGCACGGTAAGTGTAAGTGTGGCTCGGAATTAAATACTTTTGGGAAGTCAACAAATACACTACTGGCCATTAGAATTTCTACACCAAGAAGAAATGCAGATGATAAACGGGTATTCATTGGACAAATATATCATAAAATGCTTTTTTATTCCAGTCTCTGATCACGAATTAATTCTTTAGACGATTACCGGTTTCAGTGTGTAATGACCATCTTCAGATCTTCCTTACACCATCTGATCGTCTAAAGAATTCATTTGCGATCAGAGACTGGAATAAAGAAGCATTTTACAGTATTGGATCATTGTTTGTACACGCGATTATGTCGCAGCTGGTGAAAATATATTATACTTGAACTGACATGTAGTTATATTTTCACGCAATATGGGTGCACAGATCCTGAGAAATCAGTACCCAGAACAACCACCTCTGGCCGTAGTAACGGCCTTGATACGCCTGGGGGAGTCAAACAGAGCTTGGATGGCGTGTACAGGTACAGCTGCCCATGCAGTTTCAACACGATGCCACTTCATCAAGAGTAGTGACTGGCGCATTGTGTCGAGCCAGTTGCTCGGCCACCATTGACCACACGTTTTCAATTGGTGAGAGATCTGGACAATGTGATGGCCAGGGCAGCAGTCGAACATATTCTGTATCCAGAAAGGCCCGTACAGGAGCTGCAACATGCGGTCGTGCATTATCCTGCTGAAAGGTAGGGTTTCACAGGGATCGAATGAAGGGTAGAGCCACGGGTCGTAACACATCTGCAAAGTAACGTCCACTGTTCAAAGTGCAGTCAATGCGAACCAGAGGTGACCGAGACGTGTAACCAACCCCATACCATGACGCCGGGTGATACGCCAGTACGGCGAATACACGCTTCCAATGTGCGTTCACCGCGATGTCGCCAAACACGGATGCAACCATCATGATGCAGTAAACAGAATATGGATTCATCCGAAAAAATGACGTTTCGCCATTCGTGCACCCATGTTCGTCGTCGAGTACACCATCGCAGGCGCTCCTGTCTGTGATGCAGCGTCAAGGGTAACCGCAGCCATGGTCTCCGAGCTGATAGTCCATGCTGCTGCAAACCTCGTCGAACTGTTCGTGCAGATGGTTGTTGTCTTGCAAACGTCCCCATCTGTTGACTCAGGGATCGAGACGTGGCTGCACGATCCGTTATAGCCATGCGGATAAGATGCCTGTCATCTCGACTGCTAGTGACACGAGGCCGTTGGGATCCAGCACGGCGTTCCGTATTACCCTCCTGAACCCACCGATTCCATATTCTGCTAACAGTCATTGGATCTCGACCAACGCGAGCAGGAGTGTCGCGATACGATAAACCGCAATCGCGAGAGGCTACAATCCTACCTTTACCAAAGTCCGAAACGTGATGGTACGCATTTGTCCTGCTTACACGATGCATCACAACAACGTTTCACCAGGCAACGCCGGTCAACTGCTGTTTGTGTATGAGAAATCGGATGGAAACTTTCCCCATGTCAGCACCTTGTGTGAATGCTCTGAAAAGCTAATCATTAGCATTTCACAGCATCTGCTTCCTTTCGGTTAAATTGCACACCTGTAGCACGTCATCTTCGTGGTGTAGAGATTTTAATGGCTAGTAATGTATTACATCCGGGGGACTACCTCGATTCATGCCTTTCAAGACGTGAGTTACAGCGAAAACACATCATTAGGTCCTTTGTGAAGATTGTACGAGTTCCAAAACGTGACAGGTGTTGGCTGTTATGACGGCTGGTAAACCAGGCCACGACCCAGTGTCACTCACGGCGCTTGTGGTCAAAACGGCGGCCTGTGGTTTTGTAGGATTGCTGCGGGAAGCCATGGGACGCCCACGTGGGACGGAATGCGCGCCATCCGGTCTGCCTGGCGCGACTTCTGGGAAACGCTGCTGACGCAAATGGTGACCACGGCGGAGCGTTCCCAGTACGAGTTTCATAAGACACGTACCTACTTCCCTCTCTGCCGTCCACCGCTTGCCGTGTTTTCGACATTTTTCATGCATTTAACAGCACTGTGCGAAGGAATACATTGCTGCACCTGTACAAGGGAAACAAACTATAAAACTTTTAAAAAAATAATATTACAGAAATAGAAGAGAAGGTAAGTGAAAATGATATGGAAGCTACGATAGTGCTAGAAGAATTTGACAGAGCACTGAAACAAGTGTGTGGAAATAAGGCCCCTGGGAAAGACGACATTTCTTCAGGAACACTGAGATTCTAGAGAGAACAAGCTTTGAAAATACTATTCCATCAAGTGTGTAGGCTGTATGAGACAGACGAAACGTTCTTATCTGAAAAGAATAATATCGCAATTCCGATTCCAAACAAGGCGTGTGCTGACAGGTGTGAATACAACTGAACCATCAGGTGAATATGCAACGCTGCAAAATACTGACCCGAATTATTTATAAAACAACGGAGAAAGTGGTGGAAGTCGAACGCTTGGAACATTAGCTTGTGTTCTGGAGAAATATAGTAACACGTGAAGGTATATTGACTCTGTGAGTTATCTCAGAAGATAGGTGAAAGAAAGGCAAACTGACGTTAAATACACTTATAGAGCGAAGAAGCAGATTACTGAGCTGCTAGTTCTGCTCTTCGTATAAACAGCCTCCTAACATATTTTACTCATTTCCACCTAATAATTTCTTACGGAAAAAATTTCTGGGGTAATACATCAGATAGAAAGAATTTATTGATCATACAAACGACATCAGAAGAATAATACACAACTGGCCATTAAAATTGCTACACCACGAAGATGACGTGCTACAGACCCGAAATTTAGCCGATAGGAAGAAGATGCTGTAATATGAAAATGATTAGCTTTTCAGAGTATTCACACAAGGTTCGCGCCGGTGGCAACACCTACAACGTGCTGACATGAGGAAAGTTTCCAACCGATTTCTCATACACAAACAACAATTGACCGGGGTTGCCTGGTGAAACGTTGTTGTGATGCCTTGCGTAAGGAGAAGAAATGCGTACCATCACGTTTCCGACTTCCATAAACTTCGGATTGTAGCGTATCGCGATTGCGGTTTATCGTATCGCGACATTGCTGCTCGCGTTGGTCGAGATTCAATGACTGTTGACGGAATATGGAATCGATGGGTTCAGGAGGGTAATACGGAACGCCGTGCTGGATACAAACGGCCTCGTATCACTAGCAGTCGAGATGACAGGCATCTTATCCGCATGGCTGTAACGAATCGTGCAGCCACGTCTCGATCCCTGAGCCAACAGATGGGGACGTTTGCAAGACAACAACCATCTGCACCAACAGTTCGACGACGTTTGCAGCAGCATGGGCTATCAGCTCGGAGACCGTGGCTGCGGTTATCCTTGACGCTGCATCACAGACAGGAGCGCTTGCGATGGTGTACTCAACGACGATCCTGGGTGCACGAAGGGCAAAACGTCATTTTTTCGGATGAATCCAGATTCTGTTTACAGCATCATGATGGTCGCATCCGTGTTTGGCGACGTCACGGTGAACGAGCATTGGAAGCGTGTATTCGTCTTCGCCATACTGACGTATCACCGGGCGTGATGGTATGTGGTGCCACTGGTTACACGTCTGGTCACCTCCTGTTCGCATTGACGGCACTTTGAACAGTGGACGTTACATTTCAGATGTGTTACGACCTGTGGCTCTACCCTTCATTCGATCCCTGCGAAACACCACATTTCAGCAGGGTAATGCACGACCGCATGTTGCAGGTCCTGTACTGGATACAGAAAATGTTCGACTGCTGCCCTGGCCAGCAGATTCTCCAGATCTCTCACCAATCGAAAACGTCTGGTCAATGGTGGCCGTGCAACTGGCTAGTCACAATACGCCCGTCACTACTCTTGATCAACTGTGGTATCGTGTTGAAGCTGCATGGGCACGCCATCCAAGCTCTGTTTGACTCAATGCCCGGGCGTATCAAGGCAGTTATTACGTCCAGAGGTGGTTGTTCTGGGTACTGATTTTTCAGGATCTATGCACATGTCAGTTCTTGTATAATATATTTGTCCTACCCGTTATCATCTGCATTTCTTCTTGGTGTAGCAATTTTAATGGCCAGTACTGAATGTGTTTCCACGCGCATCTTGTTGGCTTTTCTTCAAGTTACGAATTTTAACTCTACATATATTCGCTAACGATATTCGTCATAAATTACCCTCCACTGTTTGAGAAGAAGGGAGCGAAAGGTTATTTCGAACTTTTACAGGAACCAGACGGCCATTATAAAAGTTGAAGAACAGGAAAACGAACCACTGGTTGAGAGGGGAGAGTGGTAGGGTTGTAGACTATCCCAGAAGTCATTGAGTCTGTCGACGTTCATAAGTCAGTACCTTGGACAAGGAATAGAGAAAACCAAAGGAAATAAGGCAAGGGAATTTAGTTCAGGGAGACGAAAGAAGACTTTGCGGTTCGACGATGACATTGTAATACTGTCCGAGACAGCAAAGGGCTCGGAAAACCAATTGAACCGAATGGATAGTGTCCTGTAAACACGTTATAAGATGAACATCAACAGAACTAAAACGAAGGTAATGGAATGAATCGAATTAAATCAAACAGTGCTGAGAGAGTTAGATTAGTAAGCGAGACACTAAAAGTACTCAGTGAGTTTTCCCACTTGGGCAGCGAAAAACTGATGCAGACTGGCAATAGTGAGAAGATGTATTTTTGAATTTTTTTCGAACGTTTCTAACGTAAATTTAAACGTCAGGGAGTATTTTCTGAGAGCTTTTCTCTGGAATGTAGAAGGACGATAACAGATCATCCAAGTAGAGAATACGGTAGTAGAAGCTTCTGAAATGTGATCCTTCACTATACTGCAGATTAGATCGGTAGGGCACATAATTAAGGAAGTACTCAGTCGAATTAGGGGAAAAGAATACTGTGGCACAACTTGACTAAAAGAAGTGATCAGTTGATAGGACATGTCCTGAGGCATTCATCAGTTTGCTAATGGAGGCCAGTGAGGAGGTAAAGAGTGTAGAAAGGGTGCTGTAGGCAAGCTGAAAATGATGTAGGCAAGCTGAAAATGATGTAGGCTCGTGTAGTTGCACAAAAGTGAAGAGGCTGCACAGAACAGAATGGCGCGGAAAGCTGCGTCAAACCAGTCTACACACTGAAGGCCGCAATAACAGGTGGCCGTGCGGCTATGTTTCGCTTCACATTTCACAAAAATGACCTAACCGACGCGTAACAGATCATGAAGGGAAACCTGAACACGACGATCACAAAGTGCGTACTGAACGAAGAGGTCAAAATACTGGGAGGAGGGGGTGGGGGTTGACAGAATTAGTCATTTGAAGATTGGTTGATGTTGGTTGGTTGTGTTGGGGAAGGAGACCAGACAGCGAGGTCATCGGTCTCATCGGATTAGAGAAGGACAGGGAAGGAAGTCGGCCGTGCCCTTTGAAAGGAACCATCCCGGCATTTGCCTGGAGCGATTTAGGGAAATCACGGAAAACCTAAATCAGGATGGCCGGACGCGGGATTGAACCGTCGTCCTCCCGAATGCGAGTCCAGTGTCTAACCACTGCGCCACCTCGCTCAATGTTTGAAGATTCGTAAAGGCTAGGGCAAATAACAAAAATGGAAAACCAAGAGAGAATTGTTCATGCAGGAAAAGGTGTACGACAGGTACGTAGTCCTCCCTTACTGCCTATTCTTCAAACTGAACGTCGACGATGCAGTCCCTTAAATAAAACAAAGGTGCATTGAAAAGTACGTACACAGGGTAAATTAATTCAGTTCTTGCAAGAAAATATTATACAGGGTGAAAAGTATTTAAACCGACAAACTCTGGGAGGTTGTAGGGGACATCAAAACAAATATTTTTCCCTAATGTCATTTTTTCCTATGAGGGGTATTTAAACCGGTAGAGGAAGATTTCTCTGGCGACAAATTAATTAAACCAACAAAAAAGTCCAGAGGGGACACATAAGGGGATCCAGCAGGCCACGGTACAGGACCACCTCTGCCAATCCACGTTTCTGGGAACCGTCGGTCCAGGATTCGACGCACACGACGACTGAAATGTGCCGGCGCCCCGTCATGTTGGAACCACATGCGTTGTCTTGTAGGGAGCGGGACGTTTTCCAGCAATTCTGGCAATGCTCTGGTGAGAAAAGTCCCCAACAACACCAATCCACACATTAACGAAGAACCGCACTTGATGAGCGCTAGTATCTGTGGCATGTGGGTTATCCTCACTCCAAACATGCGAATTGTGCATGTTGAAGACTCCATCACGCCCGAACGTTGCTTCATCGGTAAACAATACAGAGGATGGAAATGTAGGATGCATTTCACAGTGTCCCAGGTACCACTGTGAAAACTGTGCTCTGGGTGCATAATCAACTGGTCGTGGACACGCTGTAAGTGAAATGGACGTAACAATTGCTCTCGAAGGACTGTTCTTACATTCGCTGATTCGTCCCCATGTTACATGCAATTGCACCAGTGCTGATTGAAGGATTCCGCTCCACATGCTGCAAGACAGCTTCCTCAAACTGCAGCGTTCTTACGGTGCGACGGCGTCCCTGTCCAGGTAATCTGCTAAATGACCCGGTCTTACGCAGACGTTGGTACATAGCAGCAAAGGTCGCATGATGCGGGATACGGCGATTAGGATATTGTTGTTGATAAACCCGCTGTGCAGCTCGCCCGTTGTGGTGCGCTACGTAGTACGCACCAACCGTATCAGTGTACTCACTCCAGGTGTATCGCTCCATTAGTAAACGGAGACAATACACTACTACACTGGTGGACAGCAGTTGCCTACAACTGAAGAGCGTAATACGGCCTCCACCGGTTTAAATACTCCTCATAGGAAAAAACGACACTAGAGAAAACTATTTGTTTTGATGTCCCCTACAACCTCCCAGGGTTAGTCGCTTTAAATACTTTTCAGCCTGTATTGAACCACAGATGGTCAAATATAGTATCGACTGTGTAATAGCATCGCTAGTCAACAGCGATCGCTGATTCAAGCGGTTATGGATAATGTGTTGAGTAACTTTAGATCGAGAGGTGTGTGGAGGACTCTGAAGTGTAAAGACGTGTTGTATCTGATCTGTGCTGGATATATAATTACTCGCTATGACCAGTAATTATTTTTTTATTTGCAAGAGACTGTGATGTTTGCTAACTAAAAGGAATCTCAACAGAAGTTGGAAGTAATTAAGATAAACCAAATTGTTTTGTTACTAATGGAATGTGCGTATTCATAAGCGATGACAGGGACAATGTATAGCACTCACATTCAATGATTTTGTAAAGCTAATTGTTAATATATAATCAGTTTATTGAGCGTGTTAATTGTGGGTATTATTAATTTTCAAAGGGTCAAAATACAAGATTTATAGTTAGTGCCATATTGTTATTTACCCCAAGCCAATAGCAGTTCCTAGATCCATGTCATTTTTGGTTAACTATTTTTCTCAAGAAGTTTTTGTCTCAGTCATACTCAATTTAATTAAAATGTATGCTAAGCAACATCCTTGCACAATAACAGGTTCCTAACTATACGATTTAAAGTACTAACAGAGAGCAGTGCGAAGAGCGTTATGATTGCGCAGTTAAAGACAGCAAATTTTATTATTTCAGGAATAGCATTCATTAAGCACAGGGACCATTATTTTCAAATTAATCAGGGTTTGTTTTATTACAAGGGTCAATTTCAAATTAATAATGTCGAATCAGATTCACTTTTTGTGTTAGTTGAATTCATGAAGTTTCGGTTTGGTTTAAAGTTATTGACAGTTTACATTCTCGCAGCTAAATTAAGTTTTCTATATTGGAGTCAGAAAGGTTCAGTACAGCGCAAAATACATAAGCGACGAGATAAAATACACGTTCACTATGGTCGTGACAGTTGGAGAAGCCGAAAGGAAAATTCAGCAGAAATGCTAGGGAAAATTAAAATTATGAAGACGAAGTAGTTTCCGAGAAGCCCTATTGGTTACATTTGTAGACTGTGTTCAATGAAGATTCTCTGTCCACTAAGCTGGCGTCAACACTTATCTCTCGAGTGTATCACGAGGCAAAAGTAGGAGACATCACTTAAAACTTCCAGGCTATTAGGCCGTGGTCGATGCACAAAACTGTCTCCCAACGTTTCCTCTCCGACCGCGGGATATATCTTCAGAAGTAAAATTGCATGGTAGTTATCCATTTTACCTCTGAAGATGTTTGTCTCAGTCGGAGAGGAAACTTTAGGAAACTGCAGTGACCACGGCCTAATAGCCTGGAAGCTTTGTCAGTACTAGTAGTGAAAGCTTACACTGTATGATCAAAAGTAGGAAAGAGTAGCGAGTATACGGAGGGATACAGACAGTAACATTTCCCTTGCACATAATCGAATGGTAAAAAAAAGGTCAGTTGAATTTTTGACTCTGCAGCAAAGTGTGTGCTGATACGAAACTTCCTTACAGATTAAAACTTTGTCGGGCCGGGACTCGAAGTCGGGACCTTTGCCTTTCGTGGGCATGTGTTCCACCGACTGAGCTACCACAGCAGGATCCTTCCTCATAGCCCTAGTTCAGCCAGTATCTCATCTCCTACGTTCGAAACGTCACAGAAGTTGTCATACCTAACTTGCAACATTAGCACCAGTGGAAGAAAGGATAATACGGAGACATGGGTTAGCCTCAGCCAGAGAATTGTTTCCAGAATGAATTTTTCACTGTGCAGCAGTGCCTGGTAATAGCGTCCTGGCAGATAAAAACTGTGTCTGTAGAGCACTTGCCCGCGAAAGGCAAAGGTCCCGGTTTTGATGATGATGATGATGATGATGATGATGATGATGATTGGTTTGTGGGGCGCTCAACTGCGCGGTCATCAGCGTCTGTTCAAAGTCCCAATTTTCCCACAGTCCAACTTTTTTTACACAGTCCAATCCAGCCACTGTCAGAAGTGATGATGATGAAATGATGAGGACAACACAAACACCCATTCCCCGGACAGAGGAAATCCCCAATGCGGGAATCCCGTGATCCAGAGGCAGCTACGTTAGCCACTAGACCACGAGCTGCGGACTCCCGGTTTCGAGCCTCGGTCCGGCACACAGTCTTAATCTGCCGGTAATTTTCGTAGGTGTCATGAGGATGCAAAAATTGCTTCGCAAAATTAGCGTGGCTCTTAAGAGAAAGGTACTACATTACTTCGTAGAATACAGTATCTCTTAATAATTCTACGAGTACTCCACTTATCTTGACCGATAGTTCAGCGTTCCAAAGTCTTTTCCGTGTTGGGTCACTAACATTCGTGTTCTCATGAATTTCCTTTGGCATATCTGCCACAACAACAAAGATACTTCCAAACCATTCCTGTGCGCTGTATGTAGTTCTCGCTTTGCCTTTTCCTCTTTCATGCACATTTCTCATTTTCGTGTCTTTTTCCTTTCATAAAGCGCAAGAAAAACCAATTACCTACTCGCATTAAATCGAGATCGAGAACAAAGCATCCACACAAAAGACAGCTTAGAAAATCGTTGCATACCTAATTAATGAGTTTTCAGAGAGAGGAAAAACAACCTCATACAGTCGATTTACATGGAAATTGTTTCAACGTAATCACGTTAATAACGGAAGAAGCAAATGGAATCAAGGTAGCCAAACAAGATATAGAAGGCTAACATGTAATGTTCTCATCGAGAGAACATTCCTCTTTCCGCTTTTTCTTTGTGTAACCGTAGGAAATGTGCCTGAAAGTAAGACGAATGCATTCATTTATCTCGAGCAGGTAGTAGGGCCAGCATCACACGAAACAATGTTAAATACTGAGGCTGTAAGTTATCTACGCTTGTACTCAGATGTACGTTAACAAGTGTAAGTTCTCTGATTGAAAAGACCCACTATATGCAGATCAGAACTTCGAAGAGCTTTCCTTCTAGTGTGTGTATAAAATATGACATGGAAATGGGAGAAGTTGAGAGTGTAAAATTCTTGGGATTACAACCTGATAATAAATTCAGTTGGGAGCGACATACTAACGAACTGCTAAAGCGCCTAAACAAGTCTGTGTCTGCAATGTGAATGATGTCAGACATAGGAGATATAAATATTTTAAAAAACTGACATATTTTGCTTATTTTCACTACATTATGGCGTATAGTATCATATTTTGGGGTAACTCTACAAACCGAGAAAAAACCTTTAGAATACAGCGTATAACAAGAGTAATGCGTAGTGTAAATCCAAGAACATCATATCAAAACCTATTCAAAGAATTGGGCATACTAACCACAGCTTCTCAGTTTATTTATTCCTTAATGAAGTTTGTTGTAAATAGTACATCTCTCTTTCCAACTAACTACTTATTACACAGTATCAATACTAGGAATAAGAGCAATATACATAAAGATTTAAAGTCACTTACTCTTGCCCAGAATTCAGCAACGCATATTTTTAATAAGTTATCAGCAACTATTAAGAGTTTAGTTTCAGACAAGGCACAATTTAAACATAATTTAAGAGAATTATTGGTGGCCAACTCCTATGCCATCCATGAAGATCTCAACAAGTGCAGTAGACTATTTTGAGGAAAATTTATTATACTTTAATTTTTCACAATACTTAGTTGTAACAGCCAAGTAACTAGCTACTGTGTGAATGATGGATGTATGGAAAGCACAAGTAAGTATTAAACCAGTAAATATTAGAAATTTAATTTTAATTCATGTACATAATTTTACTGTTTATTGACTGGGTATTTATGAAACTCAAGTTTTTCTAATTACATTTTTGCAATGTGTTTATCTGACATGTTCCACACCCAGGAGGATTCCCTCTTGTGTGGGTCTATGGAATGAATAATTAATCTAATCTAATTTCTATCTATGTAAATCTCTAAGCGCAACTTTTCAAAAGAAAATTTTTAGTTTGCATCTCAGTGAAACCTTTACACTTTTATCTGACTGGATATGTGATGTTACTTTATGCTCAGTAGAAGCTGTATGTGAGCATTACTCATACTGTATAGGAAGCTTCTGCGTTCAAAGTGCCTACGTGTGTTATTATGCACATACAATGCGGTCCTTATGAACATAACTCATCTGACCTACCATATGTGATAGTTATACATAACCTGAACATTAAGATCCATAAAATAAAACACTTACATACCCACCGAACTGAACATCAGTATATGAATGTAACCTGAATGGACAATTATTGTACCCTAAGTGCATAAACAACGTCCCTAGTAATCACTTTGTCTTATCTGTACGACATCTGATAACTAAGCTATGCCTTCTAAATGTATTTTACTGCTGCAAGCTAAAATACAATTATTTAAATAAGTCTTGCCGCGTGTGATGCAAGAGCATTACGCGCCACCATGATAACACAGTTAACAGTTGGGTCTCGTGAGGCACAATGCGAGTCCAAAATATTTAGTTTGGAAGCTTTTAGATAGCAACTGGGATAAGGGGGTTCAGTGTCGAATAATTTGAAAATTGATTGAATTTCACGTTTGTATTCATCATTCAAATCAGAAAATGGCAACAACATTGGTGCATCATTGGGCATTGTTATAAAGACAATAATTGTTAAAATTTACAAATACACAGTAAATTTACAAGGTTAATTCTTTAGGAAAGACTGTCATAAAGATTAATTCTTTAAACAAAATTTACGTTCAATATTTAAGAATGAAACTGGGTAAAGAGTAATGTGTTTCTCTCCCGAGTTCATTCATTTACGAGATAATGCAACAGCAGTACCAGGCAGTTTAAACAATGAAGTTATGCAGCAAAACTGAAAATGTTCCCTAAATGCGACATCCCACTCTCTGCAAAGCTAGGACACTCGGCTAATTACCTTCTTTAACATGCTCCAAATTAGAGCAACAGTATTCCGAAATTAGCCTTCCGCACTAAGACACACGTTCACCTCAGCCAAAGCTCAGTTCGAAACCCAAGTCTCTCTCTCTCTCTCTCTCTCTCTCTCTCTCTCTCTCTCATCTGCTTTATACATGTAGTCCATGGAGGCATACTAAGGAAAGTTATCATGACGTCACAAACATGAAGGAAACGTTCGCCATGTCAGCTGCCCCGCTTCTGATGGAAATGTTGGATCAAAAATGCCAGCCTGCATTATTTATGGGTTTACTAATCATTGTGACTATAATCTAAAGTGTAAAAGGATCACATATCGTTCGTATCTGGACTCGTCCAAGCGATATTTTTGTTTGTGTACACAAATTTTGATTACTGTTTACTTTTACTGTGTTAGTTTTATTTCTGTCATTTGACTTTGGATTTCTTATCAGTCCATCTCAAAACTCTCAACGGGTGAACGCAGTGAGAATCAAAGATTGAAAACGAACCAAATGTAGCAAGATTTGTTTCAGCATTTTCGGGAAGAGGACATAGACCTAACATTAGTTTCGTTACTCCGAATTAAAGAAAATGTTGGATTACGAAAGCCGACATTTTATATCTCATACTTCCCTTCTTCATTATTGTAAATGGAGAACAAAAAGAAAGTTACATTAACGAGGTGTCATGTGACTAGATGAAACATTCATTTTAATATTAGGAAAACATCTAAAATGCCTTGCTGACGCTGTAGCACTCACGAAAGCAGTGAAATGTTTTCTGTTTAAAACAACTGTAGCGTACACACGACAGAAAATAGGGACAAGAAGCATTCGTAAACAGTAGTCTGCTAACATTTTATGGAATCTAATATGGCTGCGCTGGTTTCAAAGCAACGAAAAGCGTAAGTCTGCAGTGTCAACTCCTCTCATTATACCTCCATGGTCCGTTCAGGAAAAGTGTTAACTCTGATCAGTATCATTGCCGACGACCTTGTCACAGTGGTAACACTGGTTCCCGTCAGGTCACTGAAGTTAAACGCTGTCTTCCTTGGCTACTACTTGGATGGGTCACCGTCCGGGTCTGCCGAGCACTGTTGGCAAGCGGGGTGCACTCAGCCCTTGTGAGGCCAATTGAGGAGCTTCTTTATTGAGAAGTAGCGGCTTTGGTCACGAAATCTGAGTCAGTGAGCTGTGTTCCGACAAGCCTGTTGCTGCAGCCGCCACAGAATCCGGGGGCGTGCAGGTCGCGGTACACAGTGTGGCAGTCACAGGCGCCCACTCGCCTCTGTATGGTCACGTGTCCACGTGGCACCGCATGTGTACTCTGCCGCTGCTGGGTCGCTATGTCTCGAGGACCCAGGTCAACACAATGGTCACCTGGCATCATTCAAACAAGACTGGCCTGAATACCGCTCAACCTATCGCAGTCCACTTCACCAAACGCCGCCCTATCCTTCACCATAAGGTCATTACTACAGGCATCTGGGGACCATACTCCCCAGATACTAAATATCTAGGTGTCCAGATGGATGACAACTGCTCTTCCACCGAGATGCGGAGTTCACCACCCAAAAGTGGCTGAAACTGATCAAGGTACTGTACCCACTCTTCAACAGCAGGCACCTGAATTCTGATACAGGGCTCCGACTGTACAGTACAGTGTATGATGGCAAGAACTATACCCCTTACATGAAGTCATTAAAGATCACCAAACCCACGTTGAGTGAACAGTAGGGCTGAACAAAAATGACTGACAAGGCACAAAGCATCTTGTATAGGGTATAGTATGGACGCATTGGAATCATGGGTGAGGGTTTTAAAGTAATTCACATGACATGAAAACTTTGTGAGAACGCGTCGATTTACTGGAGGCTAGTTTATCCCAAGGAAGCGTTCAGAGTTGACCGCGGCCGAGCTCGGGAGCGGCGAAGGGAAGCGACAATAGGCAGCTTAGGACAGCTCAAACTCTGAGAAAGTGGTAACGGGGCACGGCCTCCAGCTGCCTTAAGATGAGTGACAGTGACGGGGGGGTGGTTGACCCAATGCTGGTGTACCGGGAAGCAGATGGAGAGCTTGTATGCCTGTTGATAAATGTCCATCGTCCTGTTTTCAGTGAAACATGCGAGAAAGCTGCGCAAAGCTATGGTGGAGTGGTCAACAGAGGCCAAAAATATGCATGTTCATGACTATAGCAACTTCACGCTAAAATCACGGTCCGCAGAGTCTGAAGTAAATCAGGTGAAGAACAACAGAATGAAATACGCCAGCCTCTGATGGGAACATAGGACCAAGGAATTTGAAGTACTCTCCTGGGAGTCAGAATTCCAAAAAAATTGGTGTTTTGTGCAGACTCTAACCTTGATGGGAGGAGCTAAATAGCAGAAGTTGAGAGGAAGGGAAATTTTGTGGGAATTTGTTCACTTCCCAGAGCAGGCATTGGTCAGCACTGGGAAGCAACGCATAATTAATGTGACTTGTGCTACAGTTGGTGTAAGTGATTTTGCTGGAGGGGAAACCGAGATGAAGAGCGGACTGGCAGAAGTCTCCATAGAGGTCTTCCGATCCCAGCTTGCCTAGAGTGCAGACGTGGCGTTCTTTATACAGCTTGTCTGAGAGAGAGTGAGCATTTCTGCAGTTTAGGACTTAGCAAACGGAACGATTGAGCTTGGAGATATAAAGTCTTCGTTCAGCTATGAACTGAGCAAGATAGCTAGGAGTGAATAGACGAGTGCAGTCTTGCAGCACCACGAGGTCAGCCGACGTCCGCACAACGATGCCGACCCGCCACGCTGAATTCGGTGATATTGCGCCCGCTCCAGCTTGAGTAAGGCCACAGATTAATTTGTTGGATCACGTCGGCAAAGTTTCCACGAGGGTTTCATGGGCCATGTATTGTAGAATTCTTCTCGCACTTCACATTAGGCCTGGGTCAGTCGATAGGAATTACTTTTGATTTATCGCGCTTTACTCCACGCAAACGCAATTTATTACCACTGCCTGTTAGGAGAGTCAGGTAATGTGATGATTGAAGGTCGTGAGTTAAAATAAATTTGTGCTAATCGATTGCATCTGTTTTCAATCAAGTAGTTGAAATCCCAAGTCACTTTCTTAATTAATTTTATATTCAACATTTGCATCTGGTGTTCAATAGCTGAATATAACATCAATGTGCACCCCTTTTTAATTAAAAGGGATCAATTCTGAATCAATTAATGTCAACACTACCACCGCAGTTCAATCAGGAGTGACAGAGGCTTATTACTTTCTTTGCATTATCCGATACTGCAGCAGTTTTACACTCTCTGTTGATCTGTTAGTCAATTACCTGGGGTGAACACACGCCAAAACCAGATAAGTGACGGGTGGGGTGTTACAATGGTAGTCCACCCTTCCCTCACCTATGGTCAGCGTGGACCATGATTAGTATCTCAAGAATGGAGACCCTCCAACACCTGCAAAATAACGCGCTTTGATGGAGTCTGTATGCCCCTCCACTCACGAGGATTGTTACCCTGCACGACCAGTCTAACATGTTCCCTCTAACATCGATCATTCGAGAGAAGAAGAGGCGCCTGTACTACAAAATGGACGCACTGACTGACATGCTCAGTGGATTGCAACACGTTGGTACCACAACTCCCCAGACTGGTGCTGCCACCTGTTCCTGTTCTCGAGGACTCGGATTTGGACCATGGCTAACGATAGCCTTGGTATGGCCACCAGGGGCTTGATACAGCCACTCTTTAGCAGCACCATACCACCCTACAAACGATGGGAGATCAATGTTGTCGCTACAAAGTAACAGAATTACTTTGGTAGTTATAGTGGTCCCTGTACCAATGTAGTTGTGTCACTTCGTAGTGACAGACATGAGCTCCCATCGTTTGTAGGGTGATATGTTGCTGCTGTACCAGTGATCGACCAACAGCTGGAACAACTCACCAACATATGGAATCGAGGCCTGCCTAAGTGTCATTGCGCCCTCGCCATGAGTCCCGTACGACACTGTCCATAAACCAACTGCTTCCACGGGCGCTGCTCCGCAGTATCCGCACATGACTGATCACTAGATCGTTACCTTCTGCGACGGTGTTGCAACAGCGTGTTGCTGCTCATCCAGCGTCGTGAGACTGTACCGTTGCTTATCCTTCCTGTTCCACGTCACTTCAATGTCTGTGCGGTTCGTTCAAACGTGCACCTGTTAGGTACTGGCAAGGGACGGTGTTCCTGTTATCAACTAGAGTGAAAATTCGTTCTCTGAAGCTGTTTGCAGTTTAGTCTCGTTAATAAACAGTTGATACTGTGAAGTCTGTACCTCAGTACCACCACTTACACCACATGGCTAATAGACTTCTTGGACTTGGCGTGCAAGGCGTTTCATTCTTTGTGGCAAGTGGGAGTTCTGACTGTGATATTCAGGGAATTGACACCATGAATCCTGCAGAGCTGTCCATAAATTCTTAAGAGCACGAAGGGGTGGCGATCTCTTCTGAACAGCACATTCCAAAGCATCTCAGATATGCTCAATAATGTTCGTGTCAGAGGAGTTTGGTGGCCAGCGGCAGTGTTTCAACGCAGAAGAGTGTTCCTGGAGCCACTCTGTAGCAATTCTAGACGTGTGGGGTGTCGCATTGCCCTGCTGGAATTGCCCACGTCCATCGGATTGCACAATGGACACCAATTGATGCAGGTAATCAGACAGGATGGCTACGTTCATTTCACATGTCAGAGTCATATCTAGACGGACCAAGGGTCCCATATCACTCCAACTGCACATGTCCCACACCCTTACAGAGCCTCCACCAGCTTGAACAATCCCCTGCTGACATACAGGGTCCATAGCTTTGGGAGGTTTTCTCCATACCCTACACGTCCATCTGCTCGATACAATTTGATACGAGACTCGTCCGAACAGGCAACAACTTTCCAGTCATGAAGAGAGTAATATCGGTGTTGACGGGGCCAGGCGATGCGTAAAGCTTTGTGTCATGCAGTCATCAAGGGTACACGAGTGGGCCTTCAGGTCCGAAAGCCCATATCAATGATGTTTCGTTGAATGGCCAAAGGATGGGATGGATATAAGAATTTGGAGGTGTGAAGGATGGTGGAAGGAAGCTCTCCTTGTCCTATCATTGGTGGTTATATATCCGCATCGGCTACCATTGGTGGTTATATATCCGCATCAGAGTCACAGCATGTGTTACATCTACTGCAGCAACACCATCGACAGAATACTTTTCCATCGCCTCTTATAATACAGATGATCAGTGTGGGCACATGACAGTGAGGTCTTTAGCGCTTAGCAACATAAGTAGGCCAAATAAAATTATTGTCTCATTGACCCAACAAATTCTCTCGTGTTGGGGGCTGTCATCTGGTGCAGTGGAACGCACAGTTTTGAGATTTGTTGGTTGGTTGATTTGGAGAGGGGACCAAACAGCGAGGTCATCTGTCCTGTCAGATTAGGGAAGGAGGTCGGCCGTGTCTACATCTACATCTACATACATACTCCGCAATCCACCAGACGGTGCGTGGCAGAGGGTACCTCGTACCACAACTAGCATCTTCTCTCCCTGTTCCACTCCCAAACAAAACGAGGGAAAAATGACTGTCTATATGCCTCTGTACGAGCCCTAATCTCTCTTATCTTATCTTTGTGGTCTTTCAGCGAAATGTAACTTGGCGGCAGTAAAATTGTACTGCAGTCAGCCTCAAATGCTGGTTCTCTAAATTTCCTCAGTAGCGATTCACGAAAAGAACGGCTCCTTTCCTCCAGAGACTCCCACCCGAGTTCCTGAAGCATTTCCGTAAAACTCACGTGATGATCAAAGCCGGCCGAAGTGGCCGTGCGGTTAAAGGCGCTGCAGTCTGGAACCGCAAGACCGCTACGGTCGCAGGTTCGAATCCTGCCTCGGGCATGGATGTTTGTGATGTCCTTAGGTTAGTTAGGTTTAACTAGTTCTAAGTTCTAGGGGACTAATGACCTCAGCAGTTGAGTCCCATAGTGGTCAGAGCCATTTGAACCATTTTTGATGATCAAACCTATCAGTAACAATTTAGCAGCCCGCCTCTGAATTGCTTCTGTGTCCTCCCTCAATCCGACCTGATAGGGAACCCAAACGCTCGAGCAGTACTCAAGAATAGGTCGCACCAGCGTTCTATAAGCGGTCTCCTATACAGATGAACCACATCTTCCCAAAATTGTACCAATGAATCGAAGACGACCATCCGCCTTCCCCACAACTGCCATTACATGCTTGTCCCACTTCATATCGCTCTGCAATGTTACGCCCAACGACGTGACTGTGACAAGCGCTACACTATTAATGGAGTATTCAAACATTACATGATTCTTTTTTCTATTCATCTGCATTGATTTACATTTATCTGTATTTAGAGTTAGCTGCCATTCTTTACATCAATCACAAATCCTGTCCAAGTCATCTTGTATCCTCCTACAGTCACTCAACGACGACACCTTCCTGTACACCACAGCATCATCAGCAAACAGCCGCACATTGCTATCCACCCTATCCGAAAGATCATTTATGTAGATAGAAAACAACAGCGGACCTACCACACTTCCCTGGTTCAAATGGCTCTGAGCACTATGGGACTTAATATCTGCTGTCCTCAGTGCCCCAGACTTAGAACTACTTAAACCTAACTAACCTAAGGACATCACACAGATCCACGTCCGAGGCAGGATTCGAACCTGCGACCGTAGCGGTCGCGCGGTTACAGACTGAAGCGCCTAGAACCGCTCGGCCACACTGGCCGGCACACTTCCCTCGGGCACTCCAGGTGATACCCTCACCTCCGATGAATCACCATCGAGGACAACGTACTGGGTTCTGTTACTTAAGAAGTCTTCAAGCCACTCACATACTTGGGAACCAATCCCATATGCTTGTACCTTAGTTAGGAGCCTGCAGTGGGGCACCGAGTCAAACGCTTTCCGAAGTCAAGGAATATGGCACCGTCTGATACCCTCCATCCATGGTTCGCAAGATATCATGTGAAAAATGGGCGAGTTGCGTGTCCTTTCGAAGGAACCAGCCCGGTAATTGCCTGAAGCGATTTGGGTAAATCACAGAAGACGTGAATCAGGATGGCCGGAGGCGGGTTTGAAGCGTCGTCCTCCCGAATGCGAGTCCAGTATGCTAACCACTGCGCCATCTCGTTCAGTCGTAGTGTTTACAATAGCCATTTGCAATGGAGTGAGGGTCGGCGCATGCTGTCGTCGGTCGTGGGCGACCGGGATTTCCCTCCAGGCGACAGTGTGTGCATGCGAGTGTGTCGAGACGTAACCGGGCCCGCCATTCACAGCCGGCTCGGCGGCGGTGTTTACGCTGCCGTCCGTCTCCCCGCGCACCGCTCCATTGTCGCTGCGATAGGCGTGGTCACGCTGTTTGCAGAGGCACTTAGCGGGCCTGCGGTGCGGTGCCGTGTTTACATGCACACACCCGCCTTAACGCCGCTTCCTGCCCGCGGCTCCTTCAGCAGACGGCTCTGCTCGGCTGCCTCTCTTGTCTCAACACACTTGTTGCTCTCACGATCCGTTTCTACTTTTCACTATTTTTCTCCAGTCATCGGTCCTCTGACTGGTTTGTTACGACCTCCACTGATTCCTCTCGACCGCCCATCTCTTCAGCTCACAAGAAAATATCACCTACTTGACCTCATATTTTAAATAGAGAAAAAAATACCGGGTGATCAAAAAGTCAGTATAAATTTGAAAACTTAATAAACCACGGAATAATGTAAATAGAGAGGTACAAATTGACACACAGAGGCATAATACACTCCTGTAAATGGAAAAAAGAACACATTGACACCGGTGTGTCAGACTCACCATACTTGCTCCGGACACTGCGAGAGGGCTGTACAAGCAATGATCACACGCACGGCACAGCGGACACACCAGGAACCGCGGTGTTGGCCGTCGAATGGCGCTAGCTGCGCAGCATTTGTGCACCGCCGCCGTCAGTGTCAGCCAGTTTGCCGTGGCATACGGAGCTCCATCGCAGTCTTTAACACTGGTAGCATGCCGCGACAGCGTGGACGTGAACCGTATGTGCAGTTGACGGACTTGGAGCGAGGGCGTACGGTGGGCATGCGGGAGGCCGGGTGGACGTACCGCCGAATGGCTCAACACGTGGGGCGTGAGGTCTCCACAGTACATCGATGTTGTCGCCAGTGGTCGGCGGAAGGTGCACGTGCCCGTCGACCTGGGACCGGACCGCAGCGACGCACGGATGCACGCCAAGACCGTAGGATCCTACGCAGTGCCGTAGGGGACCGCACCGCCACTTCCCAGCAAATTAGGGACACTGTTGCTCCTGGGGTATCGGCGAGGACCATTCGCAACCGTCTCCATGAAGCTGGGCTACGGTCCCACACACCGTTAGGCCGTCTTCCGCTCACGCCCCAACATCGTGCAGCCCGCCTCCAGTGGTGTCGCGACAGGCGTGAATGGAGGGACGAATGGAGACGTGTCGTCTTCAGCGATGAGAGTCGCTTCTGCCTTAGTGCCAATGATGGTCGTATGCGTGTTTGGCGCCATGCAGGTGAGCGCCACAATCAGGACTGCATACGACCGAGGCACACAGGGCCAACACCCGGCATCATGGTGTGGGGAGCGATCTCCTACACTGGCCGTACACCACTGGTGATCGTCGAGGGGACACTGAATAGTGCACGGTACGTCCAAACCGTCATCGAACCCATCGTTCTACCATTCCTAGACCGGCAAGGGAACGTGCTGTTCCAACAGGACAATGCACGTCCGCATGTATCCCGTGCCACCCAACGTGCTCTAGAAGGTGTAAGTCAACTACCCTGGTCAGCAAGATCTCCGGATCCGTCCCCCATTGAGCATGTTTGGGACTGGATGAAGCGTCGTCTCACGCGGTCTGCACGTCCAGCACGAACGCTGGTCCATCTGAGGCGCCAGGTGGAAATGGCATGGCAAGCCGTTCCACAGGACTACATCCAGCATCTCTACGATCGTCTCCATGGGAGAATAGCAGCCTGCATTGCTGCGAAAGGTGGATATACACTGTACTAGTGCCGACATTGTGCATGCTCTGTTGCCTGTGTCTATGTGCCTGTGGTTCTGTCAGTGTGATCATGTGATGTATCTGACCCCAGGAATGTGTCAATAAAGTTTCCCCTTCCTGGGACAATGAATTCACGGTGTTCTTATTTCAATTTCCAGGAGTGTATTAGAACAAAAAAAAAAAAAAAAACAAAGTTCACAAACGTCCGACAGATGGCGCTGGACATCAAAACTGCTACCGTGACGGGTGAGAGGTACGCCGATATATTACAGAATCGCATCGTCCCCAGCCTGGCTGATAAACACCAGCTGGAACGTACGATGTTTATGCAGGATGGCGCTCCACCCCATATTGCTAGACGCGTGAAGGATCTCTTGCGCGCGTCGTTTGGTGATGATCGTGTGCTCAGCCGCCACTTTCGTCATGCTTGGCCTCCCAGGTCCACAGACCTCAGTCCGTGCGATTATTGGCTTTGGGGTTACCTGAAGTCGCAAGTGTATCGTGATCGACCGACATCTCTAGGGATGCTGAAAGACAACATCCAACGCTAATGCCTCACCATAACTCCGGACATGCTTTACAGTGCTGTTCATAATATTATTCCTCGGCTACAGCTATTGCTGAGGAATGATGGTGGACATATTGAGCATTTCCTGTAAAAAACATCATCTTTGCTTTGTCTTACTTTGTTATGCTAATTATTGCTATTCTGATCAGTTAAAGCGCCATCTGACCGACATTTTTTGAAAATTTGTATTTTTTTAGTTCTAATAAAACCCCATTTCATTCCAAGCATGTGTGTCAATTTGTACCTCTCTATCTACAGTATTCCGTGATTTATTCAGTTTCCAAATTTATACTGACTTTTTGATCACATGTTATATACTTGGAAGGTATCAAAAATGGTTCAAATGGCTCTGAGCACTATGGGACTTAACTGCTGTGGTCATCAGTCCCCTAGAACATCACACACATCCATGCCCGAGGCAGGATTTGAAGCTGCGACCGCAGCGGTCTCGCGGTTCCAGACTGTAGCGCCTAGAACCGCCCGGCCACTCCGGCAAGCACTTTCAAGGTATCAGTTCTGGCAATCGATCTCCTGCAAAAATTTGGGCCATGCTTCTACCACTACGCAGTGACAGTATGACGTCCTGCAAGTGCAGCTTCTAAAAGTGCTCGTTCACTGGTGCCTTTCGCTCTGTTCCACTGCAGCAGCTTATCCCTTTGAATCCCAACAGTATTAGAAAATATATTAGTTTTTGAAATTTTTCTCAAAATGGTTGAAATGGCTCTAAGCACTACGGGACTTAACATCTGAGGTCATCAGTCCCCCAGACTTAGAACTAGTTAAACCTAACTAACCTAAGGACATCACACACACCCATGCCCGAAGCAGGATTCGAACCTGCGACCGTAGCAGCAGCGCGGTTCCGGACTGATGAGCCTAGAACCGCTCGGCCACAGCGGCTGGCTCAAAATTAACCTTCACTTTCCTAGTAAGCAAGGAATATAAGGAAAGACCGACAAACACTAAACAATCGAGTGTTAAAATTAAGCTTTGTTATAGGAGTAAGCAACGAATACAAGAACAAGTCGGCAAAAAGTAAACGATGAATTGTTTTAAAGTTGCAGCTTCACTTTGGATCCAATGGAACATATACACTGAAGCCGGAAAAGAAACTGGTACAGGCATGCGTATTCTAATACAGAGATATATAAACAGCTAGAATAAGGAGCTGCGGTCGGCAACGCCTACACGGACAACAAGTATCTGGCGCAGCTGTTACATCGGCTACTGCTGCTACAATGGCAGGCTATCAAGATTTAAGTGTGTTGAACGTGGTGTTATGGTCGGTGCACGAGCAATGGGACACAGCATCTCCGAAACAGCGATGAAGTGGTGATTTTCCCGTATGACCCTTTTAAGAGTGTAGCGTGAACATGAGGAATCCGGTAAAACACCAGATCTCTGTCGCCGCGGTCGGGAAAAGATCCTGCAACGACGGAACCATCGACAACTGAAGAGAATCCTTCAACGTGACGGAAGTGCAACTCTTTCGCAAATTGTTGCAGATTTCAGTGCTGGGTCTTCAACAGGTGTCAGCGTGCGAACCATTCAGCGAAACATCATAGATATGGGCTTTCGGAGCCGAAGACCAACTCGTCTACCATTGACGACTGCACGGCACAAAGCTTTACGCCTCGCCTGCACCTGTCGCCACCATTCTTCGACTGTTGAAGAGTGGAAACATGCTGCCTGGTCGGACGAGTCTCGTTTCAAATTGTATCGAGCGGATGGACGTGCATGGATATGGAGACTACCTCATGAATCCATGGACTCTGTATGTCAGCAGGGCACTGTTCAAGCTGATGGAGGCTCTGTAATGGTGTGGGGCGTGCGCAGTTGGAATGATACGGGACCCCTGATAAGTCTAGATATGACTCTGACAGGTGACACGTACGTAAGCATCCTGTGTGAGCATCTGCATCCATTGATGTCCATTGTGCATTCCGACGGACTTGGGCAATTCCAGCAGGACAATGCGTTACCCTACAGTGATTATTTGCATGTCGCCAATTGATTGCGACCCACCTTGTACATACACAGTTTAAGTACTGTCAATTCAATTACTGTAATAAACTCCATTAATATGAATTGCTTGTATGTTGTCAAGCCATCCGAGAAAGCAGCTTTCTAGGCACACTATAAGAGTGGGCAGGATTCCACAGTATTTCACAATAACAACAATACAAACCATGTTTCTGACAAAGGAGAACAGTCTTTTATGAAGTCACTTTCCACTCGGATGCTTTCTGATGATTCTTCAGTAAAACATAATTGCTAAATCCGAAACTAAAGCCACTCAAATCCAGCTGTAAACAAATCTCAGCGAACCGAATGAGTAGGCATACCGAATCCGAACCACCTCTCGGCAGAGCAGTTGAAAAATCGGCGGTCGCTCTGGAATAGGCCTCAGAATAGCAGGCTAACGTTCCGAAAATGGTGTCCAATGGTTCAAATGGCTCTGAGCACTATGGAACTTCTAAGGTCATCAGTCCCCTAGAACTTAGAACTACTTAAACCTAACTAACCTAAGGACATCACACACAACCATGCCCGAGGCAGGATTCGAACCTGCGACCGTAGCGGTCTCGCGGTTCCAGACTGTAGCGCCTAGAACCGCACGGCCAAATGGTGTTACTACCGAGGTTAATATGCCGCACCGATCGATATGAACGACACAGAGTAGGGTCTCTGGGACGTTAAGAGTTAAGACCTTAAGTTAACATATGGTTTACTGGCATGTACAGATAGCACAACGTTTCACCTGCGGGCAGATGGATTGCTGCATTGATCGCGCACAACGGAGTGGGGGACCCTTGCTGGCCAATCCGCTTTGGCCGCCACTGAAGACCCCACGACGACCCGCCGGGCGACTGCCGCGAGATTGCTACCTGAACGGCGCAGATGGGATCCGATTAGGCCTCGCATTATCCGTACCGGGCAAGCTACGAGTGCGTTCTTCTGGTGAAATATAATTACTATACGGATGTGGTTTCTCCTTTTCCCACGTCACCCACTTAAAGAACGGAGGAAATGAGCTTCAAGTTAACCTCCACTCTAGTGGAGGACCTGCAAGGAGTCAGTTGTAGCACTTAGCGTTACTCGTGCAGATACCGTCCTTCCTGTTGAAACACGTATGTATTCATTACCAGCGATGGCGAGGCATGACGGAATCTCTGACCAGAGAGTTATTTATCGTTGCTAGTCTGCGCTTGACCGCGCGAGACGACAGTAGTTGTGTGTGGCGAGTCGGCAGAGGTAGTAGTCAGTCGACAGTAGTAGCGAGTGGACGGTTGTACTGAGCAGGCGTCGGCATGCGTCGACGGCGTGTTCTTCTTGCGACTCTGGTCAGGATTGTGGTGGACGATGAGTATTGTTGTAGAAGGTAATGAAGCAGCATTGCGCAACTTTAATAATGTATGTTAATTGTAATAAATTTGTTCAAAAAAATGCCCCAATAATAATTTTTTATAAAGTAACCTTTTTAAAGAAAAACCATTCATTTCAATTTAAAGAATATTTCCTGTGCATTTCCTCCAAGAATCAAAATTAAATATACGCCAGCATTGCACGAAGCTGTATCGATAGATAAGAGCAGATATAGATGCAGTTTTTATTGAGGCAAGAATTTTTGCTTTTTTATTCAGAATACAGGGGCGAAGGTCAGCGCTGCTGTCCTTATAAAATTTATCAGGTTTAATTATTTCACAGGGCCGGAGGTCAGCGCTGCTGTCCTTATAAAATTTACCAGATATTATTATTTCTGTTGAGATGTTACATACGGTTGATGGTTCATTATTTGATTAATATGATTGTGGGTTTATGATCAATTATTATTCTTAAATTTCTGCGGGGAGGTTACACTGTCTATACTGAAAATAAACACAGTGTAGGTACACACATGCGCTACATAATACTGACAAGAAACTCCCTGACTGCGAGGTCGCAAAAGGTCACTAATGTTTACGGCATTCGACCCTCACGTATCATGATAGTGATGATGTTTGGTTTGTGGGGCGCTCAACTGCTCCGTTATCAGCGCCCGTACAAATTCCCAATCTTTGCTCAGTCCAATCTTGCCACTTTCATGGATGATGATGATGAAATGACGATGAAAGACACACAACACCCAGCCATCTCGAAAATGCCTGACCCAGCCGGGAATCGAACCCGGGACTTTGGGCTCGAGTTGCGGGCTCACTTCTCATCTACCATGCAACTACAATACTGGATGCTAATGGCAACAAGGGGTGGCATTGGAGTACCCAGTGGTAAGCATAGCGTGAGGCCATGGAGCGGAGCTTAGTCAAAAAAAAAAAAAAAAAGTTCAGATAGCTCTGAGCACTATGGGACCTAACATCTGAGGTCATCGGTCCCCTAGAACTTAGTACTCAAACCTAACTAACCGGCGGAGCTTAGTAAACGAGTAACTCACGACAGTGCTACAGTGCTAGTGGTATTGATACAAAGCGTAGCAATGACAACGATAAACAAAGCAAACATAGCGCTCTATCGACAACAACAAGTTGACATTTCGACAGAAAAGGATCCAAGGAATTTCGCACAGTGAGAGAGAAGTGGTAGATGAAATATTAGCGTTTCTGCAAAACGAGTCAGTGGAATGTGTGGTGTCGTATACGCTGGACTGGGCGGAAAATGTGCATGATGAGTACAATGATGACGATAGGTGCTAATCAACTGAAAATTATACTGGAACAGTTGTAGGGCCATACAGTTCATCATCCTTATCGAACAGGGACCTAAAAATCCCGTCTCCAGTTAAATGTAGTAAAGGACAATCGTTATCCAAGGAGCGGGTACTATACATAATTAAGCACATGTCTTTGGTTAAAGTTTGGTTTGGGGAAAGGTAGTTGAACCTTTCGATGATAAAAATTCAAGCATTTAGCTTAGAATTATAAGTGAGGCCGCCACTAACATGTGGGACAGACGCCTTTTGCAGCCGCCCACTGTGGCAACAGACGCTACAGTCTGGTGCTTTTATACAAAAGCCTGCCTCTTCCGCCAGTTCCGTCGTTCTGATGATCTTCATCGCCGCCTTCACTGCCGTTGAGGTCTACGAAAAAACCGAGTATACAGAACACAAACATAATACAGAAAAGTTAATGAAATCAAAGTATGGAAAAATTAAAAGAGTTGATAGATTCAAATACCTGGGGGAGTGGATCCAAGCCAATGGACTGGATAACACAACAAATAAAGAAAGAATAAAAAAGTTGGAATTTGCATATAAATTAACACAAAACTACTACAATAAGAAATCAATATCCATACAAGCAAAGATTAAACATTATAATTCAGTTATTAGAACACAAGCAACATATGGATCAGAGTGCCTAACATTGAATAAGAAAGGTGAATTAACAGAACTAGAAAAAAAGAGAGAGAAAAATACTAAGAAAAATTCTAGGTCCTGAGAAAAACAAGGAAAATAGGTGGATTAAAAGGAGAAATGAAGACCTATACAAAAATACAGAAAAGATCACAGATACAATGAGGAAGAGACGGCTAAAATTTTACGGACATTTAAAAAGAATGGAAGAAATACGGATTACAAAGAAAATTTTTAATTACGTTAGTAAGCTGAAAAAAACTGTAGGATGGATAGAAGCTGTAAAGAAAAGCGCCAACAAAATAGGTGCTACACAAGAAATAATACGTGACAGGAATCACTTTAGGCTACTTATAGAAAACGCAAACTATGAAGAAGATGAGCCAAAACCCCGACCCAAGAGAGTGTGGGCAGATGAGCGGAGACGAGCAGTTCGCGAGAAAATGAAGAAGTACTGGGAAGAACGGAAGAAAAAGAAACACCATAAGTCTTAAGTTGTATGCGGTCCATAGCTGGCCAAATTCATAATTAAAAAAAAAATTAAGTACATGGAAGATCAGCTGCAGCATAGTAAAAAGAAACAATTATGAACATACACTCCTGGAAATTGAAATAAGAACACCGTGAATTCATTGTCCCAGGAAGGGGAAACTTTATTGACACATTCCTGGGGTCAGATACATCACATGATCACACTGACAGAACCACAGGCACATAGACACAGGCAACAGAGCATGCACAATGTCGGCACTAGTACAGTGTATATCCACCTTTCGCAGCAATGCAGGCTGCTATTCTCCCATGGAGACGATCGTAGAGATGCTGGATGTAGTCCTGTGGAACGGCTTGCCATGCCATTTCCACCTGGCGCCTCAGTTGGACCAGCGTTCGTGCTGGACGTGCAGACCGCGTGAGACGACGCTTCATCCAGTCCCAAACATGCTCAATGGGGGACAGATCCGGAGATCTTGCTGGCCAAGGTAGTTGACTTACACCTTCTAGAGCACGTTGGGTGGCACGGGATACATGCGGACGTGCATTGTCCTGTTGGAACAGCAAGTTCCCTTGCCGGTCTAGGAATGGTAGAACGATGGGTTCGATGACGGTTTGGATGTACCGTGCACTATTCAGTGTCCCCTCGACGATCACCAGTGGTGTACGGCCAGTGTAGGAGATCGCTCCCCACACCATGATGCCGGGTGTTGGCCCTGTGTGCCTCGGTCGTATGCAGTCCTGATTGTGGCGCTCACCTGCACGGCGCCAAACACGCATACGACTATCATTGGCACCAAGGCAGAAGCGACTCTCATCGCTGAAGACGACACGTCTCCATTCGTCCGTCCATTCACGCCTGTCGCGACACCACTGGAGGCGGGCTGCACGATGTTGGGGCGTGAGCGGAAGACGGCCTAACGGTGTGCGGGACCGTAGCCCAGCTTCATGGAGACGGTTGCGAATGGTCCTCGCCGATACCCCAGGAGCAACAGTGTCCCTAATTTGCTGGGAAGTGGCGGTGCGGTCCCCTACGGCACTGCGTAGGATCCTACGGTCTTGGCGTGCATCCGTGCGTCGCTGCGGTCCGGTCCCAGGTCGACGGGCACGTGCACCTTCCGCCGACCATTGGCGACAACATCGATGTACTGTGGAGACCTCACGCCCCACGTGTTGAGCAATTCGGCGGTACGTCCACCCGGCCTCCCGCATGCCCACTATACGCCCTCGCTCAAAGTCCGTCAACTGCACATACGGTTCACGTCCACGCTGTCGCGGCATGCTACCAGTGTTAAAGACTGCGATGGAGCTCCGTATGCCACGGCAAACTGGCTGACACTGACGGCGGCGGTGCACAAATGCTGCGCAGCTAGCGCCATTCGACGGCCAACACCGCGGTTCCTGGTGTGTCCGCTGTGCCGTGCGTGTGATCATTGCTTGTACAGCCCTCTCGCAGTGTCCGGAGCAAGTATGGTGGGTCTGACACACCGGTGTCAATGTGTTCTTTTTTCCATTTCCAGGAGTGTATATTGAATAAGCCGTCAGCAATATGACCTTGCAATGCATAAGAAAAACTACAGATATTCAAGGGAGGACAAGGTGCACACCTTACAAAACCTCGTTTCAAGGATGATCGATACATTTTACAGGATATCATTATAGTGATTCACTGTATTGTTCATATGCAATTGCGCGCGACCTAGGTTACAGTGATTTCTAGGGAAGCTGATATGTGTGCAAGAATCATACTCCTTTAGAGCAAAGTATCCTTTCCGAAAAGTGTGTGACATTGCAATTCGTACCATCTAGAACCACTGGACAAATTCAGCCTCTTTTTCAATACCTATTATAGCACTATGCGCAGCTGCGCCTAAAATGATAAACAGTTTCACGATAAGCTCCATGACAGACTGTTTCGGATTCGGTTGCATGCCATCACATTCCACGTGATTCTATACGCTTTCTTTAAGAGTGGATATCTTGCTGAACGTCCTGCACGGTTTGCAGCTCCCAAGTAGATCGTCTTTGATCTTGAGTGTGTGAAGCTTTGTGCCGGTCTGTGTGTGGCCGAGCGGTTCTAGGCGCTTCAGTCTGGAACCGCGCGACTGCTGCGGTCGCAGGTCCGAATCCTGCCTCGGGCATGGATGTGTGTGATGACCTTAGGTTAGTTAGGTTTAAGTAGTTCTAAGTTCTAAGGGACTGATGATGTCAGCAGTTAAGTCCCATAGTGCTCAGAGCCATTTGAACCTTTGTGACCACTATGGCGTGCCATTCTTTCATTCGGTATTGACGGTGCAAGTTAATGGTTTGTTTTGAACATATCTTGAATGCCGACGATGGCCATTTTCGGAACTGTACTACATATATAATGTAGAAGGTTGATCTCTGCACCTCCCGGACGCTTATTTACTCTCGCCCTCCTGACGAACATGATGAGTCGTTAGCAGTTGATAGTTTCCCTATTATTGTTCCAATAACGGTTTCTAAAGACTGAACTTGTGACCTCGCCCTCAAGTTGTTTCTTGTGCGGTACACAACTAAAATAATTTTTTTTCTGTATTGCGCACACCCTTTTCCGTCTGGTGTCCCACAAAACCCATGAAGTGACTCGAAAAGTTCTAACACACTGTAATGCAGTGGCCATAGTCATCAGACGGTTCCCGATTCTTAACAGTTGTATTCAGTTCTGATCACCTTGCTGAATAAACTCCTTCCGATCAGGCCTTAGAAGGCCCAACGGGACGGACCGGCCGCCGTGTCATCCTCAGCCCACAGTCGTCATCGGATGCGGATAAGGAGCGGCATGTGGTCAGCACACCGCTCTCCCGGACGTATGTCACTTTACGAGACCGGAGCCGCTACTTCTCAGTTACGTTTTGCCTCCCAAGGGCTGAGTGCACCCCGCTTGCGAACAGCGCTAGGCAGACCGGATGGGCAGCCATCCAAGTGCTAGCCCCGCCCGGCAGCGCTTAACACCTTGTCGAACGCCAAACCAAAATTCTTAAATCCTTTCCGCGTCATAATGTCGTGAAACAGCATCTTCCACAATTTTCATCCTCTCTCTTGGCATGACGATTATACGGAACAGAAAGATTACAGTTATGAAACAAATTAAAAAAAAAAGAAACCTACACTAATAGCATCTCTCGTGAGCTACTGTTTGCAGCTTATTGGTTGGTTGGTTGTTTCGGGGAAGGAGACCAGACAGCGAGGTCATCGGTCTCATCGGATTAGGTAAGGACGGGGAAGGAAGTCGGCCGTGCCCTTTGAAAGGAACCATCCCGGTATTTGCCTGGAGCGATTTAGGGAAATCACGGAAAACCTAAATCAGGATGGCCGGACGCGGGATTGAACCGTCGTCCTCCCGAATGCGAGTCCAGTGTCTAACCACTGCGCCACCTCGCTCGGTTGCAGCTTAATATTACGTGACTTTGTCGACCGGAAACTGTGCCTCTAAGTTACGGTATTTCAGAAAAACTCGATCAACTACACTTGTCATCAAAAGTATCCGGACACCTGGCTGAAAATGACTTTCAAGTTCGTGGCGCCCTCCACCTGTAATGCTAGAATTCACTATGGTGTTGGCCCACACTTAGTATTGATGACAGCTTCCTCTCTCGCAGGCATACATCCAATCAGGTGCTGGAAGGTTTCTTGGGGAATGGCGGCCCATTCATGAAGGAGTGCAGCACTGAGGAGAGGTATCGATGACGGTCGGTGAGGCCTGGCACGAAGTCGGCGTTCCAAACTATCCCAAGGTTGTTCTATAGCATTCAGGTCAAGACTCTGTGCAGGCCAGTCCATTACAGGGTGTTATTGTCGTGTAACCACTCCTCCTCAGGACGTGCATTATGAACAGGTGCTCGATCGTGTTGAAAGATGCAGTCGCCATCTCCGCATTGCTGTTCAGCAGTGTGAAACAATAAGGTGCTTGAAACATCAATGTAAGCCTGTGCTGTGACGGTGCGACGCAAAACACCAAGGGGTGCAAACACGACCACACCATAACACCACCGCCTCCGAATTTTACTGTTGGCACTACACACTCTGGCAGATGACGTTCGCCGGTCATTCGCCATACCCACACTCTGCCATCGGATCGCCACATTGTGTACCGTGATTCTTCACTCCACGCAACGTTTTTCCACTCTTGAAACGTCCAATGCTTACTCTCCTTGTACCAAGCGAGCCGTCTTTTGGCATTTACTGGCGTGTTGTGTGGCTTACGAGCAGCCGCTCGACCATGAAATCCAAGTTTTCTCACCTCCAGCCTA
Source organism: Schistocerca piceifrons (assembly GCF_021461385.2). Taxonomy (NCBI): domain Eukaryota; kingdom Metazoa; phylum Arthropoda; class Insecta; order Orthoptera; family Acrididae; genus Schistocerca; species Schistocerca piceifrons. Next base: position 169,716,224 of record NC_060146.1, read on the forward strand.
ACTGTCATAGTACTTGCAGTGGATCCTGATGCAATTTGAAATTACTGTGTGATGGTCTGTTTATTACACATTACGACACTCTTCAACCGACGGCGGTTTCTGTCAGTCAACAGACGAGGTCGGCCTGTACGCTTCCCGTATCACATCGGAAACAGTGGACGTATGGATGTTTAGGAGTGTGGAAATCTCGCGTACAGACGTATGACACAAGTGACACCGTATCACCTGACCACGTTCGAAGTCCCTGAGTTCCGCGGAGCGCCCCATTCTGCTCTCTCACGATTTTTAATGACTGCTGAGGTCGCTGATATGGAGTACCTGGCAGTAGGTGGCAGCACAATGCAGCTACACTACTGGTCATTAAAATTGCTACACCACGAAGATGAGCTACAGACGCCAAATTTAACCGAAAGGAAGAAGATGCTGTGATATGCAAATGATTAGCTTTTCAAAGGATTCACACAAGGTTGGCACCGGTGGCGACACCTAAAACGTGCTGACATGAGGAAAGCTTCCAACCGATTTCTCATACACAAACAGCAGTTCACCGGCGTTGCCTGTTGAAACGTCGTTGTGATGCCTCGTGTAAGGAGAAGAAATGCGTACCATCACGTTTGGTTCAAAATGGTTCAAATGGCTCTGAGCACTATGGGACTTAACTGCTGAGGTCATCAGTAGCGGTCACGCGGTTCCAGACTGTAGCGCCTAGAGCCGCACGGCCACTCCGGTCGGCTCGACGGTAGGAAATGAGGTAGAGAAGCTGAGGGCGGTATGTGAGTCTTGCTCGGTTAGCTCAGTTTTTAAAACATTTGCGTTAAAGGCAAGGTCCTGAGCTCGACTCCTGGTCCGACACACAATTTTAAATTGCCAGTAAATTTCAATATTTTTCTCTCCCTACAAATAAAACAAGATGAAAAGGACGTGCGAAAAAGTAAAGTGCTAACTTGCTGCATGTCATAGGTGGAAATCCGAAGCTATCTGGGACACTTTCGCTTTGGCGCACTAGGAAGCCACTTCGTAATACTGCTACAGCATACGAGAACTGTTCGGAGAGTAAGGTCCGATCGGTCGCGAAATGGAAACCATAGTGAAAATCAAAAACGTTTTATTCGCAACAGTTAGCCACACCTTCCAGCTACCTCTCTAAATATAGTGGCCACTCCGACTTAAGACATTTGTCGTGGCGATGTACAAACTTTCCAGTAGCTACGTCACAGAAAGCAACCGCCTGTGCTTTCCGCCAGTTCTCTGCGCCGGTCTGCTTTACGTTGTTTGTGCCAAAATGTTGTCTTCGCAGTCAACGGTTCATGTGAGCAGAGATGAACAATGGAGAGAGCGAACTAAGGGCTGTATTGTGGCTGATCAAACACTTCCCATCGAAAACGCCGCAGGTGAGTCTTCATTGTCCCTGCAGAATACGGCTGAAAATTGTCTTGAAGAAAGAAACGCATGACATTTTTGTTATGTGGGCTGCATAGCTTCAGGCGAAATCTCTCACCAGGTCCATTTACTTGGTGGGAGACACTGTTGTTTTAGGCATTTCTAAGTGATAGCTTTGCGCTTTGAACTGAAAAGAGCGACGTGAACGATCGACAGACACACTAAAGGCATTGCTCAACACATGTGTGCAAAGTTACATCGGATTCTAACAGTGGTTTCGATTTCGCACCTAGTAGGACCTTACTTTTCGAATACGCCTCGTCATTCTTTGACTCATTCGGTAACAAACTCTCTTATCCATAATGAAAATGAAATACGAGGGCGTGTTGAAAACAATTCCTTTAGAATTTTTCATTCTGTTCTCAGTGTCGGTTGAGGTATTACAGTATATGCATATTGTTGTTGTTGTTGTGGTCTTCAGTCCTGAGACTGGTTTGATGCAGCTCTCCATGCTACTCTATCCTGTGCAAGCTTCTTCATCTCCCAGTACCTACTGCAACCTACATCCTTCTGAATCTGCTTAGTGTATTCATCTCTTGGTCTCCCTCTACGATTTTTACCCTCCATGCTGCCCTCCAATGCTAAATTTCTGATCCCTTGATGCCTCAAAACATGTCCTACCAACCGATCCCTTCTTCTAGTCAAGTTGTGCCACAAACTTCTCTTCTCCCCAATCCTATTCAACACCTCCTCATTAGTTATGCGATCTACCCATCTAATCTTCAGCATTCTTCTGTAGTACCACATTTCGAAAGCTTCTATTCTCTTCTTGTCCAAACTAGTTATTGTCCATGTTTCACTTCCATACATGGCTACACTCCATACAAATACTTTCAGAAACGACTTCCTGACAAAAATCTACACTCGATGTTAACTAATTTCTCTTCTTCAGAAACGCTTTCCTTGCCATTGCCAGTCTACATTTTATATCCTCTCTACTTCGACCATCATCAGTTATTTTACTCCCTAAATAGCAAAACTCCTTTACTACTTTAAGTGTCTCATTTCCTAATCTAATTCCCTCAGCATCACCTGATTTAATTTGACTACATTCCATTATCCTCGTTTTGCTTTTGTTGATGTTCATCTTATATCCTCCTTTCAAGACACTGTCCATTCCGTTCAACTGCTCTTCCAAGTCCTTTGCTGTCTCTGACAGAATTACAATGTCATCGGCGAACCTCAAAGTTTTTACTTCTTCTCCATGAATTTTAATACCTACTCCGAATTTTTCTTTTGCTTCCTTTACTGCTTGCTCAATATACAGATTGAATAACATCGGGGAGAGGCTACAAGCCTGTCTCACTCCTTTCCCAACCACTACTTCCCTTTCATGTCCCTCGGCTCTTATAACTGCCATCTGGTTTCTGTACAAATTGTAAATAGCCTTTCGCTCCCTGTAATTTACCCCTACCACCTCCAGAATTTGAAAGAGAGTATTCCAGTTAACATTGTCAAAAGCTTTCTCTACGTCTACAAATGCTAGAAACGTAGGTTTGCCTTTTCTTAATCTTTCTTCTAAGATATGCATATTACTCGGTCGAATTCTCCGCTTCTTTGCCATTATATGGCACTTAATTGTATCCGTGGCGGCGTGTAACGTAACAATGTCGGTGCATGTGAGATTCTTAAAAAAGAGAAAACGAGAATTAGAAGAGTCCTTTCACACATGAGCACTCTCTGCGTCAGCGTGACAATCGCAGACCGCACAAGAGCGTGGCGACGTCTGCAACAGTCCGTCGCCTTGCGTTCGCTGTCATCTATCATGTTCGAACAGTCTCGACTTCGGTCGATGCGATTTTCATTTGTTTCGAAAACTTTAAGAACATCTTATAGGAATTTCAGTTCTATAGGGGGAAATAGCAGTGAAGTTGTAGCTCCGTCAAGAAAGTCAACTGACGATATCAACAAATTGTTATCTTTCTGAAACTCCCTGAAAGATTAAAACTGTGTGCCGGACCGAGACTCGAACTCGGGAACTTTGCCTTTCGCGGTCAAGTGCTCTACCATCTGAGCTACCCAATCACTACTCACGCCCCGTCCTCACAGCTTCAGTTCTGCCAGTAGCTCGTCTCCTACCTTTCAAACTTCACAGAAGCTCTCTTGCGAACCTTGCGGAACCAGCACTCCTGGAAGAAAGGATATTGCGTGGACATGGCTTAGCCACAGTTTGGGGGTGTTTTCTGAATGAGATTTTCACGCTACAGCGGAGTGTCTGCTGATATGAAACATCCCCCAGGCTGTGGCTAAGCCACGACTCCGCAATAACCTTTCTTGCAAGAGTGCTGGTTCTGCAAGGTTCGCAAGAGAGCTTCTGTGAAGTTTGGAAGGTAGGAGACGAGCTACTGGCAGAAGTAAAGCTGTGAGGACCGGGCGTGAGTCGTGCTTGGGTAGCTCAGATGGTAGAGCACTTACCCGCGAAAGGCATTGGTCCCGAGTTCGAGTCTCGGTTCAGCTCTCAGTTTTAATCTGCCAGGAAGTTTCATATCAGCGCACACTGCACTGCAAAGTGAAAATCTCATTCTGTTTTCTTACTGTCAGAAATGTGTTCGTCGCCATAGTGACTATGCTGAGAAGAAAATATGTAGACATGAGGAATAAATATGTCTATTATTAATTAAGTATTTTGAAAAAGTTTTAATACTTTTCATGTAAAAAAATTCGGAGTCAGTACTTCTCAGCACACCCGCGTACATGTCGGTATGTACCCCTTGAGAATAGTACCCAAAAAAACTACTAAGTTTGTTATGCATTTTGAAGTCCACCGTTAGTTATAGGATGGTTAATTTCATACTAATGAATCAGGAGCACAAAATCTGTGCTGTAACAGACTGAAAAAATATGCAAGACATTAACGATCTCAACATCTATTAGGGAACATATGCCCTAAAGAGGAAGACATATTCCAAAGGACTGGCATTCACAAATAAGTTAAGACCATGCATATGAATCCAAATTTGGAGCCAATTCAGTGTCAGAGTCAGTTTTATGACTTCCTTCAGATGCTTCTTCTAGAGCATACAAACAATCTACGATACCTAACAGTTTACGGTACCTGTTGCATCTGTATTAAACGTTTCACCCACTGGTGCACACTGTGTTACCCACACTGTCATCAGTTACAACAGTACTGCTTGCAATGGTAGAGACAGTAGCTGCAACATCTGCAACAGTGTCTCCTAAAAACTGAACCTTCTGCGACTTCTTCCCATCAGTACATTACACGATCAGCCAGAACTTCAACTGCCATGGTCCTACGCCACCTTCACGACGTCGTTCTTCTTTACTGTTGTCGCGTTCTCCAGTCAGAAGACTCGTTGGAGGCAGCTCTCCATGCTACTCTATCCTGTGCGAGGCTCTTCATCTCCGAATAACTGCAGCAACTTACGTCCTTTTGACTCTGCTTACTGTATTTATCTCTTGGTCTCCCTCTACCAATTTTTACCCCCTCACACTTCCCTCCAAAACAAAATTGGTGATCCTTTGATGTATCGGAAGTGTCCTATGAACTGATGACTTCTATTCAGCTTGTGCCACAAAATTATTTTCTCACCCATTCCATTCAGTTTCTCTTCATTAGTTAGGTGATCTCTAGCCATCTAATCTTCAGCATTCTTCTGTGGCACTGCATTTCAAAAGCTTCTGTTCTCTTGTTGTCCAAACTGTTTATCATTCATGTTTCACTTTCAAACATGGCTACTTTCCATACGCATACTTTCACAATAGTCTTCCTAACACTTAAATCTGCATTCGATGTTAACAAATTTCTCTTTTTCGTCGTTCATATAGAGCATTAAAACTTTAGGCCCAGTTCTGTTCAGATATCAAACGAAATTTACTCAGACGCCTATGAACGCTTAGTACAGAAGGTACTGCAATTCTGGTTGGGACCTGTCTGTACTAGCGAGGCAACTGCACTCAGAACCTGCAGGGCACTTTTGGACAATCCTTAAGCCGTATGATAGTCATGATCTATTCTATGGTTATAATTAAAGTACAGCTACTCACGGAGACCCAGTGTAGGGGGTAATTATCACACGACTGCGGAACTTGGTGGATCTGCTAATGTATTAATGCGGAAGCGATTTACTCTAAAAAAAAAAAAAAAAAAATAGTTCCAATTTTGGCCACCAGGTGCAAATCTGCCGCTGTACAGCAACTCGTTGATGTCACTGGTGCTCATACTGAACAAACTGTGTAAGCATCTGTTAATAATAAAACCAGCATTGTGTCTACTCAGCTTGTTTGATCTTTTCTGCTCACGCCCCTCTCCTAATCCGTTAGAAATGGAACCATTTCTATACGAGGTGCATTCAAGTTCTAAGGCCTCCGATTTTTTTTCTCTGGACTGGAAAGAGATAGAAACATGCGCATCATTTTAAAATGAGGCCGCGTTCATTGTCAATACGTCTCAGAGATGGCAGCACCGTACGGCAGATGGAATTTTACCGCCAGCGGCGAGAATGAGAACTGTTTTAAATACTTAAAATGGCGACGTTTTCCTTACTTGAACAGCGTGCAATCATTCGTTTTCTGAATTTGCGTGGTGTGAAACCAACTGAAATTCATCGACAGTTGAAGGAGACATGTGGTCATGGAGTTATGGAAGTGTCAAAAGTGCATTCGTGGGTGCGAAGTTTAATGAAAGCAGAACATCGTGTGACAACAAACCGAAACAACCTCGGGCTCGCACAAGCCGGTCTGACGACATGATCGAGAAAGTGGAGAGAATTGTTTTGGGGGATCGCCGAATGACTGTTGAAGAGATCGCCTCGAGAGTTGGCATTTCTGTGGGTTCTGTGCACACAATCCTGCATGACGACCTCAAAATGCGAAAAGTGTCATCCAGGTGGGTGCCACGAATGCTGACGGACGACCACATGGAAGCCCGTATGGCATGTTGCCAAGCAATGTTGACACGCAACGACAGCACGAATGGGACTTTCTTTTCGTTGGTTGTGACAATGGATGAGACGTGGATGCCATTTTTCAATCCAGAAACAAAGCGCCAGTCAGCTCAATGGAAGCACAAAGATTCACCGCCACCAAAAAAATTTCGGGTAACCGCCAGTGCTGGAGAAATGATGGTGTCCATGTTCTGGGACAGCGAGGGCATAATCCTTACCCATTGCGTTCCAAAGGGCACTACGGGAACAGGTGAATCCTACGAAAATGTTTTGAAGAACAAATTCCTTTCTGCACTGCAACAAAAACGTCCGGGAAGGGCTGCGCGTGTGCTGTTTCACCAAGACAACGCACCCGCACATCGAGCTAACGTTACGCAACGGTTTCTTCGTGATAACAACTTTGAAATGATTCCTCATGCTCCCTACTCACCTGACCTGGCACCTAGTGACTTTTGGCTTTTTCCAACAATGGAAGACACTCTCCGTGGCCGCACATTCACCAGCCGTGCTGCTATTGCCTCAGCGATTTTCCAGTGGTCAAAACAGACTCTTAAAGAAGCCATCGCCGCTGCCATGGAATCATGGCGTCAGCGTTGTGAAAAATGTGTACGTCTGCAGGCCGCTTACGTCGAGAAGTAACGCCAGTTTCATCGATTTCGGGTGAGTAGTTAATTAGAAAAAAAATCGGAGGCCTTAGAACTTGAATGTACCTCGTACATCTTTCTTCCATTCACAGCGCTAGATTTGCACCTGTTGGCCAAAATTGGAATTAATTTTTTTTCCAGCGTAAATCGGTTCCGCAATATCGTACTAGCATATATAGAAGTTTCGCTGCCATACGAGAATTGCAGCCCACACTGGAGCTCTGTGAGTAGTTGCACTTTAATTATAACCATCCATTGTGTTGGCGACAAAAATTCTGTGCAGTTAATAACTCACTTCATAGATGCGGTTACACTACGGTCATAATATCGTAATGTAAAGATGAACCGCACGTCCGTACTACCACTCGACTGTGAAGCAAAATAAAGTTTCGAGTGTACATTGTAACGTTCATTAATATAGGACAGTACACATTCCCCCGAGAAATATTGAAATTCTCAAAAAAATACGCAGCACATTTCGAAGAAACTATAGAACTTTAAATATCTGAGTAGTTGCAAAGTTGGGGACCCTTAACCACAGAGGTAAGTAGACGCCCCCCTTTGCAGACACATCTACTGCTAGATAAATTTACTTGATCCTGCTTGCTGGTCTGCCTCTACAATCTTTACACTCCGCAGAGATCCAGCACCTATTCGGAAATATTTTTGCACTCATGTGCAATTTAGATAAACGTTGGGCATTATGAAGTAGTCGGGCAGTATGGAATACTGAGACTTCTCATCCATCTAGTGTTGCTGCGAAACAGAAGATGCATCATACACCGGTACTTAAAAATGTCCTTGTCGTGCCTTTTAGCGAGTCCAGTGCGTTTCCAGACATCGTCTGAGTTACAGCGAAGAAAATTTTTTCCATATGTTTACAAAAATTTCTGAAAATGTGCGCCAGCCGGAGTGGCCGAGCGGTTCTAGGCGCTTCAGTCTGGAACCGCCTGACCGCTACGGTCGCAGGTTCGAATCCTGCCTCGGGCATGGATGTGTCTGATGTCCTTAGGTTGGTTAGGTTTAATTATTTCTAAGTTCTAGGGGACTGATGACCTCAGAAGTTAAGACCCATAGTGCTCAGAGCCATCTGAACCATTTTTTTCTGACAGAATTACAATGTCATAGGCGAAGCTCAAAGTTTTTTTTTTTCCTTGTCCATGGATGTTAATACCAACTCCGAACTTTTCCTTTGTTTCCCTTACTGCTTGCTCAATATACAGATTGAATAGCATCGGGGAGAGGCTACAACCCTGTCTCCCTCCCTTCCCAACCACTTCTTCCCTTTCATGCTCCTCAACTCTTATAACTGCCATTTGGTTTTTGTACAAATGTAGATAACCTTTCGTTCCCTGTATTTTACCCCTGCCACCTTCAGAATCTGAAAGAGAGTATTCCAGTCAACATTGTCAAAAGGTTTCTCTAAGTCTATAAATGCTAGAAACGTAGGTTTGCCCTTCTTTAATCTAGCTTCTATGGTAAGTCGTAGGGTCAGTATTGCCTCACGTGTTCCAACATTTCTACGGAATCCAAGCTGATCTTCCCCGAGGTCGGCTTCTACTACTTTTTCCATTCGTCTGTAAGGAATTCGCGTTAGTATTTTGCAACTGTGACTTATTAAACTGATAGTTGTGTAATTTTCACATCTGTCAACACCTGCTTTCTCTGGGATCGGAATTATTACATTCTTCTTGAAGTCTGAGGGTATTTCGCCTGTCTCATACATCTTGCTCATCAGATGGTAGAGTTTTGTCAGGACTGGCTCTCCCAAGGCTGTCAGTAGTTCTAAAGGAATGTTGTCTACTCCCGGGGCCTTGTTTCGACCGAGGTCTTTCAGTGTTCTGTCAGAAGTGTTTCTCGAAAAGAACGTCGCCTTCCCTCCAGGGATTCCCTTTTCAGTTTCAGAAACTTGTCCGTAACACTTATGTGTTGTTCGAACCTATAGATAATAAATCTAGCAGGCCGCCTCTGAAGTGCTTAGCTGTCTACCTTCAATCCGACATGGCACGGATCCCAAACGTTAGACCAGTACTCAAGAATAGGTCGCACCAGCGTCCTATATGCGGTCTCCTTTAAAGGTGAACCACTCTTTCCTAAAACTCTCCCAGTAAACCGAAGTCTACCATTCCACTTCTCTACCACATTACTTACATACTCGTTCCATCTGATATCGCTTTGCAATGTTGTGCTGAGATATTTAAACGACTTTACGGTGTCAAGCAGGACGTTAGTAATACTGTGTCCGAACATCACAGGTTTGATAGTCCTACTCATCCGTATTATCTTACTTTGTTCCACATTTAGGGGTCACTGCCATTCAGCACACCAACGGGAAAAGTTGTCCAGGTCGTCTCGTACGAGGGCTGTTCGAAAAGTAAGGTCCGATCAGTCTCAGAACGAAAACCACAGTGAAAATGAAAAATTATTTCTTCGCAACAGTTATGCAGATCTTCAAGCTACCTCTCTAAATAGTCGCCACTCCGACTTAAGATATTCATCGTGGAGCTGTATGAACTTTCCAGTACCCTCGTCGTAGACAGCAGCCGCCTTTGCTTTCCGCCAGTTCTCTACACCGGTCTGCCTTTCGTTGTTTGTGCCAAAATGTTGTCTTTGTAGCGAGCGGTTCATGTGAGTAGACACGAATAACAGAGGGAGCCAATTAAGGGCTGATCTATGGCTGATCGAAGACTTCCCAACGGAAATGTTGCTGAAGCGTCTTCATTTGCCCCTGCAGAGTGGGGCTGAAAATTATCTTGAAGAAAGAAACGCATGACATTTATGTCACGTGGGCTGCATAGCTTCAGGCGATATCTCTCACCAGATTCACATATTTGGCGGGAGATACTTTTGCCTTAAGCATTTTCACGTGATCACTTTGCGCTCTGAACTGAAAAGAGCGAGGTGAAGTGATCGACAGCCACAGTAAAGAGACAGCCCAACACTTCTGTGCGAAATTTCATTTTCACAGTGGTTTTCATTTTGCACCTAATCGGAACTTACTTTCCGAACACGCCTCGTACAAAAGCTATTAACATAGCTTAGCCTTTCCTTTAGCAATATTCTAACAAGGAACGCCTTCCGTGCGAGGGAGAGGTTTAATCTTTAGTATGGCTCCAGTGAAAGTGTTGTGTTAACAATTATAAGAAGAAAAGTAGTAGCTGATAATGACTCAGCATGTGCAACAGGAGCGCGACAGAAAATGATTGGTCGGAAGGTGCAGAACTAATCGCACCTTACTTTTCGAATACGCCTCGTACCTTCCTACAGTCAATCAATTTCGACACCTTACCATACACCACAGCATCGTCATCTAACAACCACAGAGAGCTGCCCACCCTCTCTGCCAAATCATTTATGTACACAGAGAACAACAGTGGTCCTATCGCATTTCCCTGGGACACTTGTCACTGATGAACACTCGCAATCGGGAACAACATTCCGCGTCCTACTATTTAAGAAGTCTTCGAGCCATTCACTTATTCTGCATCTACATCTACATCCATACTCCGCAAGCCACCTGACGGTGTGTGGCGGAGGGTACTTTCAGTACCTCTATCTGTTCTCCCTTCTATTCCAGTCTCGTATTGTTCGTGGAAAGAAAGATTGTCGGTATGCCTCTGTATGGGCTCTAATTTCTCTGATTTTATCCTCATGGTCTCTTCGAGAGATATACGTAGGAGGGAGCAATATACTGCTTGACTGTTCGGTGAAGGTATGTTCTCGAAACTTCAAAAAAAGCCCATACCGAGCTACTGAGCGTCTTTCCTGCAGAGTCTTCCACTGGAGTTTATCTATCATCTCCGTGCGCTTTCGCGATTACTAAATGATCCTGTAACGAAGTGCGCCCTGCTCTCCCTTGGATCTTCTCTATCTCTTCTATCAACCCTATCTGGTACGGATCTCACACTGGTGAACAATATTCAAGCAGTGGGCGAACAAGTGTACTTATTCCATGTACTCATACCTTCGTTAACAAGCTGCAACGGGGCACCGCGTCAAATGGTTTCGGGAAATCCAGGAATATGGTATCTGCCTGTCGTCGTTCATCTATAGTTCGCAGTACATGTGACAAATGGGCAAACTGAGTGTTTTTTGAAGACAGCATCCATACCATTCACCTGCTGTCCCAGCTCTCTGAGAGAAGTGCAACGCGATCAGCAAAACCTCGAAGTTTTAAATTCCTTTTCCAAACTTTTTCTTCGCTTCCTTGCTCAACATACAAAGTGCAATAACATCGGCGACACGCCGGAACTGCGCCTCGCTCACTTCTGAACCACTGCTTCACATCCAGTTGCATCCACCGCAGTCTGCATTTGTGGACGGCGAAAGCGGTTGCGGGTTTTCGGCAGCGAGTCCCTGCCCTGGAGCGCGGCCCATTGCGGGCTCGGTTTGGAGTAAGTGGCTGGGAGTGCGTAGCGTCCATTGTGCGGGCGGAGAGGTCTGGAGGGGGCTGGCTGTGACGCACGCGGCTCATTAAGAGAGAGAGAGAGAGGGAGGGGAGAGACAGAGAGAGAGAGAGAGAGAGAGAGAGAGAGAGAGAGAGAGAGACGAGCTGTCAGCAGCCGCCGTCTCGTCCCATCTGTCCGGCTGCTCTGCCGCACAGGTCGGTACCGCAGACGGCATCACCATCAAAGCGAATGGAAACTTGATAAACAACAAGCCGTAAGTCGAAAACATTTTGAATACTCATTTTTTAAATGTTGTAGAGAAAATAGGATCAAATTGTTCATTAGAAGAAGCAAGGCAGTTCATGTAAGAGGCGTTAACCACTCCATTTGATACAATTGAAATTCCACCCACCTCTCCATCTAAAATTAGGAACAGACTCTCTCAAGAATAAAAGCTCACATGGGATTGATGGCATTTCCAGCAGGATAATAAAAACTTGTTCCCAAGAAATAAGTGGGATTCTTAGCCACATATGTAATAGCTCTCTGAAGAAGGGTATTTTCTCAGATAGACTGAAGTATGCCATTGTTAAACCACTGCATAAAAAAGGGGATACGTCTGATGGCAACAACTACCGCCCAGTCTCTCTTCTGACTGCCTTATCCAAAATTCTTGAAAAAGTAATGTATTGTAGAGTAGCTTCACACCTTTGTGAAAATAAAGTTTTAACAAAATGTCAGTTTGGTTTCCAGAAAGGTTTCTCATCAGAAAATGCTATATATAATTTCACTAATGAAATATTAAATGCTCTGAGTAACCGGAAGTCACCCGTTGGGATTTTTTGTGATTCATCAAAGGCTTTTGATTGTGTAAATCATGGAATACTTCCAGATAAGCTCAAGTACTGTGGTATGAATGGGACAGTGCTCAAATCGTTTAAATCATACCTAACTGGAAGAGTGCAGAAAGTTGAAATAAACAGTTCACATAATATGCAAAAAAATGGTGATTTCTCAAACTGGGGAACAATCAAGAATGGGGTGCCGCAAGGTTCGGTCTTGGGTCCTCTGCTGTTCTTAATATATATATTAATGACTTGCCATTCTATATCCACGAAGATGCAAAGCTGGTACTTTTTGCCGATGATACAAGATAGTTATCACACCCGACAGACAAGAAGTAACTGGTGAAATTGTAAACGATGTTTTTCAGAAAATCATTAAGTGGTTCTCTGCAAATGAGCTCTCATTAAACTTTGACAAAACACAGTATATACAGTTCCACACAGTAAATGGAATGACCCCCTTAATAAATATAGACTTCGATCAGAAATCGGTAGCTAAGGTAGAATATTCAAAATTTCTAGGTGTATGCATTGATGAGGGGTTGAACTGGAAAAAAAACACTGAGGATCTGCTGAAACGTTTGAGTTCAGCTACTTATGCTATTAGGGTCATTGCAAATTTTAGCGATATACATCTCAGTAAATTAGCTTTCCACGCCTATTTTCATTCTCTGCTTTCGTATGGCATCATATTCTGGTGTAACTCATCATTGAGTAAAAGATTGTTCATTGCACAAAAGCGTGTAATCAGAATAATTGCTGGAGCTCATCCAAGATCATCCTGCAGACACTTATTTAAAGAGCTAGAAATCTTCACTGTAGCCTCACAATATATATATATTAACTTATGAAATTTGTTATTAACAATCCGAACGAATTCAAAAGTAATAGCAGTGTACATGGCTAAAACGATAGGAGAAAGGATGATCTTCACTACTCAAGGTTAAATCTAACTTTGGCTCAGAAGGGGGTAAATTATGCTGCCACAAAAGTCTTTGGTCACTTACCTAATAGCATCAAAAGTCTGACAGATAGCCATATAGCATTTAAAAGGAAATTAAAAGAATTTCTTAATGGCAACTCCTTCTACTCATTAAATGAATTTTTGGATATAGTAAGTGGGTAATTTCTCAACCTCCAGAAACAAAATATTGAGTTTCATGTAATATTTTGTCTATTGTAATATCTTGTATAGACACCTTTTATTAACCTGACTCGTTCCACATCATTATGAAGTGTCGTATTCATGATCTATGGAACAAGTACTAATCTAATCTAATCTGCAGTAGTGTCGTGATGCGCTAAGGTCACTGAGGCGACAAAAGTCGTGGGATAGCGATACGCACAAATACAGGCAGCGGTAGCATCGCTCGCGTCAGGTACCAAAGGGCAGTGGCCTGGCGGACGTGTCATTTCTACTCAGGTGATTCGTGAGAAAAGGCACCCGGCATGATTACGGCCGCTCGACGGGATTTAACAGACCTAGAAATCTACTCTGTAGGAATCAGCATGGGTTTCGAAAAGGATGATCGTGTGAAACCCAGCTCGCGCTATTCGTCCACGAGACTCAGTGGGCCATAGACACGGGTTCCCAGGTAGATGCCGTGTTTCTTGACTTCCGCAAGGCGTTCGATACAGTTCCCCAGAGTCGTTTGATGAACAAACTAAGAGCATATGCACTATCAGACCAATTGTGTGATTGGATTGAAGAGTTCCTAGATAACAGAACGCAGCATCTCATTCTCAATGGAGAGAAGTCTTCCGAAGTAAGAGAGATTTCAGGTGTGCCGCAGGGGAGTGTCGTAGGACAGTTGCTATTCACAATATACATAAATAACCTTGTGGATGACATCGGAAGTTCACTGAGGCTTTTTGCGGATGATGCTGTGGTATATCTAGAGGTTGGAACAATGGAAAATTGTACTGACATGCAGGAGGATCTGCAGCGAATTGACGCATGGTGCAGGGAGTGGCAATTGAATCTCAATGAAGACAAGTGTAATGTGCTGCGAATACACAGAAAGAAAGTTCCCATATCATTTAGCTACAATATAGCAGATCAGCAACTGGAAGCAGCTAATTCCATAAATTATCTGGGAGTAGGCATTAGGAGTGATTTAAAATGGAATGATCCTATAATGTTGATCGTCGGTAATGCAGATGCCAGACTGGGATTCATTGGAAGAATCCTAAGGAAATGCAATCCGAAAACAAAGAAAGTAGGTTGCAGTACGCTTGTTCGCCCACTGCTTGAATACTGCTCAGCAGTGTGCGATCCGTACCAGATAGGGTTGATAGAAGAGAGAGAGAAGATACAACGGAGAGCAGCGCGCTTCGTTAGAGGATCATTTAGTAATCGCGAAAGCGTTACGGAGATGATAAATAAACTCCAGTGGAAGACTCTGCAGGAGAGACGCTCAGTAGCTCGGTACCGACTTTTGTTGAAGTTTCGAGAACATAACTTCACCGAGGAGTATATTGATCCCTCCTACGTACATCTCGCGAAGAGACCATGAGGATAAAATCAGAGAGATTAGAGCCCACACAGAGGCATAATACACTCCTGGAAATGGAAAAAAGAACACATTGACACCGGTGTGTCAGACCCACCATACTTGCTCCGGACACTGCGAGAGGGCTGTACAAGCAATGATCACACGCACGGCACAGCGGACACACCAGGAACCGCGGTGTTGGCCGTCGAATGGCGCTAGCTGCGCAGCATTTGTGCACCGCCGCCGTCAGTGTCAGCCAGTTTGCCGTGGCATACGGAGCTCCATCGCAGTCTTTAACACTGGTAGCATGCCGCGACAGTGTGGACGTGAACCGTATGTGCAGTTGACGGACTTTGAGCGAGGGCGTATAGTGGGCATGCGGGAGGCCGGGTGGACGTACCGCCGAATTGCTCAACACGTGGGGCGTGAGGTCTCCACAGTACATCGATGTTGTCGCCAGTGGTCGGCGGAAGGTGCACGTGCCCGTCGACCTGGGACCGGACCGCAGCGACGCACGGATGCACGCCAAGACCGTAGGATCCTACGCAGTGCCGTAGGGGACCGCACCGCCACTTCCCAGCAAATTAGGGACACTGTTGCTCCTGGGGTATCGGCGAGGACCATTCGCAACCGTCTCCATGAAGCTGGGCTACGGTCCCGCACACCGTTAGGCCGTCTTCCGCTCACGCCCCAACATCGTGCAGCCCGCCTCCAGTGGTGTCGCGACAGGCGTGAATGGAGGGACGAATGGAGACGTGTCGTCTTCAGCGATGAGAGTCGCTTCTGCCTTGGTGCCAATTATGGTCGTATGCGTGTTTGGCGCCGTGCAGGTGAGCGCCACAATCAGGGCTGCATACGACCGAGGCACACAGGGCCAACACCCGGCATCATGGTGTGGGGAGCGATCTCCTACACTGGCCGTACACCACTGGTGATCGTCGAGGGGACACTGAATAGTGCACGGTACATCCAAACCGTCATCGAACCCATCGTTCTACCATTCCTAGACCGGCAAGGGAACTTGCTGTTCCAACAGGACAATGCACGTCCGCATGTATCCCGTGCCACCCAACGTGCTCTAGAAGTTGAAAGTCAACTACCCTGGCCAGCAAGATCTCCGGATCTGTCCCCCATTGAGCATGTTTGGGACTGGATGAAGCGTCGTCTCACGCGGTCTGCACGTCCAGCACGAACGCTGGTCCAACTGAGGCACCAGGTGGAAATGGCATGGCAAGCCGTTCCACAGGACTACATCCAGCATCTCTACGATCGTCTCCATGGGAGAATAGCAGCCTGCATTGCTGCGAAAGGTGGATATACACTGTACTAGTGCCGACATTGTGCATGCTCTGTTGCCTGTGTCTATGTGCCTGTGGTTCTGTCAGTGTGATCATGTGATGTATCTGACCCCAGGAATGTGTCAATAAAGTTTCCCCTTCCTGGGACAATGAATTCACGGTGTTCTTATTTCAATTTCCAGGAGTGTAGAAGGGAGAACCGATAGAGGTACCCAAGGAACCCTCCGCCACACACCGGCAGGTGACTTGCGGAAAAAAAACAATACTAATTCGAGCTAGGTGCTCGAGGCATTCCATTTCGTAAATCGTTAGGGAATTCTACGAGGGTGAGTCAAATGAAAACCTTAAATATTTTTAAAAATATTATTTACTGTGCAGAAGTGGTACAAAGCTGTATCACCTTTCAACATAATCTCGCACACGCTCAATGCAAGTCCACCAGCTCTTACAAAGTGCATAAATTCTTTTAGAAAAAAAAAATCTTTTGGTAGTCCGCGCAATCACTCATGCACCCCGTGGCGTACCTCTTATTCAGAACGGAACTTCTTTCCCCCCATTGCGTGTTTGAGTGGTCCAAACATATGGTAATCACTTGGGGCAAGGTCTGGTGAGTATGGTGGATGAGGAAGGCACTCAAAATGCAAGTCTGTGATTGTTGCAACTGTTGTACGGGCAGTGTGGGGCCTTGCATTGTCATGTTGCAAAAGGACACGTGCTGACAGAAATTCGTCGCTTTGATTTGATTGCAGGCCGCAAATGATTTTCTTAGGAGATCTGTGTATGATGCACTGGTGACAGTGGTCCCTCTAGGCACGTAATGCTCCAAAATGACGCCTTTTTCGTCCCAAAAGAGAGTCAGCATAACCTTCCCTGCTGATGTTTCTGTTCGAAACTTCTTTGGTTTTGATGATGAGGAATGGCACGATTGCTCGCTCTCGTCGTTTCCGGTTGGTGGAAGTGAACCCAAGTTTCGTCCCCAGTAACGATTCTTGCAAGGAAGCCATCACCTTCTCGTGCCGAAGAAGTTCTTCACAAGCATCAACACGTCGTTCTCTCATTTCAGGAGTCAGCTGCCGTGGCACCAATCTTGCAGACACTTTGTGAAAGTGGAGCACATCATGCATAATGTAGTGTGCTGAACCATGACTATTCTGTATACATGCTGTCATTCGCTGTCACTCGACGGTTTTCATTCATTATGGCTTCAACTGCTGCAATGTTCTGTGGAGTCACAACTCGTTGTGCCTGACCTGGACGAGGAGCATCTTCCAGTGAAGTCACACCATTTGCGATCTTCCTACTCCATTCCTAGACTCGCTGCTGTGACAAACATGCATCACCGTACTGGAATTTCAATAGGTTTCACAGATTCACTACGCAAAAACCGAATAACAAACGCTGTTCTTCCCTGCTGCAAGTCGCACGTGGAGCGGCCATCTTTATACTGATACTGCGACGGTATATGTGGATCTGCACTATGCTGCCACCTACAGGCCATTCTGCAAGCTGTTTGTAGCACGCTTACCATCTTACAGGATAACGGCGCGAAGTTTCGATTTGTTATTACAAATTTAAGGTTTTAATTTGACTCACCCTCGTATATTCCGAGGTCCACAGGGCCATGTATCTACGGACAATACCAAATTTCAGGCATGACCTCTCACTGTGGACAACGCAGTGGCCGAAGGCCTTCACTTAGCGAACGGGGGCAGCGCCGTTTGCGTAGAGTTGTCAGTGCTATCAGACATGCACCACTGTGTGAAACAACCGCAAATGTTAATGAGGGACGTACGACGAACGTGTCCGTTACGACAGTGCGGCGAACTTTGGCGTTAATGAGCTATGGCAGCAGACGGCCGACGCGAATGCCTTTGCCAGCGGCACGACATCGCCTGCAGCGCCTCTACTGGACTCGTGACCATGTCGGTTGGACCATAGACGACTGGAAAACCGTAGGCTGGTCAGATAAGCCCCCGTTGGTAGGGTTCGAGTATGGCGTAGACCCCACGAAGCCATGGTCCCAGTTTTCTCAAGGCACTGTGAAAGCTGGTGGTAGCTCTGTAATGGTGTGGGCTGAGTTTACATGGAACTGACTGGGTCGAGAGGTCCAACGAACAGATCGTTGATTGGAAATGGTCATGTTCGGCTACTTGGAGACCATTTGCAGCCATTCGTGGATTTCAGGTTCCCGTAACGATGTCATGTCACCAGACCACATTTGTTCGCTTTTGGTGTCAAGAACAGGCTGGACAGTTCGAGCGAATGATATGGCCACCCAAATAGCCCGACATGAATCTCCTAGAAAAATTGTCGGAAATAATGGAGAGGTCAGTTCGTGCACAACATCCTGCACCAGCAACACTTTCGGAATTATAGACGGGTATGGTGGCAGCGTGGTCCAATACTTCTGCAGCGGACTTCCAACGACTCGAATCCAAGTCACATATGATGCGCCACGAAGGGCAAAAGGAGATGCGACACGACTTAGGAGATACGCGATGTTTTCTCTCACCTCAGTGTATATAGCAAGTTCAACGTGCTACACAAGGTACACTCTTTGACATAAAACTCGACCGGCGGCCGGCCGCTTCAGAGGCTAAGTCCGCGCCGATCGCGACATGGGACAATAAAACTGGCCAACTCGCTAATTCTCTAAGTCCGGTTATCTGCACAATCTGGCAACACTGTAGACTGCGGCACTTCCTGGAGGAAAACTTGTCCCATGATAGAGAAACGCTAGGCTGATTACGCCTGTGGTCTAGCGGTGGCGTGCGTTGTTTCTGTTCGTAATGTGAGTGGATCGAGAGCAGCTGGCATAAAATTTTTTTATAGCCTCTTCTGTCTGAATGCTGAAGACGTGAATGTAATGGTAGCGCAGATTCAATCTATTTCGCTTTCTGACACACCGATATCAAAATTTTATCCAGTAACGATTTTGCGGCAGATTTCCTGCAGACTGTCCTCCTCTGGACGCCGTATGCGGCAAAGCTCCGGGATCCATTTGCTGGCTACCGGCAGCGGCCGTGGCGACAGCAGCGGCGCTGCACTCCCCCGTTCTTTATCGAAAGCGCCTGCTCCCGCTCATCGCTTTTGAAGATTTAAAACGCTTTATTATTAAATGTTGCTCCACGGAAAATTTCTACGATTTCCATTCACGCTCAAAAGCAACGGAGACAGACGCCCTGATTAGTAGGCGGGTATTATATTACATTAATCGGCAAGAGCTGAGTATGGCCCGAAATTAATTTTATAGACTGGGACGAAATTAAACCACCTCGCTACATTCGATGAATTTATAAATGCTTCATACCTCGTTTCTTCTCCTTTCAAACTCAATTATTTGTGCAACTTTTGGTCAATGTTCGGATGTTTTCGTCAGGCCGGGGTGAGCGTCTGTGGTGTAAAGTGTATTACAGTTCTTGTTTCATTCCTTATGGTAACTCTATGCGATAAACTGTGTGAATACCTTGCAATGCATGCTCTGTAGCAGTGCAGGAACACTGCACATTTGGAGTTCCATGTATGGGTTCATGAAGTATTTAATGTTGATCGGAATGATAGTTAAGGTCATCAGATTTAGACCAGAACAATTTGTCGTTTTGGAGGTTTCAGAGAACGGAAAGGAATTGCTAACGCCGGTGTTAGAAAACGTCTACAGTTAAATGCTATTGCAAAAATTTAGAAGAGGGATACTATATTAACCAACATGTGCACTTCATAAACAACCTTCTGACATGTTAGACCTATATGACGAACAAAACTCAAATTTATATCGTTGACAGTCGCTTTGAATCTTTTCAGGATCTATTTTACAGTGAAGCACCTTGGCATTTGCAAAGCAGGCATCCATGATATTAACTTAATTTACTAAGTCGAATCGGACGAAGATTGATGTTTAAAGGCATTCTTCAGATTTCGTATAAAGAATTTTTACTAGCCGTTTGCAACTCCATTAATTAAAATGGAAAATAAAAGGTTGTAGTCAGCGGCTTCCACCGAGATTGGAACTGCTATATCATACAGTACGACCACTGCAACGCACAAGGGAACCTCTTTTTTTTAATTTAGCTTTTTTTCTTTTACTTTTTTTGACGATTACCCCTTTTTTCTCTCTTATTTTAAAGCCCCTTAGGAAAATGGCAATAAAAAAAGAAACTAAGTGCTACCGCTACTTTTCATCCTATAACAAAAAAAAAAAAAAACTGGTCCACTTCAGGCGTTGGCTCCTGACTAAACCTACCCCAAGAGCTGCCTATATACCAGGGGAAATATGGGAATTCAAGGTTAGGGCTATCATTACAAACAAAACAAAATCTTCCTTTTTCTGAATTTTATTTTTATTTTGATTTTTGTTTTGTTTATTTTTGTTGTGTAATTGATCAGACGCCTTCTGCGCCCCGCTGGTAATATGTTGAGTCACGTCTTCTCGAAATTGGTGTGTTCCGTTCAGTAGTTCAGAAATGTTCATTGGTTCAAAATGAAAACCTTCTTCACTCTTGGCTTAACACATTCCAGCTGCGAGGCGGGTCGTGGAAAGCACTCCCAAGGAAGTTCGAGAAAAATTGTCTGTATTTTGGGTGGCGGACAACGACATAATGACGGTCGTTGAGGTATGTCCAAAAATCGAGTACAGAGTCTACAGTTTGTGCAACTAGGTAGTGAATGGCATGTCCGCGAATCCAATTTACAGCATTGGTCTTTGTCCGAGGAAAATAGTCACGTCCCGGAACTAATAATGAAAGGGGAGTATTCCGATTCAGAATGTCCCGCGTTAGAAAAGCCACAATATGACGAATAACCTCTGAGCTAACGACACACTGGCGACCACAGACGGATGTTGCCTGAGCCTCAAAACGCAACCTTGAAACACACAAACAGGTGTTACTTATGTGAAGAACGCCGTTCTTGGAGTCCAGAAATTAATTATACTTTCTAAGTGTCTCATCTTACAGTGGATTCTGTCGTACGAGTCTTCGATGTGGAAAACGAATGTCAAGTGAATTTAGCGAGGTAACGCCGGCCTACACCCGGAAGTAAATGCACTATCAGAGTGTTGACAAATACTTGCTACGACGCTGCCATTTCTCGGTTGTCTTACGAGGCAGCTCTTCAGCGAAATGCTTGCCGTGATTCTCCGATACGGTCCTTCAGAGTGGAGACGCGCGCGCACGTTTGGTTTTTATGCGGCGTTCTCCCCTGATGGTTTCTGACGTCGCCTTGTGCGCTACGTCTACAGTTGAGACATTCAATTATCATTAATCCAGAATGATACAAGTTTCAGCTTCCGGCATTGACGCCGACATTATATCATTTCAACGTAGAGAAAGCAAAACGGGTCATTCAATGTTTCTCATTCAACATAAAGCATGTGAGATAATTTTCCGTAACGTTCATAATCATCTAAAAATACAAACGAAGTAAAAATACATCTGGGCTTATTCGAATTGAATATAATGTAAGATACCAAACGCTTTGCACCTCGATGTCGAATTTGACCACGTGAAATCTTTTGCAGCATACAAAAATAATGTCATGATTACCACGAGAATGAATAAATATGTTGGTACGGATGGAAGCAAGGAGAGACGCAGTCAACAAATATTCGATTCCTCATGGCATTCATTTCATTTGAGACGTAAGAAGAGTTAAAGCGGGATATTACTTTCGTTAACACGAAAGATATGCCGCACATATTGATAACGAGGAAGACTGCGTCTTCATACGTTTCCTCCTTGAAATCTGTATGCTCTCTTATATACTAAGTAGCCTGATCATTGTTTCAGTAATGTTACCCTCTTGTTTGACCCCGTAACGATGAACAGATTCCAAATGCATGTCTCTGCATGAAAGTAGCTGTTCGAACCCTTCCTGGGTTGCTTTTTGTGTTTTATTGCTTGGAATTCCTGAAGCAGACCACTGTGCCTTCTCTCCTGGTGGGTTAGGTCTCAAAACCAAACCGCTTTTTATCCAATGGCATAATTTATTCAGACAGCGTCAGCACAAGACTGTCAAACAAAGCCTTCCATTTACAGTTGCAACACTCTAACCAGCACTGACCGAAGTGTAATCCACGGTCATGGTCCGAAATTAGCAGCTGTCTGCTACTGTGGCAAAGTCCATACTACACTTTCGATTCCGCAGCACCATTTTATCTGGTAACACTGAGTAGTTGCAGAGTTGTGCCAGCATGTCTGTCCACACACTGTCAACTTTATGTATCTCACCTCTCCTGCAGCGTTGATCACGAGGAGCAGAAGCAAATGAGTGTATTCTGCATGACGTAACATTCAGTATTCCCTTCTTTCATAGCCACTCTTCATGTGCATCGATACCAAATGGGAATGTGAAAACTCTTGCGAGAGAGAGAATGACAATAACAATCGTAACAAGAACAATCAAATAATGAATAATGTTTATTCCAACGCAGAACGAGAATGGCTTTAAATATAAAAATCTATATCCATATCTATTGATCTTTGAGTTGGCACAATGCAAATACATTCTTAGCATTTAGTTACTGAATTTAGTTCGGGATGTTTGCAGAGAAAAGGAAAAGTCGGTACTTCTCGCTAGTGTAATATAATGTGAACCAGCAACTACCCTTTCCTTAGAACACGACTCAAGCAGGTCCTCAAGTAGGTACCAAGGCACTGCTGCATTCTGTTCCTTGACATTGCTCTCATGACGGTTAATGCAGATAGTTCCGATTATGAAATACAAAACGTATTGCAGGTTAGTTCCTAGGATAGTAACATTAAATTTGCGTTGTAGACGGCACATGAACGTGACGACTATCCATATTACTCATCAATATAAAAAGACAATATTATGGGAATTTAGCAGGATTACTCAACATGAATTCTGAAATTGGTTGACTGACCGCACAGGTGCTAAACGTCGTCAAGAGTATACGATGGCCTAATCGCATTAGGAATATGAAGATCGTCTTCGACAGCTCGCAACTTCCACATTGCTGTCTCCACCCTACTCCGGACAGCCCTCGGTGGAGTTGCACTAAGTTGCCGTTGCAATGTAAGGCCTTCAAACCGACAACAGACCACATATTGAAAAATACAAGCGAGTTCTCTTGCAGCGTAAGCTTATTGTAACTAATCTAAAAATTATTGGACAGGAACATTGTCCTATTCAAAAAAAGCTGTCTAGCAGGTCCTCTAATCGCTCCTTGGTACAGTCGTTTGACTATTGAAAATGGTTCCAACAAGTCACCACTAGAAAACACTGCTCTGTACCGCAATAACTCAAGATGTAAAGCAATACCACGGTACTACAAATATCAGGGAACACCTTATCACAGATAAGACTGTCCTTAAGGCTTGTAAGCTCACATTTATTACAGTAAATGACATACCTGAAATGTTACCACTCTCATTATTACGTCAGATTGGTAATGCACGTAGTAAGTTCGTCGTATTCATGATTTCCTCTTCAAAGTAACATACCGTACTTATTTAACACAAAATGACATTAAAAATTTAAGTTATTCACGAGCAGCTAGTTGAGAATATGTATGAACTTCAAATGACACGACGAACCGCCTTGTTCCGCATATGGATTCAAACCCAGCTCATGCAGACTAAGCAAAGATTTCGTTACTGACGGAAACTAACAGTCATTCCTGATTAAGCATACAGAGAGTGATATACCTCGATTTTAGACAGTATCAGTTAGCAAATATCAACTTTAAATTGCATAACGCAAACATGTTTAACAGACGCGAATTCCTACCCATCATCTATTGTCCCTGTTAACGAACTACGAGAGATGTTAAATATTGCTTCTTCACAAGTAACTTACTTGAAATGCCGTGAGGTAAAGCTTTGTGTTGGACACGGATTCGAACCCAGAACCTAATCGGATTGCTATCGAAGCACAGTCAAATGTGACATATCGGATTTTCGCGGCAGTAGCTAGATGTTTTAACTGAAATGACGAGACGAAACATTAATTTTTTCCTTCCCAGGACTCCTACCCGGCACCTATCGCTGTTATATTCTAGAGAAAACGAACGTTAAATATGGGTTTGTTGCGCCAGCAGTGATATGTGAGCATGTTTGAACAAGAAATAATATGACGAAGAGTTCAGCGCTCACTGGGAATAGAGCCCCACACATATCGTTGTTGACTACACACAAAGAGACGTCAGCCACCGAATTTTTCTCCACCAGCTGCTCAGAATAACATCTTGAACTTACAGTCATCTCGCAAATAGTTCTGTCTCACTGGGAGTTAAAAACGTCAGATATCGTTAGTGTTGACAACGAATGAAAATACATTAAAAATCAAAATTCTTATCCACCAGCAGATAGGTGTTCTCATGCTAGAGCTTGATAATACATAATTAAATCTTTAGTGCCGGGCCAGGATTCGATCCCATTCACGCGTAATATGTGGAGATGTTAAGGAATCTGCAGTTTTGAACAAACAACAAATTGTAGCCGAGCTGTATTGTCACGAAGGGATCAAATTCCGCGTTAAGGGCGGTCTGAGTTGCATTCCCAGTTCAGAACCAATCTTATCGACATACAGAAGCTCAGATAAAAGATGGAATAAGTGTCCTGTGACCATACATAGCGTTTGTTTCGTCACTTGAAATAAATAACTAGTATAAGAAAGGTTACTGGTGATAGAGTTTCTACATGTCGCCACTCCAGACTTTATTGTGGTTCAACCTACCGTCTACTTGGTAGAGAAGGAAAATCATCTTTAATGTGAATTTTCAGACCACACTGCCATTACATCTTCTTCACTTGGTGTAGCCAGGAGAGAATGGACTCTGTCTCTCCCTATCTAAAACCATTGACAGAACTGGGAATCCAACCCAGACCATAGGTATAACAACCTACCATCCGTCCAACAGACCACGAAATCCTCTTCTCTCATTTTTCTATCGTAACGCCGTTGCGCCACACTGGATGAGAATTCTGACACACAGGCGTCCTGTAGTAATTTGCAGCATGCTCAGTAAATTCATTTACTTGGTTGACCGAATCACCATGAACTAGCTGCCTCGGCTACCCAGTGCATACATTCCACTCTATATTTTGTAATCACCGAAATAAAATCACGTAACTGCCACCTACACAGAACTGCCAACAGTGTAGGATGCAGAAGTTTAAATAGGAAGTGTTCCTTTCCACTTGAGCTATTCTATTGCGCTATCTGTTTGTAGAAAACGTCGTTCGGTAAAAAAAGAAAAGAAAAGCTGTAACTGTTTGTCTCTCAGAAGTCAAGACCTGGCCATATGCATAATCTCACAGTGCTGTGGAATCAAAAAGTTCTGGAGGAATAGTTGTCGAGCTCTGGAGCTGTTGTAGCTACGTGTCAGCTAGTAGCGTAGATAAGATGTCGCGAGTTCGAATACATTCAGTGTTACATTTTTTAAAGCGCAATTCTGCTGTCTGCTGAAGTTGTCAATCTAATGGAACTTTGAACATACTTCCCTTCACTTCTCAACCCAAAGTAATCGCATGTGGAAAACGGGCTAACTACTGTGACATTTTGTTCTGTTCAGGTTTAATAGACAGCAGGCAGCAGATGCATCTCGAAGATGTGTAGGGAGAGCGCATCGTGCCATAATATGTCAGAAAAGTATTTTCTACATTAGCTGTCGTGTGGTAGTGAGATTTTATTCTTCTTCAAACTTTGTTTGACAGCTTTAACTCAGAACAAGTTTTCTACGTGCATGTAATCAATAAACTGCACGTCCATTGTCATACTGTCATAGATAACAGAGAACTCGCATGTATCGTTGATGATTAATTTCTCTCTCATGTTTACTATTGTTTTAACAACACTAAAGGAAACCTTACGAAAATTGTGCACTGTATTATAAGAAATGAAATAAAACTAACCACGATAACCTTACGACGAAAGTATGTTTTAATAAAACCGAGTATCTGTACACAAATGTGCCTCTATCGACACGAATTAGTAAAATACTACTCACTTAGATTCTGATTGGGTCTGTGTTTCATTGGTATGCTGTGTCGTACTCAAGAGGTATGCAAATGTGGCATTTGATAAATATAGTTACGTATTCTTAGAAACCCAAAATTCGCTTGTCAGCAGCGGAAAGAGGCGTTACCTGTTGTGCAGCATTGTAAGTTTTTCAACATTGCACTATGAGCCGAAAGTATTTTCTTGCGATTTCCTTATTGATGTTTGATCCGACTCCCTGTAGCTCTTTCACAGAGGGGATAAAAACGTTGCAGTCAGTGAGACTGGAACTGCAAACCATAACAGACGCTTTTCCACAGGTCAGCACGTTACCACAGAGCTGGCGAAGAGGTATGGGTCTGAGCGTCCTCTTACGACGGCAATAGTGCCTAGATCTCGTAAACCGCTATTTAAAGGTCGAGATTAGTTGCGATTTCCACGTGCAACGACTTTCCTGGGCTGAAAACCGTAAATTTACAATCTTTTGTTACCCTTCAAGCGATAATAACTCAGATTATTCAATGGAAATGACAGGTAAAATCAAGTGAACTTTGAGGCTTAATTCCGTGCACACCAGGAAGTAACTCGTCGATCACAGAGTTGCCAAACATACGTTGCCTTGTTGCCAAATCTCAGTTACAGTACCTGCAGGAAGAAGACGAACCGATGTGATCCTACAGTGGGCTGGGAAGTGACCATAGCTGGTGTCTCCAAGTCGCGGCTGCTACGGCCTGGAATACGTAATGCGTCTGACTCGCTTACTGTAACTAGGTTTAGGGACTGGAGCGTAGTTACTAATAATACTCAGAACTGACTGCAAACTCAGCATTATAAATCAGTAACTCTCATTGTTGTTTTTATATTTCTTTAGTAAGTGTACTCAAAACTAAGAAACTCATTCACAGGCGTTTTCGTGCCTCGCCGATAGTCGAGCACAACAAACAAATAAAAATAAAATGATAGTAATAATAACAGTAATAATCGAATTATCCGGCAACTTCACACTTCACAGTGGATTTTCTTGAACTAAGAAATTTGCTGAATTTGTGAAAAATCAAAAAGGGCTTCACATCCAGCCTATGATGCCTAGAAGAGTCTTTACATTCTGCTGACATGAGAATAGCATAATCTCTGCGTCAGAAGCATGCTTCTACTTAACCATTTAATAGACTCGCATTTTTTTCACCGGGATTAATTTTGTAAGCTAAGCACATCATCCGTTACACCACACTCCAGGGGCTGGGAAATGTGGCCACAATGGTCTGGTGGAACGAACTATCACAGGTGCAATTCGTGGGTTCAGGCATTTGCTTTTAAGAGACACAAACAGATTTATTTTACCTCTGGTAACTTCAAGAGAAAGACGTTATAGTCCGGAATCAGCATTAAGCATCACGTTCCTTCATTACCAACTGGGCAGACTCCTATCAAGACCCTTTCGTCCTTGTTATCTAACCACGAAAGATGTCTGATATACCTCCATTCTGAAGTAACAAAGTGTGCATGCATTTAAAGATGAAGTGCATGATGTGAAGTTCTGTGACGGAGATACAAACCCAACACGTAATCGGATTGTTAACTAAGAAGAATCAAATGTTACGTATCGGTTTTTCTTACGAGCCGCTAGGTGTCTGAATCTAAAATAAGGATACAAACTTTTGTGCCTAAGAGACAATCGAACTGCACACCTACCGTGCATCCACGAATATAGCGTAAGTATCAGTTTCTTACTCACGAACAGTAAGATGTGTGCGTGTTTGACCAGAAATAACGACACCTATTGCGATTGTTGGCAACACATGAACAGACATTAAAAATGCGCGTTAATTTTCACTAGCAGGTGGGTGTGCACTTGATAGAGCTGGAAATGAAATTATGAATATTTTTGTACTGGATCAGGATTCGGACCCACATATTTACCTTTGGGAAAAGGAACGAAATGATTGAACTATACTGTTCCGAGAGATTCAGATCCTCGAAAGAGGAGATACGAATGCGAATCACAGTCCAGCACCAAATTTTTCAACGTCTCTAGTTCAATCAAGTACAAGTAAACCAAAAGCCCCGTCCCTTTAAATGGCTATCGGTTCATCAAATAAAATAAAATTTGCTAATGTAAGTAAGCTTACTGGCGACTGTATTTCTGTTTACAATGACTTCCGCTATGTCATTTCCCAACGTAAACTGGCTCTGCCCAGTTGGTAATGAAGGAACGTGATGCTTAATGCTGATTCCGGATTATAACGTCTTTCTCTTGAAGTTACCAGAGGTAAAATAAATCTGTTTGTGTCTCTTAAAAGCAAATGCCTGAACCCACGAATTGCACCTGTGATAGTTCGTTCCACCAGACCATTGTGGCCACATTTCCCAGCCCCTGGAGTGTGGTGTAACGGATGATGTGCTTAGCTTACAAAATTAATCCCGGTGAAAAAAATGCGAGTCTATTAAATGGTTAAGTAGAAGCATGCTTCTGACGCAGAGATTATGCTATTCTCATGTCAGCAGAATGTAAAGACTCTTCTAGGCATCATAGGCTGGATGTGAAGCCCTTTTTGATTTTTCACAAATTCAGCAAATTTCTTAGTTCAAGAAAATCCACTGTGAAGTGTGAAGTTGCCGGATAATTCGATTATTACTGTTATTATTACTATCATTTTATTTTTATTTGTTTGTTGTGCTCGACTATCGGCGAGGCACGAAAACGCCTGTGAATGAGTTTCTTAGTTTTGAGTACACTTACTAAAGAAATATAAAAACAACAATGAGAGTTACTGATTTATAATGCTGAGTTTGCAGTCAGTTCTGAGTATTATTAGTAACTACGCTCCAGTCCCTAAACCTAGTTACAGTAAGCGAGTCAGACGCATTACGTATTCCAGGCCGTAGCAGCCGCGACTTGGAGACACCAGCTATGGTCACTTCCCAGCCCACTGTAGGATCACATCGGTTCGTCTTCTTCCTGCAGGTACTGTAACTGAGATTTGGCAACAAGGCAACGTATGTTTGGCAACTCTGTGATCGACGAGTTACTTCCTGGTGTGCACGGAATTAAGCCTCAAAGTTCACTTGATTTTACCTGTCATTTCCATTGAATAATCTGAGTTATTATCGCTTGAAGGGTAACAAAAGATTGTAAATTTACGGTTTTCAGCCCAGGAAAGTCGTTGCACGTGGAAATCGCAACTAATCTCGACCTTTAAATAGCGGTTTACGAGATCTAGGCACTATTGCCGTCGTAAGAGGACGCTCAGACCCATACCTCTTCGCCAGCTCTGTGGTAACGTGCTGACCTGTGGAAAAGCGTCTGTTATGGTTTGCAGTTCCAGTCTCACTGACTGCAACGTTTTTATCCCCTCTGTGAAAGAGCTACAGGGAGTCGGATCAAACATCAATAAGGAAATCGCAAGAAAATACTTTCGGCTCATAGTGCAATGTTGAAAAACTTACAATGCTGCACAACAGGTAACGCCTCTTTCCGCTGCTGACAAGCGAATTTTGGGTTTCTAAGAATACGTAACTATATTTATCAAATGCCACATTTGCATACCTCTTGAGTACGACACAGCATACCAATGAAACACAGACCCAATCAGAATCTAAGTGAGTAGTATTTTACTAATTCGTGTCGATAGAGGCACATTTGTGTACAGATACTCGGTTTTATTAAAACATACTTTCGTCGTAAGGTTATCGTGGTTAGTTTTATTTCATTTCTTATAATACAGTGCACAATTTTCGTAAGGTTTCCTTTAGTGTTGTTAAAACAATAGTAAACATGAGAGAGAAATTAATCATCAACGATACATGCGAGTTCTCTGTTATCTATGACAGTATGACAATGGACGTGCAGTTTATTGATTACATGCACGTAGAAAACTTGTTCTGAGTTAAAGCTGTCAAACAAAGTTTGAAGAAGAATAAAATCTCACTACCACACGACAGCTAATGTAGAAAATACTTTTCTGACATATTATGGCACGATGCGCTCTCCCTACACATCTTCGAGATGCATCTGCTGCCTGCTGTCTATTAAACCTGAACAGAACAAAATGTCACAGTAGTTAGCCCGTTTTCCACATGCGATTACTTTGGGTTGAGAAGTGAAGGGAAGTATGTTCAAAGTTCCATTAGATTGACAACTTCAGCAGACAGCAGAATTGCGCTTTAAAAAATGTAACACTGAATGTATTCGAACTCGCGACATCTTATCTACGCTACTAGCTGACACGTAGCTACAACAGCTCCAGAGCTCGACAACTATTCCTCCAGAACTTTTTGATTCCACAGCACTGTGAGATTATGCATATGGCCAGGTCTTGACTTCTGAGAGACAAACAGTTACAGCTTTTCTTTTCTTTTTTTACCGAACGACGTTTTCTACAAACAGATAGCGCAATAGAATAGCTCAAGTGGAAAGGAACACTTCCTATTTAAACTTCTGCATCCTACACTGTTGGCAGTTCTGTGTAGGTGGCAGTTACGTGATTTTATTTCGGTGATTACAAAATATAGAGTGGAATGTATGCACTGGGTAGCCGAGGCAGCTAGTTCATGGTGATTCGGTCAACCAAGTAAATGAATTTACTGAGCATGCTGCAAATTACTACAGGACGCCTGTGTGTCAGAATTCTCATCCAGTGTGGCGCAACGGCGTTACGATAGAAAAATGAGAGAAGAGGATTTCGTGGTCTGTTGGACGGATGGTAGGTTGTTATACCTATGGTCTGGGTTGGATTCCCAGTTCTGTCAATGGTTTTAGATAGGGAGAGACAGAGTCCATTCTCTCCTGGCTACACCAAGTGAAGAAGATGTAATGGCAGTGTGGTCTGAAAATTCACATTAAAGATGATTTTCCTTCTCTACCAAGTAGACGGTAGGTTGAACCACAATAAAGTCTGGAGTGGCGACATGTAGAAACTCTATCACCAGTAACCTTTCTTATACTAGTTATTTATTTCAAGTGACGAAACAAACGCTATGTATGGTCACAGGACACTTATTCCATCTTTTATCTGAGCTTCTGTATGTCGATAAGATTGGTTCTGAACTGGGAATGCAACTCAGACCGCCCTTAACGCGGAATTTGATCCCTTCGTGACAATACAGCTCGGCTACAATTTGTTGTTTGTTCAAAACTGCAGATTCCTTAACATCTCCACATATTACGCGTGAATGGGATCGAATCCTGGCCCGGCACTAAAGATTTAATTATGTATTATCAAGCTCTAGCATGAGAACACCTATCTGCTGGTGGATAAGAATTTTGATTTTTAATGTATTTTCATTCGTTGTCAACACTAACGATATCTGACGTTTTTAACTCCCAGTGAGACAGAACTATTTGCGAGATGACTGTAAGTTCAAGATGTTATTCTGAGCAGCTGGTGGAGAAAAATTCGGTGGCTGACGTCTCTTTGTGTGTAGTCAACAACGATATGTGTGGGGCTCTATTCCCAGTGAGCGCTGAACTCTTCGTCATATTATTTCTTGTTCAAACATGCTCACATATCACTGCTGGCGCAACAAACCCATATTTAACGTTCGTTTTCTCTAGAATATAACAGCGATAGGTGCCGGGTAGGAGTCCTGGGAAGGAAAAAATTAATGTTTCGTCTCGTCATTTCAGTTAAAACATCTAGCTACTGCCGCGAAAATCCGATATGTCACATTTGACTGTGCTTCGATAGCAATCCGATTAGGTTCTGGGTTCGAATCCGTGTCCAACACAAAGCTTTACCTCACGGCATTTCAAGTAAGTTACTTGTGAAGAAGCAATATTTAACATCTCTCGTAGTTCGTTAACAGGGACAATAGATGATGGGTAGGAATTCGCGTCTGTTAAACATGTTTGCGTTATGCAATTTAAAGTTGATATTTGCTAACTGATACTGTCTAAAATCGAGGTATATCACTCTCTGTATGCTTAATCAGGAATGACTGTTAGTTTCCGTCAGTAACGAAATCTTTGCTTAGTCTGCATGAGCTGGGTTTGAATCCATATGCGGAACAAGGCGGTTCGTCGTGTCATTTGAAGTTCATACATATTCTCAACTAGCTGCTCGTGAATAACTTAAATTTTTAATGTCATTTTGTGTTAAATAAGTACGGTATGTTACTTTGAAGAGGAAATCATGAATACGACGAACTTACTACGTGCATTACCAATCTGACGTAATAATGAGAGTGGTAACATTTCAGGTATGTCATTTACTGTAATAAATGTGAGCTTACAAGCCTTAAGGACAGTCTTATCTGTGATAAGGTGTTCCCTGATATTTGTAGTACCGTGGTATTGCTTTACATCTTGAGTTATTGCGGTACAGAGCAGTGTTTTCTAGTGGTGACTTGTTGGAACCATTTTCAATAGTCAAACGACTGTACCAAGGAGCGATTAGAGGACCTGCTAGACAGCTTTTTTTGAATAGGACAATGTTCCTGTCCAATAATTTTTAGATTAGTTACAATAAGCTTACGCTGCAAGAGAACTCGCTTGTATTTTTCAATATGTGGTCTGTTGTCGGTTTGAAGGCCTTACATTGCAACGGCAACTTAGTGCAACTCCACCGAGGGCTGTCCGGAGTAGGGTGGAGACAGCAATGTGGAAGTTGCGAGCTGTCGAAGATGATCTTCATATTCCTAATGCGATTAGGCCATCGTATACTCTTGACGACGTTTAGCACCTGTGCGGTCAGTCAACCAATTTCAGAATTCATGTTGAGTAATCCTGCTAAATTCCCATAATATTGTCTTTTTATATTGATGAGTAATATGGATAGTCGTCACGTTCATGTGCCGTCTACAACGCAAATTTAATGTTACTATCCTAGGAACTAACCTGCAATACGTTTTGTATTTCATAATCGGAACTATCTGCATTAACCGTCATGAGAGCAATGTCAAGGAACAGAATGCAGCAGTGCCTTGGTACCTACTTGAGGACCTGCTTGAGTCGTGTTCTAAGGAAAGGGTAGTTGCTGGTTCACATTATATTACACTAGCGAGAAGTACCGACTTTTCCTTTTCTCTGCAAACATCCCGAACTAAATTCAGTAACTAAATGCTAAGAATGTATTTGCATTGTGCCAACTCAAAGATCAATAGATATGGATATAGATTTTTATATTTAAAGCCATTCTCGTTCTGCGTTGGAATAAACATTATTCATTATTTGATTGTTCTTGTTACGATTGTTATTGTCATTCTCTCTCTCGCAAGAGTTTTCACATTCCCATTTGGTATCGATGCACATGAAGAGTGGCTATGAAAGAAGGGAATACTGAATGTTACGTCATGCAGAATACACTCATTTGCTTCTGCTCCTCGTGATCAACGCTGCAGGAGAGGTGAGATACATAAAGTTGACAGTGTGAGGACAGACATGCTGGCACAACTCTGCAACTACTCAGTGTTACCAGATAAAATGGTGCTGCGGAATCGAAAGTGTAGTATGGACTTTGCCACAGTAGCAGACAGCTGCTAATTTCGGACCATGACCGTGGATTACACTTCGGTCAGTGCTGGTTAGAGTGTTGCAACTGTAAATGGAAGGCTTTGTTTGACAGTCTTGTGCTGACGCTGTCTGAATAAATTATGCCATTGGATAAAAAGCGGTTTGGTTTTGAGACCTAACCCACCAGGAGAGAAGGCACAGTGGTCTGCTTCAGGAATTCCAAGCAATAAAACACAAAAAGCAACCCAGGAAGGGTTCGAACAGCTACTTTCATGCAGAGACATGCATTTGGAATCTGTTCATCGTTACGGGGTCAAACAAGAGGGTAACATTACTGAAACAATGATCAGGCTACTTAGTATATAAGAGAGCATACAGATTTCAAGGAGGAAACGTATGAAGACGCAGTCTTCCTCGTTATCAATATGTGCGGCATATCTTTCGTGTTAACGAAAGTAATATCCCGCTTTAACTCTTCTTACGTCTCAAATGAAATGAATGCCATGAGGAATCGAATATTTGTTGACTGCGTCTCTCCTTGCTTCCATCCGTACCAACATATTTATTCATTCTCGTGGTAATCATGACATTATTTTTGTATGCTGCAAAAGATTTCACGTGGTCAAATTCGACATCGAGGTGCAAAGCGTTTGGTATCTTACATTATATTCAATTCGAATAAGCCCAGATGTATTTTTACTTCGTTTGTATTTTTAGATGATTATGAACGTTACGGAAAATTATCTCACATGCTTTATGTTGAATGAGAAACATTGAATGACCCGTTTTGCTTTCTCTACGTTGAAATGATATAATGTCGGCGTCAATGCCGGAAGCTGAAACTTGTATCATTCTGGATTAATGATAATTGAATGTCTCAACTGTAGACGTAGCGCACAAGGCGACGTCAGAAACCATCAGGGGAGAACGCCGCATAAAAACCAAACGTGCGCGCGCGTCTCCACTCTGAAGGACCGTATCGGAGAATCACGGCAAGCATTTCGCTGAAGAGCTGCCTCGTAAGACAACCGAGAAATGGCAGCGTCGTAGCAAGTATTTGTCAACACTCTGATAGTGCATTTACTTCCGGGTGTAGGCCGGCGTTACCTCGCTAAATTCACTTGACATTCGTTTTCCACATCGAAGACTCGTACGACAGAATCCACTGTAAGATGAGACACTTAGAAAGTATAATTAATTTCTGGACTCCAAGAACGGCGTTCTTCACATAAGTAACACCTGTTTGTGTGTTTCAAGGTTGCGTTTTGAGGCTCAGGCAACATCCGTCTGTGGTCGCCAGTGTGTCGTTAGCTCAGAGGTTATTCGTCATATTGTGGCTTTTCTAACGCGGGACATTCTGAATCGGAATACTCCCCTTTCATTATTAGTTCCGGGACGTGACTATTTTCCTCGGACAAAGACCAATGCTGTAAATTGGATTCGCGGACATGCCATTCACTACCTAGTTGCACAAACTGTAGACTCTGTACTCGATTTTTGGACATACCTCAACGACCGTCATTATGTCGTTGTCCGCCACCCAAAATACAGACAATTTTTCTCGAACTTCCTTGGGAGTGCTTTCCACGACCCGCCTCGCAGCTGGAATGTGTTAAGCCAAGAGTGAAGAAGGTTTCCATTTTGAACCAATGAACATTTCTGAACTACTGAACGGAACACACCAATTTCGAGAAGACGTGACTCAACATATTACCAGCGGGGCGCAGAAGGCGTCTGATCAATTACACAACAAAAATAAACAAAACAAAAATCAAAATAAAAATAAAATTCAGAAAAAGGAAGATTTTGTTTTGTTTGTAATGATAGCCCTAACCTTGAATTCCCATATTTCCCCTGGTATATAGGCAGCTCTTGGGGTAGGTTTAGTCAGGAGCCAACGCCTGAAGTGGACCAGTTTTTTTTTTTTTTTGTTATAGGATGAAAAGTAGCGGTAGCACTTAGTTTCTTTTTTTATTGCCATTTTCCTAAGGGGCTTTAAAATAAGAGAGAAAAAAGGGGTAATCGTCAAAAAAAGTAAAAGAAAAAAAGCTAAATTAAAAAAAAGAGGTTCCCTTGTGCGTTGCAGTGGTCGTACTGTATGATATAGCAGTTCCAATCTCGGTGGAAGCCGCTGACTACAACCTTTTATTTTCCATTTTAATTAATGGAGTTGCAAACGGCTAGTAAAAATTCTTTATACGAAATCTGAAGAATGCCTTTAAACATCAATCTTCGTCCGATTCGACTTAGTAAATTAAGTTAATATCATGGATGCCTGCTTTGCAAATGCCAAGGTGCTTCACTGTAAAATAGATCCTGAAAAGATTCAAAGCGACTGTCAACGATATAAATTTGAGTTTTGTTCGTCATATAGGTCTAACATGTCAGAAGGTTGTTTATGAAGTGCACATGTTGGTTAATATAGTATCCCTCTTCTAAATTTTTGCAATAGCATTTAACTGTAGACGTTTTCTAACACCGGCGTTAGCAATTCCTTTCCGTTCTCTGAAACCTCCAAAACGACAAATTGTTCTGGTCTAAATCTGATGACCTTAACTATCATTCCGATCAACATTAAATACTTCATGAACCCATACATGGAACTCCAAATGTGCAGTGTTCCTGCACTGCTACAGAGCATGCATTGCAAGGTATTCACACAGTTTATCGCATAGAGTTACCATAAGGAATGAAACAAGAACTGTAATACACTTTACACCACAGACGCTCACCCCGGCCTGACGAAAACATCCGAACATTGACCAAAAGTTGCACAAATAATTGAGTTTGAAAGGAGAAGAAACGAGGTATGAAGCATTTATAAATTCATCGAATGTAGCGAGGTGGTTTAATTTCGTCCCAGTCTATAAAATTAATTTCGGGCCATACTCAGCTCTTGCCGATTAATGTAATATAATACCCGCCTACTAATCAGGGCGTCTGTCTCCGTTGCTTTTGAGCGTGAATGGAAATCGTAGAAATTTTCCGTGGAGCAACATTTAAGGGGATACGGAATCGGATTTTGGGTTAAAAAATCGAATTTTTTTTTATTGGCGTATTATATTCTGCCATGTTTCCTCTTTAAAATGACGTATCATACATAGCTCTACTACAATTATAACTATTTTATTTTTATATATTTGTGAGATCGGGTATTGCGCTTTAGTTATACACGTCTCTCGTGGCTGACCATGAACTTTTTGGCAGTACCTTTAAAGTGACATGAATTCAAATATCCCGGTTTCCAGCGACTATTTATACACTAGTTGCCCGAAAATGTTTCTCTCTGGTTTCCTCAAGTTACTCTTTGACTTTGTGGCGGGACTGTTTTGTAAACAGTGTGATATAAGAAAGTAGTTGTTGTTGAGTTATTTCGTATTTAGTGCTTCATTTTTCGCAGTGAAAATGCCTAGAGCTAAAGCAAAAGTATTTAAAAAGCGTGTGAACTGGCAAAAGAAAAGAAATAATGATTCATTAGCAAAGCAAAGCAGTTCATCATCATCACTGTTGGAAAATGTGAATCCACTTATTACTGATTTGCCGAACGAACTTACACCAAATGAAAACAGTGCTTCTCATAAAAAACTAAGAGATTTGGAAGAGAAATATAATTTACTTGATAGAGGGAATGAAGTTTTTGAACTCATTGATACGAATATATTGTGTGAAGCTCTTGAAAACAGTTTGTGCTGCAAAAAATGTCATGGAAACGTTTCTCTGAAAGTAGAATCCCATGTTGGCCTGGCTGCCCAGTTTAATTTAATATGCAGTGTTTGTAAATACAGCTGTAAGTTTCCAAGTTCGGTTTCAGTAACTGTAAATAATGGATACAAGAAAACTGAACTTTATAGTGTAAATATTAGGTTAGTTTATGGATTGCGAGCAATTGGTAAGGGCAAAGCAGCTGGTGATATGCTATGTGGTGTTCTAAATCTTCCAAGTGCACCTTCAAAGTTTGAAGCTTACAATTATGTACTAGGATCTGCAGTTGAAGATGTAGCACAGAAGTCAATGCAGGTTGCTGTGGAAGAAGCAGTGGAAGAAAATGACGGCAGTCGTGACCTCACAGTGGCGTTTGATGGCACGTGGCAGAAAAGGGGCCACATCTCCAACAATGGTGTTGTAACAGCAACTAGTGTTGATACTGGCAAGGTTATTGATGTTGCAATAATGTCTAAATACTGTAGGTGCACAGGCAGGCTGAAAAATGAACACAGTGATGACTGTATTGCTAATTATTATGGTAGTAGTGGTGGCATGGAGGTTGCTGGGGTGAAGAAAATTTTTCATCGCTCTTCACAGTGGTATAATGTTCGCTATGTCAAATATCTGGGAGATGGTGACTCTAAAGCATTCAAAGAAGTTTTGGAAAGCAAACCATATGGGAACAGTGTAAATATAAGCAAACTTGAATGTATAGGACATGTGCAGAAGAGAATGGGTGCCAGGCTGAGAAGGTTAAAATCAGTTATGAAAGGGAAAAAACTAGATGATGGGAAAACCTTGGATGGCAGAGGAAGATTGACTGATTCCATAATAGACCACATTCAGAACTGCTATGGCCTTGCAATCAGGCAAAATACAGGCAATCTTGAAGAAATGAGGAGAGCTATATGGGCTTTATATTTCCACACCGCATCCACGGATGAGCATCCACAACATGGTTTGTGCCCCAAAGGTGAAAACAGCTGGTGTAAATACAATAGGGGACTAACAACAGGAGAGAAATACATTCACCACCACAGTCTACCATCAGCCATCATGGCAGAAATAAAGCCCATTTTCAGAGATCTGGCTGACAGAAGTCTTCTGATGAAATGTCTTCACGGAAAAACGCAGAACCCCAACGAGTGCTTGAATAGTGTGATATGGCATCGTCTCCCAAAAACAGTGTTTGTCGGAATTAATACACTACATTTTGGTGTGTATGATGCTGTGGCAACCTTCAATCTTGGAAATATAACTAAATGCCAGGTCCTTCAAAAGTTGGGTATGTGTGTTGGTTCCCGTACGGTACGTGCTATGTTCTTTTTAGATCAGCACAGACTAAGGCATGCTGATAATATAATCAAGACATTAGTGAAAAAAGCAAGACAGGTGCAGAGGGGTGCCAAAAGAAGACTTGAAGATGATTATGATGACTGTGAAGGGGGTATTAGCTACGGATCAGGAATGTTTTAATCTTCTTTCTCCGTTTCCCGTAAGTTTACTTTTTACTTCATCTAGGAACATTATCTCAGGTACTGGTCAACCTAGAAGTCTGAAATTTTTATGACGTAGTGACATAGGTCCCTATTACATACTGAAACAACGATTTTTTAATTACTTGATTTACAAAAGACTTAGGGGTGATAGTCTAGTAAAAAGCGATGGAAAAAATTTACTTAAAAATAAATGTACAATATATCTGTAAGAAAATACTTTGACAATAAACTGTTGTTTCAGTATTGTTGTAACATATGAATGCACATACAGTAAAATTTTTACCTCTCTGTCTCCAGCAGTTTGTGAGAAAATGTTCCCTATAGTAGGCATATATTAACATTGCGGGGATAGGTGATTCCGTATCCCCTTAATAATAAAGCGTTTTAAATCTTCAAAAGCGATGAGCGGGAGCAGGCGCTTTCGATAAAGAACGGGGGAGTGCAGCGCCGCTGCTGTCGCCACGGCCGCTGCCGGTAGCCAGCAAATGGATCCCGGAGCTTTGCCGCATACGGCGTCCAGAAGAGGACAGTCTGCAGGAAATCTGCCGCAAAATCGTTACTGGATAAAATTTTGATATCGGTGTGTCAGAAAGCGAAATAGATTGAATCTGCGCTACCATTACATTCACGTCTTCAGCATTCAGACAGAAGAGGCTATAAAAAAATTTTATGCCAGCTGCTCTCGATCCACTCACATTACGAACAGAAACAACGCACGCCACCGCTAGACCACAGGCGTAATCAGCCTAGTGTTTCTCTATCATGGGACAAGTTTTCCTCCAGGAAGTGCCGCAGTCTA
Source organism: Schistocerca piceifrons (assembly GCF_021461385.2). Taxonomy (NCBI): domain Eukaryota; kingdom Metazoa; phylum Arthropoda; class Insecta; order Orthoptera; family Acrididae; genus Schistocerca; species Schistocerca piceifrons. The sequence goes on from NC_060146.1 coordinate 169,755,651, forward strand.
CAGTGTTGCCAGATTGTGCAGATAACCGGACTTAGAGAATTAGCGAGTTGGCCAGTTTTATTGTCCCATGTCGCGATCGGCGCGGACTTAGCCTCTGAAGCGGCCGGCCGCCGGTCGAGTTTTATGTCAAAGAGTGTACATAAGACAGGCCAGACACTCTGGCGAGACTTAAGCAGGTAATAAATCCTGCTCCAAAGAAAGCTGCAGCCGACACCGGCAAACATCGCGATACGATTAGTACGCTAGAACGCCGAAATTCTGAGACAGATTGTTTATAGAAGAATGCAAAAGCTGGTATAAGCCGACCTCGGGGAAGATAAGTTTGGGTACTGGAGAAATGTTGTTGTTGTTGTGGTCTTCAGTCCTGAGACTGGTTTGATGCAGCTCTCCATGCTACTCTATCCTGTTCAAGCTTCTTCATCTCCCAGTACCTACTGCAACCTACATCCTTCTGAATCTGCTTAGTGTATTCATCTCTTTGTCTCCCTCTACGATTTTTACCCTCCACGCTGTCCTCCAATGCTAAATTTGTGATCCCCTGATGCTTCAGAACATGTCCTACCAACCGGTCCCTTTTTCTTGACAAGTTGTGCCACCAACTCCTCTTCTCCCCAATTCTATTCAGTACCTCCTCATTAGTTACGTGGTCTACCCATCTAATTGTTCAGCAGTCTTATGTAGGACCACACTTCGAAAGCTTCTATTCTCTTCTTGTCTAAACTATTTGTCGTCCATGTTTCACTTCCATACAAGGCTACACTCCATACAAATACTTTCAGAAACGACTTCCTGACACTTTTATCTATACTCGATGTTAACAAATGTCGCTTCTCCAGAAACGGTTTCCTTGCAGTTGCCAGTCTACATTTTGTATCCTCTCTACTTCGACCATCGTCAGTTATTTTGCTCCCCAAATAGCAAAACTCATTTACTACCTTAGGCGTCTCATTTCCTAATCTAATTCCCGCAGTATCACCCGATTTAATTCGACTACTTTCAATTATTCTTGTTTTGATTTTGTTGATGTTCACGTTATATCCTCCTTTCAAGACACGGTCCATTCCGTTCTGCTGCTCTTCCAGGTCTTTTTTCTGTCTCTGACAGAATGACAATGTCATCGACGAACCTCAAAGTTTTTATTTCTTCTCCATGGATTTTAATACCTAATCCGAATTTTTCTTTTGTTTCCTTTACTGCTTGCTTAATATACAGACTGAATAACATCGGGGAGAGGCTACAACCCTGTCTCACTCCTTTGCCAACCACTGCTTCCCTTTCATGCCCAACGACTCTTATAACTGCCATCTGGTTTCTGTACAAATTGTAAATAGCCTTTCGCTCCCTGTATTTTACCCCTGCCACCTTTAGAATTTGAAAGATTTCCGGTCCACACTGTCAAAAGCTTTCTCTAAGTTTACAAATGCTAGAAACGTAGGTTTGCCTTTCCTTAATCTATTTTGTAAGATAAGTCGTTGGGTCAGTATTGCCTCACGTGTTCAAACATTTCTACGAAATCCAAACTGATCTTTCCCAAGATCGGCTTCCACCAGTTTTTCAATTCGGCTGTAAAGAATTAGTGTTAGTATTTTGTAGCCATGGCTTATTAAACTGATAGTTCGGTAATTTTTACATCTGTCAACACCTGCTTTCTTTGGGATTGGAGAAATACAGGAACAAATACGAAAGTGCAGTGTCTGTGTTCTGAACAACTAGGATGCAATGCATTTACCAGCCGGTAACGGGACTGCGACTTACAAATAAAATGTCTGCTATGTATGGGAGTAACATTAACGAGACCTACGGGCACAGGTATGACACATGGACGAGCAGATGTGAAGGTCTGGGTGTGGTGGTGTCTCGTGCACGGATAGCCGAAGCGAGTGAGGCGACTGAGCCATGCCGGCTCGTTCTGTGTTCTTACATCGTTGCCTACTGGTCTTTGTCTAGGCGCCGGGTGTCGCTTCGGTCGTTCATTAGTTGACTCTTTGGTTGTAATTTCTTGTAGCGGGTTGTTGACTACCTGGGCAGACAGTCGGTCGCTGTCAATGAGAGAGAGACACAGCAGGCACACTTGACGTACGGTGAGCTGTCCACGGAGGTTACGGGCGCACGATTGTCCAAGCGGCCGGTGCTCGGTAGAGTTGTGATGGTCGGCACTATTTGGGCCTAATGCCGGCGCAGCCGTTTTACCCCGGGTTAACGAGGCGTAGTTGCTGATGTGGGGGTTTGCAGTGCTGTTCGTTTTCTGGTGCCGACTGTTCTGCCCTTTGGGGGGGGGGGGGGGCAAGATACTCGTTATTCACGCTACCCTGGATTACCTGTGCTCTCCGTCACTCTTTCTCAAGTATTAAATTTACTTTAGAGTTGTTCTGTTTGAAATTATCTGTGTACTATATTTGACGTGTTTTAAAATTTCTTTTAATTCCATCTTGTTCAGTGTCTGCTTATCTTGTCATTCGGGCGCGAAAGTAATTGTGTCGTATGTTCTAGGTCGCCACTGAGGTCGAAACTGAATCTTATTTGTATTGGAAGTTGTTGCTTCCCTGACTGATGTAAAAAAAAAAAAAAAATGTATTTACTCAATTACAGCTGAACTTATTAAATGGTCTCAACCAAAAATTATAACTAACCTTCAGCTCATGTTTGAAGAAATATGGGGAACTGAAAAGATTTCAGAAGACTGGAAAGTTGCTCGCATCCATCCACTGCACAAGAAAGGTGATAACCAAAATGTAAATAACTACAGACGTATATCTTTCGTACCAGTGGGCTGTAAAATATTTTCAAGAACACTACTAAACAAGATAGAAGCAACACTCGATAGCCAATAAGGCGAGTATCAGGGTGGATTTAGAAAGGGCAGATCTTGCTCACAAGGGAACCTCCCCATTGCACCCCCCTCAGATTTAGTTATAAGTTACCACAGTGGATAGGCCTTGAAAAACTGAACACAGAGCAATCGAGAAAACAGGAAGAAGTTGTGTGGAACTATGAAAAAAATAAGCAAAATATAAAAAAATGCTCCGGAATCCGTTGCAACAGATATTGGCCAGATAAAGAGGATAAATAAATTTAAATATTTGGGAGAAATTATCCAAGAAAATGGCTTAGAAAAATTCACTATAGAAGAAAGAGCACATAAAATGGAGAGAGCTTATGGAATAACTAGGAATGTCTACAACAAAAGGTGTCTGTCTAAAAATTTGGAGATACAGCACTACAACACAGTAGTAAAACCAGAATGTCGTAATGCAAGTGAATGTTTAGTACCGAACTACAAATTACACAAACTTGAAGTCCTAGAAATAAAAATCATTCGAAAACACTTGGACCACCAAAAAATACAGAGGTACGGAAATAAAGAAGCAATGAAGTTTATCGCAACATAGAAAACATAAATGAAACACTACGAAAGAGGCGACTGCTATTTTTTGGACACTTAGAATGAACAGCGACAGGTTAACCAAACAGATTTTTAAATATCTTTGGGACGAGAAGTTAGCAATAGCCTGGATTCAAGAAGTTAGGAAAGATTTGGAAAGAAACAACGTAAGTGAAAAAGATGCAACAGAAAGAGAGATTTTCAAGGGAAAGTGTTAAAAATGGAAGGATTCCAAGGCAAGAGCGAGAAGAAGACAGGGTCAAAACGGTCCGAGGAGAGAAAAAGGATACATAGTGAAAAGATGAAAGAATACTGGAGGAAAAAGAAAGAACAACAAAGAAGGAAGCATTTAAATTGGTGCGTGCTCCTTAGATGACCCAAATGAAGAAAGAAAGAAAGAAAGAAAGAAAGAAAGAAAGAAGAAGAAAATAAAATAAAATTGCCTACGGCCATGGTCAGCAAACGCTAGCGGCCCAGTGAATCTTGGCTCGCCTGGTTAATTAAGTTCCATAATTCTGGTGAGATTTTTCCCCGTCCAAAAAAAAATTAATATTTATTATTCTAATTACAATTACTACTGTAGCTGTTTGAGTGTTAGCCCTCGAGCTTTGCCTGTTGCCTTTTAAGTCACTTGAGTTAATGTGCTTGAGTGGCCCTGAGATTTCTTGGTTATTACATTAACTTGCTGTTACATTTTATTGTAAGATTAACTGGTTAATCCTGTTATTGTAATATTCTTGTTGTAATACGTAAGGTTTTTTGGAGGTTGGGGGCCCACACATATCGAGTTTCTTGTGTTGGTTTGAGCATTCCCATATGTTCTACGGTTATTACCTGTGACTTATGTCTCTTTGTTTGCTCTCGGCTTTCCGAGCTGTTCGTAGCGTTCAGAGGCGCTGCCCCGGGGTGTTGCCTGTTACACGCCGGTTCATCGGGCGTAGCCTGTCCACGTCGAGTATCTACGTGCGCGCGGGCGGCCCGCCGCTCGCCGTCTCTGAGACGTTGCGGCCTCCTGGCTTGCTACGACATCCATCGTAAGTTTAGTTTCTATCTCGTAGCAATCCGGCGTTAATTTACCTAGAAGTAAAATTTTTTTCTTTATTTATAGACGCAATCACATTCTTATGACACAGCCATAACCGGTTTCGGCCATACAATGACCATCTTTAGTTCATGCCTAAAGGCGGCATACACTGAACACAGGTTCATGCGTTGAGTCTGACAACGCATGAACCTGTGTTCAGTGTATGTCGCCTTTGGGCATGAACTAAAGATAGTCATTGTATGGCCGAAACCGGTTATGGCTGTGTCATAAAAATGTGATTGCGTCAATAAACAAACAAAAAATTTTGACAAAATAATCATTCACTCCATTGACAAAATGTCGTTTTTACCTACAAGTTCTCGTTATTCTAAACCATCTTATGCAGACCTGACAGGACTTACTGTCCCTTCCATGTTTTCCCTGTTTCAAGTTTCGTTTTAAGGTAATGGTTTTAACATTGGTGTAATGCTCGATTTGTTAAATGGTATTTTATTATTTTCCCACGTTAGTATCTTGATTATACCCAAGGGGCTTCTCTGATTGATCAAATATTGGATATTTGCGTTGAGAATTGTTAATGTACCCCTTGCATGAAGTATTACTACTTAACGGGCCTAAGCTTTAGGGTAATCCAGCAAGACTCTTTCTTTCCTATTCCAGGCTAGATAGTCACATTTTTCTAATTTTTGGGTTAAATACACTCTTCCCTGACGCACAAACTTCTGCAGAACTTTATCTCAGTATACACTGTGATATCACAAGTTATTTTCTGAATACACACATATTTTAACATGAAACTCAGCTGTTGATGTGTCTAACCTAAAAATCAGCTGACTTCACTCCAAACTCAGACGAAGACATTTTTCACTGTAATTGCAATCATGCTTAAAAACTCTCTTTCAAATACTTTGTCGCACTAACGTGGTTCAGAAGAAGTCTCTCCACTAACACTTAACGAAACTGTGCACACAACCCATTACATGGACTCGAATTCGGGAGGACGACGGTTCAATCCCGCGTCCGGCCATCCTGATTTAGGTTTTCCGTGATTTCCCTAAATCGCTCCAGGCAAATGCCGGGATGGTTCCTCTGAAAGGGCACGGTCGACTTCCTTCCCCGTCCTTCCCTGATCCGACGAGACCGATGACCTCGCAGTTTGGTCTCTTCCCAGAAACAACCCAACCCCCCAACCCACCATCCAACCCGTTACATTTAACGGTTTACAGAAGAACTGGTCTACACTTTTATTCTCAGTCGTACATTGCTCAGCCAGGGAGTACGGTAACTAGGCCTCCCCTGACGTCTCTACAAAACCCACTTCACTTCTCGCACTCTCGTTTAAAGGGAATCACAGACCATTTCGTTCGAATTTTACGTTTTGGGTAGCGGCCTCTTCTTCTCTCTAGGTATTATCTGAGGAAATTATACTAAAAGACTGCAGCGTGAAATTATAAGGGTGGGAAGTGTGACTGCGCAGCTCTGCTAGCTGGAAATTAGACTGCAATTTAGACGCGGTACAGCCGGGCACAAAAGACGAACGGCGCGGCCAGTGAACTTGCTTAATCCGGGCGCGATGCATGCGCCGTTGCGAAAGCGGAATTATTCAGGTAATTACTCTCCCTCACACAGGAGGAAGCAGAATTTTAATTAGCACGCACCGCCAAGGAGGGTCAGCAACTACAGTGGAGCCGCCGCCGTGTCTTTGTCCACATAGAAGCGCCAGTTTTGCAGATGGTACGCCGTACCGAAGGTGCACAGTGGCTGCCGCCTTACCTGAAACACAAGAGCAAGAAGTCACATCGTACTGCATACTGCGCACGCATCACACCGGTGTTTCAGCAACACGGAGTGTACTAAAATACACGCATTTTATATATGTGCAATGGAGCATAATGAAACATAACATTATAAGAGTGTCAAGCTGTGTGTATAAAGTACTAGTAAAAAGTATCGCACCTCCTGCATATCTGTTTTATTTAATGACTCAATGTAAGCAGATGAGATTCATCCGAGTAGGAGGCGTTAATGTATGACATTCCACAAGGCTCAGTCTTAGGTCCGCTATTGTCTATCGGAAATATACATTACTTTCCATCTACTTTACAACAACCAGAATTTGTTCTTTTAATAGATGACACAAATATTGTAACCGGTCTAGATATACACAAAGCAACAGAACAAATGATAAGTAGTAGTCTTCAAAGTACACTACTGGCCATTAGAATTGCTACACCACGAAGATGACGTGCTACAGACGCGAAATTTAACCGACAGGAAGAAGATGCTGTGATATGCAAATGATTAGCTTTTCAGAGCATTCACACAAGGTTGGCGCAGCTGGCGACACCTACAACGTGCTGATGTGAGGAAAGTTTCTGACCGATTTCTCATACACAAATAGCAGTTGACCTGCATTGCCCGGTGAAACGTTGTTGTGATGCCTCGTTTAAGGAGGGTAAATGCGTACCATCACGTTTCCGACTTTGATAAAGGTCGGATTGTTGCCTATCGCGATTGCGGTTTATCGAATCGCGACATGGGAAGCTGTACCTGTACACGCCATCCAAGCTCTGTCTGACCCAATGCCTAGGCGTATCAAGGCCGTTATTACGGCCAGAGGTGGTTGTTCTGGGTACTGATTTCTCAGGATCTATGTACCCAAACTGCGTGAAAATGTAATCACAAGTCAGTTGAAGTATAATATATTTGTCCAATGAATATCCGTTTATCGTCTGCATTTCTTCTTGGTATAGCAATTTTAGTGGCCAGTAGTGTAGTTCACACCCGTATTTTTAAAAAAAGAAATTTAAAAAACCTTGTAAATGGTCAGTATGGAGCCATTTATACACATAAATGTAGAATATGAAGGCAAGATCACATGTTTTGTATCACTTCGACAATAGATGGTATAAATGATGATGCAACTCGGAGGGAGGCGGTCGCTAGCGACGTCACATGACGTAAAGCGTGTCGAAACGAAGACTGCTGAACTGCAGAAGCGTGTCGCCAGGTATCCACCGGTAAAGGCACTGTGACGACCATTACTGGAAAAATTGGGCTACTCCAAGATTTGTGCACGCTGTGCAACGAAAACGTTGACCGATCAGAATAAAGAGGTAAGAAAAACAGCTTAATCGGATCTGTTGCAAATACGGATACCTCCCATCCTCAAAATTTGTTCTACATAAAAAGTAATTATATTAAATAAATTTTTCACTTCATTTCTACACACTCATCTCAGAGCGTCCGGACGAGGTCTCTGCTTTATACGGCAACTCTGTCGCCATCCCTGCTGTATCCTGAGCTGCCGTCAGAGAGATACGGACAGCAGAATCATATGCGGGTGACGTGTGGACGTGTTCCGGCTGTGCTTCCGGGAGGTGAGACGTTATTAGTTGGCAGTGCGCCTGTTGTGTGCGCCAGGCAGCTGTACAGTATTGCGTTGCTGGGTGGGGTCGACGGTACCTACACTTTGTGTGTGTGTTGTCGGCCGCGATAATGAAGCTGGGTCGCGCCGCGTTTATTGCACCTCGCGCTGGTGCCTGGTGGGCGATAATCGCGCCTTATCGCGATGCCGGCCGCTCCAGCCGCGACCACAGACCAGCTGACGCGTTACAGGAATGTTTGGTGCGTTCCACGCTCTCTGCCGTCGCTACACTCCACTACACTTGTTGCCCCAGTGTGTTCGGCTGCCGCACACCTCGCTGTTACAGCTGTTATCCCCTCCCTCTGTCTCTCTTCTCGGTCGTCACTAACACGACAACTTATCTTTATCCTTTACTCCCTCTCCGTAACCAAGGTGTAAGCGGAACTATTGACGACGATGGTGCCGCCTGGGCAGTGGAACCCTTTACGGATCGCTACTTCTCTGCAACATTCGGGCCTGAATGCGCTTAGACGACGTACAGTATGCTCTAAATAAGTGCTGCGTACTCGTACAGGCGTCGAAACCGGAAGATATGTCCGGAAACCAATACATGATGGCATACACTACATTGACACAAGTAATGGGGTAGAATATCCCATATACAGATGACGGTAGTCAGCCGCGCGTGGCTCGTGTTCCCGACACCATGTACACTCCTGGAAATGGAAAAAAGAACACATTGACACCGGTGTGTCAGACCCACCATACTTGCTCCGGACACTGCGAGAGGGCTGTACAAGCAATGATCACACGCACGGCACAGCGGACACACCAGGAACCGCGGTGTTGGCCGTCGAATGGCGCTAGCTGCGCAGCATTTGTGCTCCGCCGCCGTCAGTGTCAGCCAGTTTGCCGTGGCATACGGAGCTCCATCGCAGTCTTTAACACTGGTAGCATGCCGCGACAGTGTGGACGTGAACCGTATGTGCAGTTGACGGACTTTGAGCGAGGGCGTATAGTGGGCATGCGGGAGGCCGGGTGGACGTACCGGCGAATTGCTCAACACGTGGGGCGTCAGGTCTCCACAGTACATCGATGTTGTCGCCAGTGGTCGGCGGAAGGTGCACGTGCCCGTCGACCTGGGACCGGACCGCAGCGACGCACGGATGCACGCCAAGACCGTAGGATCCTACGCAGTGCCGTAGGGGACCGCACCGTCACTTCCCAGCAAATTAGGGACACTGTTGCTCCTGGGGTATTGGCGAGGACCATTCGCAACCGTCTCCATGAAGCTGGGCTACGGTCCCGCACACCGTTAGGCTGTCTTCCGCTCACGCCCCAACATCGTGCAGCCCGCCTCCAGTGGTGTCGAGACAGGCGTGAATGGAGGGACGAATGGAGACGTGTCGTCTTCAGCGATGAGAGTCGCTTCTGCCTTGGTGCCAATTATGGTCGTATGCGTGTTTGGCGCCGTGCAGGTGAGCGCCAGAATCAGGGCTGCATACGACCGAGGCACACAGGGCCAACACCCGGCATCATGGTGTGGGGAGCGATCTCCTACACTGGCCGTACACCACTGGTGATCGTCAAGGGGACACTGAATAGTGCACGGTACATCCAAACCGTCATCGAACCCATCGTTCTACCATTCCTAGACCGGCAAGGGAACTTGCTGTTCCAACAGGACAATGCACGTCCGCATGTATCCCGTGCCACCCAACGTGCTCTAGAAGGTGTAAGTCAACTACCCTGGCCAGCAAGATCTCCGGATCTGTCCCCCATTGAGCATGTTTGGGACTGGATGAAGTGTCGTCTCACGCGGTCTGCACGTCCAGCACGAACGCTGGTCCAACTGAGGCGCCAGGTGGAAATGGCTTGGCAAGCCGTTCCACAGGACTACATCCAGCATCTCTACGATCGTCTCCATGGGAGAATAGCAGCCTCCATTGCTGCGAAAGGTGGATATACACTGTACTAGTGCCGACATTGTGCATGCTCTGTTGCCTGTGTCTATGTGCCTGTGGTTCTGTCAGTGTGATCATGTGATGTATCTGACCCCAGGAGAGTGTCAATAAAGTTTCCCCTTCCTGGCACAATGAATTCACGGTGTTCTTATTTCAATTTCCAGGAGTGTATTTTACACCCTCTGTTTCTAACGTACTTCCACCTCACTACGTTAATTTAAAATACTGCTGTCACTGAGTTGCTGCTTTGCCTGACCGTGACCAGCGTTAGCAGCGCGTATCGATATATTGCCCTCTCGTAGTATCTTTGCTCGACTGATATTACTTCCCGGTCGTTGTCTGTCATATGCGAGTTCAGTCGCGAGTTCGGGCTGCCTGTCAGTTGGAACGTGTCTGGAGCACAGTCCGGACCTGCCACTTGGGGAGTTGTAATGCAGCACCAGTGCAGTCGGGTTGGAGCTGTGAGGTCTGCGTCGACATGGCTCACCTAACCATTGTCGCCACGCATCACTTGAGCCGGGCCACCGTCTTGGTGGATCGTCGGTCGGTCGTCCTACCGGACGACGCATTTGGGCTCGCCGATCGTTCATGACTCGGCTGTGTGTGTGTGTGTGTGTGTGTGTTGTTGCATCGACTTCCGATTTGTCTTCGTGCATGCTTAGTTACTGTTGTGTATTATTCAGATCTTCGTACAAGTATTTATCAGGCTGTGTGTGTAGTTGACGCTATTTCCACTGACGACTATTTTAGATGTTCTCGGCATTCTGCGGCGAGTCGATCGGTTGCTGCGGACCAGGGAAGCTATCTCCGCGCAGTGCAGTCGGTTGGGTCCGCTGGCGGTCCCTGCGCATTGTCGGAGCGTGTGTGGAGCTGTCCGATGGCTACGAGCTTCGTGGTTCACCGACCCAGGACATCAAAATTGAGTAGTTGTTTCAACTACCCAAGCCACGTCCACTCAGCCGGCCGGAGTGGCCGTGCGGTTCTGGGCGCTACAGTCTGGAGCCGAGCGGGCGCTACGGTCGCAGATTCGAATCCTGCCTCGGGCATGGATGTGTTTGATGTCCTTAGGTTAGTTAGGTTTAATTAGTTCTAAGTTCTAGGCGACTGATGACCTCAGAACTTAAGTCACATAGTGCTCAGAGCCATTTGAACCATTTGAACCACATCCATTCATGTTGTGTGGGTCGTTTCGGTGGTTCGCTGTTGAGGAGGTTTCCCTGTGAGCAACACAGAATGTTTCTATTGCTGAAATTTAGCCACCATGTGGTGCAATTAACTATATTGGTTGACTACAATTCGAGTGCACCAGCGGAATTTTCTGCCTTGTGGCCGTTAGTGTTATGGTTACCTGCCCTGGCCATTGACCTAAATTTCGGCAGTGCTCCTTTTGGGTGAAGTTAACTATATTACTGTATTTCAAATTCAAGTGTACCAGCGGAATTTTCTGCCTTGTGGCCGTTAGTGTTCCGGTTACCTACCATGGACACTAACGTAATTTCAGGCAGCGTCCTTTCCTCGCCTGTTGTCGCTGTCCAACATGGTGTGTAGTTTTGACAGCTTAATACATATTTCATTGGGGATAATCACGTTCGTAGCTTTTGGTGTTTGAGTTCTCCTGTACCGATTGCTAGGAAGCAAGTCGTTTTGTCAGTCGGTCCGTGGCTGTCCCCTGGTTGGGTTCTGACGGATCAAGTGTAGTTGGGTTCACCACCTGTCTCACCTAAGTGAATTGACCACAATCTATTGGTTATGATCTGTCGATTAAAACTGAAGAAACTGCAAAAAGGTGGGAATTTAAGGAGATGGGACCTGGATAAACTGAAAGAACCAGAGGTTGTACAGAGTTTCAGGGAGAGCATAAGGGAACAATTGACAGGAATGGGGGAAAGAAATACAGTAGAAGAAGAATGGGTAGCTTTGAGGGATGAAGTAGTGAAGGCAGCAGAGGATCAAGTAGGTAAAAAGACGAGGGCTAGTAGAAATCCTTGGGTAACAGAAGAAATATTGAATTTAATTGATGAAAGGAGAAAATATAAAAATGTAGTAAATGAAGCAGACAAAAATGAATATAAACGTCTCAAAAATGAGATCGACAGGAAGTGCAAAATGGCTAAGCAGGGATGGCTAGAGGACAAATGTAAGGCTGTAGAGGCTTATCTCATTAGGGGTAAGGTAGATACTGCCAACAGGCAAATTAAAGAGACCTTCGGAGAAAAGAGAACCACTTGTATGAATATCAAGAGCTCAGATGGAAACCCAGTTCTAAGCAAAGAAGGGAAAGCAGAAAGGTGGAAGGAGTATATAGAGGGTTTATACACGGGCGATGTACTTGAGAACAATATTATGGATATGGAAGAGGATGTAGATGAAGATGCAATGGGAGATACGATACAGCGTGAAGAGTTTGACAGAGCACTGAAAGACCTGAGTCGAAATAAGGCCCCGGGAGTAGACAACATTCAATTAGAACTACTGACGGCTTTGGGAGAACCAGTCCTGACAAAACTCTACCATCTGGTGAGCAAGATGTATGAGACAGGCGAAATACCCTCAGACTTCAAGATGAATATAAAAATACCAATCCCAAAGAAAGAAAGTGTTGACACATGTGAAAATTACCGAACTATCAGTTCAATAAGTCACAGCTGCAAAATACTAACGCGAATTCTCTACACACGAATGGTAAAACTGGTAGAAGCCAACCTCGGGGAAGATCAGTTTGGATTCCGTAGAAATGTTGGAACACGTGAGGCAGTACTGATCGTACGACTTATCTTAGAAAATTGATTAAGGAAAGGTAAACCTACGTTTCTACCATTTGTAGACTTAGAGAAAGCTTTTGACAATGTTGAGTGGAATACTCTCTTTCAATTTCTGATGGTGGCAGGGGTAAAATACAGGGAGCTAAAGGCTATTTACAATTTGTACAGAAACCAGATGGCAGATATAAGAGTCGAGGGACATGAAAGGGAAGCAGTGGTTGGGAAGGGAGTGAGACAGGGTTGTAGCCTCTCCCCGATGTTATTCAAACTGTATACTGAGCAAGCAGTAAAGGAAACAAAAGAAAAATTCGGAGTAGGTATTAAAATCAACGGAGAAGAAATAAAAACTTTGAGGTTCGCCGATAACGTTGTAATACTGTCAGAGACAGCAAAGGACTTGGAAGAGCAGTTGAACGGAATGGACAGTGTCTTGAAAGGAGGATATAAGACACAACCAAAACGAGGATATTGGAATGTATCGAATTAAGTCGTGTGATGCTGAGGGAATTAGATTAGAAGCTGAGAGGCTTAAAATAGTAAATGAGTTTTGCTATTTGGCGAGCAAAATAACTGATGATAGTCGTAGTAGAGAGGATATAAAATGTAGACTGGCAATGGCAAGGAACGCGTTTTTGAAGAAGAGAAATTTGTTAATATCGAGTATAGATTTAAGTGTCAGGAAGTCGTTTCTGAATGTATTTGTATGGAGAGTAGCCATGTATGGAAGTGAAACATGGACGATAAATAGTTTGGACAAGAAGAGAATAGAGGCTTTCGAAATGTGGTGCTACAGAAGAATGCTGAAGATTAGATGGGTAGATCACATAACTAATGGGGAAGTATTGAATAGGACTGGGGAGAAGAGAAGTTTGTGGCACAACTTGACCAGAAGAAGGGATCGGTTGGTAGGGCATATTCTGAGGCATCAAGGGATCACCAGTTTAGTATTAGAGGGCAGTGTGGAGGGTAAAAATCGTAGAGGGAGACCAAGATATGAATACACTAAACAGATGCAGAAGGATGTAGGTTGCAGTAAGTACTGGGAGATGAAGAAGCTTGCACAGGATAGAATAGTATGGAGAGCTGCATCAAACCAGTCTCAGGACTGAAGACAACAAGAACAACATGGACAACACAGTAGCCAATGACCTTCACTTAACGACCGAGAGAGGCGATATTTGCGCTGAGGTGTCAGTGGAAAAATGATTCATGGGACTTAACTGCTAAGGTCATCAGTCCCCTAGAACTTAGAACTACTTAAACCTAACTAACCTAAGGACATCACACACATCCATGCCCAAGGTAGGATTCGAACCTGCGACCGTAGCGGTCGCTCGGCTCCGGACTGTAGCGCCTAGAACCGCACGGCCACTCCGGCCGGCTGGTAAGAGCTGATGGTAGGGTTAGAGTGTGGTGCAGACCCCACGAAGCGGTGGACCAAGTTGTCAACTAGGCACTGTGCAAGCTGGTGGTGATCGCATTATGGTGTGGTCTCTGTTTACATGAAATGGACTGGGTCCTCTGGTCCAGCTGAACCAATCGTTGATTGGAAATGGTTTTGTTCGGATACGAGGGGACCATTCGCAGCTATTCATCGACTTCATGTTGCCAAATAAGAACTAAACTCCAACCGAACAGACCATGAAGCCCCATTGGCACCAACCGGCCGCCGTGTCATTCTCATCCCACAAGCGTCATTGGATGCCAATATGGACGCATCGCGCTTCCGGCCGTATGTCAGTTTACGAGAACGGAGCCGCTACTTCTTAATCATGGAGCTCCTCACTTTGCCTCACCCCACTTGCCAACAGCACTCGGCAGACCGGACGCTCGCTGCCACGTCGAGTTACTACACCAAGCCGGGAAAAAGGAGGTTCGACACGGTATCGGGTGGTGGCTCGTGAGGTTTAGTGAGGTCAGTGTGAACGAGGGACGCCTGGGTAGTCCCGGCTGGCCCTGCCTGCAGCTGTGGTTACGCCGCGGGCCGCCCGCCGAGCAGCGGCCAGGAGGCGGCAGTGACGCACTCGCCTCGTCACCGGCCCACTCCAACTCCAACTCCAACTCCCACGCGCGCTCATCCTGCCTGCCACTCCACTCCGTCGTCCTCGCGACGCCGCACGAGAAACTCCGAGGGCACGGCTGCAGCGACTCGCGAAACGGCACACCATAACGCTACAAGTGGCCACGGCGCGCGGCCAGCGTTTCGTAAAAACACCTCTGACCATCAACTCACAAATTCTTCCATCTCGTGTGCAACATCTATGAGACACCCCCCCCCTCTACCCCTCCCCCTCTACCCCCCCCCCCCCTCAGACTTCAATAAGAAATGAAACACCTTTCAGTCGTATGGTTTCCGAACTACTTCGGTTTCGGCGACTTACTGCGCCATCTTCAGGCCCCTGATCGACGTGTAGGAAGATTCTACCTCGGTTCCGATCAAAACGTGGCCAACAATACTGGTATTAGTAAATTTCTGCTGAAGATTAGATGGGTAGATCACATGACTAATGAGGAGGTATTGAATAGGATTGGGGAGGAGTTTGTGGCACGAATAGAAGAAGGGATCGGTTGGTAGGACATGTTCTGAGGCATCAAGGGATTACCAATCTAGTACTAGGGGGCAGTGTGGACGGTAAAAATCGTAGAGGGAGACCAAGAGATGAATACACTAAACAGATTCAGAAGGATGTAGGTTGCAGAAGGTACTGGGAGATGACGAAGCTTGCACAGGATAGAGTAACATGGAGAGCTGCATCAAACCAGTCTCTGGACTGAAGGCCACAACGACAACAATACTCAATAAAATATTTCACGATTGGTCTGGCGCAAAATACAAGATCACGACAGTCGAATACGAACACATGAGCAAAACCGACTATGTAACGAACTGTATTTAATTCTGTTGTCTTGCAGCAGTGGTGCATCGTGTATCGAACAGCCGAGTCCCACAGCCATATCTGAAAAGATGGACATACAGAAACCAACGAAAATAGGTGCTGACAGTGTAAGTAGGCTGTTAAGGTTTTTATGTTGGTAACGCCACGTAGTGCTCTTTATGAAAATTGCTGACTGCGCTGTGTGTACTCTGTGCCTTGTTCGACTCATTGTTGAAATATTCGTTTGTGTAGTGTTGGGCAATTCGATGTGAATAGCGCGTAGCGTTGCGCAGTAGGAGGTGAGCCGCCAGCAGGGGTGGATGTGAGAAGAGAGATGCCAGAGTTTTGAGAGATTAATACACTATTGTCCTTTAAAATTGCTACACCACGAAGATGACGTGCTACAGAGGCGAAATTTAATCGACAGGAAGAAGATGCTGTGATACGCAAATGTTTAGCTTTTCAGAGCAGTCACACAACGTTGGCGCCGGTGGCGACACCTACAACGTGCTGACATGAGGAAAGTTTCCAACCGATTTCTCATACACAAACAGCAGTTGACCAGCTTGCCTGCTGAAACGTTGTTGTGCTGCCTCGTGTAAGGAGGATAAATGCGTACCATCACGATTCCGACTTTGATAAAGGTCGGATTGTAGCCTATCGCGATGGCGGTTTATCGTATCGCGATTTTGCTGCTCGCGTTGGTCGAGATCCAATGACTGTTAGCAGAATATGGAATCGGTGGGTTCAGGAGGGTAATACGGTACGCCGCGCTGGATCACAACGGCCTCGTATCTCTAGCAGTAGAGATGACAGGCATCTTATCCGCATGGCTGTAACGGATCGTGCAGCGACGTCTCGATCCCTGAGTCAGCAGATGAGGACGTCTGCAAGACAACAACCATCTGCACGAACAGTTCGACGACATTTGCAGCAGCATGGACTATCACCTCGGAGACCGTGGCTGCGGTTACCCTTGACGCTCCATCACAGACAGGAGCGCCTGCGATGGTGTACTCAACGACGAACCTGTGTGCACTAATGGCCAAACGTCATTTTTTTCGGATGAATCCAGATTCTGTTTACAGCATCATGATGGTCGCATACGTGTTTGGCGACATCGCGGTGAACGCACATTGGAAGCGTGTATTCGTCATCGCTATATTGGCGTATCACCCGGCATGATGGTATGGGATGCCATTGGTTACACGTCTCGGTCACCTCTTTTTCGCACTGACGGCACTTTGAACAGTGGACGTTACATTTCAGATGTGTTACGACCTGTGGCTCCACCCTTCATTCGATCCCTGCGAAACCCTACATTTCAGCAGGATAATGCATCACCGCATGTTGCAGGTCCTGTACGGGCCCTTCTGGATACAGAAAATGTTCGACTGCTGCCCTGGCCAGCACATTCTCCAGATCTCTCACCAATTGGAAACGTCTGGTCAATGGTGGCCGAGGAACTGGCTCGTCTCGATAAGCCAGTCACTACTCTTGATGAACTGTGGTATCGTGTTGAAGCTGCATGGGCCGCTGTACCTGTACACGCCATCCTAGCTCTGTTTGTCTCAATGCCCAGGCGTATCAAGGCCGTTATTACGGCCAGAGGTGGTTGTTCTAGGTACTGATTTCTCAGGATCTATGCACCCAAATTGCGTGAAAATGTAATCACATATGAGTTCTAGTATAATATATTTGTCCAATGAATACCCGTTTATCATCTGCATTTCTTCTTGGTGTAGCACTTTTAATGGCCAATAGTGTAGATTTTTGTACTGACGGTCGTTAGAGGCGATGCATCACACTCTGCAATGTACTCTCATGAGCTCTCCTGTGCGCTCTACAGGAGCCATCACGGAGTGGCCTATGTTTCTTGCGCTCGTCTGGAAATTAATTTTAAGACTAATTTAAGACAATACTTAATACAGATTATCTATAGTGTCCCCTCTCCAATATCTTCAACTTCTCCACGAGCAGTAGCCCAACCTTAGGCCTGCGTGAAGAAGGGCTCCTGTTCGAAGTCGAGAGTGTGGGGTGTCCGTGGAGTAATACAACCGCTCTCCTGCTCGTAGGTGGACGAAAATGGTGCGAGACGTCATAATTATAACGGGACTAACGCCGGCGCCCTCTTCTCAGATTGTGTGCGTATGGTGAGGAGGAGGATTTGAAATTGATGCTATCTTCAGACTTACTTTATATCCAAACGGTGCACTTGCAGAGATGGATACCTTGCTCTCAATTTTCTTCCTATAATATTCATTGTCATATGGAATCTGCTTGTGTCGCCTATAATCTGCAACGAAGTGCTTACAAAGAGTACTCATCAATTGGTAACGGAGCAGTTCGTGTAGTCGGTGTGAGGATAGTTGCAGGTAACCAAATAAAATTATAATTTTATTTTGTCTCTCAAATTGAATTTTTTTTTCTGTCCTGAGTGTGCTCGTGGAAGTTAGCTTTAGTCACCATGGACAAAGTGGTCGTGACTTTAGTTCTGCTGCGGCAGATTTTCGATCGCCGTTTCCTCGGGTGCATTACACATCACGAGGTTGTGGTGAGCTTAGGTTTTGAGTTTGAATTCTAGACTTAAAAACGCATTCTCTGCCGCAGATCACTCATTGCTCGCATAAAATCAGCTGTGCACAGAGCATCTCGCATTACCGACGTAACTCGCGGTGATTACTTCCAGCCGGCCGGAGTGGCCGTGCGGTTCTAGGCGCTACAGTCTGGAGCCGCGTGACCGCTACGGTCGCAGGTTCGAGTCCTGCCTCTGGCATCGATGTGTGTGATGTCCTTAGGGTGGTTAGGTTTAAGTAGTTCTAAGTTCTAGGGGACTGACGACCACAGTAGGTTAGTCCCAGAGTGCTCAGAGCCATTTCTTTGATTACTTCCAACATTGCTCCGCGTTACACGTTAGCAGTATTTGTGCAGTGACCCACCGTGTTTGTGCGGCGCGTGTAACGGAGCAGTGGCAGCGAGCCGATATGGCAACGCTGCAGCGGCGAGTGACAGACGCCGACTATCCAGTAATTTTAATCGGACGATAACTGGCGAACGCTATACTAACGCTTATTATTTGCCCTATCGGAACCGTGTCAAGTAATTTGCTATATGCAGTGTAATGGATCTAAATTTGAACCATCGAAGCACTGATTACGTAAAGGAGTTATACAAATAGTGAGTGTATAGATGTTTTTAAAATTTATCTTTCCGAGCTTCATTTCTTTGACGCAGACGATCATTACCGATTGTAAGATTTATGAACAGAAGTTTTGCTTCATACCTTGCCAATGTCTGAAAGCAACTACGAATCAAACCCGTGGACAAATTAATTTGTATTCGTCATTACGAAGGCAAATGTATACTACATTTATGAATTTTAATACAATACTAATTGTGATGTAAATTTAAATGTAAAAAATTATACTGATAATTTTCGGATGAACTCAGATGTCTTGTGTTTGTGAGTAACGTGGACAGTGTTGAGTATTCCGCTGTGATAATTGATGATGGACTCCATTATTACTCGGGAATTAAGAATGAGGATAGAAAGATACCTATGTTAATTGTTGTAATGCTAACATGAAAATGTGATTGCCTTAGAAACGTGATGATCTTTTTAATGTGAGTGTACTTGAATTATAGTAGCACTGAGTTGTCACGTACTAATGTTTTGTGAACATCTGCGTTAATATCTTTGTATTTTTCTTCTTTCTGGCATTCCCTGACTCTCTCCTTTTCAGGATAAGTTCATGGAATATGGAACACGTTCGATAAGTTAATAAGAGACGGCACTAATCCAGCATGGTACACAAAACGAGTCAGAACACTGTTGCAGAAGCAACGAAATAAACATGCAAAATTCAGAAGAACGCAAAATCCCCAAGACTGTCTAAGTTTCACGGTAGCTCGAAATTAAGTGCGGACGTCAATGCGAGATGCTTTTAATAGTTTCCACAAGCAATTGTCTCAAAATATGGTAGAAAACACAAAGAGATTCTGGTGGTATGAAAAGTACACCAGCGGCAAAGAAACAATGCGCGATAGCGATGGAAATGTTACCGATGATGGTGCCAGTAAAGCGCAGTTACTAAATACAGTTTTCAGTATTTCCTTCACGAAAGAACACGAAGTAAATATTCCAGAATTCGAAACCAGAACAGCTGTTAGCATGAGTGACGTAATAGTAGATATCTTAGGTGTTGCGAAACAACTCAAATCACTTAAGAAAGGCAAGTTTTCCGGTCCAGATGGTATACCAATCAGGTTCCTTTCAGAGTATGCAGACACAATACAGCCTTTCTTATAAATCATATAAACCGTTCACTTGACGAAAGGTCTGTTTCGAAAGACTGGAAAGTGACACGGGTCACAGCAGTATTCAAGAAAGGAAAAAGGAGTAACCCTTTGAATTACAGACCCATATCACTGACCTCAATTTGCAGTAGGATTTTGGAGCATATACTGTACTCGATCACGGATTCAGAAAGTATCGTTCTTGTGCAACGCAGCTAGCTCTTTATTCCAATGAAGTAACGAGTGCTGTCGACAAGGGATCTCAGATCGATTCCATATTCCTAGATTTCCAAAAGGCTTTTGATACCGTTCCTCACAAGCGACTGTTAATCAAATTGAGTGCATATGGAGTATCGTCTCAGTTGGGTGACTGGATTCGTGATTTCCGCTCACAGAGGTCACAGTTCGTAGTGAGAGTAGAACATAAGTGATAGCTGGCGTTCCGCAGGGTGGTGTCATGGGCCCTCTGCTGTTCCCGATTTACATAAATGGTCTAGGTGATAATTTGAGATTGTTTGCAGATGACGCTAGTAAAATCATCAGATGATTAATTCCAATTACAAAATGATCTAGAGAGAATTGCTGTATGGCGCGAAAAGTGGCAATTGGCACTAAACAAAGAAAAGTGCGCGGTCATCCACATGAGCACTAAAACAAATCCGGTAAATTTTGGTTATATGATAAGTCGCTCAAATTAAGGGCTGTCAATACGACTAAATACCTAGGAATTACAATTACGAACAACTTAAATTGGAAAGATTATATAGATAATATTGTGGGGAAGGCGAAACAAAGATTGCGCTTTGTTGGCAGAACACTTAGAAGATGCGGCAAGCCCACTAAAGAGACAGCATACATTACACTTGTCCGTCCTCTGCTGGAATATTGCTGCGCGGTATGGGATACTTACCAGGTAGGATTGACGGAGGACATCGAAAAAGTGCAAAGAAGGGCAGCTCGTTTCGTGTTATCGCACAATAGGGGTTAGAGTGTCACTGATATGATACGCGAGTTGGGTGGGGGGGGGGGGGGTGCAGTCACTGAAAGAAAGGCGCTTTTTTTTCGGGCGACATCTATTTTCGAAATATCAATCACCAGCGTTCACTTCTGAATGAGTAAATATTTTGTTGACAGCCACCTACGTAGGGAGAAATGATCATCATAATAGAATGAGAGAAATCAGAGCTCTAACGGAAAGATTTAGGTGTTCCTTTTCCCCACGCGTCATTCGAGAGTGGAATGGTAGAGAAGCAGTATGAACATGGTTCGATGAACCCTCTGTCAGGCACTTAAATGTGAATTGCAGAGAAACCATGTAAATGTAAATGTGGATGTAGAAAGCAACTACGATCGAAAACCGTGGACAAATTAATTTATATTCGTCATTACGACGGCAAATGTATACTACATTTATGAACTGTAACGTAATTGTAATTGTGACGCAAATTTAAATGTAAATAATTATATTGATAATTTTCGGATGAACTTAGATGTGTTGTGTTAGTTACAGATACCTGAGTTTGTGACTAACGTGGGCAGTGTCGATAATAGATGATGAACTCCTCTGTTACTCGGGTATTAAGAATGAGAATGGAAAGATACCCATGTTAATTTGTGTAATGATTACATAAAAATGTGATTACCTTAACACTCCATTGCAAACCTGATGATCTTTTTAGTGTAAGTGGTATATATATATATATATATATATATATATATATATATATATTATAGATAATGCTCCATTGAGTTGATTTGAAAGGTAGTGGCACTGAGTTGTCACGGTACTAATGTAGTCATGCTACTTAATGTTTTGTGAACATCTGGATTAGTGTTTTTGTATTTTTCTTCTCTCTTTCATTCCCTGACTCTGTCCTTTTCAGGATAAGTTCATGGAATGTGGGGCACATTTGAGACTTGAGACTATAATACATATGTGCAACCTAGAATTTGGTACAACCTGTATAAAGTATATCGTACTATGATGTATTTACTCTGGCCGTCAGGGAGAGTTAGGAAAAGCAATACTGTTGATAGAGAGTGAAGACTTGTGCAGGAACGTTGTCTCTAGAAGCGAGTGTGACGTCTTAGCAGAGCCCGCAGGGGATTTACTTGGTTGTTAGGACGTGAGAGTGAAGAACACATGCAAGAGGCATGCATTGTCGGGGGTATGTGAGGCGCAGTTGTCATGAGAGAGGCATCAAGAGGATGAGGAGTGTGGGTAGATGCAAGAAGCTCCAATGACATCAAAAGCTTGTCGCATAATTGGTCACTACGAATCAAAGTGTGCGCGGAATATTACATGCAGCAATGAGAGAATTTTAGACGACAACGAAGACGACGATTTAACATCTGCAACGAAATGTAAGGTTGTTTTATTTTCGTTCACGTTAGAAGCTTTATTAAGTATAGCCCAGGGACGTTCTCAGTGAATTTTATTCCAATAAATGTGTTGTATGTAAAAACTGTAGGTACCTGATCTTGTCATCGTCCTCAGTCATGTCGCGTACTTCGGGTCCCATTCCTTTCCAGTTATCGAATACCCGAGTTAAAACATTACCATTGAAATAAAGTGAGATCTGTATGAATTCGTAATTTCAGTGGTGAATTTTTGTAAAGCTTTTTTCCCTTGATAGAGAGAGGAGGTGATTGTATTATTTTTATCGACTCATGTTGGCGTGTAATCTATGTCTTAGCTATGTAAATACTCGCTAATCTACAGTCTAGCTACCGTAAACTAAAGTGTAGCCTAAGTAGTCGAATAATTAATATAATCAACATCTTTATTGCTGTGTCTTATTTCAATTGTCTCACCTAACAGAGTCCTTTTTATGTATGTAATATTATTTGTGTTGTTTCTAGAACTTTATTTCGGGCTTAAAACTGGAGAGGTTCGGAACGAATTGTTGGACAACAAACGACTGAACAACAATCGCGTGCCGACCGAAGTGGCCGAGCGGTTCTAGGAGCTACAATCTTGAACCGCGCGGCCGCTACGGTCGCAGGTTCGAATCCTGCCTCGGGCATGGATGTGTGTGTTGTCCTTAGGTTAGTTAGGTTTAAGTCGTTCTAAGTTCTGGGGGACTGATGACCTCAGAAGTTAAGCCCCATAGTGCTCAGAGCCATTTGAACCAATCGCGTTCTCTCGTGTCATATTTCTGTAAATGAAACTAAAGTGACCCTGACGTATTTCGTACCGATCAGTTTTCCGTAACTCACGTGATATTAATGTAAGAATTTTAGTAAGCTGATCGGTCACTCTCTGTCGAATAAACGAGTTAACCAATTTGCTCACTGGTCTGACGCGGAAGAAGGGGAAGAGGTCGCCAGTGAAGTAAAAAAGTACCAATGAATGTTAACTAGCTCTTTCGCACTGAACTGTAAGGTGTATTAATTTATGTATCTGGCCTCCATCTTCAATAAAGCTTGCTTTCCCCGTTAAAGGCATAGAATCTTAAGGATAGGTAGCGCTTCAGACTGTCGTTGAAATGGCTGAAAGAAATGTATTAAAAGACTATCATTGCAGTTTTGCTTGTTTGCTAAAAAGGTAGTTGAAAGTAATCAATAATGAAAAACGGCTCAAATGGCTCTGAGCACTATGGGACTTAGGTTCTGAGGTCATCAGTCCCCTAGAACTTAGAACTACTTGAATCTAACTAACGTAAGGACATCACACACACCCATGCCCCAGGCTGGATTCGAACCTGCGGCCGTAGCGCCTAGAACCACTCGGCCGGCATTTAATAATGAGGCCACAATAAGTTATCAGTGTTGTTTGATAACATTTAGAGGCAAATACATCTTTGCTAACTGATTGAAGACAAAGGAAAGTAATGTTTCTAAAATTAAAGTAATTCTGGCAATCTCAATTAACAAAAAAATGAAGTTTACATATTTCATATCTGTTTCTATTGTAATAATCCTATTGTGTACCGGCATAGTTCGTATTTTGGCTTATTTTATCCGGTAAATATTCGTAGTAATTACAATCTACTCAAAGTACGTAGCTTGCCGTGCCCAGGTATCTAACTCACGTAAGTAAACGTTAATTTGAGGATACGTAAACTATTGTAACAAAAGAGTCAGGCATTTACTTTTTAATAACGAGTTTAAATACGTCTTTCCAAATCAACGTATCCAATTACTACCGAGATAAAACAACTGTTTTCTTTATTTATATTATTTCGTAACGTATTGTGTTGTCAGAAACATTTCTCCTTCTGTTGCCACACCTACAGCCAAACGGTTAGGCATTCATTGTCGTTAGCTTTATTGATCAGATATCGGACAGACAGTGCTCAATTTGGCTAGAGAATATTAATTAACTTCTGTGTTACTTCAATTACTTTTGTTGTGGTCCCTTTGAGTCATGTGGTACCACTTTCTTTTCGTATTTTATGTGAGTGATGGCACTGTTTAAGAATTAAAGAAAATCCATATAAGTTGAAAGCGCATGAGTAAAATATATTGTTCTTTAGACAGACTTGTTGTACGCTACCCATCACTGACCGGTCAAATTTCTGCGCAGACGATAAACTCATCCAAAATCAAATTTATTAGGTATACGCGATCAGGGTCATATTATCGCATTAACCGATTAGTGACAGGGGGAGGTTACAATGTGTACGCATTCAATGGGCAAAATGTATTCAAAACTAAATAAGCTCAAAAAATATAATTTATTACCATCTTTACCTTTTTTCAGTAGGAGATGAACTTTTAACGCGAAAAGGATCGTAATTTAACGACGAATTTCAATTTAAACACCGCAGGGTACGTCTGAGTTGCAGTTTTGAACGTTCAAATAAAACACCCGCGCACACACACGTAGTGTTTAATGCGTCCCGGTGCCAGTTACGAAGACTTCTACACAGCGAGATCTGAAGCAGTTAAGGATCCCACTGGAGCGGTGGAAATATCAGCGGGTGTTCCCAGCAGAATTCCAGGAACAACTCACTTCCAAAGTTGTGTTTAACTGTAACAAACACGTCGCAGTTTCTGTGTTTAACTTCTCACATCTATCTTCTTCGCGTAGAAGACGATCCTCCGAGAAACGCTGTTATTTACATGGCAGCAGATAAGGAAGCCAAAACTTACCGTGTATTCCGACAGGACCAGGTTCTCCAGTTGGCGATAAATATAGTTTTACGTCAATATCCATTTATTTAGAATACTAACTACGTCAGAGCGCTTAAGTAGAATAAAACGGCGACAGATTTTCGTAGACGGTGCGACGAAAACTGATTCTTGGAATTTAATTTTTAAGGTATATTTTCGTGAGATATTTGGTGTCTTTATGCAAATATCTGCAACAGTGTCCTACCTGTCAAACAAATCTGTGACCGTTTGTGCATCCCGATGAGACCCCACGATCAAACCTTGAATAGAACAGGACTAGACGTAAAATTGTTTTGAAGATACACTTAAACTTTCCAGTTTTCTACAAAAAAAAAAGCCGAAGCCAAATGCTTACCTCGTCTGCAACTGACCCTTCCACTTAACATTCCAAACGCATTTCTATTTACACAGTGCAGTTTCGGTTCGTTAAACTTGTATTCCAAAAATGTTCAAATGTGTCTGAATTTCTAAGAGACCAAACTGGTCATCGGTACCTAGACTTACACACTACTTTACGAAACTTTCTGGCAGATTAAAACTGTGTGCCGGAGCGAGACTCGAACTCGGGACCTTTGCCTTAGGAGACGAGGTATTGGTACAATTGAAGCTGTGAGGACGGGTCGTGAGTCGTGCTTGGGTAGCTCAGTTGTGGTGTGGTGCAGGGTACACCACCCCCACCTACCTACAACAGTCAGATCAACATGGTACATTGTAGTGAAGCGAAAATACCCTAGGAATGATAAAAAGTACGCAATACATTTGGCGGATTCGCCGATGTGTGGCAGGTGGCAGTTGACGCTAAATAACGAAAAGTGTGAGGTGATTCACATGACTTCCAAAAGAAATCCGTTGGAATTCGATTACTCGATAAATAGTACAATTCTCAAGGCTGTCAATTCAACTAAGTACCTGGGTGTTAAAATTACGAACAACTTCAGTTGGAAAGACCACATAGATAATATATTGTGGGGAAGTCGAGCCAAAGGTTGCGTTTCATTGGCAGGACACTTAGAAGATGCAACAAGTCCACTAAAGAGACAGCTTACACTTCACTCATTCGTCCTCTGTTACAATATTGCTGCGCGGTGTGGGATCCTCACCAGGTGGGATTGACGGAGGACATCGAAAAGGTGCAAAAAAGGGCAGCTCGTTTAGTATTATCACGTAATAGGGGAGAGAGAGTGGCAGATATGATACGCGAGTTGGGGTGGAAGTCACTAAAGCAAAGACGTTTTTCGTCGCGGCGAGATCTATTTACGAAATTTCAGTCACTAACTTTCTCTTCCGAATGCGAAAATATTTTGTTGAGCCCAACCTTCATAGGTAGGAATGATCATCAAAATAAAATAAGAGAAATCAGAGCTCGAACAGAAAGGTTTAGGTGTTCGTTTTTCCCGCGCGCTGTTCGGGAGTGGAATGGTAGAGAGATAGTATGATTGTGGTTCGATGAACCCTCTGCCAAGCACTTAAATGTGAATTGCAGAGTAATCATGTAGATGCAGAAATGCGGCGTGATGGATACGGACGACCATCGGCTGGTCTGCGACGAGGCATTTGCTGTCTGGACTCTCGCAAGGAAGATAAAAGCGTTCATGCGGCGCACTATTAATACAGCAGTATCTTCTGACATAGCATTTTTTCCAGACGAAACGTATTTTCCGCGTCGTAAGTCGAACGCAGTGGCGTGGATCACAGGTATGACGGTCCATTACATCTATAGAGAGACACGTCTGAACATACTGAACTTGCTGGATTACTGGCAATACTTGCAAGATGGACGCACAAAACTGTTACGGCTACAAAAGTACAAGGATTGGTATGCCAATTTCCTAGCAACGGTTTTTGCGGACCCGCCATACACTTGGGGTGTGCGGGTGCGCAAACATGAGCGGCAGTGCTGTCGTTGTGAAACCGACCAAGTAACGTGATCAGCTAAGGACAACTATGCGAGTATGCGGCCTAGGAAAAACTAACGCTTGCACATTTAGCAATGGGATGTACTTCAATTTTGTTTTCTTAACTACAAATACTTTTATTTAGGGAGCTGGAGGTGGCCCCACTTTGACTTCGTTGTTATTTCATGCTGCATAGTAGGACGGCAGCGAGGTTCCTTCCAGGACAGTTACAATGTGTATGGACGTATTATGTTTATTTTGTGGATAATAAAGGTTTCTGTTTCTCCTACCTTCCTCAAAAAAAAATTAAAAAATTAAAAAAAAAAGTTGGTAGAGCACTTGCCCACGAAAGGCAAAGTTCCCGAGTTCGAGTCTCGGTCCGGCACAAAGTTTTAATCTGCCATGAAGTTTCATATCAGAGCACACTCCGCTGCGGAGTGAAAATCTCATTCTGGTAACTTAAACTAACTTATGCTAACAACAACACACACACCCATGCCCGAGGGAGGACTCGAACCTCCGGCGGGAGGGGCCGCGCAGTCCGTGACATGACGCCTCAAACCGCGCGGCTGTAGTAAAAAACTGTAACTACTTTACCAACTGCGACATGTTCGCGTATGCAAACAGTGATCCAATACTGTCAAATATTTTTTATTCCAGTCTTTGATCACAATATGAATTCTTTAGACGATGACCGGTTTCAGTCCGTAATGACCATAATCAGATCTTTATTACACCATGTCCTAAAGTGATAAGGCCATAATGGCATCGTAAAAACATATAAATATAATCAGCCAGTTGCAATAATGACTGTGTGGACGGACGGATCCTCGAAATTACAGACCAATATCCATAACATCGGTTTGTTGCAGGTTTCTCAAACATATTCTCAGTTCAAATATAATTAATTTCCTTGAGACAGAGAAGCTACTATCCATGCATCAGCACGGCTTAAGAAAGCATCGCTCCTGCGAAACGCAACTCGCCCTTTTTTTACATGATATCTTGCGAACCATTGATGAAGGGTATCAGACGGATGCCATATTCCTTGACTTCCGGAAAGCGTTTGACTCGGTGCCCCACTGCAGACTCCTAACTAAGGTACGAGCATATGGGATTGGTTCCCAAATATGTGAGTGGCTCGAAGACTTCTTAAGTAATAGCACCCAGTCCTCGATGGTGAGTGTTCATCGGAGGTGAGGGTATCATCTGGAGTGCCCCAGGGAAGTGTGGTAGGTCCGCTGTTGTTTTCTATCTACATAAATGATCTGTTGGCTAGGGTAGATAGCAATGAGCGGCTGTTTGCTGATGATGCTGTGGTGTACGGGAAGGTGTCGTCGTTGAGTGACTGTAGGAGGATACAAGGTGACTTGGACAGGATTTTTGACTGGTGTTAAGAATGGCAGCTAACTCTAAACATAGATAAATGTAAATTAATGCAGATGAATAGGAAAAAGAATCCCGTAATGTTTGAATACTCCATTAGTAGTGCAGCGCTTGACACAGTCACGTCGATTAAACATTTGGGCGTAACACTGCAGAGCGATATGAAGTGGGACAAGCGTGTAATGGCAGTTGTGGGAAAGGCGCATGGTCGTCTTCGGTTCATTGGTAGAATTTTGGGAAGATTTGGTTCATCTGTAAAGGAGACGGCTTATAGAGCGCTGGTGCGACCTATTCTTGAGTACTGTTCGAGTGTTTGGGATCCCTACCAGGTCGGATTGAGGGAAGACACAGGAGCAATTCAGAGGCGGCCTGCTAGATTTGTTACTGGTAGGTTTGATCATCACGCGAGTTTTACGGATATGCTTCAGGAACTCGGTCGGGAGTTCTTTTGGTGAATCGCTACTGAGGAAATTTAGAGAACCAGCATTTGAGGCTTACTGCAGTACAATTTTACTGCCGCCAACTTATATTTCGCGAAAAGACTACAAAGATAAGATAAGAGAGATTAGGGCTCGTACAGAGGCATATATGCAGTCATTTTTCCCTCGTTCTGTTTGGGAGTGGAACAGGGAGAGAAGATGCTAGTTGTGGTACGAGGTACCCTCCGCCACGAACCGTACGGTGGATTGCGAAGTATGTATGTAGATGTAAATGCGGCCTATTCTACACTTTATTTTAGATCTATATGACGATGCTACGCTGATTATATGTTTTGACGATGCCATTATGGCCTTATCACTTTAGGACATGGTGTAAAAAAGATCTGAGGATGGTCATTACGGACTGAAACCGATCTTCGTCTAAAGAATTGATATTGTGATCAAAGACTGGAATAAAAGATATTTGTAACTATTGTAATCTCCAATTTGTTTCATTTTATGAATAAGCAGCTACAATAAATATATGTGCCTCGTGTCCCTTCTGCCTTGAGTAAAACTTTTTTTTTTATTAATTTACGATCATCAGTCAGCGATGTTTTATTACGATTATGGTAGGAGGTGGTATCCGCAAATTCCTGAAATTGGAATTTTAGTTTAGACTATTACGAGTGCACTGCGATACCACTGTCTCCCCATACAAGCTTACTGAATGCATGTGGAAAGTGGCTACAGACTGAGTGATCCGTTACTTGCTTGATAGTAAACATTTCCATTGTCTGGTATCCGTGATATTTTCGCATTCGGAGGAGAAAGTTGGAGAGTTCACGCAACGCAAAACGCCTTTGCTTTACGATTGCCACCAAAGCGGACGTATCATATCCGTGATATGTGCGAAAAAACAAACACACACATACATATAACTAGGGCGAGACTGCCCAATGATCTCTACAGTACTGATGCACAGACATGCTCGACATTTTACGGGAATCAGTCAACGTCAGCAGAAACTATAATAATGTGCAGGGGCACTAGGTCACTAGTGTGTGGGTATGTTAGAAATGTAAGTGGGTGGGGGAGCGTGTTCGGATGGCCGACGCGGTCAAAGCAACTGATCGCGAGAAAGGGAAACATAAAGGTTCGATACCAGGTCAAATTTTCAACATTCCCCAACTAGCAGCTAATGTCGTCATTTCCTTTGGATCATAACCATTTATGGCTGCAGGATCAAAGATGTCTGTTCTTTCGGACATATCCAAAGGAACAGACCCCACACATATGTGTCACAATTGTTTTTCATCTTCTGGTTACAGTACTAGACGGTAAATGACTCTGTAAACAATCTGACATGACTGCTCAGATTGTCTCCTAATTGCTAATGTACACAACTGGCCATTAAAATTCCTACACCAAGAAGAAATGCAGATGATAAACGGGTAATCATTGGACAAATATATTATACTAGAACTCACATGTGATTACATTTTCATGCAATTTGGGTTCACAGATCCTGAGAAATCAGTACCCAGAACAACCACCTCTGGCCGTAATAACGGCCTTGATACGCCTGGGCATTGAGTCAAACAGAACTTGGATGGCGTGTACAGGTACAGCTGCCCATGCAGCTTCAACACGATACCACAGTTCATCAAGAGTAGTGACTGGCGTATTGTGACGAGCCAGTTGCTCGGCCACCATTGACCAGACGTTTTTAGTTGGTGAGAGATCTGGAGAATGTGCTGGCCAGGGCAGGAATCGAATATTTTCTGTATCCAGAAAGGCCCGTACAGGACCTACAACATGCGGTCGTGCATTATCCTGCTAAAATGTAGGGTTTGACAGGGATCGAATGAAGGATAAGCCACGGGTGGGAACACATCTTAAATGTAACGTCCTCTGTTCAAAGTACCGTGAATGCGAACAAGAGGTCACCGAGACGTGTAACCAATGGCACCCCATACCATCACGTCGAGTGAAACGCCAGTATGGCGCTGACGAATACTCGCTTCCAATGTGCGTTCACCGCGATGTCGCCAAACACGTATGCGACCATCATGATGCTGTAAACAGAATCTGGATTCATCCGAAAAAATGACGTTTTGCCATTCGTGCAACCAGGTTCGTCGTCGAGTACACCATTGCAGGTGCTCCTGTCTGTGATGCAGCGTCAAGGGTAACCGCAGCCGTGGTCTCCGAGCTGATGGTCCATGCTGCTGCAAACGTCGTCGAACTGTTCGTGCAGATGGTGGTTGTCTTGCAAACGTCCCCATTTGTTGACTCAGGGATCGAGACGTGGCTGCACGATCCGTTACAGCCATGCGGATAAGATACCTGCCATCTCGACTGCTAGTGATACGAGGCCGTTGGGACCCAGCACGGCGTTCCGTATTACCCTCCTGAACCCACCGATTCCATATTCTGCTAACAATCATTGGATCTCGACCAACGCGAGCAGCAATGTCGCGATACGATAAACCGCATTGGCGCGATAGGTTACAACCCGACCTTCATCAATGTCGGAAACGTGATGGTACGCATTTCTCCTCCTTACACGAGGCATCACAACATCGTGTCACCAGGCAACGCCGGTCAACTGCTGCTTTTTGTATGAGAAATCGGTTGGAAGCTTTCCTCATGTCAGCACGTTGTAGGTGTCGCCACCGGCGCCAACCTTGTGTGAATGCTCTGAAAAGCTAATCATTTGCATATCAGAGCATCTTCTTCCTGTCGGTTAAATTTCGCGTCTGTAGCACGTCATCTACATCTACATCTACATTTATACTCCGCAAGCCACCCAACGGTGTGTGGCGGAGGGCAGTTTACGTGCCACTGTCATTATCTCCCTTTCCTATTCCAGTCGCGTATGGTTCGCGGGAAGAACGACTGTCTGAAAGCCTCCGTGCGGGCTCTAATCTCTCTAATTTTACATCCGTGATCTCCTCTGGAGGTATAAGTAGGGGGAAGCAATATATTCGATACCTCATCCAGAAACGCACCCTCTCGAAAGCTGGACAGCAAGCTACACCGCGATGCAGAGCGCCTCTCTTGCAGAGTCTGCCACTTGAGTTTATTAAACATCTCCGTAACGCTATCACGGTTACCAAATAACCCCGTGACGAAACGCGCCGCTCTTCTTTGGATCTTCTCTATCTCCTTCGTCAAACCGATCTGGTACGGATCCCACACTGATGAGCAATACTCAAGTATAGGTCGAACGAGTGTTTTGTAAGCCACCTCCTTTGTTGATGGACTACATTTTCTAAGGACTCTCCCAATGAATCTCAACCTGGTACCCGCCTTACCAACAATTAATTTTATATGATCATTCCACTTCAAATCGTTCCGCACGCATACTCCCAGATATTTTACAGAAGTAACTGCTACCAGTGTTTGTTCCGCTATCATATAATCATACAATAAAGGATCCTTCTTTCTATGTATTCGCAATACATTACATTTGTCTATGTTAAGGGACAGTTGCCACTCCCTGCACCAAGTGCCTATCCGCTGCAGATCTTCCTGCATTTCGCTACAATTTTCTAATGCTGCAACTTCTCTGTATACTACAGCATCATCCGCGAAAAGCCGCATGGAACTTCCGACACTATCTACTAGGTCATTTATATATATTGTGAAAAGCAATGGTCCCATAACACTCCCCTGTGGCACGCCAGATGTCATCTTCGTGGTGTAGCAATTTTAATGGCCAGTACTGTATATCAGGAACATAAGAGGGCATTTAATACTTCCTTTTGGGTACGCCAGGTATTACTTCCGTTTTACTCTCTGACTTACGGTCAGTTACTGCTAATTTTGATCTTTCTGGCATAAAATCACGGATCCAGTCGCACAACTTAGACGATATGCCATAGGCACCAATTTGATTAGAAGCTGCTTGTGAGGAATGTTGTCAAAAGCCTTTTGGAAATTTAGAAATATGAGATCCATTTGAGATCCCTGCCCAGAGCAGTCATTACTTCGTGGGAATAAAGAGCTAGTTGTGTTTCACAAGAACGGCATTTTCCGGATTCGTGCTGCCTGCCTGTCAACAGAACGTATTCCTTGAGGTAATCCATAATATTGGAACACAGTATCTGTCCCATAACCCTACCTCAAATCGACGTCCGTGATATGGTCTGAAATTCGTCGCATTACTCCTACTCTTTTCTTGATATTGGCGCGACTTATGCAGCTTTTCAGTCTTTAGGTACGGATCTCTCTAGGGGAGCGACTCTGAAAGGAATTGGTACACAATCTGGACAGGAGTCCTTCCCTTTATTAAATGATTTAAGCTGCTCTGCTACATTGAGTATATGTGCGTCTAAGTTACTCATGTTAGTGGAATATTTACTTACTTTTCTTTGTAGAAGAAATTATTTAGTAATTGCTTTAGTGGCCCTGAAATCAGTAACATTAGCATCAGTATCTCGCAGTGGAGGTAATAAATGTGTGCTGCAGCTGGTGTACTTCACATACTACCAGAGTCTCTTTGGATTTTCTGCTAGGTATCGAGACAAGAGTTTCGTTGTGGACACTATTAAAAGCATCTCGCATTGAACTTTTCACCAAATTTCGATCTGTAAAACTTCGCCGATGTTCGGAACTTCGCTTTCTTTTAATTTTGGGATGATTTTTTAGTTGCTTCTGCAACAATGTTCTGACCTAGTTCGCCTCGGGCATGGGTGTGTGTGCGATGTCCTTAGGTTAGTTAGGTTTAAGTAGTTCTAACTTCTATGGGACTGATGACCTCAGATGTTAAGCTCCATAGTGCTCAGAGCCATTTGAACCATTTTGAACTACTTCTTAAAATTTAAGCCACATCTAATCTACACTTTCACAGTTAGTTTGTAGGGAATGGAGGCCGTCGGTTAGGAAGTCGTCAAGGTAATTTTTGTTTGCTCTGAGAAACAGATATGTTTTGCCTTTATTTTTGGTGGATTTTGATGTTCCGGTATACAATCTTGGTACAGCGAGCTAGTGCTTACTAATCCCTGTATCCGTCATAATGCTCTCTATCTTATCAAGATTATTTGTCACTAAGTAGTCAAATGTGTTTTCGGAGCTATTTACACTTACATTGGGCTCCTGAACTAACTGTTCAAAATAATTTTCGGAAAAACCATTTAGTAAGATTTGGGACGAAGTTGTATGCTTAACATCGATTTTAAATGTGTTTTTTCGAATATAGTGATGGTAGATTGAAGTCACCACCAACTGTAATTGTACGGTGAGGTACTTATTTCAAATGAGACAAGTATTTTTTGAACTGGTTAGCAACGGTATTATCAGTGTGGTGAGGTCGGTAAAAGGAACAAATTATTAATTTATTCCTGCTGTCAAGTATAATCCCTACTCGCGCTAACTCACGGGAACTGTCTACACCGTACCTCAACTTCACTACAAGATAGACTACTAACAGCAACAAACATTCCACAAGCAACTGTGTTTAATCTGTCCTTTCTGAACACCGTTAGGTCCTTTGCAAAAATTTCGGCTCAACTTATCTCCGACTCCAGTCAGCTTCCGTCACCTAAGAATTTGTGCTCTAGTGCTTCCTATTCTTTGAATTACCGCTTGGCACTCTCTTTCTTTCCCAACAAGGCTACGACAATTTACAATACCGATTGTTGCTTGTCTGCCCTAGTCCTGTGTTTGCTCCGCTCACTTTTAGACTAAAGCCCTTTATGTAGTAACCCGAGACGTCTAACCTAAAACGCCTCCCAGTCCATTGCACACGGACCGCGCTACCCGTGTAGCCGCCTCCTGCGTATAGCGGACCCCTAACCTGTTGAGCAGGACGTGGTACCCCATCACGCTATGGTGCAAGTCGAGAAATCTGCAACCTACACGGTCACAGAACCGTGTGGGCCCCTGATTCAGACTCGGCTCAGCATCAAAGGTCCGCAATTGATCCTGTCGACGATGCTACAGATGATGAAATCTGCCTGCATCTCGCAAGTAAGACTAGCAGCCATTACCGATTCAGATAGACACCCGAAACCGATCAAAAGCGGCACACGCCATTAGTTCCGTCGTGAGCCACCACTTGCACTTGGCTGCACCCTGTGCTCTTCACGGCCATTGGAAGGATCCGTTCCACATCTTGGATGATTCCCTGCCCATCCCCTCGCCCTGCATGCACACAGAGTGCGCACTGGATTCTTCCCCTCTTTGGCACCCGTGTCCGAAACAAAACCCCATCCTATACAGTCTTTCTGAAGTTTATTTGTACACCCTACTGCTGATATTCTTCGTTAACCTTACTTAACATATACAGGGCTATTACAAATGATTGAAGCGATTTCATAAATTCACTGTAGCTCCATTCTTTGACATATGGCCACGACACACTACAGATACGTAGAAAAACTCATAAGGTTTTGTTCGGCTGAAGCCGCACTTCGACCGAGCGAGGTGGCGCAGTGGTTAGCACACTGGACTCGCATTCGGGAGGACGACGGGTCAATCCCGCGTCCGGCCATCCTGATTTAGGTTTTCCGCGATTTCCCTAAATCGCTCCGGGCAAATGCCGGGATGGTTCCTCTGAAAGGGCACGGCCGACTTCCTTCCCTAATCCGATGAGACCGATGACCTCGCTGATTGGTCTCTTCCCCCAAAAACCAACCAACCAACCAAGCCGCACTTCAGGTTTCTGCCGCCAGAGCGCTCGAGAGTGCAGTGAGACAAAATGGCGACAGGAGCCGAGAAAGCGTATGTCGTGCTTGAAATGCACTCACATCAGTCAGTCATAACAGTGCAGCGACACTTCAGGACGAAGTTCAACAAAGATCCACCAACTGCTAACTCCATTCGGCAATGGTATGCACAGTTTAAAGCTTCTGGATGCCTCTGTAAGGGGAAATCAACGGGTCGGCCAGCAGTGAGCGAAGAAACGGTTGAACGCGTGCGGGCAAGTTTCACGCGTAGCCCGCGGAAGTCGACGAATAAAGCAAGCAGGGAGCTAAACGTACCATAGCCGACGGTTTGGAAAATCTTACGGAAGAGGCTAAAGCAGAAGCCTTACCGTTTACAATTGCTACAAGCCCTGACACCCGATGACAAAGTCAAACCGCTTTGAATTTTCGGCGCGGTTGCAACAGCTCATGGAAGAGGATGCGTTCAGTGCGAAACTTGTTTTCAGTGATGAAGCAACATTTTTTCTTAATGGTGAAATGAACAGACACAATGTGCGAATCTGGGCGGTAGAAAATCCTCACGCATTCGTGCAGCAAATTCGCAATTCACCAAGAGTTAACGTGTTTTGTGCAATCTCACGGTTTAAAGTTTATGGCCCCTTTTTCTTCTGCGAAAAAAACGTTACAGGACACGTGTATCTGGACATGCTGGAAAATTGGCTCATGTCACAACTGGAGACCGACAGTGCCGACTTCATCTTTCAGCAGGATGGTGCTCCACCGCACTTCCATCATGATGTTCGGCATTTCTTAAACAGGAGATTGGAAAACCGATGGATCGGTCGTGGTGGAGATCATGATCAGCAATTCATGTCATGGCGTCCACGCTCTCCCGACTTAACCCCATGCGATTTCTTTCTGTGGGGTTATGTGAAAGATTCAGTGTTTAAACCTCCTCTACCAAGAAACGTGCCAGAACTGCGAGCTCGCATCAACTATGCTTTCGAACTCATTGATGGGGACATGCTGCGCCGAGTGTGGGAGGAACTTGATTATCGGCTTGATGTCTGCCGAATCACTAAAGGAGCACATATCGAACATTTGTGAATGCCTAAAAAAACTTTGAGCTTTTGTATGTGTGTGCAAAGCATTGTGAAAATATCTCAAATAATAAAGTTATTGTAGAGCTGTGAAATCGCTTCAATCATTTGTAATAACCCTGTAATATAAATCTTCTTCCTTCACGGCGAAAGTCACCTGACCGTCAGGGAGGACAGGGTGTGATCGCATATTCTGATCCCCATGTATTTGCATTTCCTTCTCTATTTTTTCAGTGCTTCGTTCAAAAAACATTGTACAGGAGGTGGACAGTAAGAAGCAGCATCGCCGTCTCTTTCCTTTGCAAACCTTAAATTTCTGTGATACACTATGGGATCAAAAGTATCTAGGCACCTGGCTGAAAATGACTTACAAGTTCGTGGCGCCCTCCATCGGTAATGTTCGAATTCAATATAGTGTTGGCCCACCCTTAGCCTTGATGACAGTCTCCACTCTCGGAGGCATAGGTTGAATCGGGTGCTGGAACGTTTCTTGGGGAATGGCAGCCCATTCTTCACGGAGTGCTGCACTGGGGAGAGGCATCGATGTCGGTCGGTGAGACCTGGCACCAAGTCGGCGTTCCAAAACATCCCAAAGGTGTTCTAAAGGATTCAGGTCAGGACTCCGTGCAGGCCAGTGCATTACAGGGATGTTATTGTCGTGTAACCACTCCACCACAGACCGTGTGCTATGAACAGGTGCTCCATCATGTTCAAAGATACAAGCGCCCTCTCCGAATTGCTCTTCAACAGTGGGAAGCAAGAAGGTGCTTAAAACATCAATGTAGGCCTGTGGTGTCATAGTGCCACGCAAAACAACAACGGGTGCAAGCCCCCTCCACACACCATAACACCACCACTTCCGAATTTTACTTTTAGCATTACACACGCTAGCAGATGATGTTCACTGGGCATTCGCCATACCCATACCCTGCCATCGGACCGCCGCATTGTGTACCGTGATTGGTCACTCCTCATAACGTTTTTCCACTGTTCAGTCGGCCAATGTTTGTGCCCCTTACACCCAGCGAGGCGTCGTTTGGCGTTTACCGGCGTGATATGTGGCTTATGAGCAGCCGATCGGCTATGAAATCCAAGTTTTCTCACCTCCCGCTTAAGTGTCATAGTACTTGCAGTGGATACCGATGCAGTTCGGAATTCCTGATAGATGTCTGCCAATTACACTCTTCAGCTGTCGGCGGTCTCTCACAGTCAACACACGAGGTCGGCATGTACGCTTTGGTGCTGTACTTGTCCATTCACGTTTCTACTTCACCATCAAGTGGACGTAGGGATATTTGGGACTGTGGAAATCTCGCGTACAGACGTATGACACAAGTGATACCCAATCACCTGAGCACTTTCGAAGTCCGTGAGTTCCGCGGAGCGCCCCATTCTGCTCTCTCACGATGTCTAATGACTACTGAGGTCGCTGATATGGAGTACCTGGCAGTAGGTGGCAGTACAATGCACCTAATATGAAAAACGTTTTTTTTGGGGGGGTGTTCGAAAACTTTGGATCACGTAGTGTATAGCTGGATTAATGGTTTAAAGCAGATGATAATGAAATTCGGTGCGCTTAGTGTGCCTCCTGGAAGAGGAAGGGCTCTCTGTTGGTGGAAGTTACTGAAGAGGTTGCTGTTGCTGTACCTGACCATGCAACACGTGCCCTGGTTCGCGCGCTGTCACGAGAATTGTTCATACCATGGTCAATATCACAGAATGTTGCGGTTTATTTTACACTGATATCCGTACATCATCCAGGCAGTGCAGCAACTGAGACCCCAAGACGTGCACATACATTCTAAATATGCTCTTCGGTTTCTGTGTCGTATCAAAGTTCTCGATATGTGGCCGGGCAATATTCTATGGGGCCAACGGCCTTGCCGCAGTGGTAACACCGGTTTCCGTCAGACCACCGGAGTTAACCCCTGTCGGGCTGGGCTAGAACTTGGATGGGTGACCATCCGGTCTGCCGAGTGCTGTTGGCAAGCGGGGTGCACTCAGCCCCTGTGAGGCAAACTGAGGAGCTACTTGACTGAGAAGTAGCGGCTCCGGTCTCGGAAACTCACACACGGTCGGGAGAGCAGTGTGCTGACCACATGCCCCTCCATATCCGCATCCAGTGACGCCTATGGCATGAGGATGACATGGCGGCCGGTCGGTACCGTTGAGCCTTAATGGCCTGTTGGGGAGGAGTATGGAGTGACGAGGCACATTTTACACTACAGAGTGCATTGAAAACCCAAAACAGCGGAATTTGGGGTACTGTTAAACCGCCTGTTGCGCACGAACAGCCACTGCACTCACCGTCTCTGGATGTGTGGCGTGGATTCATAAGCACCTATATTGTCGGTCCGTTCCTCTTTGCAGTGAATACTCCCAGAGAGCCTATCAGGTGTACCGTGCGCATTAACGATGCCTCATTGTACGGCATGTGCGTCCCGCTCTGGTAGAGCGCAACTATTTCCATTCAAAAAGGGGGAACACCTCACGTCGCCGCCCAATGAAAAATCTGCTTAATTCGACCTTCCACGAACGTGTTACCTCCACAGTTCTTCCAGGGGCATGGACTGCAAGATCGCCTGATCGGAACCAAATGACTTTCGGCTCTCGGGATACCTGAAAGGGTCAGCCGCTGTGGCCGAGCGGTTGTAGCCGCTTCAGTCCGAAAGCATGCGGCTGCTACGGTCGCAGGTTCGAATCCTGCCTCGGGCATGGATGTGTGTGATGTCCTTAGGCTAGTTAGGTTTAAGTAGTTCTAAGTCTATGGGACTGATGACCTCAGATGTTAAGTCCCATAGTACTTAGAGGCATTTGAACCATTTGATACCTAAAATACGGCGTTTGCCAGGGGCACGTTCGCTCTCTGACCGAACTGTAGGCCAGTGGACACGAACGGCTAGCTCAGATTCAATCGGGACTGCTGCGAGCAACTGTTGATCGCGTCCTTTTACTTCGGTGCTCACTAAGAATAAATTGTGTAAGCTGCGGCTAATAATAAATTCAACATGATACCTTTCTCACTAGTTTGACTTTATCTGCCCATATACCGTATCAATCCACTACATGTGAAACCATTTCCATACGCCTTTCTTGCATTAACAGCGCAAGGAGTGTACCAGGTGGCCCAAATTAACATCCATCAAGTTTCGCTACCATACGGTAATTACAGCCCAGACTGGACATCTATGAGTGGCTCCACTTTATTTATAACCGCCAGATATTATCTGAATACAGCTTTATAATGGCTTCTACACGACATTTATGAATTTTCTGGTTATTAATTCCTTCCTACACTACTGGCCATTAAAATTGCTACACCAAGAAGAATTGCAGATGATAGACGGGTATTCATTGGACAAATATATTATACTAGAACTGATATGTGATTACATTTTCACGCCATTTGGGTGCATAGTTCCTGAGAAATCAGTACCCACAACAACCACCTCTGGCCGTAATAACGGCCTTGATAGGCCTGGGCATTGAGACAAACAGAGCTCGGATGGCGTGTACAGGTACAGCTGCCCATGCAGCTTCAACACGATACCACAGCTCATCAAGAGCAGCGACTGGCGTATTGTGACCAGTCAGTTGCTCGGCCACCGTTGACCAGACGTTTCCAATTGGTGAGAGATCTGGAGAATGTGCTGGCCAGGGCAGGAATCGAATATTTTCTGTATCCAGAAAGGCCCGTACAGGACCTGCAACAAACGGTCGTGCATTATCCTGATGAAATGTAGGGTTTCCCAGGGATAGAATGAAGGGTAGAGCCACGGGTCGTAACACATTTCAAATGTAACGTCCATTGTTCAAAGTGCCGTCAATGCGAACAACAGGTGACCGAGACGTGTAACCAATGGCACCCCATACCATCACGCCGGGTGGTACGCCAGTATAGCGATGACGAATACTCGCTTCCAATGTGCGTTCACCGCAATGTCGCCAAACACGGTTGCGACCATCACTATGCTGTAAACAGAACCCGTATTCATCCGAAAAAATGACGTTTTGGCATTCGTGCACCCAGGTTCGTCGTTGAGTACACCATCGCAGGCACTCCTGTCTGTGATGCAGCGTCAAGGATAACCGCAGCCATGGTTTCCGAGCTCTTCGTGCAGATGGTGGTTGTCTTGCAAACGTCCCCATCTGTTGACTCAGCGATCGAGGCGTGGCTGCACGATCCGTTACAGCCATGTGGATAAGATGCCTGTCATCTCGACAGATAGTGATACGAGGCCGTTGGGATCCAGCACGGCGTTCCGTATTACCCTCCTGAACCCACCGATTCCATATTCTGCCAACAGTCATTGGATCTCGACCAACGCGAGCAGCAATGTCGCGATACGATAAACCGCAATCGCGGTAGGCTACAATCCGACCTTTATCAAAGTCGGAAACGTGATGGTACGCATTTCTCCTCCTTACACGAGGCATCACAACAACGTTTCACCAGGCAACGCCGGTTAACTGCTTTTTGTGTATGAGAAATCGGTTGGAAACTTTCCTCATGTCAGCACGTTGTAGGTGTCGCCACCGGCGCCAACCTTGTGTGACTGCTCTAAAAGCTAATCATTTGCAAATCACAGCATCTTCTTCCTGTCGGTTAAATTTCGCGTCTGTAGCACGTCATTTTCGTGGTGTAGCAATTTTAATGCCCTGTAGTGTATATCTATGTAGTGGTACACTATCAAAGCCCTCAAGAAAGTTTATAAAAACCATGCATGTCTCCCAGTCATTTTCT
The DNA here is from genome assembly GCF_021461385.2 of Schistocerca piceifrons. Lineage (NCBI taxonomy): Eukaryota > Metazoa > Arthropoda > Insecta > Orthoptera > Acrididae > Schistocerca > Schistocerca piceifrons. The sequence continues at coordinate 169,796,658 of NC_060146.1, forward strand.
TGTCAGTTACGTGTAATAATTGTAATTATAATACGTCGGTTAGTTTTGGATACCAGTTCGTGTATAGTGTGATCACCGGACGTTCTGTAACTCATAACCATTATTTTTATGTTACGTAAAAAGTAACATTCCAACAGGGTCTATGCACGTTCTATGTACTATAAAATGGAGCACAGAAGATTGAGTTACGGGTAATTTGGACTGTCACCAGTAAACGAAGCGATGTGAGTGGATTACGATGTAATGCACTGGGTTGTTTTCGTGCATCCCGTGCACAATTTTCCGTCCGTGTGCATGTAATTAAATGTCAACACTAGTCGGTTCCATTTAAGCTAGTGTGAATTCCATTTCCATAATGCTGTTGTTCCACGCGACATTGCTCCCCGATTAAAGTGGGTAATCTCTTCGGCAGACCTACAGAAGCGACGGTAGGAATCAGACAGCTAGTAACGGATTGCCACTACTGTTGTCAAGTAATCTAAATTGAAATCAACGCGAGCATGTCAGCCGCCGTATTGTGTGACAGGCTACGCTAGATAGTGGACTTTCTCCTCTGGAAACCGAGTGCTTCGTGAGTGGTCTACGAGAAAGATCCGGTTACTGCGCACCATATTTATGTGACGATAGTATAAATTTACAGCCGCGATACGGAATAACAAATGTGTCGATTTGAGACACGAAACGCGGGTTCGCTATGCGCACACTCGAAAGTTGTAAGTGTATTGAGGAAGTTTCAAATTTGTTTTCGATCTCATCACGGTGATAAGAATGCAAGTAACGGGCGTCCGGAAAGTAAGGACGAATTTGAATTTTGCGCCATTTTGTCAAAAATGGTTCAAATGGCTCTAAGCGCTATGGGACTTAACATCTGAGGTCATCAGTCCCCTAGACTTAGAAATACTTAACCCTAACTAACCTAAGGACTTCACACACATCCATGCCCGAGGCAGGATTCGGACCTGGGACCGTAGCAGCAGCGCGGTTCCGGACAGAAGCGCCTAGAACCGCTTGGCCACAGCGGCCGGCGCCATTTTGTCATATGACGATTGGCAGGCGTGGGTTTTTCATGTTTGTCATCTGCGATCCTTCCCATTAGTAGCCTGATAGCTTTAGCGCGGTGAGCATTGCTGTTTGATATTTATTGTCATCACGGAAAAGCTGACAGCTAAACAACGACGTATGCAAATGATGAAAAGTTACAACAAAAACAGTGAATGTCCCACGGCAGCCTTTCGTGATTCGCGTGTGACACTCACACGTAATGCTGCTCCAACCAGTTCGTCAGTTCAGAAGCTGTCCGGAAGTTTGAGACCACGGTTTCTGTTTGAAACGCTAATAAACAGGACGACAGCGTTGTGTTTGAACGAAAGAAAACATTGCTTACGTGCGTGGGAATTTGAGCCTAAGCCCCAGAAAATCGGCTCGCCGATGAGCTCTACAACTGAATTTATAGCCAAGTTCACTCCATGAAATCCTTTCAAAAAAACTGACAGTGTATGAGTACAAGATTCAACTTACACAAGAGTTGAAGTCTGCAGATCATGGGAAGAGACATCGATTTGCTCAATGGGTCTCGGCTCGACAAACGGAGAACGAGAACTTCACAAAAAGAATAATTTTCTCGGATGAGACGAGCTTTCACGTCAGTGGCTACGTCAGTAAGCAGAACTGCAGAATTGGGGGTAAGGAAAATCCGCGAGTGACTGTGGAAGATGAGACGCATCCACAACGCACGGCTGTGTGGTGTGGGTTCTGGGCAGGGGGAGTGATCGGCCAGAACTTTTCTGAAAATGATGAGGGAGCTACTGTCACGGTGAACGGCGACCGTCATCGAAACATGCTTTCTGATTGATTTTTCCCTCTTATTGGCGAAAATGGCGATTTTTGGTTTCAACAAGATGGTGCGACATGTCACACATCCCGTGAAACTATTGCTCTGCTGAATGAAAAGTTTCCTCAAAAAATTATCTCTCTGCACGGCAATCACGAATGGCCTGCCAGGTAACGTGATCATACCTATTGTGACCGTTTTTTGTGTTCATTTTTGAAATCAAAAATGTGCGTGAACAAACCACAAACAATACACAAATTGAAGGACGAAATACAGTGAACGAAAGGCTATTTAAAATTTGTACAGAAACCAGATGGCAGTTATAAGAGTCGAGGGGCATGAAAGGGAAGCCGTGGTTGGGAAGGGAGTAAGACAGGGTTGTAGCCTATCCCCGATGTTATTCAACGTGTATATTGAGCAAGCAGTAAAGGAACCAAAAGAAAAATTCGGAGTAGGTATTAAAATTCATGGAGAAGAAGTAAAAACTTTGAGGTTCGCCGAGGACATTGTACTTCTGTCAGAGACAGCAGAGGACTTGGAAGAGCAGTTGAATGGAATGGACAGTGTCTTGAAGGGAGGATAGAAGATGAACATCAACAAAAGCAAAACGAGGATAATGGAATGTAGTCGAATTAAGTAGGGTGAAGCTGAGGGAATTAGATTAGGAAATGAGACACTTAAAGTAGAGTGGATATAAAATGTAGACTGGCAATGGCAAGAAAAGCATTTCTGAAGAAGAGAAATGTGTTAACATGGAGTATAGATGTGTCAGGAAGTCGTTTCTGAAAGTATTTGTATGGAGTGTAGCCATCTATGGAAGTGAAACGTGGATAATAAATAGATTAGACAAAAAGAGAATAGAAGCTTTCGAAATGTGGTGCTACAGAAGAATGCTGAAGATTAGATGGGTAGATCACATAATTAATGAGGAGGTATTGAAGAGAATTGGGGAGAAGAGAAATTTGTGGCACAACTTGACTAGAACAAGAGATCGGTTGGTAGAACATATCCTGAGGCATCAAGGGATCACCAGTTTGGTATTGGAGGGCAGCGTGGAGGTTAAAAATTGTACAGGGAGACCATGAGATGAATACACTAAGCAGATTCAGAAGGATGCAGGTTGCAGTAGGTACTGGGAGATGAAGAAGCTTGCACAGGGTAGAGTAACATGGAGAGCTGCATCAAACCAGTCTTCAGACTGAAGACCACAACAACATTAACGGCATCTCACCAGATGTTTGTGAACGCGTCGTTGAAAACTTCAGTGAAGGCATTGCTCGTCGTCACGTGGTCATGGGTGGTTATATGAAGGATAGAATTTTTCATACATGAATGGGAGAAGTTACTTAATGTGTTTGTAAAAAGACATTAGATTTTCAATAAATTTTGTATGTCCTATAGCACTTTAACTTTCGTCTCTATTTCCCGGGCACTTTCTAGATACATTTTTGCAGTAATTTTATTTGCCTGCTCAACTTGCAAAAGCTGACACATTCACGACAGTTGGGCAAAGAGAAGAAAGGCGCGTATGACACTGGGAGATGTCAAGGGTTTTTAATATGAAGGTGAGCTGAAAAGTAAGTCTCCCAATTTTTTTTATGCAAAGGTTCTTGAAGCTTTTAAAATGAGACAAAGTTTATTATCATTCTATATCATTATTCTTCAAGTGTAGATATTTGTCTGTCAATACAGTCACTCTGGCGAGGGAGACATTTCTCCCAAAGGAAGACCAGTTTGTTGATTCCGTCACTGTAGAAATCTGGATTTTTGTGACGAGACCAGAATCACACCTCTGCTTGCACTGCTTCGTCACTATCAAAGTGAAGTCGTCGAAGGCGTTCTTCCAGGTTTGGAAATTGATGAAAATCGGATGGGGTCAAGTCGGGACAGTATATGTACATCTACATCTACATTGACACTCTGCAAGCCACGCAACAGTGTGTGGCGGAGGGCATTTTACGTGCCACTGTCATTACCTCCCTTTCCTGTTCCAGCGGGAAGAACGACTGCCGGAAAGCCTCCCTGCGCGGTCAAATCTCTCTAATTTTACATTGGTGATCTCCTCGGGAGGTATAAGTAGGGGGAAGCAATATATTCGATACCTCATCCAGAAACGCACCCTCTCGAAACCTGGACAGCAAGCTACACCGCGATGCAGAGCGCCTCTCTTGCAGAGTCTGCCACTTGAGCTCGTTAAACATCTCCGTAACGCTATCACGGTTACCAAATAACCCTGTGACGAAACGCGCCGCTCTTCTTTGGATCTTCTCTATCTCCTCCCTCAACCCGATCTGGTACGGATCACACACTGATGAGCAATACTCAAGTATAGGTCGAACGAGTGTTTTGTAAGCCACCTCCTTTGTTGATGGACTACATTTTCTAAGGACTCTCCCAATGAATCTCAACCTGGCACCCGCCTTACCAAGAAATAATTTTATGTGATCATTCCACTTCAGATCGTTCCGTACGCATACTCCCAGATATTTTACAGAAGTAACTGCTACCAGTGTTTGTTCTGCTATCATATAATCATACAGTAAAGGATCCTTCTTTTTATGTATTCGCAATACATTACATTTGTCTATGTTCAGGATCAGTTGCTACTCCCTGCACCAAGTGCCTATCCGCTGCAGACCTTCCTGCATTTCGCTGCAATTTTCTATTGCTGCAACTTCTCTGTACACTACAGCATCAGCCGCGAAAAGCCGCATGGAACTTCTGACGCTATCTACTAGGTCATTTATATATGTTGTGAAAAGCAATGGTCCCATAACACTCCCCTGTGGCACGCCAGAGGTTACTTTAACGTCTGTAGACGTCTCTCCATTGATAACAACATGCTGTGTTCTGTTTGCTAAAAACTCTTCAATCCAGCCACACAGCTGGTACGGAGGGTGATCGATGGCCGTGAACCTTAGGCGTCGGGTTGTTGCAGATGTCGCAGCGCTCCTGTGTGATCAGGCTTTGTCATGCTGAAGGAGAGGATGATCCACATGTGGACGAACTCTTCTGTTTAGGAACTCGATTACAGCACCGCCATGTTACACGCTACAATCCTGAGCCCTCTAGCGCCAGAGTGTTGCAACTTACGTCAGCAACGCGGGAATGTCGACCGAGTAACATGCACGAGATATAACACCGCATTCGATACTGAGAACAGAATAATAAAATCCGGGAATTTCTTCTCAGTAAGCCCTCGCAGGTTCAGCCGCCTAATAGGGTAGGGCTTTCTTTTTGACACCACAATGGCCACTTTGCTTCCGGTGCGTGAGAGAAGTTGCGCCTTTAGTGTGCTTGTCTGAGCATCCAGTATGTTGTCCACGGCGGCGAGTCTTCATCAAAGAGAAGGTTATCGCCAGGAGTGCCCGAGGGTTGTGTCGTAGGACAGCTGTTGTCCTCTATATACGTAAATGGTCTGCTGGACAGGGTGGGCAGCAATTTGCCGCTGTTTGGTGATGATGCCGTGATATATGTTAAGATGTCCAATTTGAGTGACTGTAAGAGGATACAAGACGACTTAAGCAATATTTCCAGTTGGTGTGATGAATGGGAGCTAAGTGGAAATGTGGAAAAAGTAAGTTAAAGCGGATGAACAGGAAGATCAGACCCGTAATGATCGAATACAGTATTACCAGTGTCCTGCTTGACACAGTCAAATCATTTAACTGTCTAGGCATAGCGTTGCAGAGCGATATGAGGTGGAACGAGCATATGAGAAGTGTGGTAAGTATGGAGAATGGTGGACTTCGGTTTATTAGGAGAAATTTAAGAAAGAGTGGTTCACCTGTAAAGGAGACTACAAATAGGACGCTGGTGCGACCAGTTCTTGAGTACTGATCAAGTGTTTGGGAACAGTACCAAGTCGGATTGAAGGAAGATATCGAAGCAATTCAGAAGCGGGCTGCTAGATTTGTTACCGGCAGATTCGAACGACACGCAAGTCTTACGGAAATGCTTCGGGGACTCAAATTGGAATCCTGGAGTGAAGGTGACGTTCTTTTCGAGAGCCACTACTAAGAAAATTCAGAGGACCGGTGTTAGAAGCTGACTGCCGAACGATTCTACAGCCGCTGACATCGCGCGTAAGGTTCACGAAAATAAGATTCGAGAAATTAAAGCTCAAACCGAGGCATACAGACAGTCGTTTATCTCTCGCTCTTTTTGCGAGTGGAACAGGAAAGGAAATGACTATTAATTGTACAGGGTATCCTCCGCCACGCACCTTACGGTGGCTTGCAGAGTATCTATACAGATGTAGGTGCAGAATGGAAAAAAATGAAACCCTTCTGTGCGTTATGTAACTGAGATGGAGTACTAGTACACAACACATTATAATATGTTAGCGTAAGTACTGAAGTGGAAAGATACGTGGCGTGTGAGCCGTGGTAAAAATTACTGTTTTGAAGAGGGCGCCGCAGCGCGTAGTGTGAAGCAGTCGCCCTCCGTTTCTGGCGGTGGCGCCGCTGTGGCAATCGAAGCTTTGGTGTCTCCCTCTGGTGGGAAAGGGGAAAGGTTGCCTGTCCACGTGCATTTAAGGGGCGCTATGAGCTCGCCAGTCGGTCAGTCTCTCGTCCCCAGCTTGCTAGTCTGTCTCTCGTCCGCATTTGTGAGGCAGTTAGTGTCTGTCTGTCGTCCGGAGTGCTAGTATGTCTGTCGTTCGGATCAGTCTTTAAAGCCGGATAAATGAGTCTTTCCACTCCGCCAGTAAGAGAACTCAGCGAGTGGTCGCCCGGTCGGGGCTTAGTTCCTGCATCTGAGTCTGCGCGTTAGGCAGCCAGTCTGCTCGAGTTTGCTCAGGCAATGGTCATTGGCGGTTGGATCGATCGATTGGTCGGTCGCGCACTGAGACACAAGATGCCTTGTCCGCCTTGATTGTCGGCGCATGTGAGGTCGCCACGTGAGTCCAGTGGGCCGCGCCGTATAGCGAGGGGTAGTGACTCCGCGGTCGACACGACAGCAACAGGAGTCAACCCACGACATCAGTCTGGCCGAGCGCTTCTGTGTCCCTTCAGTTACCATCTTGTGGAGCTTGGTTCGGTCCTTTCCCGGTGCAGTGATATCGTTTTGCCACTGGGCGTATTTCCTCTGCACGGTTGGGTCCGAGCCAGCATTTCCGCCGTCGTGTGTCTGGAAGTGAGTGGGAGACGCACCAACAGCAGTGCAGTCGCGACGGGGCAGCCAGCAGTCGCGGACGGAGCAGCGGGCAGTCGGTCGCTTGGTGCGGACCGGGAAAGACGGGAGATCGGCGCGCCTTCCTGCGTCCGTTGAAGGGGCTGGCAGAGGACGGCTCCGGAGAGCGATCTGGGGGTGCTGCGCCAGGTCTTCTCGAGAAATCGCAGTTTATTAGAAGTTAAGTGACTGGTTAAATGTTGTGTGATTTACTCGTGTTGAATTTTACTTGTTTTCTTGGTCAGTCTCTCGTCAAAAAAATGGTTCAAATGGCTCTGAGCACTATGGGACTTAACATCTGTGGTCATCAGTCCCCTAGAACTTAGAACAACTTAAACCTAACTAACCTAAGGACATCACACACATCCATGCCCGAGGCAGGATTCGAACCTACGACCGTAGCAGTCGCGCGGTTCCGGACTGCGCACCTAGAACCGCTAGACCACCGCGGCCGGCAGTCTCTAGTCCCCAGCTTGCTCGTCTGTCTCTCGTCCGCATTTCTTAGGCAGTTACTGTCTGTCGTTCGGAGCTGCCTCTGTCATGTTTGTCGGATTTGCTGTGTTAACGAATTTATTGCTTGGAGTGTAACGGCCCAATACCTGAAATATGTTTTTATCTTGCCTGTCATCTTGAGAGGCGGTATATGTGTACTGTAGAGCATGTTAACTCGTTTGGCCAACCTTGTATAATTTTATATAAGATTGCATTTCATGGGCTTTTATTTAAATGGTCATTTTAGTATATAAAGTTGCCACCCTTCCACCATAAGACTTTTCTTAGAAGTTAAAATCAAGTTGCACCTTCGGTGCCAAGTTAATCTTTTAATTTTAGTGTCTTGTACCATTTCCATCCCTCCTACGGGATGCATAGTTTGTGTGCTTGTGTGAATTGTTAAAACTTTTACTTTAAGGTAATCTGGTGTGTTGCAGATTTGCACCAGTGTAGTCTTTCAGAGGCTGTTGTGAGCGGTCGTAAGTACGGCCGTGTCAAAAGGGAGCGGCAAGGTTCTCAGTCCGAAAGCTTATACACTCAAAAATTTGTTTTTTTCTGTTGTGACTTGGCAAGACAGCCAAGCCACTAGGAGGTGAAGCCGAAAGGCACGCGTTTAAGCTCACGCAGGCTGGCGTGAGGTCTGGAACAGTTAAAGGATTTGAGTCTAGCAAATAAAGCACGTATCTGATGGAATACTTAACTTTAATCCATAAGTGGTGAACATAGCTCTTGACGGTACATGCATCACAATATAAATAGCAAATGATAATGGCGCCTTGCTAGGTCGTAGCTAATGACGTAGCTGAAGGCTATGCTAACTATCGTCTCGGCAAATGAGAGCGTGATTGTCAGTGAACCATCGCTAGCTACGTCGTCCGTACAACTGGGCGAGTGCTAGTAAGTCTCTCTAGACCTGCCGTGTGGTGGCGCTCGGTCTGCAATCACTGATAGTGGCGACACGCGAGTCCGACGTATACTACCGGACCGCGGCCGATATAAAGGCTACCACCTAGCAAGTGTGGTGTCTGGCGGTGACACCACACTTTCTGCCTCTGAATAAATTGTAACTTGATATTTAGAGGGTGCTTTCTGCTTATAATTTTAAATCTGTTTCTTCAAAAAAAATGCTTTAGGCACCATTAAAGTGAATAACTTACCATTTGTTAAAAAGCAATTTGCTTATGATTTCATCAGTTACTCCGTGGCAACTACTTCCACGCTCACATAGTGTGATTAAATGTGTTAATGTTCTTGATGAATCGCTAGTAAATAAAATAAAATTTTAAGAATTTTTTTTTTTTTTGAAAATAAATCTACAGTTCAGTGTGGTTAGCGCGTTAAAATGATTGTTGGTTGTTTTGGGGAAGGAGACCAAACAGCGAGATGATCGGTCTCATCGGATTGGGGAAGGACGGGGAAGGAAGTCGGCCGTGCCCTTTGAAAGGAACCATCCCGGCATTTGCCTGGAGCGATTTAGGGAAATCACGGAAAACCTAAATCAGGATGGCCGGACGCGGGAGCATTAAAATGAATTCTGTACAGTGATCCCTTCTTGAGAACAGGAAGATCACCAAAATACCCCCTCTGTACTGACGTAATCCCTCGAACCTGAGGCCGGTGCCTCTTGGGTAACACCATCTCCAGTCACTGGGGGTGTGCCTAAAAGAGTTGTCGTTCGTCATCCGTACTACGCCGTACAAGCGTCAGCGCCTCTCATTCTTGTTTTTATTCTCCGTGTGTGGGAGCGCTGTGTGAATGAAACGGCCACCTGGGTCAGAGGACAGGGCTAAGGTCGGATCGCGCGCGCTACTACTGGCTGGCTACCTTCCAGACACTCCCCCACACTCCCCCTCCACTAGCCTTCAATCGATCTCAAGGACCAACAGCCCGCGCTGGCACTTGTCTGGCCGACACGCGCCGCTCTCCGCCGCCGGATTCCTGGAATTCTCGTCTAGGCTCGAAAGGGCTAAATTCATCTCTAAGTAGCGCGTCGTAAGCCTGGTCAAGCGGGCAGAGGTACTTCTCCTTGCAATATCGATGCATATTTCAAAAATCAGCGGAGAAGCGCTACAAGAGAGTCCAAAATAAAATGAAATCAAGGCATCTGACTCAATTGATAGGGAGACACTAGATAAAGTGATCAGATAATTTGGCATCAAATGTAAAATAACAAAGCTTATTCACGAAACGCCCACAGACACCAAAAGTTAAGTTTCAGGGTGAAATATTGTATGCATTCAACATAAATACAGGTGTAAGGCAAGGTGGTGGCCTGTCTCCACTCCTCTTTAACTGCGTACTAGATAAAATAGTAAGATAATGGAAACAAAAAACTAAAAGTAGAGAAGCCATCACCAATCAGACTGGGAACTAAAAACAAAGGTATTGAAATTCACTGTTTAGCATTTGCGGATGATTCTGCTATTCTTTCTGAAAACCTAACAAATGCTGGGATACAAATCAATCTCTTAGAAGAAATAACCAGCAAAGGAGGTTTAAGAATATCTGTAGAAGAAACAAAATTTATGACAAATATAAAAAATGCTCAGAATCCCTAACAACAGACACTGGTCAGATAAAGAGGGTAAATAAATTTAAATATTTGGGAGAAATTAACCAAGAAAATAGCTTACAAAAATTTGCTATAGAAGAAAGAGTACATAAAACGGAGGGAGCTTATGGAATAACTAGGAATGTCTACACCAAAGGTGTCTGTCTAAAAATTTGAAGATACAGCACTACAGCACTGTAGTCAAACCAAAATGCATTTATGCAAATGAATGTTTAGTACTGAACTACAAATTACACAAACTTGAAGACCTAGAAAGAAAAATCATTCGAGCCGGCCGGAGTGACCGAGCGGTTCTAGGTGTTACAGTCTGGAACCGCGCGACCGCTACGGTCGCAGGTCCGCATCCTCCATCGGGCATGTATGTGTGTGATGTCTTTGCCGCCAGGTGTGGCCGAGCAGTTCTAGGCGCTTCTGTCTGAAACCGCCGACGGCTGCGGTCCCAGGTTCGAATCATGCCTTGGGCATGGATGTGTGTGATGTCCTTAGGTTAGTCAGGTTTAAGTAGTTCTAAGTTCTAGGGGACTGATGACGTCAGCAGTTAAGTCCCGTAGTGCTCAGAGCCATTTGAACCATTTTTTTGTGATGTCTTTACGTTGGTTAGGTTTAAGTAGTTCTAAGTTCTAGGGGACTGATGACGTCAGCAGTTAAGCCCCATAGTGCTCAGAGCCATTTGAATGAAAAATCATTCGAAAAATACTTGGACCATCAAAAAATACAGAAGTATGGAAATTAAGAAGCAATGAAGTAGTTCATCGCAACATAGAAAACACGGATGAAACACTAAGAAAGAGGCGACTGCTATTTTTTGGACACTTATAGAGAATGAACAGCAACAGGTTAACCAAACAGATTTTTAAATATCTTTGGGACAAGAAGTCAACAATAGCCTAGATTCAAGAAGTTAGGAATCATTTGTAAAGAAACAACATAAGTGGAAAAGATGCAACAGAAAGAGAGACTTTCTAGAGGAGAGTGTTAAAAATGGTAGGATTCCAAGGCAGGAGGTCCTAAGAAGACAGGGTCAAAATGTTCCGAGGAGAGAAAAACGATACATAGTGAAAAGATGAAAGAATACTGGAGGAAAAAGAAAGAACAACAAAGGAGGAAGCATTGAAATTGGTGCGTGGTCCTTAGATGTCCCAAACGAATAAAGAAGACATCAAGTACCACTAGATCTAAGTAAAAGGGTAACTTTCTCAAAAATTGTCTGACGATAGTAACACAAAGAGGTGAGAAAGCTTTTTCCTATTATGAAGAAGAATGACTTGACACAGACCCTATATGTGTAAACAAGGTCAATACTTCAGAAGAAAATGAAAACAGTAAACAGCCGCCCTTAATAATGCTAATTATTAAGAAAAATATCCGCAGCTACGGGTCTCAAACCAATAGGTTCATCCTCAGATTGTAATGTCCCCTTTGGAAAATTATATATTACTGTGCTGATGAACCTCTTACGTTATTTGTCTTTCAAACAGCTGAGCAAAACTCAACGTACTCAGACATTTCTCTCTCTACTTATTCTGACCATCTCTAAACTGACACACAATATTTTTAGCGCAACGCAATCTGACCTTCAACAATCCCTACAAAAGAATGGCCCCGACTAACAATAACCTATACCTTTCATGAATCACTTACCTCACAAAAATCTTCGTTGCTCGAACTGCTGCAATACAACGAGCGCCAATACTGCCAGCTAAATGAAAGATTCTAACTACTGAAGTCACTAACTATTGATAGGCATAGTTAGCAAATGTAAGATTTTGATAGAGAACAAACAATGTATTTACCTTATTAGTGTTTAAAATTCATAGTATATGAGTTCATGACATCCACTCTTACATATTTCCTTTTTCTGACGGACAAACGTCCAGATCGTGCGCTCTCAAAACTCTGGCATCTCTCTCTCCACATCCACCATTGCTGGCGGCTCACCTCCAACTGACCAACACTACGCGCTGTTCATATCCAACTGCTATTACAATAATGAATATTCCAACAATGCCAACCAGCCACAGACTGCACACAGCACAGTCAGTGATTTTCATACAGAGCGCTATGTGGCGTTACCAACATAAACCTAAACAGCGTACTTACAAGATGACTTCTCACGTTTGAAGTTAGATGCACCCCATTCTAGTGATGCCACCATGGAAAAACCCTGCCAGTAACAGGAACTGAACCCATGTGCCCCACACAGAGATCATTCATGTGTACAGGCGGTGGACAAAAATACAGACACACCAAAAACACAACACACTGCTATGCCTAATACGGTGTAAGAAATTACCTTTCAAGGGAATCTTATACAGATCGCCGTGCAAAACAGTAAAACGTTAAGGCTGATGGAGGTGTATACTCATGATGCATCCTCATCTCCAGACAGCGAGTGAGGTGGCGCAATGGTTAGCACACTGGACCCGTATTCGGGAGGACGACGGTTCAGACACGCGTCTGGGCATCCTGATTTAGGTTTTCCGTGGTTTCCCTAAATCGCTTCAGGCCATTGCCGGGATGGGTCCTTTGGAAGAGCACGGCCGACTCCCTTCCCCATCCTGCCCTAATCTGTGCTCCGTCTCTAATGACCTTGTTGTCAACAGGACGTTAAACACTGATCTCCTGCTCATCTCGAAAGTACGAGGTACATTCAAGTTCTAAGACCTCTGTGGTGTCACCGCCAGACACCACACTTGCTAGGTGGTAGCCTTTAAATCGGCCGCGGTCCATTAGTATACGCCGGACCCGCGTGTCGCCACTGTCAGTGATAGCAGACCGAGCGCCACCACACGGCAGGTCTAGAGAGACGTCCTGGCACTCGCCCCAGTTGTACAGCCGACTTTGCAAGGAACGGTTCACTGACAACTACGCTCTCATTTGCCGAGACGATAGTTAGCATAGCCTTCAGCTAAAATTGCTACGACCTAGCAAGGCACCGTATTCAATTAATATTGAGATTCTATTAATGTATCATCAAGAGCGATGTTCTACAAATGTGGATTAAAGTTAAGTATTCCAGAAGCTACATACTTTTCTTTATAGCATTCATTACGTATCCTGTTTCAGTCCTCACGCCAATCTGCGTGAGCTTAACGCGTGCCTTTCGGCTTCCTCTCGTTGTGACTTGTCTCTCTTGCTAAGTCACAACAGCCTCCGATTTTTTTTCTCTGGACTGGAAAGAGATAGAAACATGTGCATTGTTTTAAAATGAGGCCGCGTTCATTGTCAATACGTCCCAGAGATGGCAGCACCGTATGGCAGATGGAATTTTACCGCCAGCGGCGAGAATGAGAACTGTTTTAAATACTTAAAATGGCGACGTTTTCCTTACTTGAACAGCATGCAATCATTCGTTTTCTGAATTTGTGTGCTGTGAAACCAATTGAAATTCGTCGACAGTTGAAGGAGACATGTGGTGATGGAGTTATGGATGTATCGAAAGTGCGTTCGTGGGTGCGACAGTTTAATGAAGGCAGAACATCGTGTGACAACAAACCGAAACAACCTCAGGCTCGCACAAGCCGGTCTCACGACATGATCGAGAAAGTGGAGAGAATTGTTTTGAGGAATCGCCTAATGACTTCTGGCCACCAGAGTTGGCATTTCTGTGGGTTCTGTGCACACAATCCTGCATGACGACCTGAAAATGCGAAAAGTGTCATCCAGGTGGGTGCCACGAATGCTGACGGACAACCACATGGCTGCCCGTGTGGCATGTTGCCAAGCAGTGTTGACACGCAACGACAGCACGAATGGGACTTTCTTTTCGTCGGTTGTGACAATGGATGAGACGTGGATGCCATTTTTCAATCCAGAAACAAAGCGCCAGTCAGTTCAATGGAACCACACAGATTCACCGCCACCAAAAAAATTTCGGGTAACCGCCAGTGCTGAAAAAATGATGGTGTCCATGTTCTGGAACAGCGAGGGCGTAATCCTTACCCATTGCGTTCCAAAGGACACTACGGTAACAAGTGCATCCTACGAAAATGTTTTGAAGAACAAATTCCTTCCTGCATTGCAACAAAAACGTCCGGGAAGGGCTGCACGTATGCTGTTTCACCGAGACAACGCACCCGCACATCGAGCTAACGTTACGCAACAGTTTCTTCGTGATAACAACTTTGAAGTGATTCCTCATGCTCCCTACTCACCTGACCTGGCTCCTAGTGACTTTTGGCTTTTTCCAATAATGAAAGACACTCTCCGTGGCTGCACATTCACCAGCCGTGCTGCTATTGCCTCAGCGATTTTCCAGTGGTCAAAACAGACTCCTAAAGAAGCCTTCGCCGCTGCCATGGAATCATGGCGTCAGCGTTGTGAAAAATGTGTACGTCTGCAGGGCGATTACGTCGAGAAGTAACGCCAGTTTCATCGATTTCGGGTGAGTAGTTAATTAGAAAAAAATCGGAGGCCTTAGAACTTGAATGCACCTCGTAGTTCCCAAAGTCCAGTAAAACTGAGATCAGGTGACTGTGCTGGGCAGGGGAGATACCACAGTTCAACCTTCTGATCACAAAACCAGTTGTGGAAGATGCGATCTGTGTGAACAGGGGACCTGTTGTCTTGTAGTACAATATCGAAGTGGAGAATAAACATTGTAGCATCGGATGGACCTGATCATGCAGAATGGTCATATAATCCTTGGCAGTAATTTGAACCTTGCTGAGTAACGATGGGACCCAACGAATACCACGATATTGCTATCCAAAAGCATCAGAGATCCGCCGCCATGTTTCACTCTTGGGACTATAATAGGCACACAACAAGACTCATATCGATAAATGACATTCTTCCATTATTGCACAGTCCAGGTTATGTAGCTTTGGCACCAAGTTTTCTTGCTAGGGTATTTGCATCGCTGATGAGTCGCAGATATCGACAATTACTTTCGTGCGACGGCTGTTTGATGAAAAAGGTTCAATGCGGATGCACAACCAACGTACCAACTCCTGCGGGAATGAGAAATCTGCATGTAGTGGGTTAACGGCCCGCCCGGTTAGCCGGGCGCACTATCGCGCTGCTCCCCGAGTGGGAAGGCGTGCCCGGCACGAATTCGCCTGGCGGATTACTCTCGAGGTCCGGTGTGCCGACCAGCCCGCGGATAGTTTTAATGCGGTTTTCCATTTACCTCGGCGAATGCTGGCTGGTTCCCCTTATTCCGCCTGAGTTTCACTGTGTCGGCGATTGCTGCGCAAAAACACCGTTTCCAAGTACGTGTACGCATAATTATTCTACCAAGCACACATTTGGGGTTACACTCGTGTGGTATGAGACGTTCCCAGGTCGCACCAGCATCCTATATGTGGCCTCCTTTACAGGTGAACCACTGTTTCCTGAAGTTCTCCCAATAAACTGCATCGACCATCTGCCTTCCCTATCACCGTTCTCACATGGCCGTTCCATATGATATCGGTTTGCAATGTTCCGCCCAGGTATTTAAACGACTTGAGAGTATCAAGCAGGACACTAGTAAAAACTGTATCCGAACATTACAGATTTGTACTTCCTTGAGAATTCAGAATGCGCTAGGTGACGATCAGTTTGGCTTTAGGAAAAGTGACGAGAGAGGCAATTCTGACGTTACGGCTAGTAATGGAAGCAAGGCTAAAGAAAAATCAAGACAGTTTCATAGGTTTTGTCGGCCTGGAAAAAGCGTTCGACAATATAAAATGGTGCAAGCTGTTCGAGATTCTGAAAAAAGTAGGGGTAAGCTATAGGGAGAGACGGGTCATATACAATATGTACAACAACCAAGAGGGAATAATAAGAGTGGACGATCAAGAACGAAGTGCTCGTATTAAGAAGGGTTTAAGACAAGGCTGTAGTCTTTCGCCCCTACTCTTCAACCTGTACATCGAGGAAGCAAGGATGGAAATAAAAGAAAGGTTCAGGAGTGGAATTAAAATACAAGGTGAAAGGATATCAATGATACGATTCGCTGATGACATTGCTATCCTGAGTGAAAGTGAAGAAGAATTAAATGACCTGCTGAACGGAATGAACAGTCTAATGAGTACACAGTATGGTTTGGGAGTAAATCGGAGAAAGACGAAGGTAATGAGAAGTAGTAGAAATGAGAACAGCGAGAAACTTAACATCAGGATTGATGGTCACGAAGTCAATGAAGTTAAAGGAATTCTGCTACCTAGGCAGTAAAATAACCAATGACGGACGGAGCAAGGAGGACATCAAAAGCAGACTCGCTATGGCAAAAAAGGCATTTCTGGCCAAGGGAAGTCTACTAATATCAAATAGCGGCCTTAATTTGAGGAAGAAATTTCTGAGGATGTACGTTTGGAGTACAGCATTGTATGGTAGTGAAACATGGACTGTGGGAAAACCGGAACAGAAGAGAATCGAAGCATTTGAGATGTGCTGCTATAGACGAATGTTGAAAATTAGGTTGACTGATAAGGTAAGGAATGAGGAGGTTCTACGCAGAATCGGAGAGGAAAGGAATATGTGGAAAACACTCATAAAGAGAAGGGACAGGATGATAGGACATCTGCTAAGACTTGAGGGAATGACTTCCATGGTACTAGAGGGAGCTGTAGAGGGCAAAAACTGTAGAGGAAGACAGAGATTGGAATGCGTCAAGCAAATAATGGAGGACGTAGGTTGCAAGTGCTACTCTGAGATGAAGAGGTTAGCACAGGAAAGGAATTCGTGGCGGGCCGCATCAAACCAGTCAGTAGACTGATGACCAAAAAAAAAAAACTTCCTACATATCTGCATTAACTTACATTTTTCCCTATTTATGGCTAACCACCATTTATCGCACCAACTGGAAATTTTCTCTAAGTCGTCTTGTATCTCCCTACAGTAACTCAACTTCCACACCTACCACAGAATCATCAGCAAATAACCAAATAACTGCAGATGGCTGCTCAACCTGTCAGCCAAATCATTTACGTATATACAGAACAACAGTGGTCCTATCACACTCCCTGGGGCACTCCTGATGATACCCTTGTGTCCAATGAACACTCGCCGTCGAGGACAACATAGTGCCATTCACATATCTGTGAACGTATTCCATATGCTCATACCTTCGTTAACAGCCTGCAGTGGGCTCTTACATAATGCACTCACACCTACATACAACACTATTCTGACCACGATTGACACTTGAAACGTATAGAGGAAATGCACAGGTCCTGCTTGTCGTCAAATGCAACAGCGCAATCAGTTCTCATTTGCTACTATAATTCCCTCAGTACCACATGCTTTAATTCGACTACATTCCATTGAGCCACAGTCAGCTCGCGCTGATGCCGTTTTTCTTTTTTGGCATTTTGTCACCATTGAGTGGCATCTTACTGCTCCCTCAGTTACAACCTGAACGAGTTGCTCACTTGCCTCCATCAGTGGCAGCAGCAGCGTTTATCGATACTAGTACTGCTGTACCTTCTTTGGTGTGGCAGTTATATTTCCGTGTCGCGGTGTGTGTGAGGCAGCTGGTCGGTTGCGACGGAGCAGCGAGGAAGTCTCCGTGGTGTGAGGTCTGGCCAGGGCCGCTGGCGGCATGCACACGGGGTTGGAGTTGTGTGGCACTAGCTGTGAGAGCTGCAAAGTTCGTCGCCCACAGAACCTGCATACTGGAGTTGAGTAATCAGTGAACCTGTCATGAGAGCTCAACAGCTCTGACATCTC
Source organism: Schistocerca piceifrons (assembly GCF_021461385.2). NCBI lineage: Eukaryota > Metazoa > Arthropoda > Insecta > Orthoptera > Acrididae > Schistocerca > Schistocerca piceifrons. Next base: position 169,814,381 of record NC_060146.1, read on the forward strand.
TTCCTTTATTGCTGGTTGTTGCATCCTGGGCTGTGCCCACAAGCAGCAACATGATGGTGTGCTAGAGCCGGCAAAATTTTGCAGTCGTCTTCCTGTTTGTTGTTTAACTTTTGAAATGATTACAATTTATTAGTGAAATGCGCCAATGGTATCATCTGCCTTGTGGCCATTAACATTCCGGTTACCTGCCCTGGTTGTTAGCATAGTTTTCTGGCAATGTGTTTTCCTCCGCACGTTGATGCTGTCCGGCGCGGCGTGTAGTTCTACAGCTTGATGTTGTTCTTCCTTTTTCTTTGATTGGTTATTGTGCCTTGACTATGTTCAGATGCCAAATTATGAAGACATAGTCCTTCTGCGATCCACGTCCTCGCTGATATTTTTGGTTGTCGTCCCGTTGGTCGGGTGGAAGGGACTTGATTAGGTTGTTGGTTGGTTCTTCAGCCACCCCTAGGTGGTGCTGCCACCCGATTATTTAATGTTACACTTGGCTGCCTGTCTCACCTAAACTGTTGTTAGAGCATCCTCCCCAGGCTGACCTTTGGAACACTTCTCACCAACACTCTTCTGTTCTTTGTGATTGTGATTTTCTTTGTCACAAGTACTGTGCCAGGCCTTTACTCATGTATTAATTTTGTCTGTTCTATATTCAGTATATAGCCTTCAGCCGTGTTTTATTTAAAAATTTTGTTTGCTCTGTATTTAGGCCTTCAGCCGCGTTTGTTTTAAAAACTGTGGCTTTCAGCTGTAATGTGTAAATTCCTGTCTGTAAGGTTTCTCTTTAATTATCTTGAATTCTTAAAATGACCTTCAGCTGTACCATGTAAATGCTTTTCTTAAGAACGTGATTTTCACTCTGCAGCGGAGTGTGCGCTGCCCTCTGCCAGGCACATAAATGTGATTTTCTGACTATCCATGTAGATGTAGATGAAACTTCCTGGCAGATTAAAACTGTGTGCCGGACCGAGACTCGAACTCGGCTTTCGCGGGCAAGTGCTCTACCATCTGAGCTATCCAAGCACGACTCACGCCCCGTCCTCACAGCTTTATCTCTGCCAGTACCTCGTCTCCTACCTTCCAAACATTACAGAAGCTCTCCTGCGAACCTTGCAGAACTAGCACTCCTGAAAGAAAGGAGAGCTTCTGTAAAGTTTGGAAGGTAGGAGACGAGGTACTGGCAGAAGTAAAGCTGTGAGGACGGGGCGTGAGTCGTGCTTGGACAGCTCAGATGGTAGAGCACTTGCCCGCGAAAGGCAAAGTTCGGGCACACAGTTTTAACATGCCAGAAAGTTGCTTATCTTAAGCTTTGTCTTTAATTATTCTGAATAATTGTTTGGGCCTTCAGCAATCAAAATATTTAAAGTTTTGTCAAGATGGTTTTTTCTGTTGTACTGTGTAAATGCCTATCTTTAAAGGTTGCCTTTTTATTGTGTTGAAAAATTATTGGGCTTTCAGCTGAGGAATTAATTTAAATTTTCCTTAATATGACTTTAGCTGAGATTTGTAAATGCTTGCCTTTTAAAGAATTTCCTTTGCTGATCTGAATTATTATTTGGGCCTTTAGCAGAGAAGATATTTTAATTTTACTTAAGTAAGGCCTTCAGCTGTTTCTATAAATCCTTTTGTTTTAAAAGGAATTATTTAAACATTATTATTGAGAAGTTACTTGGGCCCCCAGCCGTGAATTGATCGTTGTGGTTTTAAAGAGAAAATTGTGCATTGGTTTTTGAGGAATACAGTGGTGTGTTCTTGTGTGATTAACAGTAACTGATCTTTGCCCTTTTCAACAACCTGATCCGCTCTGTCCTGCGAAACCAGATTCTATCCATTACCCTCGTTTTGCTTTTGTTGATGTTTATCTTACATCCTCCTTTCAAGACACTGTCCAGTCCATTCAACCACTCGTCCAGGTCCTTTGCTGTCTCTGACTGAATTACAATGTCCTCGGCAAACCACAAAGTTTTTACTCCTCCAACATGCATTTTAATGCCTACTCCAAATTTTTCTTTTGTTTCCTTAACTGCTTGCTCAATATACGGACTGAATAACATCAGAGATAGTCTACAACCCTGTCTCACTTCCTTCCCAATGACTGCTTCCCCTTATGCCCCTCGACTCTTATAACTGCCATCTGCTGTACAAATTGTAAATAGCCTTTTGCTCCCTGTATTTGACGCCTGCCACCTTCAGAATTTGAAAGAGAGTATTCCAGTCAACATTGCCAAAAGCTTCCTCTAAGTCTACATATGCTAGAAACGTAAATTTGGCTTTCCTTAATCTATCTTCTACGGCCTTGCCGCAGTGGATACACCGGTTCCCGTGAGATCACCGAAGTTAAGCGCTGTTGGGCGTGGTCGGCACTTGGATGGGTTACCATCCAGGCCGCCATGCGCTGTTGCCATTTTCCGGGGTGCACTCGACCGAATAGTAGCGGCTTCGGACAAGAATACCGTCTTACGGCGGGGAGAGCGGTGTGCTGACCCCACGCCCCTCCTATCCACATCCTCCATGAGGATGACACGGCGGTCGGATGATCCCGGTAGGCCACTCGTGGCCTGAAGACGGAATGCTTAATCTATATTCTAAGATAAGTCGTAGGATCAATATAGCCTCGCTTGTTCCAACATATCTACGGAAACCAAACTGATCTTCCCCGAGGTCAGCTTCTACCAGTTTTTCCATTCGTCTGTAAAGAATTCGTGTTAGTAATTTGCAGCCATGGCTTATTAAACTGATAGTTCGGTAATTTTCACATCTGTCAACACCTGCTTTCTTTGGGATTGGAATTATTATATTCTTCTTGAAGTCTGAGGAGATTTCGCCTGTCTCATACATCTTGCTCACCAGATGGTAGAGTTTTATCATGGCTGGCTCTCCCAAAGCTATCAATATATCTAAAGGAATGTTGTCTACTCCCAGCGCCTTGTTTCAGCTGAGGTCTATCAGTGCACGCAGTATGATATCTCCCATTTTATCCACGTCTAATTTCTCTACCATTTCCATAATAATGCCCTCAGTTACATCGCCCTTCTATAGACCCTCCATATACTCCTTCCACTTTTATGTTTTTCCTTCTTTTCTTAAAATGGCTCTGAGCACTATGGGACTTAATTTCTGAGGTTATCAGTCCCCTAGAACTTAGAACTACTTAAACCCAACTAACCGAAGGACATCACACACATCCATGCCTGAGGCAGGATTCAAACCTGTGACCGTTGCGGTCGCGCGGTTCCAGACTATAGCTCCAAGAACCGCTCGGCCACCCCGGCTGGCTTCTTTTCTTAGAACTGGTTTTGCATCTGAGCTCTTGATATTCATACAGGTCTCTTTAATTTTCCTGTTGGCGGCATCTATCTTACCCCTAGTGATATACGCCTCTACATCCTTACATTTGTTCTCTAGCGATCCCTACTTAGCCATTTTGCACCTCTTGTCGATCTCATTTTTGTGATGTTTGGAGTCCTTTTTGGGTGCTTCATTTAGTGCGTTTTTACATTTTCTCCTTTCATCAATTAAACCGAATATCTCTTCTTTACTAGCCCACGTCGTTTTACCTATTTGATCCTGTGCTGTCTTCACTACTTCATCTCTCAAAGCTACTCATTCTTCAAAATGGTTCAAATGGCTCTGAGCACTATGGGACTCAACTGCTGAGGTCATTAGTCCCCTAGAACTTAGAACTAGTTAAACCTAACTAACCTAAGGACATCACACACATCCATGCCCGAGGCAGGATTCGAACCGGCGACCGTAGCGGTCTCGCGGTTCCAGACTGCAGCGCCAGAACCGCGCGGCCACTTCGGCCGGCTTACTCATTCTTCTTCCACTGTATTTATTTCCCTTGTTCTTGTCAACCGTTCCATAATGCTCTCTCCGAAACTCTCTAAAACCTCTGGTTCTTTAAGTTTATCCAGGTCGCATCTCCTAAAATACCACATTTTTGCACTTTTTTGAGTTTTAATCTACAGCTCATAACCCAGAAATTGTAATCAGAATCCACATCCTCCCCTGGAAATGTCTTACAATTTAAAACCTGGTTCCTAAATCTCTGTCCTACCATTATACAATCTATCTGCAACCTTGCAGTGCCTCTAGGCCTCTTCCATGTATACAATCTTCTTTCACGATTCTCAAACCAAGTGTTAGCTATCATTAAGTTGACAGGTGGCTTCCTCTTTCATTCCCTACCCCTATTCGATATTGACCCACTACTTTACCTTCTCTTCCATTTGCTACTATCGAATTCCAGTCTCCCATGACAATTTTCATCTGACTTCGGTATCTGCATAATTCCTTTTATCGCATCATACATTTCTTCAATTTCTCCATGAAGCACACACAAGAAGATTTCACAAACTAGTGTAAACATCGACGTACATGCTTTTCTATAGGACACGTCGTTTCAGAACACAGAGACCCTTGTCTTCCGCCAGGTTGCCGTTCCATCCGTGTCCTCGCCACCTGGTAGCGGGGCAGCCAGCGGGAGCACCGACGTTTAGTCGTCGATGAAGCAGGTCCAATCGGGAGCAAGCATCGGCGGCATCTTTGTCATAGACATCATGCTCGCCTTTGAGTGTAAAAGCAATTTATTCCCAAAATTAACTTTTGCACCCTCGACCATCTGGTCATTTTCAAATGGAATACTGTGAAACCCACATGCTTCTGCACATGACAGTATTTTAGAATGTGTTACATATTCCTACACAAGGTAGTATTCCTCTATACTAGGAGAAAAGTTTCTATAATTTTGTGTGCGAAAACCAATACGTGACATATGGACCGTTTTCACAGGAGATGGCATCGTAGCTCGCCGCAATATACAGAATGGTCCACTGATCGTGGCCCGGGCCAAATATCTCACGACATAAGCGTCAAACGAAAAAACTACAAAGATTGAAACTTGTCTAGCTTGAAGGGGGAAACCAGATGGCGCTATGGTTGGCCCGCTAGATTGCGCTGCCATAGGTCAAACGGATATCAACTGCGTTTTTTTAAATAGGAACCCTTATTTTATATTACACATTCGTGTAGTACGGAAAGAAATATGAATGTTTTAGTCGGACTACTATTTTCGCTTTGTGGTATATGACGCTGTAATAGTCACAAACATATGGTTCACAATTTTAGACGAACAGTTGGTAACAGGTAGGCTTTTTAAATTAAAATACAGAACGTAGGTACGTTTGAACATTTTATTTCGGTTGTTCCAATGTGATACATGTACCTTTTTGAACTTGTCATTTCTGAGAACGCATGCTGTTACAGCGTGATTACCTGTAAATACCACATTAATGCAATAAATGCTCAAAATGATGTCCGTCAACTTCAATGCATTTGGCAATACGTGTAACGACATTCCTCTCAACAGCGAGTAGTTCGCCTTCCGTAATGTTCGCACATGCATTGACAATGCGCTGACGCATGTTGTCAGGCGTTGTCGGTGGATCACGATAGCAAATATCCTTCAAGTTTCCCCACAGAAAGAAATCGGGGGACGTCAGATCCGGTGAACGTGCGGGCCATGGTATGGTGCTTCGACGACCAATCCACCTGTCATGAAATATGCTTTTCAATACCGCTTCAACCGCACGCGAGCTACGTGCCGGACATCCATCATGTTGGAAGTACATCGCCATTCTGTCATGCAGTGAAACATCGTGTAGTAACATCGGTAGAACATTACGTAGGAAATTAGCATACACCGCACCATTTAGATAGCCATCGATAAAATGGGGGCCAATTATGCTTCCTCCCTTAATGCCGCACCATACAATAACCCGCCAAGGTCGCTGATGTTCCACTTGTCGCGGCCATGGTTGTTTTTCCGTTGCCCAATAGTGCATGTTATGCCGGTTTACGTTACCGCTGTTGGTGAACGACGCTTCGTCGCAAAATAGAACGCGGGGAAAAAATCTGTCATCGTCACGTAATTTCCCTTGTGTCCAGTGGCAGAACTGTACACGACGTTCAAAGTCGTCGCCATGCAATTGCTGGTGCATAGAAATATGGTACGGGTGCAATCGATGTTGATGTAGCATTCTCAACACCGACGTTCTTTAGATTCCCGATTGTCGCGCAATTTGTCTGCTACTGATGTGCGGATTAGCCGCGACAGCAGCTAAAACACCTACTTGGGCATCATCATCTGTTGCAGGTGGTGGTTGACGTTTCATACGTAGCTTTACACTTTCTGTTTCCTTAAATAACGTAACTATCCGGCGAACGGTCCGGAGACTTGGAAGATGTCGTCCAGGATACCGAGCAGCGTACATAGCACACGCCCGTTGGGAATTTTGATCACAATAGCCATACATCGATACGATATCTATCTTTTCCGCAATTGGTAAACGGTCCATTTTAACACGGGTAATGAATCACGAAGCAAATACCGTCCGCAGTGGCGGAATGTTACGTGATACCACGTACTTATACGTTTGTGACTATTACGAGGTGCATTCAAGATCTAAGGCCTCCGATTTTTTTTCTCCGGACTGAAAAGAGATAGAAACATGCGCATTGTTTTAAAATGAGGCCACGTTCATTGTCAATACGTCCAGAGATGGCAGCACCGTACGGCAGATGGAATTTTACCGCCAGCGGCGAAAATGACAACTGTTTTAAATACTTAAAATGGCGACGTTTTCCTTACTTGAACAGCATGCAATCATTCGTTTTCTGAATTTGCGTGGTGTGAAACCAATTGAAATTCGTCGACAGTTGAAGGAGACATTTGGTGATGGAGTTATCGATGTGTCGAAAGTGCGTTCGTGGGTGCGCCAGTTTAATGAAGGCAGAACATCGTGTGACAACAAACCGAAACAACCTCGGGCTCGCACAAGCCGGTCTGACGACATGATCGAGAAAGTGGAGAGAATTGTTTCGGGGGATCGCCGAATGACTGTTGAACAGATCGCCTCCGGAGTTGGCATTTCTGTGGGTTCTGTGCACACAATCCTGCATGACGACCTGAAAATGCGAAAAGTGTCATCCAGGTGGGTGCCACGAATGCTGACGGACGACCACATGGCTGCCCGTGTGGCATGTTGCCAAGCAATGTTGACGCGCAACGACAGCATGAATGGGACTTTCTTTTCGTCGGTTGTGACAATGGATGAGACGTGGGTGCCATTTTTCAATACAGAAACAAAGCGCCCGTCAGCTCAATGGAAGCACACAGATTCACCGCCACCAAAAAAATTTCCGGTTACCGCCAGTGCTGAAAAAAACGATGGTGTCCATGTTCCGGGACAGCGAAGGCGTAATCCTTACCCATTGCGTTCCAAAGGGCACTACGGTAACAGGTGCATCCTACGAAAATGTTTTGAAGAACAAATTCCTTCCCGCACTGCAACAAAAACGTCCCGGAAGGGCTGCGCGTGTGCTGTTTCACCAAGACAACGCACCCGCACATCGAGCTAACGTTACGCAACAGTTTCTTCGTGATAACAACTCTGAAGTGATTCCTCGTGCTCCCTACTCACCTGACCTGGCTCCTATTGACTTTTGGCTTTTTCCAACAATGAAAGACACTCTCCGTGGCCGCACATTCACCAGCCGTGCTGCTATTGCCTCAGCGATTTTCCAGTGGTCAAAACAGATTCCTAAAGAAGCCTTCGCCGCTGCCATGGAATCATGGCGTCAGCGTTGTGGTAAATGTGTACGTCTGCAGGGCGATTACGTCGAGAAGTAACGCCAGTTTCATCGATTTCGGGTGAGTAGTTAAATCGGAGGCCTTAGAACTTGAATGCACCTCGTACAGCGTCATCTATCACAAAGCGAAAAAAATGGTCTAACTAAAACATTCATATTTGTTTACGTACTACACGAATATGTAATAAAAATGGGGGTTGCTATTTAGAAAAACGCAGTTGATATCCGTTTGACCTATGGCAGCGCCATCTAGCGAGCCAACCATACCGCCATCTGGTTTCCCCCTTTAAGCTAGACGAGTTTCGTTCTTTGTAGATTTTCGTTTGATGCTTATTTCATGAGATATTTGGCCCGGTCACTATCAATGGACCACCCTGTATATAGCAGGGCCAGCGAAATGCTGTGCACTGCGCAAATGTGCGGAAGTACAGCAGAAAGGCGCACATATCAGCCAAAGAGCAAAGCAGAGTAGTGTCGTCTGTGACTAGACACGCATATCAAATGAACGGCCACGGTTCCGCTTCCCTGTTTACGCAGTACCAGGAGGACCGAAGCGCACACAATCTAGCTTCCCCGTGGCGACTGTAGACTTAGGTGAGATGAACTAGGAAATGGCGAGTATTGTGAAAAAGCAAAGAACGGGAGATCTGCATTCTTCTTTAGAGCCTTTTGGTGAAAATTCGCAGTGTCTGCTGTGCCACCGAGTAATAGGCGGCCAGTGCAAGTTCACGACTGTAAGACTCTAAAACTCATACCATATAGAAGAGTGTAATGTACAAGCCGAAATTAAATTCGCTTAAAAATGGATAAACCACATCAACAGGTTTTTAATGTAAGTCGTAATAACTGACACCTCTTGAACTCTTCCTTTCTTGTGCGTCATTCGTATCTGTTTTACCGTGTAACCTACTGTTTTCAATTTTCTATAATGACAATCGAAATACATCTTCACTGCGAGCAAGTTTCAAAATTGCATTAAGGTGAGCAAGATCCGGGAAACCGTTTCCCAAAAGGTAGTTTGTAAAAACTGTCTCACTGATACTGCAGAGCTTTTGTATCCCACGAACGTTAGCAGATTTCAAGAAATCGGCGTTTCCAAACAAACAGTGAAACGACGCATCAGTGTTATGGCCGGCGATGTGCACAGGTAGTTAATAAATAAATTTAAGGACTCGGTTACTTTTTCTGTTAGGCTGAACGAACAGATCTTTCAGATACAGCTCAGGTAGTGATATACATACCAGGTGTCGGTAATGCTCAGGGTGTGGTACACGACGTTTTGGACTTAGTGCCCTTGAAAGGGTCCGTGACGGCTGTAGACCTGCTCCAAGCCGTCCAGCAAGCGATTGATGGTATCCTTATGGATTGGATTTTAGATTAGATTGTTTGGGGGAAGAGACCAAACAGCAAGGTCATCCATCTCATAGGATTAGGGAAGGACAGGGAAGGAAGTCGGCCGTGCCCTTTCAATGGAACCATCCCGGCATTTGTCTGGAGTGATTTAGGGAAATCGTGGAAAACCTAAATCAGGATGGCCGGACGCGGGGTTGAACCGCCGTCCTCCCGAGTGCGAGTCCAGTGTGCTAACCACTGCGCCACCTCGCTCGGTTATGGATTGGAATCGATTAATCTCAATGACTACGGATGGAACATGAATGTGCTTAAAAATGTTATTACGAGGGCAAAGAGTATGTGGTATGCTAATAGAATAGCTAATTCACAGGATAAAATTAAAACCATATGGCCAGTTGTGAAGGAAGTGTCTGGTCAGCAGCACAAGGTTGACGATATAAAGTCAGTTCGCAGAAAAAATATTTCTGTTACTGATAAATCAGATAATGTACAGTATTTAACAATCATTTTCTGAGAATTGCTGGTAAATTAAAGGAAAATTTAGTTCCTACAGCAAATTATATAACTTTCTTGGCAAGTGCCTTTCCGAGATTGATGTCTAAAATACTCCTCTGTGATACAGACAAGAGGGAAATTGTCAATAATTAAATCACTGAAGACTAAGGACTCTCATGGTTATAATGGAGTGTCTAGCAGAATATTAAAATACTGTGCTCCACATGTATTTAGCCATATTTGTAATTTTTCCTTTAGGAATGGACAGTTTCCTGAGCGATTAAAGAGTAGTAAAGCCGCTTTATAAAAAGGGAAAAAGGGATAATGTAGATAATTTTAGACCTATTTCCATGCCATCAGTGTTTGCAAAAATTATTGAAAAGGCTGTGTATGTAAGGATAACTGATCATTTTAAATAACACGATTTTCTATCAAATGTACAGTTCGGCTCTAGAAGTCGTTTAACAACTGAAAATGCTATAATCTCTTTTCTCTGTGAGGTACTGGATGGGCTAAACAAAAAGTTTCGATCGCTTGGCATATTTTTTTTATTTAACTAAGGCATTTGATGGTATTGATCACAAAATATTGCGCCAGAAGTTGGACCATTACGGAATACGGGGAGTAGCTCACAATTGGTTCACCTCTTACCTTAGCAACAGGTAGCAAAAGGTCATTATTCACAATGTTGATAACAGCTGTGATGTGGGGTCTGAGTGGCGTGCGGTCTAGTGGGGGGTGCCCCAGGGGTCATTGTTGGGGCCGCTTCTGTTCCTTATTTATATAAATGATGTGCCCTCTAGTATTACGGGAAACTCAAATATTTCTGTTTCCTGATGACACTAGCTTGGTAGTAAAGGATGTTGTGTGCAACATTGGCTCGGTTTCAAATAGTGCAATAGTGCAGCACATGACCTAAGTTCATGAAATGTAGAAAAACTAACGCTAAATCACAGTAAGACTGTCAGTTTTTACAATTTTCTAATACACAATTCAACAAAACCTGGCGTTTAAATTTCACAGAACAGGCATATGATTAGTGAAACTGAACACTTCAAATTTGTAGGTGTGGAGATAGACAGTAAGCTCTCGTGGAACGCTCACGTTCAGGATCTTGTTCAAAGACTTAATACTGCTATTTTTACTAATCGAACGTTATCAGAAGTGAGTGATCGTTCGACACGAAAATTAGTCTAATTTGCTTATTTTCATTCCGTTATGTCGTATGGTATTATATTTTGGGGTAGCTCTTCCCATTCTAAAAGAATATTTTTGACTCAGAAACGGGTGGTTCGGGCCATGAGTGGTGTAAGTTCACGAACCTCTTGTCGACCCCTGTTCACCAGTCTGGGTATTTTGACACTGGCCTCTCAATATATATATTGCTTACTGTAATTTCTTGTTAACAATATTAGCTTATTCCGAAGAATAACCAGCTTTCACTCGGTTAATACTCGGCAGAAATCAAACCTGCATTCGGATCGAACTTAACTCTTGTATAAAAAGGTGTGCAGTATATTGCTGCATCCATTTTCAATAAGCTACCACTCGAATTCAAAAATCTTAGCAGTAATCCACGCGCTTTCAAACCTAAACTGAAGAGTTTCCTCATGGGTCACTCCTTCTGTCGAGGGGTTCCTTGAAAAATTAAGCTGATTCTTATTGTATTGTTGATTGCTTTACTTAAACTTGTGGACTGACATTTTTCGGGTTCATGAACATTTATTTTTTATCTGTTATTACTTTTATATCGTAATTTCATGTACTGACACGTTCCATGACCTTGGAGATTTGCTCCTCAATTTGGTCCTATGCAACTTGACGTGTAAATAAATAAATAAATAAATAAATAAATAACATCGGCAGTGCGAGGCCGTCAGAGGACCCCTAGCACAGCTGCACAAAAAGGCAGGACGCACAGAAGAGACGGAATTCACTGCGTTCTTCATCGAGGGCGCTTTGTGCAATGTCAGTAACGTAGGAAAACGTCATACAAACTGTTGTACGAACGGTGAACTGCCTGAAAACACGTGGGCTTACGCGTCGTCAGTTTCGGCAGTTCTTGGAGGAATTAGGAGAAGAGTACGGCGACATACCTTACTATAATGAGGAACGCAGGCTCAGTCGAAGTAAAACGCTGAGAAGATTTTTTTTACTTACGTTTGGCCGCGATACATTTCTTACGTGGTAAGTGAAACAGTGAACCTAAATTAGAAAACCCTTGCTGGATATCAGACCTAGCATTTCTCGCGCACAAGACGTCTCACATGAATCGAGTGAACGTCAGTTTGTAACTTGAAAATACTTTAATTTCTGACATGCAAGAAAACGTAAATGCATTTGAAAGGAAGCTTGCTCTTCGGGAGAGCCGACAACTGTCTAAAGACAATGCACATTTCCCTACTCTTGGTTTTATCCACGAAAATTTCAAGAATACGTGTTAATAATTGTAAAAATTTAGGAGCAATTTTGATCACGATTCGTAGACGTTATGAATGCGTCTTATGACGTTCGTTGTCTTGTGTGGCCGTCTTCAGCATCAGTTGAAGATGCTCCGAATCATCTGCAGAGGGGACCGATCGACCTGCAGTGCAATACATTGGACAAGTTCTTTGCAGTTCGAAATACAAAAGAATTCCACGAAAACTTTCCACAGCAAGAATTCTCACGCCTGCAGAAGGAAGCCGGGAGAATAATGTCCATGCTTGGATCTACTTATGTTTGTGAAAATTTTTTCTCTATAGTGAAAACGAATAAATTAAGGTTTGTATCGACTGTTAGTAACGAAAATCTTAGCAACTGCTTGCTTTTATCAATGTGCCGTGCTTATGTGCCCGACACTGACCTTGTCGTTACTCATCACCAATGATAAATATGTTTCGGGTTTCTTCCTTTTTCTAATTTAGAAGAGTTATTTACTAACTGTGCCTCATCCTGCTCCTTGGTGGACATTGTTATCTGACAAATTTTTTATTAAACCGGTTGTTCGACGTACACTTACAAGCTAAAAAAATTATCGTTTAATTATTTAGAGACATGTTTGATATCGTTGTCATAGATACCTAACGTGGGTGTAAAACCAATCCGGCCTATTTATGACCCTTTGTTTTTGTCAGGCTACCTGCCATTTGGAAAGCGGTTGCACTCAACGTCTGTTATATTCACTTGTAAATTATAGATTGTAGCAATCAGTCGCTTAAATTTTATTATGCATATCTAGATTTCAGCACTATTATTTTCGCTCAACGCATGTAAGTCACTGTTGACCGGGCTTCACCCACAGTTCATTTAATACAGTATTCAGGACGAGGATTGGTACCGACAGGGCATACAAGCCCTTGTTTCGCGCTAGAAGCCACAGAACGGGACGAAGGTTACGTGGAAAAATAGGGTATGTAGATAAAACACTATTTTTTCGTGTGTGTAATTCTGATTATGTTTAATAAATAATCGTTGAAGTAAAAATGCGGTGCATTACTTTCTGGGCAACCCTCGTACTTACTAATGTGTCTAGTTCTGAATTAATTTATTGGTCTGTTTCGAAGCGGGTAATGAAGCAATTTCTAAGACTACTGCAGGTACTAACACAATTTGGAGAAGACTTTTCTTGAGGTATTTAACATTTGCTGCCTGTATGCCTCCCTTTTATTATCGGCGATGTACTGGACAAAGCACAACATATGTATGTAAGGGGTGGACTATCTGAGGAACCTGCAACATCAACGGCATTAAAGCTACTAATGGACAAAAAATAATCATAGATAACTCATACAATCAATGAAATGAAATGATCGTGTGGCACTTATGGCCGGCATTCCCCATTCAGGGAAGATGGGCTGCCGAGTTGCAAGTCTTATTTCAGGCGATGCCACATTGGGCGGCTTGTGTGTCGTGATGAGATGATGATGAGGACAGCGTAACAACCAGTCCACGAGCGCAGAAAAACTCCAACCCCGCTGGGAATCAAACACGGTCCCCTCTGCTTGGTAGGCAAACATGTTACCTCTCAGCTAAGCAGGTGGACTAAATAACTGCAATGGAAATGGAAATGAGCGTTTGGCGTCATTGGCCGGGAGGCCCCGTACGGGGCAGGTCCGGCCGCCTCGGTGCTGGTCTTATTACATTCGACGTCACATTGGGCGACCTGCGCGCCGGATGGGGATGAAATTATGATGAAGACAACACGACACCCAGTCCCTGAGCGGAGAAAATCCCCGACCCAGCCGGGAATAGAACCCAGGCCCGTAGGACGGCAGTCCGTCACGCTGACCGTTCAGCTACAGGGGCGGACAATAACTGCAATGATCTTTTGAAATTAGTTTAGTATCTGAAACAGAATCGAATCGTTTAGTTTTTACCCCTCAGGGGGTAATTAACCACAGGTTGGGGACCACTAGCCGGCCGTTGTGGCCGAGCGGTTCTAGGCGCTTCAGTCTGGAACCACGCGACCGCTACCGTTGCAGGTTCGAACCCTGCCTCGGGCATGGGTGTGTGTGATGTCCTTAGGTTAGTTAAGGTTTAAGTAGTTCTGTTCTAGGGGACTGATGACCTCAGATGTTAAGTCCCATAGTGCTCAGAGCCATTTGAACCATTTTTTTGACTTTTTTGAGGTTCATGATCCATTTTTATCTTTTATAACGTTGATTTTGTAATTTCATGTACTGACACGTTCCACGATCTTGGAGATTTGTTCCTCAATTTGGTCTTACGGAAGTTGACGAGTAAATACAGAAATAAAATAAAAACTCAATTAGGCCTCGAGACCACAGTCTCCACTCGCCAGTGCGCGAGCTGCGACGCGGCCAGCTCACCTTTGGTCGTGTCCGCACCGGCTGCAGCAGCGCCTCCACGTTGGCGTCGTCGTCGCCGCTGAGCGTGGAGCACGTGGAGCAGTCGGAGGCCTTCCTCTCGGGCGTCAGCAGGCCCCCGTCGACGTCCGTGTCGGCGGCGGACAGCCCGCTGCACGAGCTGCCGCACTCGCTCAGCTGGTCGCCGTCGTCGGCCCCCGCGTCGCCCCCGCCCTCCCCCGGCGGCCCGCAGTACGGCACGTCGTCCGAGTAGTCGCTCACCACCACCGAGGGCGTCCTCCAGTAGCGCGCCTGCCCCGGCGGGCCCTCCTCCCCGTCGTCGAAGCTCTGCGTCGACTGCCGCCTCAGTTCCACGACGCAGTCTTCCGACTCCCCCGCGAGGTCCTCGTGGTCGCCGTGGTGCAACACGGTATCCCGCTCCGGGTCGAACTTCATACCTGGGCGCCCGGGCAGGTACAGACCTCCCAGAGTCCCAATCTCTGGTCGTTGCCTCTCCAGCTCTTCGTCCACCTGTTCACCGAACATCTCCCCAGTATTCCAGGAACTCCATCTTTTCGACCTAGTGTCGGTGCCGAAGTCGTCAGTCCAGGAGGTGGCGGGAACAATATCTCCTTGGCGACCCTGCCAGGAACACTCCCGGTCGTCTTCGCCGGTTACCGAAGAGGCTTTCCTCGATTCGGCCCAGTCTCGGTCGCTCGGTAGGTCCGCCGGCTCGTCTCTGGCGACCTCCCACTCCGAGGCGTGGTTCCTCCTGATCTCTGCACACAAGTCTTCAGTGCTCGCCGAAGTGACCTTGCCAGTCTCGCACCACTTACTACAGACTTCCAAGTTCTTGCCGCGGTCCGATCCGTTGCCGTGCGACCCGACGGAACGGAAAATCTCGTCTCTGTCTACAATTTCTGGCGCCTCAGACGCCCTCCTAGTACTGCCCAATATTTCTGTCTCATTCTGCTCACTGACTCTCGAAAGAGAATACCACTGTCGTCTTTCGTCACCAGTGACGTGCTCGTGAATATTGGCACGAATCGCCACACGTTCATCTTGAGCCGTTTTATCATCTTCAGATAATACGAGAGTTTTCTCTTCACCAAACCAGTCTTTCGTCTGTAGGCCACTGCCATCACTAACCTCTGTCAGCCCTCTGAGCTTCAGCAACCCGACACCTCGCGTCACTTTCAAGACGTCGCGTTCTTGCCCCTCTTCGATGCTGACACCGCTGTCCAGTCTAGCGACAGTCGGTTTCTTGAAACTGTCTACGGTAGCAGGCCACGATGACAGAGAGTGCTGACGGTTGTAACAAGCTGGTGAGACATCTTCGGGGCCAAGTCCACTGTCGTAACGCCCGTCGTCAGGGGGAGGTGAAATGGGAACTTCGGTGTCCTCATTCCAGTGATGCCTCCCTTCCTTCTTGTCGAATGCCAGGTCGCACAGTGTCGTCTGCTGATGGTGACTGGCAGCTGTCTGGTTTGGGATGTGCTGGAGGGCAAGTGGTGGATGAGCGCGTGCTTCCACTGGTGCCGAAAGGTCAATAGCGGTGCTGAAACAATAACAGAAACAATGACAGTTGTCATATGATAGGAAAACCTATACACAACAAGAACATTAAAAAATAAACAGTTCTGATTTACACACGTTTTATGTACTTTTTTTATGCAGTAGGTGTACATAGTTTTCAGGGTACAAATGAAATATGTAAGTAGAGGACAGTGATAGAAGTAAATAATCTTAATAAACAGCAGTTCTGAAACTACGTGTTTCCCGTTTACAGCATATTATGACTGACTACATCGAGAATTGTAGGAGAATCCCCGACAATCCAAATTACAGATATGCACTTGAGTACGAACATATTCCAACCACTGTTCGCATGGCCACCTTCCATGCAAAAAGCAGGTTTCATCACATCTCCCCTTTGACGCCAGTACACATTCAGAAATTCCACGCAAGTTCCAAATCCACTGGCAGACATTCACAGTGCTTTCCCAGTATTCTTCGAGACAATCGACAGCGCTAGAATGCACCAGAGGTTTTAAATTTCCCCACGCCCAAAATAATCCAACTCATCCAAGTCAGAGGACCTGGCTCATGCCATTGACGAGCCACAGTCGATGCACTTGCTATCGAAAATGCATGCTACAGATTCCCGATTAGCCAAATGAAAGTGTGCCAATTCACCATCGTGCGTGCACCACATATGCATCCTCCCAACATAAGAAACATTATTCAAATAGTTTGTGTTGCAGGGAATTAAAGTACACATCAGCAGTAAGTTGGCCAGGCAGGAAATGTGGCGCTGTCAGTCCATCACCAAAGACGCCGGCTGGAATGTTAATGGAAAATCTCACCTCATGTGTCGTCTCAATGTGTTAATGTTCATAATATCACCGGGGGTAAAGCACGCTTCATGTATAAGTAACATGTGCAAGTGGAATTATGGATCATTCCCACTTTGAGTAAGGGATCCATTGGCAGAAACCAAACTGGCCTTGAATCTCAGGTGCGGCCAGGGCCTGCACAATTTTTACGTGATGACTGTCCCTCATGTGATAATCACCATACTGTGGAGAGCGGACCGCGATCTGCCACAGCCGGCCGCTGTGGCCGTGCGGTTCTAGGCGCTTCAGTATGGAATTGCGTGACCGCTACAGTCGCAGGTTCGAATCCTGCCTCGGTCATGGATGTGTGTGATGTCCTTAGGTTAGTTAGGTTTAAGTAGTTCTAAGTTCTAGGGGACTGATGACCTCAGATGTTAAGTCCCATAGTGCTCAGAGCCATTTGAACCTTTTTTTTTTTTTAATCTGCCACAGCATTCCCTCTGGTACCCGCTCCTGGCACAGCGTCCAGTTGTTCTAATTCACGCTCCTCCATTCGTGGTGTTGACAATTTTCTTGGTCTGCCGGCATGTTAGGTTTAAGTGGACGGGTCTCACAAAGGCGGCGACGGGAGCTAGAGGACACTCCGCAGTATGGCTGTCTTCTGCGAGGACACGCTACATGACGCAGTCGTGCTGCCTGCCATGCACTCCATTAGCACGCCCACGCATGAAGTGGATGCCATCCATTTCTTCACTCGAAGATGTGTGTGAGCCCATAGCAATAGCCTCAAGAGCTACACATGCATAGTGCGTTTTCTGTTCACTGTAGGAACATGCCTGGAGGTGTTGTACCAATGGTATCACGTGTGCATACGTCGTACTGACAAAAATGATTGGTTACTGGACCTATGTTTATTAGGATTATTTGCGTGTTTCGTTGTCCTTTACTAGAAATGTCAGTGCAGACACGTTCTATATACTGTAATTTGCCTCAGCTTTCAGTGGATACACATTGAGTGGCAGCTCGTTCTGTACCGTATTAGAACTATGATCAAGTACACAGGTGAATTTTTTGCACCGAGTACAAGCTCTAGGTATTGATCGATGAGAGGGTACGGAACAAAAAAGGTCTAATGAAGTTAAGCCTGTAAATGCATGGTTTCCGTCCTAGATACCATTTATTCAATCATACATTATTACAGGGAATGCGATCAAGTACGTGCTGTACCATGCAGCCACAGTTACAGTATCTGTTGAAAATTGTTTCCATGTGCCTCAACACATGCCTGTATGAACTGTAGCATGTTCTACCTCAGTATTGGTTAACAATAGTCTTGGTTGCAATTTTAGTTTTTTTTATTTTTCAACGACGCGTTTAGCCTTATTTAGGCATCTTCAGGTTATCTTTTCTAGATGGACGCATCAAATCTTGCAGATCTTGGTGCCTCTCGCGTCCATCTAGAAAAGATAACCTGAAGATGCCTAAATAAGGCGAAACGAGTAGTTGAAAAATAAAAAACTAAAATTGCAATCAAGACTGTTTTTAACCAATACTGTTAAGCACTGGTTTGCTGTATGCCACATATGGATATGGATTAAAAGACTCTCTATGTTCTACGTCACACGTTCACATCAGCCAGGAGCGTCAAGGCGACATGAATATGCTGCTCCAGTGTCTCCACATCTGGAATGGG
This sequence comes from Schistocerca piceifrons, assembly GCF_021461385.2. Classification (NCBI taxonomy): domain Eukaryota; kingdom Metazoa; phylum Arthropoda; class Insecta; order Orthoptera; family Acrididae; genus Schistocerca; species Schistocerca piceifrons. Next base: position 169,832,692 of record NC_060146.1, read on the forward strand.
CTCCGCATACACGATACTTCTGAGATGGGACCATAACCAGAAATCGCACAGATCGAGAACCAGTGAATGAGCAAAGCCATGCAACTGGACCATCTCGTCCAGTCCATCGACGAGGGAAGTCACGACTGAGATGCGTCCGGACGTTAACCTCAAAGTGGGCTGGAGCACCGTCGTGTAGAACCACATACCCCTTCGAATTCTCAATGGTACTTCTCCTAACAGGGGAGGCAAAGTCACCAGCAAGAAATGCCGATATTTCGGGCCTGTTAGTCGGCATGGAAGGAAGACTGGTCACAAAATATGGCCGCCAATCATCCCGGACCACACATTCCTACTGCACCGATGCTGAGGATTCGCTGTCACCATACCATGGAGGTTCTGCACACTATCCCAGAGACGACTGTTATGAAAACTGAAGATATCACTCTGCGTAAAGGTGGCGTCATCTGTGAATGGGATGGATGACACAAATCCCAGAATCGTAGTTCCTGGTGAAGAAACCAGTGACAAAACGGCTCCCAATGTGGAAAGTCTGTCACTATTAAGCCCTGCACACGCTGTAAGTGATAAGGGCAGTAACAATTGTCATGGAGAAGGTTCCACAAGATCGTCTGGCTTACCCTCCACTGGTGGGCGAAGTGCCAGGTACTGACACGGCGGTTGGTTTCCACAGTGTTAATCTTATTTTCCTCCAAGTCTGGTATCCAAACATTTCGGGTATGTCCTTCATGATTTCCTCAATCCTGAACCGACTCTGTCTCAAACGGCGAAACACTGTTGCGAACATTGAATGTTGTGGTTGTTGTCGGCAGGAGTATGTCTCCTGATACAATCTTGCTGCCCGCTACCCGTTGCCATTTGTCTTTCCGTAAGTAAACACTATGTCGGCAAACTCTCGATTCGAATATGGAACCATTGCGTACAACGATGTATCACGTCCACTACAAGTTGATTCAGCAAGAGAAGTGAATCGGACACAACATTACCAACGACTGCGGAAGCAGAGGGCACTAGGGCATGGTGTTTGAAGAAGCGTACCACCTTCTATGGAAAAAACCATGCATACTGTAACTGCAGCCTCATGGTACAGCGCGTATTAGACTGCAGTTTCTGTAACAAAGTATGATTGAATAATGGTCTCTAGCATGTAAATCATGCATTTACGAACGTGAGTTCATTAGACCTTTAATGTTCCGTATTCTCTTGTTGAACAATTCCTAGAGTTTGTACACGGTGGAAAAATCAGCCCGTAGACGCATATTTCACGTTACAATGCTATGTTCCAGTATTTCATATATTGCATTCGTTGTTAACTTTTTTCTATAGACTTTTATCTGCTCTTTGTAATGGTTCAAATGGCTGTAAGCACCATGGGACTTAACTTCTGAGGTCATCAGTCCCCTAGACTTAGAACTACTTAGACCTAACTAACCTAAGGACATCACACACATCCATGCCCGAGGCAGGATTAGAACCCGCGACGGTAGCAGCAGCGCGGTTCCGGACTGAAGCGCCTAGAACCGCTCGGCCACAGCGGCCGGCTGCTCCTTATAATATACTCGCATCTACAAAACTGTTGCTCGCTCTAGTACGTCATGCAGATGTTTTGCTATTTTATCTACTCCTTGTAATATACTCGCATCTACAGAACTGTTGCTCGCTCTAGTATGTGGTGCAGATGTGTTGCTATTGAACCGCTCGGAAGATGTCCTTTGAGATTGTAAGTGAATGAACACACAGTTACCACAAGTGCTTCCTATAGGTACAACCCCGCAAACGAATGGATTGCAGAATTTCAGGAAAGCAAGCGCTTGTAGGGAGGCACTAGACACATCTGTGGAACAATAGAATGAACATCCATCTGGAGATTCGCGACTAGCGATCGGGTCTGCATCATCACGTTGGGCGCAGAACGCTTGTCAACCAGGCAAGTTTCCGAAGTTCGTATGGGAGTCGAAATGATATGGTGCTTACATGGAATCAGTTCCCACTGACAGACATTACTGAGGATTTAACACCGCACAGGCCGTCCACGGTCGACATGTGCACTGGATGATCGATGTATCCGACTTTAGGGTCAAAGGAACCGTGGACCGAGTGGCCCAGAACTGAATTCGGCCTTCGAAGAGGCGTCGTGTATCGCACCAAACTGTTAGGAGACAACTGCAGGATGCGAAGTTCCATTCCCGACGGCCGTGGCAAGCAGCACATCGTACACAACACCGCGCACTCCGTAAGAGGTAGGTAAGAAATCGTGTAGAATGAGCGCTCCAGGAATGATGACGTCGGTTGTTGTTTACACTTGAAACTCGGATATGTTTGTACTACGATAATAGCAAAATGGTTCAAATGGCTCTGAGCACTATGCGACTTAACTTCTGAGGTCATCAGTCGCCTAGAACTTAGAACTAATTAAACCTAACTAACCTAAGGACATCACACACATCCGTACCCGAGGCAGGATTCGAACCTGCGACCGTAGCGGTCACGCGGTCCCTGACTGTAGCGCCTTTAACCGCGCGGCCACACCGGCCGGCCGATAATAGCAGACAATGTACACTCCTGGAAATTGAAATAAGAACACCGTGAATTCATTGTCCCAGGAAGGGGAAACTTTATTGACACATTCATGGGGTCAGATACATCACATGATCACACTGACAGAACCACAGGCACATAGACACAGGCAACAGAGCATGCACAATGTCGGCACTAGTACAGTGTATATCCACCTTTCGCAGCAATGCAGGCTGCTATTCTCCCATGGAGACGATCGTAGAGATGCTGGATGTAGTCCTGCGGAACGGCTTGCCATGCCATTTCCACCTGGCGTCTCAGTTGGACCAGCGTTCGTGCTGGACGTGCAGACCGCGTGAGACGACGCTTCATCCAGTCCCAAACATGCTCAATGGGGGACAGATCCGGAGATCTTGCTGGCCAGGGTAGTTGACTTACACCTTCTAGAGCACGTTGGGTGGCACGGGATACATGCGGACGTGCATTGTCCTGTTGGAACAGCAAGTTCCCTTGCCGGTCTAGGAATGGTAGGACGATGGGTTCGATGACGGTTTGGATGTACCGTGCACTATTCAGTGTCCCCTCGACGATCACCAGTGGTGTACGGCCAGTGTAGGAGATCGCTCCCCACACCATGATGCCGGGTGTTGGCCCTGTGTGCCTCGGTCGTACGCAGTCCTGATTGTGGCGCTCACCTGCACGGCGCCAAACACGCATACGACCATCATTGGCACCAAGGCAGAAGCGACTCTCATCGCTGAAGACGACACGTCTCCATTCGTCCCTCCATTCACGCCTGTCGCGACACCACTGGAGGCGTGAGAGGAAGACGGCCTAACGGTGTGCGGGACCGTAGCCCAGCTTCATGGAGACGGTTGCGAATGGTCCTCGCCGATACCCCAGGAGCAACAGTGTCCCTAATTTGCTGGGAAGTGGCGATGCGGTCCCCTACGGCACTGCGTGGATCCTACGGTCTTGGCGTGCATCCGTGCGTCGCTGCGGTCCGGTCCCAGGTCGAGGGGAACGTGCACCTTCCGCCGACCACTGGCGACAACATCGATGTACTGTGGAGACCTGACGCCCCACGTGTTGAGCAATTCGGCGGTACGTCCACCCGGCCTCCCGCATGCCCACTATACGCCCTCGCTCAAAGTCCGTCAACTGCACATACGGTTCACGTCCACGCTGTCGCGGCATGCTACCAGTGTTAAAGACTGCGATTGAGCTCCGTATGCCACGGCAAACTGGCTGACACTGACGGCGGCGGTGCACAAATGCTGCGCAGCTAGCGCCATTCGACGGCCAACACCGTGGTTCCTGGTGTGTCCGCTGTGCCGTGCGTGTGATCATTGCTTGTACAGCCCTCTCGCAGTGTCCGGAGCAAGTATGGTGGGTCTGACACACCGGTGTCAATGTGTTCTTTTTTCCATTTCCAGGAGTGTATTTGGAGACAACTCAGTAGTATGGGGCGCCTGACACACTATCACATGTGCAACAAGGTGGTGGTGGAGTGATGTTCTGAGGTGGCCTTATATCGGGCCAACGTTCACCTCTCTACACCTACATCCACACAGATTCTCCGCAAGCCACAGTTCGGTGCGTGGCGGAGGGTACCCTGTATCGTTACTAGTCCTTTCCTTTCCTGTTTCACAAATAGACTCTGTATGCCTCCATATGAGCCCTAATTTCTCGAATCTTATCTTTGTGGTCCCTACGCAAAATATATGTTGGCGGCAGTAGATCCATTCGGCAGTTGGCTTCAAATGTCGGTTGCCTAACTTTTCTCAATGGTTTTCCTCGAAAAGAACGTCGCCTTCCCTCCAGGGGTGTACACTTGAGTTCCCGAAGCATTTCTGCAGCACTTACGTATTGTGTTGTTCGAACCCAGCAGGTCACTTCTGAATTCCTTCGATGTCTTCCTTCAATCCGACCTGGTATGCATCCCAAACACTCGAACAGTGCTCAAGAATAAGTCTCACCAGCGTCCTACCTGTGGTCTCCTTTGCAGGTGAACCACTCTTTCCTAAAATTCTCCCAATAAACCGAAGTCGTCCATTCGCCTTCGCTACCACAATTCTCAAACGTTCATTCCATTTCACATCGCTTTGCAGCGTTACCCACAGATATTTAAACGACTGCACTGTGTCAAGCAGGACTCTAGTAACACTGTATCCGAAAATTACTGGTTTGTTCTTCCTACCCATCCGCCTTAAATTACATTTTTCCACATTTAGAGCTAGCTGCCATTCACCACACCAATTGGAAATTTTGTCTAGGTCGTTTTATATCTTTCTACAGACACGTAACTTCGACACCATACCGTACACGACAGCATCACCAGCAAACAACCGCATATTGCTGCCCACCCTGTCCGCCAAATCATTTATGTGTATATAGAGAACAACAGCAATCCTATCACACTTCCCAGGGGTACACCTGACGGTACCCTTGTCTCTGATAAACTCTCGTCGTCGAGGAAAACATACTGGGTTCTGTTACTCAACAAGTTCTCCAGCCACTCACACAGCAGTGACCCTAGCCCACATACTCGCACCTTCATTAACAGCCTGCAATGGGGCGCTGCTTTCCGGAAATCTAGAAATATGGAATCTGCCTGTTGTCCTTCATCATAGATCACAGTATATGATGTGACGTTCTGCGCTTGCTGTGGGCAATCTCACTGCTCTACGATACCGGGACGAGATTCTACAACCAATAGTGGTTCCTTATAGTCAACATTTTAGTGACAATTTCATCTCGATGGATGATAACTCTTGTGCTCAGTTTACGACCATGAATATATTTCTTCAGCATGCTAGGATCACCGGAATGGGTGTACTACAAGAAGTCACTATAGTAAACTCTATGATATTCCAAACCTTTGTTGAGCTGTGTATCATGTAGACTAATTTTAATATCTTCAGACTTATTTGAAAAGTTCAAACCAATATCTGAACGAAATTCAGATTCAAAACGAAATATCTCAAAAAATGTTTGGTTGAGGAAATATATTTATTCAAAGATTTTCTTGTTTGCTGTGCTCTTGTAAAAGTGTTGCTTGTTTTAGAGTGCGGTACGTCTGCATGCATGGCTCTGAGCACTATGGGACTTAACATCTATGGTCATCAGTCCCCTAGAACTTAGAACTACTTAAACCTAACTAACCTAAGGACATCACACAACACCCAGTCATCACGAGGCAGAGAAAATCCCTGACCCCGCCGGGAATCGAACCCGGGAACCCGGGCGCGGGAAGCGAGAACGCTACCGCACGACCACGAGCTGCGGACTGTCTGCGTGCATGACGTTGCTAAACGATTGGGAGCTAATACTAAAATTCATATAGTGTAGGGTTAGCATAGGCAATCAGAAGTATGGTAGGATCCCATACCAAGTTTTTTTAAGATACATTTAAGACACATTTGGGACTGTGAATGGAAACGTTATAGAGCTATCGCTATAGTGAAGTATAGATACACCTATATACACTTGCGTTGCACTGCCATACTAGACGAATCGTAGAACGAAGGTTTCTAGAACAGTATTAAAATTCTATCATGGATGCATTAGACAACATCTGCGTCATATTTGGGGGTTGGAGTCACCATACTGTTAATGAGGGGCAGCGAGAGTACATGACGCGCACTATTCTCGCCTGCCAGCGAAGCAAACACGCAGCGGACGTCCTGAAGATCTACGAATACCGTCAACGTCTGCAGACTACTGTTCGTCTTCCGCACTGTGTTTCTGTAACGCCACGCCGCAGAGAGGATGCGCTAAGTGTCAGGCGGCATCACTACTACGTAAGCAGTACTACGTCACGACGACCGCTTCCACCGGATTCATCGCTGCCTCGACGGCGAATGTTCATCAAAGACAAGGCTATCACAGGAAGTGTCCCAGGGAACAGTGGTAGCACTGCTGTTGTTCTCTGTACACGTAAACACATAAATGATGCTGTGGTGTGCGGTAAGGTGTCGAAGGAAGATACAAGACGACTTCGAGAAAATTTGTAATTGGTGTGAGGAATGGCAGCTAGATCTAAATGTAGAAAAATGTAAGTTAATGTGGATGAGTAGGAAGAACAAACCTGTAATGATTCGTATATAATAGATTTCAGCTATCAGTCGTCCTTTGGAATTTTTATTGGCAGGTCTAGATTTCAGCTAGGAACTAGCCATTCTCAATGCTAAGAATACAACAGGTAAATAGATGATGTCACAAAAAGTTGCAATTAATGGCTTATATGGTTTATATATTACATACCACTATCCTTTTTTGGTCAATGCATGTAATGCCTGTTGGTCTGGCTTTGTACACAGTTCATTGAAAACTAATGTTTGCGGAAGGCGGGCTGTGTGGAGAACACATCAGTTGGTTATGTCCAGTAACAGTATTGATAGCGCCCTGCTTGACACAGGCAAGTCGTTTAAATACCTGGGCATAACGTTGCAAAGCGATATGAAATGTACGAGCGTTTGAAGACTGTGGTAGGGAAGGTGAATGATCGACATCGGTTTATTGGGAGAATTTTAGGGAAGGGTGGTTCACCTGTAAAGGAGACCTGTTCTTCAGTACAGCTCGAGTGTTTTGGTATCCGTACCAGATCGGATTGAAGGAAGACATCGCACTAGTTCAGAGGCGGGCTGCTGGATTTGTTACCGGTAGGTTGAAACAACGCATAAGTGTTACGGAGGTGCTTTGGCAACTCAAATGGGAATCCCCGGAGGGAAGACGACGTTCGTTTCGAGGAACACTGTGACAAAATTTAGAGTACCGGAATTTGAAGCTGAGTCCCGAATTTCTACTGGCGCCAACATACATTGCGCGTAAAGACCACCAAGATAAGATTCGAGAAATTAGGGCTCATACGGAGGCATATAGACAGTCGTTATTCCCTCGCTCTATATGCGTGTGGAACAGGACAGGAAATGAATAGTGGTGGTACATGGTACCCTCCGCCACGCACCGTAGGGTGACTTGCGGAAAATCTACGTAGATGTAGATGTACAAAAAACGATTAATATCAGATATCTCAGCAGTAAGCGTCACATATCCATCCCAATTCATCCTCTCAGACTATAAATATCTACTCTGTCACGACGCCCTGCCAATGTCAAATCGTACACTCTTGTGCAAAACTTTTTGAGGACGAAAGTAACTTTCGCATGGTGTGTGAAGTAACATAGCTCGATGAAACGTGGACCAATGATAGAAACAACTGCTACAGTGTGGTGCAAGAGGTAACTGTAATAACACGAACAGATATGACGCATTCATTCGAAGACAATAACTACACTTAAGTTACCATGATTCATGATGGTCCCCAGGACAACACAAAAGGCGGGACGTGGTTTGAATAGGATGTGTGACCACTACAGACGCTGCCTCCATGTGACATTTTTCTGTTTCGAAAAATTAAGAAAATTTTAATGGGCCGTCGTTTTAAAAGCACAGATGAAACTAAAAGCGCTTTCCTGTGAGAGACTGGCTTGGAGGAGTGTTTCGCGGATCGGAAGAAGCGCTGGCGTTACGTGTAGAATGTCTAGCGGGGATTATAATAAAGGGTGTAACACTGATGTAGATCAGGGGTGACAATATCGCCTTCCGAGGACCACGTGCAGAGCTTACACGTGACATTCCAAAAAAGCATTTGTAACTGGAGAAAACCAGCGATCGATGTAAAATGATAATAAGCAAATAAAAACAATCTCGAGTGCTTTTTTTGAAACTGCAAGGCAAAATTTCTTCCTCTCTTTGCCAATATATTGGTTATCAAAGTCTTCGCATAATACTTTAGGTAACCCTGAATTTAAATACCTATTACTGCAATTGCCAATCGTGTGACTCAGTTCAGTTTGTAGTAGATTGCTAGTAGTGAAAGCAATGGTCACTAGAATGTTTTTAAGTAACCTTTTCCTCTATCTGAGACAGTTCCCACATTGTCATTTTTGTGGATTTTCTATTATGAGCTACAAAAGGGCTGTTAGGCTGTTTTAATTTCTGCTGCAGAAGTGCAGTTAGGCTGTTGTAATTTCTGAAATAAAGTGCCCACTACGTTAGTGTTAAAATGATTGGCTGTGGCAATTTGCTTTAAAATATCTAACTCCCTCTGGGCATCAATGGGCACTTCCAAAGCCCTGTTAATGATAGATTGGAAAAATGCCTTTTTTATACTTACGTGGGCGACACGAAAACGCATTTATGATCACATCAGATGCAGAAAGCTTTCTGTAAATTTTGAAACAATGCTGACCAGTGCATTTGAGATTGTGAGCCGGCCGGTGTGGCCGTGCGGTTCTAGGCGCTTCAGTCTGGAACCGCGTGACCGCTCCGGTCACAGGTTCGAATCCTGCCTCGGGCATGGATGTGTGTGATGTCCTTAGGTTAGTTAGGTTTAAGTAGTTCTAAGTTCTAGGGGACTGACGACCACAGATGTTAAGTCCCATAGTGCTCAGAGCCATCTGAACCATTTTTTTGAGATTGTGAAATCGAGAAAATTTATGCATCCATTCGAAATCAGCCTTACACAATCACAATTTGTTGATTTTTGTATTTACCCAGACTTGTTTCGACACCTGTGTGTCATCTTCTGTGTGTAAATTTTTTTTTATTTCTGTAAAGTACAATATGAAATTTATAATAATTTAACTGCAGTAGGTCTAAGAATTACAATATTTGCAATTTGCTTTGTTTGGTTAGACGCTCACCTAAAAATTACATCGCTAAATCATTTGCATTATTGTACACCGGTTTCTTCGTGCTCTTTTTCGTTCAAATGGTTCAAATGGCTCTGAGCACTATGGGACTTAACTTCTGAAGTCATCAGTCCCCTAGAACTTAGAACTACTTAAACCTAACTAACCTAAGGACATCACACACATCCATGCCCGATGCAGGATTCGAACCTGCGACCGTAGCAGTCGCGCGGTTCCAGACTGTAGCGCCTAGAACCGCTCGGCCCCGTGGCCGGCTCTTTTTAGTCTTTTTTTTTTTTTTTTGACAGCATGTCATCTGCAAACTAGCTATGAAGAAAATTTATGCGTATTTATCAAGAACTGTTTCGTGGGTAGAGATTGTGTGCGTTTCTGTCCTATTGCGTGTGTGGCTGGTGTCTCTATCAGTGGTTATTCAGTGTACTGTTTCCACACAGTTTTAGATACAACTTGTGCTCATTAGTTCACTTCACATGCACTTACACAAAATGTGGCGAAAGGTGATCTGAGCAGACACTTCTTACTCCATACTCAGTGAGAGGTGTTGTGTCATTGCCGCTGCTCACTTGTTCATCGTTTGTCTTGTGTTTGTCGTTGGGCTAATTTGGAATGTTTCTTCAGAACTAGTGTGGTATAGCTGCTGGAAGAGAGCTGTGTGTGTGTGTGTGTGTGTGTGTGTGTGGCATAAGAGAGAGAGAGAGAGAGAGAGAGAGAGAGGGAAGGAGAGAGGGAAGGAGAGAGCGAGCTGGGAAAAGGTGTGGGGAGGGAACCGAGAAAACAGAAGCATTTTTTTTTATTTTCTTTGAGGCTGTTTTAAAGTAATGTTTCATGTGGGGAGGTGCATTTGTATAGTTCATTGAGTGTTTCAAACAATATTTTATTGTGTATCTTGAAGTTTTCCCGGCGTATTGATTGGTCCATCATATTTCGGGCTTGCAGCCGGATCACGCTGACATCTTGGCACGATATTTCGGCTAACAAACATGCAGCCATCTTCAGGTGAGTACGAGACTGCTCAGTCTCATACTCACCTGAAGATGGCTGCATGTTTGTTAGCCGAAATATCGTGCCAAGCTGTCAGCGTGATCCCGCTGCAAGCCCGAAATGTGATGGACCAATATTTTGTTGCACAGTGTTGTATTTTCATTCGGGACACTTTTTCCTTGTATTATTTCTTTTTGTACGTGTTAGTTCTCCTCTCCTCATGTTCAATTGCAGAAAATAATTTGGAATGAATTCTTCTAAAAATGTTAGTGACAGCAACTGACTATTCTTTCGGATCATTATACAAAATCACAGGATTCATTGCACGTGAGTTTTGCGGTCTGACCCGCGAACGTAGCGATGTGTAAATATCGCACAACATCCGACTAGCACTGAGTATTTTGGTGGGCGACTGCCACATGAGAGACTCAAAACAGTACCAGAGGATATTCTGCTCCCTTCAATGCGCTGCAGTCGGGTCCGTTGTTCTCTTCAACGTACGTAAGGGGCGACCAGGAAGTTTCCGTTCGAGGCCGTTGATGCAGCGTATATGCAACGTAGCGCGAATCTGATGCGGGTACATAAGTACCGACATTTAGACAATGGATTAGTGTGGCAATGATGTCTTTCGGAAGTGCGTGCAGGAAATGTAGGAAAGTGAACTATGGTTACGTTGTTATCAAATGCGTCCAACAGGACGAATTTACTGTTATTCTATTCTGGGCTGCCGAAGGATTAACATTTAGACATCAATCCGAGAATGAAGGAAGTGTATTGGGCAGCACGTATGTGCTGATGCTTCATGATGGCGCACTTCACCATACAGCAAACGTCAAAACGCAGTGGGAGACACATGAGCACCCGCCCTATAGTTCTGGTCTCTCCCCATGCGATTATCAAGCCTTTGGTCCGTTAGAAAGGGTATCAAAGGGTCGACGATTCTCATCGTACGAGGGTGTGGAGCAGGCAATCAAGGACTTCCTCCCTCTGCAGGACATGGTGTTTTATCAGACGGATATCTTCAGCTCATTGCTTCAGTGGAATGATTGCCTCAATGCTCATGGCTATCTTGCCTCATTGGCATATCTCTTATGGTCTGTATGCTGCGTGGAAACTTCTTCATCGCTCCTTATACAATAAACATGGAATGGAGACCTTATCAAATGCAAATGAAGATATACTGATCAGCCAGAACACTACAGCCACCGACCTGCCATCGATATAAACCTGTCCAGGCAATAACAGCATCATCTGGAGAGGGATGACTGCTAGTCAGACACATGCACGGTAGTAGTAGGACAACCTATGTACGGCCCCACTCTGCACTGTTGCCAAATATATTTAAGATGGGCAGGGTGGCCGAGCGGTTCTAGGCGCTACAGTGTGCAACCACGTGACCGCTACGGTCGCAGGTTCGAATCCTGCCTCGGGCATGGATGTGTGTGATGTCCTTAGGTTAGTTAGGTTTAAGTAGTTCTAAGTTCTAGGCGAATGATGACCACAGCAGTTGAGTCCCATAGTGCTCAGAGCTATTTGAACCATTTTGGATCCGCCATCTTAAATAAATTTGGCAACAATGCAGAGTGGGACTGTACATAGGTTGTCCTACTACTCTCAGTGTGTTCAGTATCAGTGAGCATGCTGTCCGTGTGTAGCACGGTGAAGCCGTGTAATCTATCTCAGTTTGACCGAGGGTAGACTGTGATGGGTGGAGGTTCGGCACGAGCATTTCAGTAACTGCAAGTCTGGTCTTCTAGAGCTGCTGTGGCGAGTATCTTGAACATGTAGCGTCCACAAGTCATAAAGTGTTTTTTTTTTGTTTTTTTTTTTGGTCATCAGTCTACTGACTGGTTTGATGCGGCCCACCACGAATTCCTTTCCTGTGCTAACCTCTTCATCTCAGAGGTAGCACTTGCAACCTACGTCCTCAATTATTTGCTTGACGTATTCCAATCTCTGTCTTCCTCTACAGTTTTTGCCCGCTACAGCTCCCTCTAGTACCATGGGAGTCATTCCCTCATGTCTTAGCAGATGTCCTATCATCCTGTCCCTTCTCCTTATCAGTATTTTCCACATATTCCTTTCCTCTCAGATTCTGCGTAGAACCTCCTCATTCCTTACCTTATCAGTCCACCTAATTTTCAACATTCGTCTATAGCACCACATCTCAAATGCTTCAACTCTCTTCTGTTCCGGTTTTCCCACAGTCCATGTTTCACTACCATACAATGCTGTACTGCAGACGTACATCCTCAGACATTTCTTCCTCAAATTAAGGCCGGTATTTGATATTAGTAGACTTCCCTTGGCCAGAAATGCCTTTTTTGCCATAGCGAGTCTGCTTTTGATGTCCTCCTTGCTCCGCCCGTCATTGGTTATTTTACTGCCTAGGTAGCAGAATTCCTTAAACTTCATTGACTTCGTGACCATCAATCCTGATGTTAAGTTTCTCGCTGTTCTCATTTCTACTGCTTCTCATTACCTTCGTCTTTCTCCGATTTACTCTCAAACCATACTGTGTACTCATTAGACTGTTCATTCCGTTCAGCAGATCATTTAATTCTTCTTCACTTTCATTCAGGATAGCAATGTCATCAGCGAATCGTATCATTGATATCCTTTCACCTTGTATTTTAATTCCACTCCTGAACCTTTCTTTTATTTCCATCATTGCTTCCTCGATGTACAGATTAAAGAGTAGGGGCGAAAGGCTACAGCCTTGTCTTACACCCTTCTTAATACGAGCACTTCGTTCTTGATCGTCCACTCTTATTATTCCCTCTTGGTTGTTGTACATATTGTATATGACCCGTCTCTCCCTATAGCTTACCCCTACTTTTTTCAGAATCTCGAACAGTTTGCACCATTTTATATTGTCGACCGCTTTTTCCAGGTCGACAAATCCTATGAAAGTGTCTTGATTTTTCTTTAGCCTTGCTTCCATTATTAGCTGTAACGTCAGAATTGACAATCATTTCTCTTTCGATGTCTTCACATTTTTCCTGCAGCCATTTCGTCTTAGCTTCCCTGCAGTTCCTATTTATTTCATTCCTCACCGACTTGTATTTCTGTATTCCTGATTTTCCCGGAACATGTTGCGTGGCCACCCCTTACTACAGATGTCGGACATCGTTGGCTGGGTAAACTGGTAAAACAGGACATGCACCAAACTGTGGTGGAATCAACATCAGGCTTTAATGCTGGGTAGAGTGCAACTGTGTCTGAAAACACAGTGCACTGAATGCTCCTAACGATGGTACTCCACAGCCGACGACCCCCCAACCTGCCGATCGAAAACATGGTTGAATGTTCCTTGAGAGCTCCCCGCGATTTATCGGTTCAAAAATGGTTCAAATGGCTCTAAGCACTGTGGGACTTAACATCTGAGGTCATCAGTCCCCTAGAGTTAGAACTACTTAGACCTAACTAACCTAAGGACAACACACACATCCATCCCCGAGACAGGATTCGAACCTACAACCGCAGCAGCAGCGCTGTTCCACACTGAAGCGCCTAGAACCGCTCGGCCACAGAGGCAGGCAGTTTATCGGAATTAGCTGACTTCTGTCTGCAGATGTGGTGTCAAAACCCTCTAGTGTCCTACCAAGATCTCACTGCTTCCGTGCCATTTTGCGTTGCCAGAGGTGGACACACCGGCTATTACGTATGTGGTCATGATGTTATGATAGATCAGTGTATGTACCACACGACTTCGACATATGAGTAGTCTTTTGTTGGCAGAGCCTTATGCTTCGTCAGTTAAAAAGTTAATGCCAACAAGAAAGTTCTGGCTGATCAGTGTTTTTGCTATGCAGTGAGATTCACATTTGAAATCGTCATTTACTGAAGTTGGCTTACCTGGATTTTATAAACATTTGCCTGCCAGGTTTTAAAATAATCGGGAATTTGCATATGGAACTATTTTCACGTTTGGAAGTGGTATTCGATATGGCAGTTATTGTCAAATGTGAAAGGAAATAAACCTCGTGTTGGATCCGAGTATTCAGACGTTAACCTTGGATCGGTTTTGAAAGTAATTATTGCGAATAAGTTTTCTCCACACGTGGGTACGATAGTAGCAGAAGAGAGACGTCAAGTCTCAGGAAAAAAAAAAAAAACATTTATATTATCGAAACTGTATGTCGGGCCCAGACTCGAACTCAGCACCTTTGCCTTTCGCTCGCAAATGCTCTACCAACAGAGCTATACGAGCACGACAGGTGGACCGTCCTCGCAGTTTCACAGGAGATGAGGTGCTGCCGGAAGTGAAGCTTTGAAGGACGGATAGGGAGTCCTGCTTGTAGTATCGTTGTTGGCTGGTTTCTTGGTTTGCAGATTAAAGGGACTAAACTGTATCCTTATCAGTCCCTTTTTCCTTAATCCAACAGGTCTCGGATTGGTTCAAATGGTTCAAATGGCTCTGAGCACTATGGAACTTAACATCTGAGGTCATCAGTCCCCTAGAACTTTGAACTACTTAAACCTAACTAACCTAAGGACATCACACACATCCATGCCCGAGGGAGGATTCGAACCTGCGACCGTATCGGTTGCGCGGTTCCAGACTGAAGCGCCTAGAACCGCTCGGCCACACCGATCGGCGTCTCGGATTGAAACAATAACCCAAAAGAGTCCCATCCCCTGAAATCCGGGGAAGGAACAAAATGTGTAAAGCTATGGCTGTAACCACACTGAAGAAGAAAACAAAAATAGCAAGCCAAAATTGAAAACATTAACTAAATGAAAAAAGCGGTAGAAGGTGTTAAAACAATTTAGCAAATGGCCTTGGCTGGGTGATAGCAAGAATAAAAGTGATGACCCAGCCCCTCTGAAATATACTAAAATGTCCAACCTAGAAACACAACGCAAGAGAAACACAAACAGTGAGAAGACGAACATCAAGTCGAATAAACAGCAACAGAAAGAGCGAGGAAGAGTAAAAAATGGAGGTAGGGCGAGGGCTTGGTAGATAAGGTCAGGCGCCTAAACTTGGACTGAGAGATACACTACTGGCCATTGAAATTGCTACACCAAGAAGAAATGCAGATGATAAACGGATATTCATGGACAAATATATTATACTAGAACTGACATGTGATTACATTTTCACGCAATTTGGATGCATAGAGCCTGAGAAATCATTACCCAGAACAACCACCTGTGGCCGTAATAACGGCCTTGATACGCCCGGGCATTGAGTCAAACAGAGCTTGGATGGCGTGTACAGGTACAGCTGCCCATGCAGCTTCAACACGATACCGCTGTTCATCAAGAGTGGTGGCTGGCGTATTGTGACGAGCCAGTTGCTCGGCCACCATTGACCAGACGTTTTCAACTGGTGAGAGATCTGGAGAATGTGCTGGCCAGGGCAGCAGTCGAACATTTCCTGTATCCAGAAAGGCCCGTACAGGACCTGCAACATGCGGTCGTGCGTTATCCTGCTGAAATGTAGGGTTTCGCAGAGATGGAATGAAGGGTAGTGCCACGGGTCGTAAGACATTTGAAATGTAACGTCCACTGTTCAAAGTGCCGTCAATGCGAACAATAGGTGACCGAAACGTGTAACCAATGGCACCCTATACCATCACGCCAGGTGATACGCCAGTATGGCGATGACGAATACACGGTTCCAGTGTGCGTTCACAGCAGTGTCGTCAAACACGGATGCGACCGTCATGATGCTGTAAACAGAAGCTGGATTCATCCGAAAAAATGACATTTTGCCATTCGTGCTCCCAGGTTCGTCGTCGAGTACACCATCGCAGGCGCTCCTGTCTGTGACGCAACGTCAAGGGTAACCACAGCCACGGTCTCCGAGCTGATAGTCCATGCTGCTGCACACGTCGTCGAACTGTTCGTGCAGATGGTTGTTGTCTTGCAACCGTCCCCAACTGTTGACTCAGGTATCGATACGTGGCTGCACGATCCGTTACAGCCAAGCGGATAAGATGCCTGTCATTTCGACTGCTGGTGATACGAGGCCGTTGGGATCCAGCACGGCGTTCCGCATTACCCTCCTGAAGCCACCGATTCCATATTCTGCTAACAATCATTGGATCTCGACCAACGCGAGCAGCAATATCGCGATCCGATAAACCGCAATCGCGATAGGCTACAATCAGACATTTATCAAAGTCGGAAACGTGATGGTACGCATTTCTCCTCCTCACACGAGGCATCACAACAACGTTTCACCAGGCAACGCCGGTCAACTGTTGTTTGTGTATGAGAAATCGGTTGGAAACTTTCCCCATGTTAGCACGTTGTAGGTGTCGGCAGCGGCGCCAACCTTGTGTGAATGCCCTGAAAAGCTAATCATTTGCATATCACATCATCTTCTTCCTGTCGGTTAAATTTCGCGTGTGTAGCACGTGATCTTCGTGGTGTAGCAATTTTAATGACCAGTAGTGTAAAAAACCCCTCTAGAATAAAGCTTAAAAGTAGAGTTGCCGTTGAGGCAGTGTCGCCTAATAGCATGGGTAGAGTGTCAGTCCCCTAGAACTTAGAATTACTTAAAGCTAACTGAGCTAAGGACATCACACACATCAACGCCCGAGGCAGGATTCGAACCTGCGATCGTAGCAGCCACGTGTTTCCAGACTGAAGCGCCTAGAACCGGTCGGCCACCCCGGCCAGCGATTGTAAAACAGCACAGGAATTTCAGTAGGACTCCCCCTCAGGGCAGCTAGAGTGGGAAAGTCCAACAAGACGTGCGCTACGGTCTATCGAAAACCGTCGTTCTTGTGCTTTTTCTGAGTAGATTTACGTTTCTATGAAAACTGGATCGGAAATGCTCCTCTGTTTTCGCAACACGCCTAGACTTGAACCTATTTTGCTTGTCCCATGTCAGCTTTCGAGTTTGACACCAACGATGTGGAGGGGTAGAGAAATAAACAAAATTCCTTAAAAAAGTCCTGCTCCTTTTTGAACAAACGTCGTGTGTATACGTATAGTTGCAGCGTTGACAACAGTAACACTGTGGTGTGCGGTAGTGTGGCGTGTCGCGTGTGGCTACTCACGTCTCCTCGTCCAGACCCAGCGCCGAGTCTGCGCAGCTGAGGCAACGTGCGGCGCGCTCGGGCACCGAACCGGGGACCGGCGCCGGCTGCGCCTGCGGCCACGACCATCCGCCCCCGGGGGCGGACTGGGCGGGGGGCGGCTCTTCGGCGTCTGCGGCCCCCGGCGTCGCGACGCGCGGCGACAGCGAGCAACACCTGTCCGGCAGAGACACAGCACGCCGTCAGCGCGGACTGCCTCCAGTTACGGCAGGTAAACAAACGCACCCACCACACCGAACAAACACAATCGTGAAGATGAAACTCACGTACTTAATATGAAAGTTTTTCGGTACGACTAAAAAGTATAAAATAATTTCTCGTAGTCCGGTACAGATTCCTAACCGCATACATACACTCCTGGAAATTGAAATAAGAACACCGTGAATTCATTGTCCCAGGAAGGGGAAACTTTATTGGCACATTCCTGGGGTCAGATACATCACATGATCACACTGACAGAACCACAGGCACATAGACACAGGCAACAGAGCATACACAATGTCGGCACTAGTACAGTGTATATCCACCTTTCGCAGCAATGCAGGCTGCTATTCTCCCATGGAGACGATCGTAGAGATGCTGGATGTAGTCCTGTGGAACGGCTTGCCATGCCATTTCCACCTGGCGCCTCAGTTGGACCAGCGTTCGTGCTGGACGTGCAGACCGCGTGAGACGACGCTTCATCCAGTCCCAAACATGCTCAATGGGGGACAGATCCGGAGATCTTGCTGGCCAGGGTAGTTGACTTACACCTTCTAGAGCACGTTGGGTGGCACGGGATACATGCGGACGTGCATTGTCCTGTTGGAACAGCAAGTTCCCTTGCCGGTCTAGGAATGGTAGGACGATGGGTTCGATGACGGTTTGGATGTACCGTGCACTATTCAGTGTCCCCTCGACGATCACCAGCGGCGTACGGCCAGTGTAGGAGATCGCTCCCCACACCATGATGCCGAGTGTTGGCCCTGTGTGCCTCGGTCGTATGCAGTCCTGATTGTGGCGCTCACCTGCACGGCGCCAAACACGCATACGACCATCATTGGCACCAAGGCAGAAGCGACTCTCATCGCTGAAGACGACACGTCTCCATTCGTCCCTCCATTCACGCCTGTCGCGACACCACTGGAGGCGGGCTGCACGATGTTGGGGCGTGAGCGGAAGACGGCCTAACGGTGTGCGGGACCGTAGCCCAGCTTCATGGAGACGGTTGCGAATGGTCCTCGCCGATACCCCAGGAGCAACAGTGTCCCTAATTTGCTGGGAAGTGGCGGTGCGGTCCCCTACGGCACTGCGTAGGATCCTACGGTCTTGGCGTGCATCCGTGCGTCGCTGCGGTCCGGTCCCAGGTCGACGGGCACGTGCACCTTCCGCCGACCACTGGCGACAACATCGATGTACTGTGGAGACCTCACGCCCCACGTGTTGAGCAATTCGGCGGTACGTCCACCCGGCCTCCCGCATGCCCACTATACGCCCTCGCTCAAAGTCCGTCAACTGCACATACGGTTCACGTCCACGCTGTCGCGGCATGCTACCAGTGTTAAAGACTGCGATGGAGCTCCGTATGCCACGGCAAACTGGCTGACACTGACGGCGGCGGTGCACAAATGCTGCGCAGCTAGCGCCATTCGACGGCCAACACCGCGGTTCCTGGTGTGTCCGCTGTGCCGTGCGTGTGATCATTGCTTGTACAGCCCTCTCGCAGTGTCCGGAACAAGTATGGTGGGTCTGACACACCGGTGTCAATGTGTTCTTTTTTCCATTTCCAGGAGTGTATATTCCAGAAAATGACACTATTTCCGTTTTCCATCGTCCCGTAGTTGAAAATTCATGAAGATATGTTCCGTCTTTGCAACTAAATGAAAAGCAGTTTGTTTATTGCAATAAGCGTTTCGCTTCTTTTTTTGATGAAGCATGGTCAGTGGCCTGTAATACATGTTCGTTTTTATATGTATAGTAGTTATAAATATGTATATTCAACTGGCTCTGAGCACTGTGGGACTTAACATCTGAGGTCATCAGTCCCCTAAAACTTAGAACTACTTGTGGTGTCACCGCCAGACACCACACTTGCTAGGTGGTAGCTTTTAAATCGGCCGCGGTCCGGTAGTATACGACGGACCCGCATGTCGCCACTGTCAGTAATTGCAGACCGAGCGCCGCCACACGGCAGTTCTAGAGAGACGTACTAGCACTCGCCCCAGTTGTACGGACGACTTAGCTAGCGATGCAACACTAACGAAGCCTCGTTTATATGCAGAGGAGATAGTTAGAATAGCCTTCAGCTAAGTCAATGGCTACGACCTAGCAAGGCGCCATAGCAATTGATAGTTACCGTATGAAGCATGTCTCATCAAGAACGATGTGTACAAATGATGGATTAAAGTTAAGTATTCCAGCAGCTACGTATTTTTCTTTATAGCATTCATTACGTATCCTGTTTCAGACCTCACGCCAGCCTGCGTGAGTTTAAGCGCGTGCCTTTCGGTTACCCGTCACTGTGGACTGGCTGGCTTGTCAGTCCACAACACTACTTAAACTTAACTAACTTACGGACATCACACACATCCATGCCCGAGGCAGGATTCGAACCTGCGACCGTAGCGGTCGCGCGGTTCCGGACTGAGCGCCTAGAACCGCTCGGCCACTCAGGCCGGCAGAAATATGTACGTTAAATGTAAACTTTGTAAGTGGGCTGCTTCTGTATTGGTAGCGCTGTGCAGCGCTTTGCATTGGATCTCTGACTGCGCTTTCTTTGGAAGAGACTCTGTGGCTGGTCGGACTCGTCGTTGGAAGTTAATCGCCAGTAGTCTTGGGCAGCTGGAAGTTAGTCACCAGCATCGATGGAAGTACTGTTGGGCAGTTGGAGGTGAAGAGCCAGCAGTGATGGATGTTAGATGTGAGAAGTTAGCATTGATGGAGGGTAGAGGTCTGAAGTGTTAGCAAAAATGTTCAAATGTGTGTGAAATCTTGTGGGGCTTAACTGCTAAGGTCATTAGTCCCCAAGCTTACACACTACTTAACCTAAATTAGCCTAAGGACAAACACACACACCCATGCTCGAGGCAGGACTCGAACCTCCGCCGCGACCAGCCGCACACTCCATGACTGCAGTGCCTCAGACCGCTCGGTTAGCGTAGCCTAACGATCTGGAAGTATCCGACTTGGAGATTGAAAATTATTCATGATTATGTATCTTTGTACTGGATGTCAATGGCGATTTATTTGGAACTGGATGTCACATTATTAAGGTAAAAATACATTATTTGGTTTGTAACAAAATCTTTCCTTTGCTAACCACATGTCTATTAGTAGTTATTGGCTTTAGCAGTTAGAATCTTTTATTTAGCTGGTAGTATTGACGCTCGCTGTGTTGCAGTAGTTCGCGTAATGAAGATATTTTGTGAGGTAAGTGCTTAATGACATGTATAGGTTATTGTTGAGATTTCTTTTTAGTCAGGTTCCACTCTTTTGAATTAATTGTTTGAAGTCAGGTTGTAATTTTTTTGAGCAGTCATATTGCTTTGCGCTGGAATATTTTGGGTCAGTGTTGACATGATAAGAAAAAGTAAAGAGAAAGTAGGATCAGTACGTTCAGTTTTATTCAGCTGTTTCAGAATGGAATAACGTAGAAGTTTCATCTTATCAGTCATTGTGCAATTTAAGTACAAACACACACATTTAAAATAAAGAAGTTTCAAATTCCACGGCCGGAAATGTCACAATTAATAAAACGTTCCGGGCTGTTATGCCGTGGTTGAATGGATGTCACATGTATACCCAACGCTTTGTCCCCATCTACAAAGTACATTTTCAAGGGAGATCGTAGTTTGTTCGAACGTGCGATTCACACCCTGGATCGCTACTGAATGCAGCAGAATTCCGCTTCCGCGTGCTGCCGGGCAATGGCTTGACGTCACATGTCTTGGATACGCGAGCGAAATTCGCCATTGTCGACTGCCGTCGTCCGCGGTTGCTATCATCCCATGGTGGAAGACTGGTACACATCTTTTTCAGCACCGGAATCCAGATGTCATTCAGTTTAATGCCCACCTCCTTCCTACTGAAATTCCTGTGCTGTTTTACAATCGCCGGCCGGGGTGGCCGAGCGGTTCTAGGCGCTTCAGTCTGGAACCACGTGGCTGCTACGATCGCAGTTTCGAATCCTGCCTCGGGCGTGGATGTGTGTGATGTCCTTAGCTTAGTTAGCTTTAAGTAGTTCTAAGTTCTAGGCGACTGATGACCTCGGAAGCTAAGATCCATGGTGCTCAAAGCCATTTGAACCATTTTATTTTACAATCTCTATGGCCTCTCTGTGGAGCCTTTCGTGGTATCCACTTGCAGCTGCCTATACTTGAGTCCTATCAAAAGTAATGTTGTCGTCTCCTGGCTGTAAATCATGTTCTGCAACAGCTGATCTGTCAATCTCCCCTTTTCTGCAGTTGCCCTTGCGCTCTTCTAGTCGTTTTCTGACCGTTCTTTCTGCAGTAGCCGCGTACACCTCCCCACAACTACTCGTAATCCTATAAATTCCTACTTTTTCTAGCGATTGGCGAGCATCGTTGGCCAAATTTAGGTCATCTTGTACCTTCCGGGTGGGTTTGTAGATTACCGGGATGTTCTGTATTTTCAAGATTTTACCTCAAAAAAAAAAAAAAATGTTCAAATGTGTGTGAAATCTTGTGGGACTTAACTGCTAAGGTCATCAATCCCTAAGCTTACACACTACTTAACCTAAATTATCCTAAGGACAAACACACACACTCATGCCCGAGGGAGGACTCGAACCTCCGCCGGGACCAGCCACACAGTCCATGACTGCAGCGCCTGAGACCGCTTTTTTTCTGCATTTTGTTCGTTATTGATCGTTGCGTTTGGTCGTTTCGGACGTCGCAAGACATCCTGTTTAAGTTCGGTGGTTGATCCTTCCACTCAGTTTTTTATTACAGAGGCCAACCGGCTCTCTGACCGCCTCGCGGCAAGATTTTTCCTGTGCTGCCGGTAACGTCTGTAATGAAAGGCACGAAGAATTTCGATTTCTCAGGCACTTGAGCGTCGCTATGATTTCTACGCGGTGGTCTTAAAGCTCTTTTCATTTCAGCGAACGAAAAACCATTCTTCAGCAATGCATTGGTGAGGTTTAAATTCTGCGTCAAGTAGCTCTGGTTCGCATATTTTCCTTGCTCTATCCATCAATGTTTTTATGATTCCTCACTTTGTTTTGTGGGTGGTGCTTCGAATTCCGGTGTAGGTAACGGCCTGTGTGCGTGAGTTTTCGGGAAACCGTGTGGCCCAGGCTGCCGTCTTCTTTCTTGAAAACTAATACGCCAAGAGAATTTAGTCCACAGCCTGGCTGCTCCTCCAAGGCAAACTGAATCTTCGGATTGATTCCGTTGAGATGTTAGTTCCTCCTTGCCATTCCGGTACAGAACAGATGTATCGTCCAGGTACTGGAACCAAATATTCTGTACTTGTTGGCATTTTGAAATGCCTGATCTTCGAATTTTTCTATAAAGAATTTCGCTATAACTGGGCTTAAGGAGCTCACCGTAGCATGCAGATATGTATGTCAGTTTTCTCATGTTTTTCACATTAGAAACAACTTTTGCAACATAAGTTTCGTAAGGTTAAGTTATCGTTTGGTGTTAAGATTTCCAATTTTGCTAGTCTATGTGTGTGGTCCTGGAGACGTGTTGATTCGGTCGGCGCACTCCAGCAGACCGACTTCGGCGTTTTCCACCCACATTTATTACAGCACAATACTTGCTCTTTCCATTGTGTGCTCAACATGTGTGTGTTTGCAGTATATAGTGTTGCCAAGTGTCGTAGTGTGTTTTGTTAGTGAAGTGTCCCGCAAAATTAAAAAAGTAGCGGCCTTACGACACATGTTACACAGATTAAATAATACCCCATCAGTAAAGAAAAATATGACCAAGAATTACAAACAATACAACTCAGACCCACAAACAATGGTTACAATATCCATATAGTACAAAGACTCAACCAAAAGATCAAAACACAGCTCAAGAAAAATGAAAACAAGCAGAGAATACAAACACCACAGCATACACGGAAACACAAAATAGACACTCATGACAAGAATAACACAAAGAAATGGTACACTTTAACATAAAAACGCCGCGCGGGATTAGCCGAGCGGTCTGAGGCGCTGCAGTCGTGGACTGTGCGGCTGGTGTGTTTGTCGTTAGGATAATTTAGGTTAAGTAGTGTGAAAGCTTAGAGACTGATGACCTTAGCAGTTCAGTCCGATAAGATTTCACACACATTTGAACATTTTTTTTACATAAAAACACAAATCAATATACAAGATACCAAATATACTGAAGAAAAACGAATTACACATTGCTTACAGAACAAATATCACACTCCAGTCACATTTAGAAACAAAAATAGACAAAGATAAATACGAAGGAGCAGGTACATACTAGTTAAAATGTCAAGAATTTGAATCAGTATATCTGGGGACGACAGGCAGGAATGTCAAAACTAGGTATGAAGACCATATAAGAAGCTGTAAGTATTAAAATAGCCATTTTCTCCGTACTGAACGCCTGATAACACATGGACATAGCCACCCAATATGGATCAAGACATGAGAACTGTTGCAGTGAACCACCGCAGCTAACACCACCTGACATTACAGGAAATCTGTCATATACAAAGGGTCCTTGCAAAGAAAAAGAAAGTAATTAATGACCAAATCGATACAAGCAGTAGCTCACCGACCGTGATAGCCACTAAACAATAACAAACCGAAATGTGAAACATAACAGGAATAAATATTTAGTGAATCTTCCTCTCTTTCCTGTATTCTCTCTCTCTCTCTCTCTCTCTCTCTCTCTCTCTCTCTCTCTCTCTCTCTCTCTCTCTCTTTTTCTCTTTTACACCCCCGCCCCCCCCCCCCCACACACAAATAGCCACCCACATAAAGAGTAACACATTCATAAAAATTTAAAAAAAAAACAGCACTCACAACGAATGACACATTCACACACAACACACACAAGCACGACAAAATAAGTGAAAAATATCAAACCACACACACTGCACAACTCTGCGGCGCTCTCATGCACACTAAACGATGCCATGAGGAAACGCAAAGGAAACGCGCCGTTCTTCGTTCGATTTTCTATCAGTCCTAACTGGTAAGAGTCCCACATTGATGATCAATACTCTAGGTGGAACAAACGCCTTGTTAGCCACTTCTTCAATGAATTGATTTCCTTAAGTCGTCCGCCACCTTGGCATCTGCTTCGCCTGCTAGTTGTTTTACGTGGTCATACCACTTAAGGCTGCTCTGGGTAGTTACTCCTAAATGTATTACGGTAGATACTGTTTCCAGCAATTTGTTATCAATAGTGTAGCTGTACAGTAGTGGATTTGTTTTCCTATGTATGCACAATATGTTACATTTATTTACTTTCAGGTTCAGCTGCGAGAGCCTGCAACATTCATCAATCCTCTGCAGATCCTTCTGCAATCGATTCTGTATTTTGGCGTTGCTACTTTCTTATAGCCAACCGCATCATCTGCTCACTGTCTTAATGAGCTTCGACGTTTTCTACAAGATCATTTGCATACATTGTGTAACATCCACGAGATAAATTTTAGCTACAGTGCGACGGGAGGAAATTATGCCTCTAACAGTTATAAACATTATCTCTCCGACATATAGAAAATGAGTGAAGTAAAACAAAACGATGATAAATATTAACTATTTATACAATATTTTATGATGCAATGCGACATATCGATGTGTATCATACAAAGACAATGATAATTGTAAATTCAGTTTATGATCTGCGTTTGTCTTCATTTGTTTTTACTTTTTTTGGTTGGCTTTTGTAGGTTGCGGACGCAAGACGCATATCAAACTGAGGTCTGTTAAGAAGTTGTAATTATTTGTTAATTGTTACTTGAGAATAGAGTTCTTTATTATTATAAATATGTGTGAATAATTATTTGTAGCTTTAATTCCTCTCCCAATAAGAATTATCTGTGTTAATTATTTCTTTCCGCTGCAAGGAGCGCAGCCATTGATGATAGCGATTTGTATCGCATATTTATCTGTGTTTCTTACGGAAGTATCAAAGGTTTGCTTGATGAAAATTAGTCTAAATAGTGCACAATATAAAAGTAAAGTTTTATCGGCATTAATTCAAATACTTATACTGATAAAAGGAAATTTGCTCTAACAATAGAAAGCCTCTGTGAATTGTCTGCTGCCATCTTAACAATTATCTCAGCGGCAAATTCAAATTACGCAACTCTGCATACATAAATGCAGAATAAAAATGTGTAAAAATAAATGTGCACCGGTGGTCCCGAACTCATTTTGATGAAAATAATTCGAATAACATTGGTTCTTTAAAAACAGTGCTCATATAACAAACTTTTTCTTGCTGATGTATGGAGCCGAAATTAATTACGCACGAGTTGCGAAGAATATTGTTTCAGGTAACATACGTTAGTGTTGTGCGCGGCTGAAATTCGGTGGTTTTGATGATCATTTTGCTGAAGATAACTGTTTCCCTCATAATCAATAGTTGTATAGAATCTGTTCTGTGAACTGTGATTTAGTGACACACAACTTATAGACAACAAAAATCAAATGGCTCTGAGCACTATGGGACTTAACTTCTGAGGTCATCAGTCCCCTAGAACTTAGAACTACTTAAACCTAACTAACCTAAGGACACACATGCATGCCCGAGGCAGGATTCGAACCTGCGACCGTAGCAGCAGCGCGGTTCCGGACTCAAGCGCCTAGAACCGCTAGGCCACACCGGCCAGCTACAGACAACACTTTAATACAACGTTAACTTGGATTGCTTTAGCAACCTGACCGAATCTTTAGCCGGGAGAAAAAATTATTTTGTAATTACTCACTGTAATGAAATAACATTATCATTCTCATTTACAAATTAGTTAAATACCAAACCACTCAATAACACAGCGAACGCCACAATTGAAAACAGTAACGGTGAAATTACACTTCCTTGCGATACTCCGGAAATTATCTAATCACGAAAAAATGGAGTGCGTACAATAATAGTTGCAATTAGGTGATGAGACGCGGCATATTGCTGGCGCGCCAGCATATTTGCAAGCACTCGTACCTTTGCTTGTGCCGCGCTGTGAGTCTTGGCTGTCTTATCTTTGCCGGAGGAGTTAACTGGAGGCTCTCGCGAAGAACGTTGACAGATGGCGTTAGATGTTACCTGAGGCCGGAGTGCGCTTGTAGTGGAGCGGGAACGGACCACGTGTATGGGGCAGCTTGGCGGACAGCCTTTCTAGTCACCTATGAGGAGGCTCGTTGCTGTCTTGGGTTGCGTGCTGCTAGTTCCGGACACGGCTGTCTACGGTCGTTCGCTGCCTTATTGCCGCCTGCTGTACCCGACGCAAGCCATATCGGACGTCCAGCGAAAAGCGAGACTGTACTTAGGACATGTGTGTGAAGGTGATGAGGACTTCTACCTCACTGCCGGTAACTGTAAGCGCATGGGTGCAAGGCCGTAATCTGTTTATCAAATACTCTGCATTCGAGTGTTTGGTAGCCTTAGCGTAGTGAGCCCCAGTAAAGCTTATAATGAAATTTTCAGAATTGTGCTCGTTACGGTATTCACTGAACAGTGGGGCACTACAGTTCACGTAATTTAATTCTGACTAGGACTCGAGTGCCCGCTGGATTTGCTACTACACTACTGGCCATTAAAACTGCTACACCACGAAGATGACGTGCTACAGACGCGAAATTTAACCGACAGGAAGAAGATGCTCTGATATGCAAATGATTAGCTTTTCAGAGCATTCACACAAGGTTGGCACCGGTGGTGACACCTACAACGTGCTGATATGAAGGTTTCCAACCGATTTCTCTTACACAAACAGCAGTTGACCGGCGTTGCCTGGTGAAACGTTGTTGTGATGCCTCGTGTAAGGAGGAGAAATGCGTACTATCACGTTTCCGGCTTTGATAAATGTCGGATTGTAGCCTATCGCGATTGCGGTTTATCGTATCGCCACATTGCTGCTCGCGTTGGTCGAGATCCAATGACTGTTAGCACAATACGGAATCGGTGGGTTCAGGAGGGTAATACGGAACGCCGTGCTGGGTCCCAACGGCCGCGTATCACTAGCAGTCGAGATGACAGGCATCTTATCCGCATGGCTGTAACGGATCGTGCAACCACGTCTCGATCCCTAAGTCAACAGATGTGGACGTTTGCAAGACAACAACCATCTGCACGAATAGTTCGACAACGCTTGCAGCAGCATGAACTATCAGCTCGGAGACCGTGGCTGCGGTTACCCTTGACGCTACCCAGACAGGAGCGCCTACGATGGTTTACTCGACGACGAACCTGGGTGCACGAATGGCAAAACGTCATTTTTTCCGACGAATCCAGGTTCTCTTTACAGCATCATGGTGGTCGCAGCCGTGTTTGGCGACAACGCGGTGAACGCACATTGGAAGCGTGTATTCGTCATCGCCATACTGGCGTATCACCCGGCGTGATTGTATGGGGTGCCACTGGTTACACGTCTCGGTCACCGCATTGACGGCACTTTGAACAGTGGACGTTACATTTCAGATGTGTTACGACCCGTCGCTTTACCCTTCTACACATTTCAGCAGGATAATGCACGAACGCATGTTGCAGGTCCAGTACGGGCCTTTCTGGATACAGAAAATGTTCGACTGCTGCTCTGGCCAGCACATTCCCCAGATCTCTCACCAATTGAAAACGTCTGGTCAATGGTGGCCGAGCAACTGGCTCGTCACAATACGCCACTCACTACTCGTGATGAATTGTGGCAGCGTGTTGAAGCTGCATGGGCAGCTGTACCTGTACACGCCATCCAAGCTCTGTTTGACGCAATGCCCAGCCGTATCAAGGCCGTTATTACGGCCAGAGGTGGTTGTTCTGGGTACTGATTTGTCAGAATCTATGCACCCAAATTGCGTGAAAATGTAATCACATGTCAGTTCTAGTATAATATATTTGTCCAATGAATACCCGTGTATCACCTACGTTTCTTTTTCGTGTAGCAATTGTAAAGGCCAGTAGCGTAATTGTAACGTTTTTTTTAATATTTTAATAGCAGGCAATTTTCCTTTAGGTTATTGATAAGATTTGCGCTGTTGGCTGTATCTTGCCGCCGGCCGGAGTGGCCGTGCGGTTCTAGGCGCTATAGTCTGGAGCCGAGTGACCGCTACGGTCGCAGGTTCGAATCCTGCCTCGGGCATGGATGTGTGTGATGTTCTTAGGTTAGTTAGGTTTAATTAGTTCTAAGTTCTAGGCAACTGATGACCTCAGAAGTTAAGTCTCATAGTGCTCAGAGCCATTTGAACCATTTTGTATTTTTTGTACCTTGCCTGTGTAGTTCATTCTTAGTGGGGCAAAGGCAGTGTGCCGTTTTGCTAGTGAATAATTTAACCTGTTATTTAATACCTTCTGGCGGCTGTTTACATTGTCCCTGCGGACCTGTTGTGTACGCTTGTTAAACGTTACAGCTCGCTGGCTGGAGTTTTGGAGTAAGCGCTACCTTTTCACCGATGAGTCCCGGGGCTGTGAAATCGTGGGTAGCGGGAGGTGACTCCGAGTGGAAGCTCGAGATGTGGGTCTTGTACGAACTGCCGGCTTCCGCCTTGGCTTCTCCAAATTAAGTTTTCGTTCTGCCTTCGAGCGACCTGGCGTCATTCCTCGATAATTAATTCTGGTGCCAATTATGTTTACTTGGGTATTTATTATAATTATTAAAATTTGTCTGAAGTACAACATACAATTGTGAATTAATTTAAGCCGTCAGGCGCTTAATTGTTAGTGGTTTTAAAATTTCCTTATATATAAGATAGACTTTGTTTCATAAAAGGACGTTTGTAGCAGATTTATCAAATTCTTGTCTTACTAATTATCTAAAGTAATCGGGATTAAAATATTGTTGTTTTAAAGTAATTTGTTTATATGATTGTTAAATAAAACGTGTGATAACAAAAGGGGTCCAGTCCTTTCTACTTGTTTCCCTATTCCATAGCACAATAAGGTCTCAGGTGAATTATCCATCCATCAGTTATGTACTACATATACCCTAAGTTTTTTCTTTTAAATCTTACAAGTACATTCATAGCTATTAAAAATTCACAATCACAAATGTTCAGGGCTGTCTGTAGGGGGTTACGAACCCTTGTGGGGCTACGAGATATTATTTTACACTTTGTAGTCCGAATTAAAAACGTGGTATATTAAAATTTATTTTATGTGCATAATGATTTTCTGCTTTTTCTCAGTGTCAAATTTTCAATCCATTTCTGATGAGGTTACAACAAAGACATATCGTAAAATTAAGGTTTCTTGCAGTTTCTCTTCATCTGAGTCAACCACATATTGCTTCCTCCTATGCATATCTCGCGAAAAGACCGTGAATGTGAAATTAGAGAGACTGGATTTCATACGGAGTCCTAACAACCGTCGTTCTTACCGCGAACCATTCGCGACTGGATCAGGAAAAGGAGGAATTGATACTGGTAGAAAGACTACCCTTAGCCACACACCGTGACAGGAGCCTGCTATTCTCATCGACTTGTTTCATAGCTAAGCGACTCGTCTCCCCTTTGTTTTCCTCACAAGGAACTCCGCAAGTGCGAGGTCGCAAAAGGCCAATGATTCAACGCGCCACACATTGTCTACCACGCAACCACAATAGTGACTGCTAATGGAAATAGGGGCGGGACTGGAGTTATCCAGTGATGAACACAGCTAAGGTCTGTAGGTGAACCGGTTGCTACACGAGTAACTCACAACAGTGCTAGTGGTGTTGATACAAAAAGAGCGATGGCAACGATAAACAAAGCAAACATTGCATTACATCTAGAACAACAATTCGTCCGGGCCACCATGTGCTGTTGCCGTTTTTCGGGATGCACTCAGCCTCGTGATGCCAATTGAGGAGTTACTCGACCGAATAGTGACGGCTCCAGTCACAGAAAACCATCGTAATGACCGGGAGAGCGTGCTGACCACACGCCCTTCCTATCCGCATCGTCATCTGAGGATGACACGGCGGTCGGATGGTCCCGATGGGCCACTTTCGGCCTGAAGACGGAGTGCTTGCTTTGCTAGGTACAACAGCAGTTACCGAAGTTGACATTTCGTCAGAAAAGAAAACAAGGAAATTTCCCAGAGTGAAAAAGAAGGGGGAGATGAAATATTAGCGGTTCTGCAAGTTGAGTCAGAGGTATGTGTGGTGCCGTATACGCTCGACTGTGCGGGTAATGTACATGAAGAGTACAATGATGACGACAAGTGCTAAACAAGTGAAAGTCAACTGAAACAGGTGTAGACCAATGTGGTTCATCACCCTTGTCGGGCAGAGAGCAACAAATCCCGTCTCCAGTAAAGGACAATCGCTGTCCAATGGACATGCAAGTCCCATGCTGCTTGACAGAACGTAAGGGAACGATGCGGGAGACCCGCACAGCCGTACTACGCAAAGGTCTAATGGAGGTGGTTTGCCGTTGCCTTCCTCCGACCGTAATAGGGATGAATGATGATGATGAAAACGACACAACAACACAACGCGTAATAGGGATGAATGATGATGATGAAAACGACGCAACAACACCCAGTCGTCTCGGGACAGGTGAAAATACCTGACCCGCCGGGAATCGAACCCTGGACCCCGTGCTCGGGAAGCGAGACCACGAGCAGCGGAGCGGACGTGAAGAGGCTACTAAACGTAATTACGCACATGGAAGATCGTCCGTAGCATAGTAAAAAAAATTATAAACAGATTTCGAATAATCCCGCAGCAATATTACCGTGTAGTGCTTAAGAACAGCTACGGATAACCAAGAGAGGACAAGACGCACTTGGTACGAAAACTGTGCGTTTCAAGGATGCTCGGTGCAATTTGCTGGGTGTGTGTGATAGTGATTAGTGGCCTACTACGTTACGCAAATCAGAGTGAACGCGACACACAGTAATTTATAGAGAATCCGTGGATGGTTGCATTACTTCAAATAGTGCTACAGAATTGGAAAATGTAAGATAACGATGCGTAGAAAACTGCGGAACCGGCCTGCAAATTTGTACATGAGATAAACAGACCTATCCCACCGTTCACTGAGGCATTTGTTTTCAACTCTGACCAATCCTGACTTGAACAGAAAATGCATATTAAAGCGACCCCTGAAATTAGAGGTATCAAGAGAGTTGTATCAACATGAAGTAACATCAATGCCTTAACGCAATGGTATACAATTATGCCGACTGTTAATCTGGATGGTGAACTGGCTGGAAAGTTATTTATTGTGCTGCCGGAAGTTTGAGATGCTCTGCTCCTTAACATTCTTTCCCATGTGCGTGACCTTGCAAGGGTAGTAGGGAATATTTGCGTTACAGCAAGAAGAAGTTGCAAAAATAGACGTAAGAGAAGTACAGCTATGGTGAGAGCATTGATTTTGGCCAATAGCTGGTTAAAGTACGTTGCTTTTGCTTGATTCCTGGTCTGCGTATAAAAATCATACTCCTTTGAAGTCAGGGGCGGTGTGTGGGTGTGTGTGTGTGTGGGGGGGGGGGGGGTGGGGGGTGGGGGTTATGGGGGCTATAGCCTCCCCTCAATGGAATATCATGTTACACTGGATAATATTACTTCAGAAATCTGCGAATATATTACTTCAACAGATTCAACCTATTTTTATATAATTATGTAGCAATATAGGTTGCAATGTATTTCAAACACATTTTAACAAAAGAGTAAGAGCGGTAAATAGCATACTTACCACAAAAATCATTTAACTTAAAATGGACGTCTGATTATTCATTATACATTTTTTTTTACCCTGAACTCCTAAACAGTTACCAAAAACTACTTTCAGCAGAACCATATTTTACCAATTTGTTGGTGGAGGACCCCAATTCTCCTTAAGCGATATCCATTCGTAAAACATTCTCGGTTTTGTTGCCGCGTCAAATCTCGAGCTTTCGACGATTACCTCCATCGTCATCGTCAGCTCTTGACGATGACGATGGAGGTAATCGTCGAAAGCTCGAGATTTTATCCAGAACTGATGCGGCAAGAAGACCGAGAATGTTTTACATATAAGTTGGTCGCGAAAAACTTCGTTCCCGATATTCCTTTCCACTAAACTCCCTCTCCCCCCCTCCTCCATTAGCTCCTCCC
Organism: Schistocerca piceifrons; assembly: GCF_021461385.2. Lineage (NCBI taxonomy): Eukaryota > Metazoa > Arthropoda > Insecta > Orthoptera > Acrididae > Schistocerca > Schistocerca piceifrons. Next base: position 169,865,174 of record NC_060146.1, read on the forward strand.
CCCCCCCCCTTGACCGACTTTTAATATCACCCCTGTTTGGAGAGTAAACTATCCCTTCTAAAAAACGACTAGACAAATTCAGCCTCTGGATGTTTATTTTTTCTATGATTATAAAACATATTATCGGACTGTATGCAGCTACGGCTTAAAGGATAGCCAGTTTCACGATCAGTTCCACGGCAGACTGTTTCGCATTCGGT